>NC_134089.1:162170622-162777497 GCF_000715075.1 Nicotiana tabacum | reverse complement strand
ACTTATATAAATCCTCAAAACACCTCAAACAACATCGAATCAACCAAAACACATCGGATTCAAGCCTAAGTTTCCAAAATTTTCTAAATTACGCTTTTGATCAAAAACCCAACCAAACCACATCCGAATGACCTGAATTTTACATACACATCAAATGACACAACAGAACTACTGCAACTCTCGGAATTCTATTCCGACCCCTATATCAAAATTCCACCTATCAACCGGAAATCGTCAAAAATCCAATTTCGCCAATTCAAGCCTAAATCTACTTCGGGTGTCCAAAACTCATTCTAATTACGCTCCTAAGTCCCAAATCACCTCCCGAAGCTAACCGAACCATAGAAACTCACATCCGAGCCCTCTAACACATAAGTCAACATCTGGTTGACTTTTTC
This sequence comes from Nicotiana tabacum, assembly GCF_000715075.1. Taxonomy (NCBI): domain Eukaryota; kingdom Viridiplantae; phylum Streptophyta; class Magnoliopsida; order Solanales; family Solanaceae; genus Nicotiana; species Nicotiana tabacum. Next base: position 162,777,099 of record NC_134089.1, on the reverse strand, counting down.
AATTTAAGCTTCCTCAAAAGAGACTAAGTGTCTCAAACCTTACCAAATCCTTTCCGAACCCGAACTAATCAACCAGATCACATATAGAAACATTAGACAACGAAATAAGATGCGGAAATGGGGAAACGGAGCTGTAGCTCATGAGACGACTGACCGGGTCGTCACATCCTCCCCAACTTAAACAAACATTCGTCCTCGAACGAGTCAAGAAACATACCTGAAGCCTCAAATAGGGAAGGATATCTGCTCCGCATCTCCCGCTCGGTCTCCCAAGTAGCCTCCTCCATGGGCCGACCTCTCCACTGCACTTTCACTGAAGCTATATCCTTTGACCTCAACTTTCGAACCTGACAACCCAAAATAGCTACTGGCTCCACATCATAGGTCAAATCATCATCTAACTGAACCGTGCTGAAATCCACAACATGAGACGGATCCCCAACATGCTTCCGGAGTTTAGAAACATGAAATACCAGATGCACACTCGACAAGCTAGGTGGCAAAGCAAGCTCATAAGCCACCTCCCCAATCCTCCGAAGCACCTCAAAAGGCCCAATGAACCGAGGACTCAATTTTCCTTTCTTCCCAAATCTCATAACACCTTTCATGGGCGAAACCTTCAACAGAACCTTCTCGCCAACCATGTAGGACACATCTCGGACCTTCCTGTCATCATAACTCTGTTGCCTCGACTGTGCCGTACGAAGCCTCTCCCGAATTACCTTCACCTTTTATAAAGCATCCTGAACCAAGTCTGTCCCGAATAGCCTAGCCTCGCCCGGCTCGAACCAACCAACGGGAGATTTACACTGCCTCCCATACAAAGCCTCATATGGAGCCATCTGAATACTCAACTAGTAGTTGTTGTTATAAGCAAACTCTGCAAGCGGTAGAAACTGATCCTATGACCCTCCGAAATTAATGACACAAGCGCGCAACATGTCCTCCAATATTTGAATAGTGCACTCAGACTGCCCGTCCGTATGAGGGTGAAAAGCTATGCTCAACTCAACCTGAGTACCCAACTCTCGCTGCACAGACCTCCAAAACTATGAAGTAAACTGAGTGCCCCTATCTGAAATGATGGAAACTGGGACACCATGCAAATGAACAATTTTCCTGATATAGATCTCTGCCAACCTCTCTGAAGAATAGGTAGTACATACAGGAATGAAGTGCACAGACTTGGTCAGCCGATCCACAATCACCCAAATAGCATTGAACTTCTTCAAAGTACGTGGAAGTCCAACTATAAAGTCCATAGTGATCGTCTCCCGCTTCCACTCTAGAATATCCATCTACTGAAGCAAGCCACCCGGTCTCTGATGCTCATATTTTACCTGCTGACAATTGAGACACCAAGCTATAAATCCCACATTATATTTCTTCATTCTTCTCCACTAATAGTGTTGCCTCAAATCTTGATACATCTTCGCGGCACCTGGATGGATGGAATACCGCGAGCTGTGGGCCTCCTCCAGAATCAACTCCCGAAGCCCATCTACATTGGGCACACAAATCCGGCCATGCATCCTCAACACCCCATCATCACCAATAGTCACATAGCTGGCATCATCATGCTGAACTTTGTCCATAAGGACAAGCAAATGCGGATCATCATACTGGCGCTCTCTGATGCGATCATATAAGGAAGACCGAGAAACCACGTAAGCCAATACTTGATTGGGCTCCGAAATATCTAACCTCATGAACCGATTGGACAAGGCCTAAACATCAACTGCAATAGGTCTTTCCCCAATTGGAATATATGCTAAACTCCCCATACTCACCGCATTTCGGCTCAAAGAATCGGCCACTCCATTGCCTTCCCCAGATGGTACAATATAGTGATATCATAATCCTTAAGCAACTCCAACCACCTCCACTGCCTCAAATTGAGATTCTTCTATTTGAACAAGTACTGGAGGCTACGATGATCAGTAAACACCTCACAAGACACACCATACAAGTAATGCCTCGAAATCTTCAACACGTGGACAATGACAACTAACTCCAAAACATGAACAGGGTAGTTCTTCTCATGGGGCTTCAACTGATGATAAGCATAAGCAATAACTCTACCCTCCTGCATCAATACACAACCAATACCAACCCTCAAAGCATCACAATACACAGTATATGAACCTGAAGCTGATGGCAAAACTAACATTGGAGCTGTGGTCAAGGCTGTCTTGAGCTTCTAAAATCTCTTCTCACACTCATCTAACCATACAAATGAAGCACCCTTCTGAGTCAACTTGGTCAAGGGTGATGCGATAGACGAAAATCCCTGAACAAACCAGCGATAATAGCATGCCAAACCAAGAAAGCTACGAATATTTATGGTTGAGGATGGTCTGGGCCAACTCTGAACTGCCTCTATCTTCTTCGGATCAACCTGAATACCATCGCTGGACACCACATGACCCAAGAAAGCCACTGAACTGAGCCAAAACTCACACTTGGAGAATTTTGCATAAAACTTCTCACCCCTTAATCTCTGCAACACAACTCTCAAATGCTCCGCGTTCTCCTCCTGACTACACGAATACACCAAAATATCATCAATGAAGACTATGACAAACGAGTCGAGATAAGGCTGGAACACGTTATTCATCAAATAGATGAATGCTGCTAGGGCATTGGTCAGCCCAAAAGACATCACCATGAACTCATAATGACTATAACGGGTCTTGAAAGTTGTCTTAAGAATATCTGAGTCCCCGATCTTCAACTGGCGATAACCCGAACGGAGGTCAATCTTGGAGAACACTCTCGCTCTCTGAAGCTGGTCGAATAAATCATCAATATGAGGCAAATGATACTTGTTCTTAATTGTTACTTTGTTCAATTGCCTATAATCGATGCACATCCTCATCGTGCCATCCTTCTTCTTCACAAATAGAACATGCGCACCCCAAGGCGACACACTAGGCCGAATGAACCCCTTATCAAGGAGTTCCAGAAGCTTCTCCTTTAACTCTTTCAACTCCGCTGGTGCCATACGATACGACGTAATAGAAATGGGCTGAGTGCCCGATACCAGGTCAATACCAAATCTAATATCCCTGTCTAGTGGCATGCCCGACAAGTCTACATGAACCACATCGGGAAAATCCCTCACAACTGGGATAGAATCAATATTGGGAGTCTCTGCACCGACATCCCTCACAAAGGCTAGATACGAAAGATATCCCTTCCCAACCATACACTGGGCCTTCAAGAATGAGATCACCCTACTGGGAACATAATTAGTCAAACCTCGCCACTTGATCTATGGCACACTCGGTATAACCAATGTGACTATCTTGGCATGACATTCAAGAATAGCACGACACGAAGATAGCCAATCCCTTCCCAAAATGGTATCGAAATCCACCATACACAATAATAAAAGATCCACTCGGGTCTCCAAACCCCCAATAGTGACCACACACGACCGGTACACACGGTCTACAACAACAGTATCGCCCACCGGAGTAGATACATGAATAGGTGAAACAAGAGACTCACGGGGCGTATCCAAATAATGAGCAAAGTATGATGACACATAAAAAAAGGTGGAACCGAGATCAAATAATATATAGGCATCCCTGGGGCAGACTGAAACAATACCTGAAATCATAACATCTGAAGCAGCAGTATCTGGTCTACTTGAGAAGGCATAGAAACGAGTCTGACCACCAGCTGATCGACCTCTCCCTCTAGGGTGACCCCTAGCTGACTGACCTCCACCGCTAGTTAGCTGGGTGGGTGGTGAAGTAACTGGAGTTGAAGTTGAGGCTGACCCCTCTACTGAGATGGACCATTATGAAGATGAGGACACTGCCTCCTCATATGCCCAAACTCTCAACGCTTATAACAACTCCTTGGTGCTGGAGATGGGGGTTTGAAGGGAACCCCTAGCGCCGGAATGATTAGTAGAAGGACCTGGCATGGAAGAACCCTGAGCTGATGGAGCACGGGACGAACTCTAGGATGGAAGGGCACTGAGTGATGAGTGGCCCTGATGAGAACTATGAGAACCACGACCCGATGATGCCCCACGATAACCTGGGCTAGCTAACTGAGCTTGCCTGAATCTACGACCTCTGCCCTGCTAGAACTGACCCATCAAAGGAGCACTACTAAAGCTACCAGATCCCCAAGGCCACTTGGCCTCCCTTTCCTCGCGCTCTTGGCGATAAACCAACTTAATCTCACGGACAATGTCAACAACCTCCTCGAAAGTAGCACCTGTCACCCTCTCCCTAGTCATGCGAATTTGAAGCTGATATATGCTGCCATCAACAAATCTCCTTATCCTCTCTCGATCTATGGGAACCAACCAGACCGCATGACGATCTAACTCTGAGTACAACATCTCATACTGCAACACAGTCATCTCTCCCTGACGCAACTGCTCGAACTGCCTGCGCAGCTCCTCTCGGCGAGACTGTGGCACATACTTCTCTTGAAAGAGAACAAAGAACTGCTGCCAAGTAAGGGGTACTTCACCAACTGGCCTGCGCCTCTCATAAGCCTCCCACCAAGTGAAGGCAGGCCCAAAAACTGAAAGTTAGTGAATGCTACACCACTGGTCTCTAGAATACCCACTATACGAAGCATCCTCTAGCACTTATTCAAGAAACCCTGGGCAACCTCGCCCTCTGCACCGCTGAAAGTCAGAGGCTGAAGTCTGCCAAACCTCTCTAGTCGATGTTGTTTGTCGTCCGACATAATTGGTACCACATAATCCTGAGATAGTATAATCGGCTGGGCTGGAGGTGCCCCCAGTGTTTGAAGTCCCTGCACAACCTGCTTAGGTGTGTGATAAACGGGAGTCTAGGTGCCTCCCTCGGCTTGAGAAGTAGCTGCGACCGTAGTAACTAAGATCGCCTGGGCCAAACCGATACACACTGATAAAATCTGAGCTAAAGCCTCCTGAAGGCCTGGAATCACAATAGGCACAACTTATGCCTGAGCTGGTGCTGCTGTAGCGTCCACAACTGGGACCTGATCCTGAACTGGGGCAGCTGGTAGATCTGTAGGTGCTGCACTAGTTCCTCTACCCCTACCACGGCCTCGACCGCATCCTCGGCCTATAGTAGCCCCAGCTAGTGGTACTGGTGGTCGTCCATCCTGCCCGGTAGCATGTGTCCTCACTATCTGTGAGAGAATGGAATAACAGAAGTTTAGTACTCAGGTCAACAGACTCGCACGATAAGAGTTTCAAGAATATGAAGTTTTTCCTAAAGGTTATGCAGCCTCCCAAGGATAAGTACAGACGTCTCCGTATCGATATGCAAAACTCTACTAAACCGGCTCATGTCTCGCGAGACCTATGTAACCTAAGCTCTGATACCAACTTGTCACGACCCCAAATACTCGGTCGTGATGAAGCCTACCACATTACTCGGAAAGCCAACCCAAACATCAATCATAACCCTTTTTCTTTTAATAAATCCTTTTCTAACACAAGTTTAAATACCAATTTTTCATAAGAAGTGATTAAACAACTAAAAATATACAGAAATCAATAAAACATAAGACAACACAGCCCAAACATCTGGTGTCACAAGTCTAGTGCCTCTAAATACATAACCAACTGTCTAATACATCATAAATCTAAAAATGCGAAAAAGAACAAGATAGGAAGGAGGAAAGCAGGGCTGCGGACGCCATACAACTACCTTGCAATCTCCGACAAACTCTGGATAAGCTGAGGACCCTCACTCTACCGCTCGGGCACCTGGATCTGCACACAAGGTGCAGGGAGTAATGTGAGTACGCCAACTTAGTAAGTAACTAAAGTAAATAAGGTCTGAAAGCAGTGATGAGCAATTAAAAATCATATAAAGGAATAAATAACAGAATAACATATCAAACTCCACAGTTATAACCAATTTTGTCATAAAAATCTTTAGTTTCAGTTGGAATACTTGAAATTATATACTTAGCAAATTTTTCAACAGAGGCTTATTTTTAAAGAAGAGTGAAATTAGTGAAAATATCATAAATGGACCCCTCGGGTAAGGTTTCACTCAGAATATAGCCTTTCGGGCAGCCTCTCAGTCACTCGTGACTCAACTCTCGTCACTCAGTACTCACTATCAGCACTCAGGCTCATTAATCTCTAATAATAATAATAATAATAATAATAATAATAATAATAATAATAATAATAATAGTAATAATAATAATAATAATAATAATAATAATAATAATAATAATAATAATAATAATAATAATAATAATTTATAGTCAACGACGCTCACTGAGGGTGTACAGACTTTGGAGGGGCTCCTACAGCCCAAACGTCATATCGCTGCGGTGCGTAGCCCGATCTAATATATATCTCTATGGCATGCAGCCCGATCCATATAAGTATCACTGCGGCGTGTAGCCCGATCCATAATTCATACATATATAAATATCCTCACCATTAGGTTCTCAACCTCTCTTGGTCATTAACCTCACAACCTCTCGGGCAAGTAGTGGAAATTTGGGAACTCAGTCCAAACAGTCCTCACATTTAAGAAGTAGAGTGATAAAGCCAGTTTTAAACAATAAACAGGTAAAACATGAATGAGGATATGCTATCAAATAAGTAGGGTGAGGAAAAACAGTAAAAATGCCCCTAAGGGTCTCAACAGGTCGACACAAGGCCCCAAACATGGCATACAACCCATAATACAGTAGAATGACTAAGGTACGAAATATCATAAGGTTTAAAATCAAATACGCGGCTTAATAGTCGCTACGGGATGGACCAAGTCACAATCCCTACCGGTGCACACCCACACGCTCGTCACCTAGCATGTGCGTCACCGCATTTATCAAAACAATTCAAATACCAAGGTTTTGTACCCTCAGTTTCAGATTTACAATGGTTACTTACCTCAAACGGGTGAAAACACTACTCTGCGATGCCTTTGCCTCTTGCCTCGGCCTCAACTCGTGCCGAATCTACCTAAAATCAGAATCATAACATTAGAATAGGTTAAATGGACGAATAATAAATCAAATTATACCAAAAATCTCGAAATTGGCCAAACCCGACCCCCGGGCCCACGTCTTGAAACTCGTTAAAAATCACACCAATGGAATCTTCATCCTTTCACAAGTCCATACATACCAAGAATACTGAAATCGGAGCCCCAATGACCCCTCAAATTCCCATTTTAAAGTCTCTTAATCTCAAGCCCTAATCCCTAATTTTCTTCCTTAATCTCCACCAATACTATGATTAAACAATGGAAAAATGACCATAAACCCAAATAATGAAGCTTAGAGAACTCACCCAACTGATTCCCTTCGATCTTCCCTTGAAATCACTACCCTAGCTCACTTCCCGTCTTCAAAAATGGAGAACTTAGCAAAATTTTATGAAGAAAAAAATATTTACCTTTTGGCCCAGGGAATCCTCACCTGCGGCCCAGATACCGCTTCTGTGGTACCTCATTTGTAGTCAATCAGCCGCTTCTGTGGGTTTCACTTAATGGTCTAAAACCACATCTGCGACCAAGTAGCCGCACCTGCGCCATCGCAGGTGCGGTCAGCCAACCGCATCTACGGCTCTTACCCTTCTCCTCCTTGACCGCTTCTGTGGTCCTTTCCTTGCATCTGTGGCATCGTACCTACGGTTCCCAATCCGCAGCTGCAGAAATACCAGAATAGAAAAATCTACAGCTTCTCAAATTTCCCAAACTCTCCGACAACCATCCGAAATCACATTGAGGCCCCCGGGACCTCAACAAAAAACACAAACATGACCCATAACCTTATTCAAACTTATACCAATCCTCAAAACACCTCGAACAACATCGAATCAACCAAAACACATCGGATTCAAGCCTAAGTTATCAAAATCTTCTAAATTACGCTTTTGATAAAAAACCCAACCAAACCACGTCCGAATGACCTGAAATTTTACACACAAATCCCAAATGACAGAACATAACTACTACAACTCTCGGAATTCCATTCTAACCCCCATATCAAATCCCACCTATCAATCGGAAATCGTCAAAAATCCAATTTTGCCAATTCAAGCATAAATCTACTCCGGGCCTCCAAAACTCATTCTGATCACGCTCCTAAGTCCCAAATCACCTACCAAGGCTAACCAAACCATCGTAACTCACATCCGAACCCTCTAACACATAAGTCAACATCTAGTTGACTTTTCCAACTTAAGCTTCCTCAAAAAAGACTAAGTGTCTCAAACCTTACCAAATCCTTTCTAAACCCGAACCAATCAACCAGGTCACATATAGAACCATTAGACAAGGAAATAAGAAGTGTAAATGGGGTAAAAGGAGTGCTAACTTATGAGATGACTGGCCGGGTCGTCACAACTTCATAAATCCTTCAAAGTCCGGAGGAATATCCATTGGTGGTGGAGGAAAAGTAGCATCGGTCGTTTTGAAAGTTATAGCCTCGATCCTCTATTAACTGCTTCTCTCGTATCTATTTTTGCTATTGTGACTTGCCGGGAAGTTTAGTTTTGGTATTTGGAGTGTTTTGGGACATTTAGACACTAAATAGAGGCTTAGTCTTAAGATTTGGACCGTAGTCGGAACTGTGTGAAGACGATTCTGGAACGGAGTTTCGTCAATTCCGTTAGCTCCAATGGGTGATATTGGCTTAGGGGCATGCCCGGAATGTATTTTGAAAGTCTGTGGCTTATTTAGGCTTGAAATGGCTAAAGTCAATTTTTTGGAGATTTCGATCGCTAGTAGACTTTTTGATTTCCAGGTTGGAATTCGATTCTGGAAGTTGGACTAGGTCCGTAATGTTGAATATGACTTGTGTGCAGAATTTGGGTCAATCAGACGTGGTTAGGCAGGTTTTGGCATCGGTTGTGGAAATTCAAAGTTTCAAGTTCTTTAAGTTTGAATTGGAGGATGATTCGTGATTTTAGCGTTGTTTGATGCTATTTAGGACTCGACTAAGTTTGTATGGTGTTTTAGGACTTTTTGATATGTTTGGTTGAGGTACCAGGAACCTCGAGTTGATTTCGGGTGGTTAATGGGCTTTTTGGACTTAAAAAAAAAGATAGTGGTTTCTGGTGTTTTTGTTGCAGACATTCCTTCATCGTGTTCGGGAGAGAGGTCTCGCGATCACGTAGATCATCTGAGAGATCATATAAAGTTGTGCTTCACGTTCGCGAAGATGGGGACACGATCACGTAAGGTTATCAGGTTGTGCATCGCAAACGCGTGGGCTAGGCCGTGTTCGCGAAGAGGAAGTGAGGCAGTAGTGAAGTCCAAGTTTTACTCTTCGTAGTCGCATGAGGACAGACGCGATCGCGTAGGTGTGAGCAGCTAGTGCATCGCGTTCGTGAGGTGTGTTCCGCATTTGCGTAGAGTTAATTTTTGGGCAGTGAAGTTGTTCTTCGCGATCGCGAGGCTGTTTTCGCGATCGTGGTTAAGAAATCACTAGGCAATATTAAACATTTCAAAAATAAGGGTTTGGCTATTTTTATCAAAATTGAGTTTGGAGCTCGGATTTGGATGAGATTTTGAGGGATTTTCAGAGATATCAATTGGTAATAATGATTCTACACTTGATTTTGGTTATATTCCACTAATCTATCATTAATTTTATAACTTAATTCCGAATTTGGGATGAAAAAATTGGAAAAAATGGGAAGAAGTTCTTCAACTAAGATTTTGAGTTTTGATTGGGATTTTGACATTAGATTTGGATAATTTTGGTACTAGTGAACTCGTGAGTGAATGAGTTCATATTTTGTGACTTTTACCCGATTCCGAGACGTGGGCCCGGGGAGGCTTTTTAGGGCGATTTTCCAATTTCTTGTTTTAGCTTTGATTTCAAAAGCTAGATTAGTTCCTTGTTGTTATATATATATATATATATGTTATGTAACTGATTTTGGCTAGATTTGGACCACTCGGAGCCTGATATTCATGGGAAAGGCATTGTGACTGACTGATTGAGCTTGGTTCGAGGTAAGTAGCTTACCTAACCTTGTGTGGGGGAGTGGGGGAAACTCCCTTAGGATTTGGTACTATTTTGATATGTGAGCGCCGTGTATGTAAAGTGACGAGTGTGTACACCGGCTATTTGCTATAAACTCTATTTTCATCAAGTAATAACTTGTTTCACTTTGAATGAGCTACACTAGCATATGTAATTATCCTGATTAGTTTAGAACATCATGTTTACATGTATTAATTGCTTATCTGAACTATGTGCAACATGCTTAGTGAATTCCCTGCTTCTTCCTTCGCTTGTACTTAGTCTAAATTATAGGATTTCGTGTGTTAGATGTTATTCCTATTGTTTGAGCTGTGTATTTACTTTCAAAACTACAGAACAGTATTCTAGGAGATCCCCCCCTGCATATTTAATTTGGTACTATAGAATGGTATTCCGGGAGACCCCCCTGCACATTTACATTTGGGACTACGAGATGGTATCTCGGGAGATCCCCTATTGTTATCTCTGTGTACTGAGCTATTATGTTTCTGTGATTTCATTCTTGTTAAATTTCTACTTTCATTTTACTGTGATATTTAATTCTGTCTTGTTTTTATTATATACATATATATAAGTAGGGCCCTGGCCTGACCTCGTCACTACTCGACCGATGTTAGGCTTGACAATTACTAGGTACCATTGTGGTATACTCATGCCCTTTCCTGCACATGTTTTTCGTGTGTAGATCCAGGTACCTCCTACCAGCCTTATTCTTAGTGAGCTGAGACAGCTGTGAAGACTTCAAGGTATATCTGCCGCGTTCGCAAACCTCGAAGTCTCTTTTCACTCTTCCCTGTGTCAAACATTTCCTGTATTTTTCTTTTGTTAGACTTTGGAGTATATAGATACTATTTTTTTTCTTCTGTAGTTTGTGACTTATGATGTTTCGATTTTTGGGAAAACTGTGTACGCCCAGTGTTTGGTTATTGTACATGTCGAGCAGTATTATTATTGGTTATTCAGTATCTAATGCAGTAAGCTGTTTAGTTTGTTTTTATTATTGATATTTTTCCGCAATTTGTTAGGCTTACCTAGTCATAGAGACTAGGTGTTGTCACGACATATCTCGGAGAGATGTTTGGGTCATGACAAGTTTGTATAAGAGATCTAGGTTCATAGGTATCGTGAGTCCCAAGCCAATTTATTAGAGTCTCGCAGATCGGTACAGAGACGTTTGTTCTTTGGGAGGCTATGGAACTACTAGGAAAAAAATTCACTTCTTTTGATTCCTTGTCGTGTGAACTTGTTGACTTCGAAAATCTAAACTTCTGTCTTCTATTCTTTCACAGATGGTGAGGACACGTGTAGCCGGAGATGACCAGTCACCCGTGCCGCCCTGTTAGAGATGCTAGTGGCTGGGACCGGGGCAGAGGCTGAGGGCACCCACGTAGGGCAACGAGAGCACCCGAGCGAGTTTCTATGGAGGAGCCACAAGTAGCTCCAGTCGGAGCATAGGCACCAAGACGCCTACTACTACACCAGTTCTTTAGGAGACCCTTGTACAGTTCCTGAGCATGTTCGGCACTCTAGCTCAGGTAGGGTTGATTCCCCTTGAGCCAGCCACATCTCAGGTCGGGGGAGGAGCACAAACTCCCGCCACTCGCACTCTAGAGGAGAGGGTTCTGGTTGATCAAATTCCAGAGGTTATACCGGTACCAGCTGTAGCCCCAGTTCATCTCGAGGGTAGGGCAACAGTTTTAGAGGAGAAAGAGCATAGGCTCGAGAGGTACCAGAAGTACCACCCTCCTATCTTCAATGGTTTGGCGATAGAGGATGCTCATGGTTTTCTAGAGGGTGCCACCGTATCCTCCGTACTATGGGTATAGCAGAGTCGAGTAGGGTTTCTTTCACTGCATTTTAGCTTCGAGGAGTGGCCTATCAGTGGTGGCCTGCTTATGAGTTGGGCAGTCCAGCTGAGGCAACTTCCCTTACATGGACTCAGTTCTCGGACATGTTTTTTAGAGAGTATGTCCCTTAGAGCCTCAGAGACATATGGCACACTGAGTTTGAGCAGTTGCGCCATGGTGCTATGACTATTTCAGAGTATGCAATCCATTTCAGTGACTTGGCTAGACATGCACCGGACTTGGTTTCTATAGTTTGAGAGAGGGTTTGTTGGTTTATTGAGGAACTCCATCCCAGCATCACGACTAGTATGGCCCGAGAGTTAGAAATGGATATCTCGTATCAGAAGGTTGTGAGTATTGTCAGGAGAGTGGAGGGCATGCTTGTTTGAGAGAGAGTCCAAGAGGTCTCGAGAGTCTGGCTATTTTTCTAGTGCTCGTGCCCCAGCTGCAATTCGAAATGGCCATCCACTAGTGGTGTTTGAGCGCCTTCTAGGCCTTAGGAGACTTATTATGTACCTCCAGTATTTAGTGTTCCTCCTCCACGGCGTGCTTTTAGTGGTCCGTCCAGCAGACTTGGCCTGAGCCAGCCACAATAGCCACGCCCTCCTAGAACTTGTTTTAAAGTGGCGACACTTGCCATATGGTAAGGGATTGCACCAGACTTAGTAATGGTGCACCTCCACAAACTTCTCAGACACAGCATGCTCCACTAGGTCCTTAGACCATAATTCCAGCACCGGCTACTACCCCACCTGTTCAGCCAGCTCGAGGTGGAGGATGGGGAGGTAGAGGTCACCCAAGAGGGGGAGGCCAGGCTAGGTACTATGCCCTTCCTACTCATACAGAGGTAGTTGCTTCCGATTCTATCATTACAGGTAATGTTCTAGTATGTCATAGAGATGCATTGGTTCTATTCGATCCAGGCTACACTTATTCCTATGTGTCATCTTATTTTGCCCCATATTTGGGCATATCTCGGGATTCTTTGAGTTACCCTATTTATGTATCTACTGTTGTGGGAGATTCGTTTATTATGGACCGCGTGTATCGATCATGTTTGATTACTCTTAGTGTTTTTGAGACCAGAACTGATTTATTATTGCTCAACATGGTAGACTTTGATGTGATCTTGGGAATGGTTTGGTTGTCGCCCCATTATGCAATTCTTGATTGTCATGCCAAGACTGTGACGCTGGCTATGCCAGGTTTATCGCGATTAGAGTTGAAGGGTACCTTAGATTACACTCCCAGTAGAGTTATTTCATTTCTTAGAGCTCAACGAATGATTAAAAAGGGGTATAATGTGTATCTAGCCTATGTGAGAGATGTCAGTATTGATAAACCTACAGTTGAGTCAGTCCCAGTGGTGAGGGATTTCCCTAATGTATTTCCAGCTGATATTCTGGGTAAGCCACCAAACAGAGATATGGACTTTGGTATTGATTTGTTGCCAGCACTCAGCCTATCTCTATTCCTCCTTATTGTATGGCTCCTCCTGAGTTGAAGAAATAGTTATAGGAATTGCTTGATAAGGGCTTCATTCATCCCAATATGTCACATTTAGGTGCTCCTGTCTTGTTTGTAAAGAAAAAGGATGGTTCTATGCGAATGTGCATTGATTATCGCCAGTTGAACAAAGTCACAATGAAGAACCGATATCCTTTGCCTCGTATTAATGACCTTTTTGATTAGTTACAAGGTGCCTGAGTGTTTTCCAAGATTGATTTGCATTCAGGTTATCATCAGTTGAAGATTCGGGAGGAAGATATCCCGAAGACTACTTTCAGGACTCGGTATGGTCATTAAGAGTTCCTTGTGATGTCATTTGGGCTGACCAATGCCCTAGAAGCATTTATGCATTTGATGCACAGTGTATTTCAGCCCTATCTTGACTCATTTATCATTGTCTTTATTGACGACATTCTATGTACTCCTGGAGTCGGGAGGATCATGAGCAGCACCTGAGGACTGTGCTTCAGACCTTGAGAGAGAAGAGATTATATGCAAAATTCTCAAAATGTGAGTTCTGGTTAGATTCCATGGCATTTTGGGTCACGTAGTATCATGTAAAGGGATAAAGGTAGATTCGAAGAAGGTGGAAGTAGTGCAGAGTTGGACCAAACCGTCCTCAGCTACAGAGATTTGGAGATTTCTTGGTTTGTTAAGGTATTAGTGTTGATGTGCTGAGGGATTCTCATCTATTGCAGCACATATGACCAGGCTGACCAAGAAGGGTGTACCATTTAGGTGGACAGAGGAGTGTGAGGAGAGATCTCAAAAGCTCAAGACAGCTTTGACTAAAGCCCCATTATTGGTATTGCCTACAGGTTCGGGGTCTTATACTGTTTATTGTGATGCGTCGCGAGTTGGCCTCAGCACGGTGTTGATGCAGGACCATAGGGTGATTGCCTACGCATCCAGAAATCGAAGGTGCGTGAAAAGAACTATCCTATCCACGACCTTGAGTTAGCAGCTATTGTTCATGACTTGAAGATTTGGAGGCACTATCTTTTCGGTGTCTCTTGTGAGATCTACACTGATCGTCGGAGTTTGCAGCATTTGTTCAAGTAGAAGGATCTTAAATTGCATCAGCGGTGGTGGTTAGAGCTGCTTAAGGACTATGATATCACAATTCTATACCATCCCAGGAAGGCCAATTTGGTGGCCGATGCCTTGAGTCATAGGGTAGGGAGTTTGGGGAGATTAGCATATTTGCAAGTAGTACAGAGGCCATTGACACTAGATGTTCAGGCCTTAGCCAACCAGTTTGTTAGATTGGATATTTTTTAGCCGAGTCAAGTTTTGGCTTGTGTGTTCTCCCAGTCTTCTCTTTATGATCGTATCAAGGAGCGTCAGTATGATGACCCGCATCTGCTCGTCCTTAAGGACACGGTTCAGCACGGTAATGCTAAGTAGATCACTATTGGGGAGGATGTTGCTTTAAGGATGCAGGGTAGGCTATGTGTGCCCTATGTAGACGAGTTGTGTAAGTTGATTCTTCAGTAGGCTCACAGCTCGTGGTACTCCATTCATCTGGGTGCCACGAATATGTTCCAGGACTTGAGGTAGCATTATTAGTGGTGTAGAATGAAGAATGACATAGCGGAATATATAGCCTGGTGTCTAAATTGCCAACAGGTAAAGTATGAGCATCAACGGCCGGGTGGATTGCTTCAGAAGTTAGAGATTCCGGAGTGGAAATGGGGGCAGATCACTAAGGATTTCATTGTTGGACTCCCACGGACTCGGCAAAAGTTTGATGCAGTATGGGTGATTGTGGATAGGTCGACAAAGTCAGCTTATTTCCTTCCTATGATGACTAGTTATTCCTCCGAGCAGCTGGCTCGAGTTTATATCCGCGAGATTATCAAATGTCATGGAGTGTCAGTATCTATCATCTCTGACTAGGGTACGTAGTTTACATCACGGTTGTGGAGGGCCGTACAGCAAGAGTTAGGTGCTCGGGTGGAGTTGAGCACAACATTTCTCCCTCAGACGGACGGGCAGTCCGAGCGCACTATTCAGATTTTAGAGGATATGCTCCATGCGTGTGATGGAGTTTGGAGGTTCTTAGGATCAGTTTTTGCCCCTTGTGGAGTTTTCCTACAATAGCAGTTATCAGTCCAGCATTCAGATCGCACCGTATGAGGCTTTGTATGGTAGGCGGTGTCAGTCCCTAATGGGTTGGTTCGAGCCGAGCGAGGCTAGATTATTTGGCACAGACTTGGTTCAGGATGCTTTGGAGAAGGTTAAGGTGATTCAGGTTACACTTCGCACAGCTCAATCCAGATAGAAGAGTTATACAAATTATAAGGTTTGCGATGTTGCACTAATTGTCGGAGAGCATGTCCTACTTTGAGTTTCGCCTATGAAAGGAGTTATGAGTTTCGGAAAGAAAGACAAGCTGAGCCCAAGGTTTATTGGTCTCTTTAAGGTGTTGCGGCGTGTTGGGAAGGTTTCTTATGAGCTTGACTTACCTCCTAAGTAGGAGTTCATCCGGTATTTCATCTTTCGATGCTCTGGAGATATCACGACGATTTGTCTCACATATTGGATTTCTGTTCAGTCCAGTTGGACAAGTATCTATCTTATGTTGAGGAGCCAGTGGCTATTTTGGATAGGCAGGTTCGAAGCTGAGGTCAAAGAACATTGCATCAGTGAAGGTTTAGTGGCGAGGTCAACCCGTCGAAGAGGCGATTTGGGAGACCGATCAGGATATGCGCAGCTGTTATCCTCATCTTTTCACCAATTTAGATATGTCTCTATGCTCGTTTGAGGACGAATGATTATTTTAAGAGGGGCAGGATGTAATGACCCGGCCAGTCGTTTTGAGAATTATAGCCCCGATCCCCTATTAATTGCTTCCCTCATATATTTCTGTTAGTGTGACACGCTGGGAGGTTTTGTTTGGGTTTTTGGAGCGTTTTAGGCCACAATCCCTAAATGGAGGCTTAATCTTAGGATTTTGACCGTATTCAGAACTGTGTGAAGACGACTCCAGAATGGTGTTCCGTCGATTCCGTTAGATCCGGTGGGTGATTTTGGGCTTAGGGGCATGTTTGGATTGTATTTTGGAGGTCTGTAGCTTATTTAGGCGTGAAATGGCGAAAGTCGAATTTTTGGAGATTTCGACCGGTAGTGGACTTTTTGATATTGGGGAAGTGGTCTTTCATCCGCTAGTGGTGTTTCAGCCCCTTCTAAGCCTCAAGAGCCTTATTATGCACCTCCAGTATCTAGTGTGCCTCCTACACGGGGTGCTTTTAGTGGTCCATCCAGCAGACCTGAACTCAGCCAGCCATAGTATCCACGCCCTCCTAGAGCTTTTTGGGATGTGGCGAAACTTGCCATGTGGTGAAGGATTGCCACAGACTTAGGAATGGTGCACATCCATAGACTTCTCAACCACAACATGCTCCACTGGGTCCTCAGGCCATGATTCCAACGCCAGCTACTACCCCACCTACTCAGCCAGCTCGAGGTAGAGGTTGGAGAGTTAGAGGTCGCCCTAGAGGGGGAGGCCAGGCCAGATACTATGCCCATCCTACTCGTACGGAGGTAGTTGCTTCCGATTATATCATTATAGGTAATGTTCTGGTATATCATAGAGAAGCATCAGTTCTATTCGATCTAGGCTCCACTTATTCCTACGTGTCATCTTATTTTGCCCCACATTTGGGTGTATCTCGGGATTCTTTGAGTTAATCTATTTATATGTCTACTCCTGTGGGAGATTCGCTTATTGTGGACTGCGTGTATTGGTCATGTTTGATTAGTCTTAGTGGTTTTGAGACCAGAACCAATTTTATTATTGCTCAGCATGGTAGACTTTGATGTTATCTTGGGCATGGATTGGTTGTCGCCCCATTATGCTATTCTTGTTTGTTATGCCAAGACCGTAATGCTGGATATGCCAGGTTTATCATGATTAGAGTTGAGGGGTACCTTAGATTACACTCCCAGCCGAGTTATTTCATTTCTTAAAGCTCAACGAATAATTAAGAATGGGTATGACGCATATCTAGCCTATGTGAGAGATGTTAGTATTGATACACCTACAGTTGAGTCAGTGCTAGTGGTGAGGTATGCCACCCGACAGAGATATCGACTTTGGTATTGATTTGTTGCCAGGAACTCAGCCTATCTCTATTCCTCCTTATCATATGGCCCATTCTGAGTTGAAGAAACGGTTACAAGAATTGCTTGATAAGGGCTTTATTCATCTCAATGTGTCACCTTGGGTTGCTCCTGTCTTGTTTGTGAAGAAAAAGGAGGTTCTATGCGAATGTGCATTGATTATCGCTAGTTGAACAAAGTCACAGTCAAGAATCGGTATCTTTTGCCTCGTATTGATGACCTATTTGATCAGTTATAGGGTGCCCGAGTGTTTTCGAAAATTGATTTGCATTCAGGTTATCATCAATTGAAGATTCAGGAGCCATATATCCCGAAGACTACTTTCAGGATTCTATATGGTCATTACGAGTTCCTTGTGATGTCATTCGGGATGACAAATGCCCCAGCAATATTTATGTATTTGATGCACATTGTATTTCGACCCTATCTTGACTCATTCATCATTGTCTTTATTGACGACATTCTGGTGTACTCCTGGAGTCGAGAAGCTCATGAGCAGCACCTGAGGATTATGCTTCAGACCTTGAGAGAGAAGAGATTATATGCAAAGTTCTCAAAATGTGAGTTCTTGTTAGATTCCATGGCATTTTGGGTCACGTAGTGTCATGTAAAGGGATAAAGGTAGATTCAAAGAAGGTGGAAGCAGTGTAGAGCTAGCCCAAACCGTCCTCAGCTACAGAGATTCGAAGTTTTCTTGGTTTGGCGGGTTATTAGTGTTGACGTGTCGAGGGATTCTCATCTATTGTAGCACCTATGATCAGGCTGACCCAGAAGGGTGCTCCGTTCAGGTGGACAGAGGAGTGTGAGGAGAGCTTTCAAAAGCTCAAGATAACATTGACTGCAGCCCCAGTATTGGTATTGCCTACAGGTTCGGGTTTTATACTGTTTATTGTGATGCGTCGCGAGTTGGGCTTAGCACAGTGTTGATGCAGGACCGTAGGGTGATTGCCTACACATCCAGAAATCTGAAGGTGCATTAAGAACTATCCTGTCCACAATCTTGAGTTAGCAGCTATTGTTCATGCCTTGAAGATTTGGAGGCACTATCTGTTCGGTGTCCTTTGTGAGTCTACACTGATCACCCGAGTTTGCAACATCTGTTCAAGCAGAAGGATCTTAACTTGCGTCAGCGAAGGTGGTTAGAGCTGCTTAAGGACTATGATATCACAATTCTATACCATCCCAGGAAGGCCAATATGGTGGTCGATGCCTTCAGTCGTAGGGCAGGGAGTTTGGGGAGATTAGCATATTTGCTAGTAGTAGAGAGGCCATTGGCACTGGATGTTCAGGCCTTATCCAACCAGTTTATTAGATTGGATAATTTTTAGCCGAGTCAAGTTTTGTCTTGTGTGTTCTCCAGTCTTCTCTTTATAATCGTATCAAGGAGAGTCAGTATGATAACCCCAATCTGCTCGTCCTTAAGGACACGGTTCAGCATGGTGATGCTAAGGAGATCACTATTGGGGAGGATGGTGCTTTGAGGATGCAGGGAAGGCTATGTATGCCTAATGTAGACAGGTTGCGTGAGTTGATTCTTCAAGAGGCTCACAACTCGCGGTAGTCCATTCATCCGGGTGCCACGAATATGTACTAGGACTTAAGGCAACATTATTGGTGGCGTAGAATGAAGAAGGACATAGCAGAATATGTAGCCTGGTGTCTAAATTGCCAACAAGTAAAGTATGAGCATCAGCGACCGGGTGGATTGCTTCAGAAGTTAGAGATTCCGGAGTGGAAATGGGGGCGGATCACTATAGATTTCGTTGTTGGACTCCCACGGACTCGGTGAAAGTTTGAGGCAGTATGTGTGATTGTGGATAGGCTGACCAAGTCAGCTTATTTCCTTCCTATGATGACCAGGTATTCCTCCGAGTAGCTGGCTCGAATTTATATCCGCGAGATTGTCAGGCTTCATGGAGTACCAGTATCTATCATCTCTGACCAGGGTACGCAATTTACATCACAGTTTTGGAGGGTCGTACAATAAGAGTTAGGTACTCGGGTGGAGTTGAGTACAACATTTCACCCTCAGATAGACGGGCAGTCCGAGTGCACTATTCAGATTTTAGAGAATATGCTCCGTGAGTGTGTGATGGAGTTTGGAGTTTTTTGGGATCAGTTCTTGCCCCTTATGAAGTTTGCCTACAATAACAGTTATTAGTCCAGCATTCAGATGGCACTGTATGAGGCTCTGTGTGGTAGGCGGTGTCAGTCCCTAATGGATTGGTTCGAGCCGCGCGAGGCTAGATTATTGGACACAGACTTGGTTCAGGATGCTCTGGAGAAGGTTAAGGTGATTCAGGATAGACTTCGCACAGTCTAGTCCAGACATAAGAGTTATGCGGATTGGAAGATTCGCGATGTTTCATTAATTGTCGGAGAGCAGGTCCTGCTCTAGGTTTTGCTTGTGAAAGGCATTATGATGTTCGGAAAGAAGGGCAAGCTGAGCCCAAGGTTTATTGGTCCCTTTGAGGTATTGCGGCATATTGGGGAGGTTGCTTATGAGCTTGACTTACCTCCCAGCCTAGCAGGAGTTCATTCGGTATTTCATATTTCGATGCTCCAAAGATATCACAATGATCTGTCTCACGTGTTGGGTTTTTGTTCAGTCCAGTTGGACAAGGATTTATCTTATGTTGAGGAGCCAGTGATAATTATGGACTGGCAGGTTCGAAAGTTGAGGTCAAAGAACATTGCATCAGTTAAGGTTCAGTAGCGGGGTCAGCCCGTCGAGGAGGCGACTTGGGAGATCGAGCAGGATATGCGCAGCTGATATCCTCATTATTTTACTACTTTAGGTATATTTTTATGCTTATTCGAGGACGAACGATTATTTTAAGAGGGGCAGGATTTAACGACCCGGTTGGTCGTTTTGATAATTATAGCCCCATCCCCTATTAATTGCTTCCCTCGTATCTATTTCTACTAGTGTGACTTGCTGGGAGGTTTCATTTTGATTTTTGGAGTGTTTTGGGACACAATCCCTAAATGGAGGCTTGGTCTTAGGATTTGGACCGTAGTCAGAACTGTGTGAAGATGGCTCCGGAATGGAGTTTCGTCAATTCCGTTAGATCCGGTGGGTGATTTTGGGCTTAGGGGCATATTCGGATTGTATTTTGGAGGTCTGTAGCTTATTTAGGATTGTATTTAGCCTAAATAAGCTACAAACCTCCAAAATACAATCTGAACATTCCTCTAAGCCCAAAATCACCCACCGGATCTAACGGAATCGACGGAATTCCATTTTGGAGTCGTCTTCATATAGTTCTGACTACGTTCCAAATCCTAAGACTAAGCCTCCATTTAGGGACTGTGTCCCAAAACACTCAAAAAACCAAAATAAAATCTCCCAGCAAGTCACACTATTAGAAATAGATACGAGGGAAGCAATTAATAGGGGATGGGGCTATAATTATCAAAACGACCAACCGGGTCGTTAAATCCTGCCCCTCTTAAAATAATCGTTCGTCCTCGAATAAGCATAAAAATATACCTAAAGTAGTAAAATAATGAGGATATCAGCTGCGCATATCCTGCTCGATCTCCCAAGTCGCCTCCTCGACGGGCTGACCCCGCTACTGAACCTTAACTGATGCAATGTTCTTTGACCTCAACTTTCGAACCTGCCAGTCCATAATTATCACTGGCTCCTCAACATAGGATAGATCCTTGTCTAACTAGACTGAATTGAAATGAAACACGTGAGACGGATCGCCGTGATATATCTAGAGCATCGAAACATGAAATACCGAATGAACTCGTGCTAGGCTGTAAGGTAAGTCAAGCTCATAAGCAACCTTCCCAATACGCCACAACATCTCAAAGGGACTAATAAACCTTGGGCTCAGCTTGCCCTTCTTTCCGAACCTCATAACGCCTTTCATAGGCAAAACCCGGAGCAGGACCCGCTCTCTGACCATGAATTCCACATCGCAAATCTTCCAATCCGCATAACTCTTCTGTCTGGACTGGGCTGTGTGAAGTCTATCCTGAATCACCTTAACATTTTCCAAGGCATCCTGAACCAAGTTTGTCTCCAATAATCTGGCCTCACCCGACCCGAACCAACCCACTGGGGACCGACACCGCCTACCATACAAAGCCTCATACAGTGCCATTTGAATGCTGGACTGATAAATGTTGTTATAGGCAAACTTCACAAGGGGCAAGAAATAATCCCAAGAACCCCCAAACTCCATCACACACTCACGAAGCATACACTACAACATAATGCATCTATAGCTACGAAATACATTGTAGCTAAATATGAAAATTTTCGTGGCAACACACTTTAGCCACAATATTTTTTTTTTCTGTAGCTTTCGTAGAAAATGTAGCATAGCTAAAAGTTAGCTACAAACTTTACATGATCCGTGGCTAAAGACTAATACTTATTGCCACGAATTCTTTTTATGTTGTAGCTATGATGGTAAAAATTTCTTGTCACAAAAACTATACCTGTAGCATGTGATTTTATTCTTTTGCCACGACAAATAATTTTTTTTAGCTATTTTCATATTGTAGCAACAAGATTTTGTGTTGTAGCAAAAGATTTAATTTATTTGCCATGCAAGCTCAACTTTTGTGGCTAAATTTATAATTTACTCTCGTGGCAATAGTACTTATGTTTAGCTATGAATTCAAAAGTTCATAGCAATAAATTAAAGTATTTGCCACAATAATTTTTATATTGTAGCTAAGGATTCATATTTTTAGCTGTGAATTCCATAATTTCGTAGCAATAAACTGAAGAATTTGCCACGATCATCTCTAGCTACAAAAATTTATATATCGTAGCTAACAATCCATAGTTTAGCATCAATATATAAATTTTTTGCAAAATATTTTCAATTGTTTTTAGTAAATGATATACATTAGTAAGAATACATAATTAAAGGTTCAACAATATCATTCAAGATAAATTAAAATACTAAAATATTGTTATACTCAAAATGTAACGGTATTCTTTTACAAGAGAGAATAATTTCATACATAACTCTTTTACAGTACGAATAATAAAATTTTTTAAAAAAACAAGCTAACGTGAGAATGGATAGTGATGGTAACCATCAGCAGACAGTGAAGAGAAGTGAAAACTCAAAAGTGCTCTAATGCTTTTATAAAACCAAGTTCCGATGGCGAGTTGAGAGACATTAGTTGATTGTATTTGTACCAAATGTATGAAAGAAATTGTTGTTCTTGTGGATATCAAGAAGAAGGGCGCAGTAAATAAGATTGTCATGTTACCCTCCTAATCTTGCAGGATTGCCACCTTCTGCTTCTACAATTATATATGAACGAGTCATAGACTCTAACCTGTATATACAAAAATGACACCCATACCATAAGTTTAGTACATTAACTAGTTGGGACTTGTCAATCACGTTTAACCTGAACAACAGTTCCTTTGGCAGGGTAAGATTCTGCCAGAAACAACAACATGCTTCTTTAAAACCTTAAGATTATTAATGCAATGTATGTACCAAAAAACCGCAAACCATTCAAAACATAAGCCTTATTTAGCATCTCTTAGTTTGAAACATAACACTATAAGAAAATACTACTAACCTCATAAGCTGCATTCTTCTTAGTATCTGATAACGAGGTGTTTCCAAGTCTGAAGTTTTGTAAATCCTTAATTTTGTAACTGCCAAAAAATTATATTCTCATATTTCTTGACTAAAGAAAAGATCACAAGCTAAACCAGTTCAACATCACACCCGTTCCATAACAAAAACAGTCCTAGAGTAAAATATTATTATTCTCAATAAAATTTTAGAAGTCCTACAGATTTTAATAAGAAGTTTGTAAACACTCCATCCTTCACTAAGTAGTATATCCAATTGAATTTGTTTTGAGAAAGAGTAAAGTATCATACATACCTTATGGTTACTACACTTGTTTGTTTCTACATTGATACCCATAACACAAGTGCCTGAAAAAATAAATTCAGGTTTACTTAAACAGAATGAACTCATCACCATACCGCAACATAAATTTGGAACATATGCTTATATATGATTGTGCTAATGCATATCATAATTTTACCCTTATAAGTTGTTGGAATATTTATACTGTAAATTTGAAAAAAAATCCACCATCTCAGTAAATGCATTGGATAGCGTCTAGAAGTGTTTAGGAGTTATAACTTTATCCTAATTGTTGCATAGAAGTTTTAGAAATAAAGGAATGGTAATATCTTAACAACAAACTCTTCTTCACCTATTTGCATGCTTCCTTCATTGCTAGCAGCCACAAGAAGAACAAAAAATATATAGAAAGCAAAGATGCATTCCCATGACTATTTATTTAGTAAGTTGAACATCAAATGAATGCAAATACTCACCCTATATCCACTAAACTGATCATCAAATTTGGGGGAAAATTGTGCCTCCCCAACTCATTTGCTCCCTGCAAATATTCACACAGATATTAACAACCACAACTGTGAACAGTACTTAATCCAATAGAGAAAATTTGTTAGTATAGTTTTTTTGTGTGCATATAACTATAAATTGGGAACCACTAGGTGTGGCAAACGGGCCGGCCGGATTGGATATGGTTCGGGTTAAAAATGGGTAATGAAAAAAACGGATTAATTATTCGACCCGACCCATATTTAATACGGATAAAAAATGGGTTAACCGCGTATAATATGGGTTACTCATATTATCTATGACTTATTGTATATGATCACTTTTGGGAGAATTCTTAGTCTCTCTAACTTGAGGAACCCCAATTTGAGGCTTTACAAATGTAAAAGTTAGATCCATTGATTATCCATTGGTTACTCATTGGTTATCCATTTTGCCACCATAAGCACCACCCAAAAAGCCATTTAAGATTCCCAATCTGCAAATGGAGGCAATGAAGAATAAACAATATACAAGAAATTATAGGGAAAAAAGCTTGTTCAGGCTTAGTACTAGAGAAATCAAGATTGAACTACTAATTCTCGTTTCATACAACAAAGTAATTTAAATAGATTACAAAAGACAAATATAGGAATTTAAATATATGAAAAAACCCCTCCATTTATAATAATTGGAGAGATTCCTAATTCATTGCTTTGAATTTGGCAATCTTTTAAATTCTTGGCACTTATCAATATAAATAAAGAAGGGATTTCCATTTCACAGCCACACTATAATGATGAAACTGAAAAGAACTAATTTCGATCAAGAATCCTAGGAAAGAAATGGGAACAATCGAAATTAAGAAAATTAAAAAAACAAAGACTATGGTGATCATACCTTGGCGATTATGTTTTTCAAGAGCAGGAGGGACAAGGGTTCAAGGGATGGTTGGTTAGAGTGGGCAAGGATTGGGGGAGATGGAGCGTATAGTTTTGGGGGAAAAGGGTTTGGAGTCTGAATTTTGTAGGTTTAAGGAATTGAGAGAGGCGTAATATTTTTCTTCTTTTTTTCGTTTATCCTTTTTATTTGTAACTTTACCTTTTAACTTTCTATATATTTGCACCCACAAAGGAGTATCCAAATAAGGTATAAGGCCATACTAAATTTTTATTTCAGAATTTTATAGTTACAATATTTTATTTCAAATAGTTTATCTGGGGCAAAATGGTAACTTTTGCTAAAGTAAGCTTCAACTTGCGGCAAAAACATATGTTTAGCTATGATATTTTATCATAGCAATAAATATGTGACTATGTCATTTCGCCATGATAATTAATTGGAGTTGTTAAGCCAATTATTGCCACGGTCTTTTATCAATTGAAGAAAAAAATATTTATTTAGCTATAATATTTTGGTTTGAATAATTTATTGTGGCTAAAAGGTTATTATTTCTACAGAACTTTAAACGTGTGGCAAAAAGCTTGTGATTAGCTACAAAATTTTGTCGTGCCAACAATTTTGTAGCTATTTAGGTAATTATTGCTACGATAGTTAGCAATCATAGCAAAACTAAGAAATTAGCTTTGCCAATTTAATTTTCGTAGCTATGAAATTTTAGTATTTTATAAATAGCTATGATGTTTTTATTTTTGTGGCTATTGTTAGGTATTAACCATGATTTTTGAATCTGTAGCAGAGACTTCATAGTTATAGATATATTATGTTGTAGTGATATCCTCAAGAATCTGAATAATGCGCTCGGACTGCCCGTCCGTCTGAGGGTGAAATGTTGTGCTCAACTCCACCCGAGTACCCATCTCATGTTGTACGACTCTCTAGAACCGTGATGTAAACTGTGTACCCCGGTCAGAAATGATAGATACAGGCACGCCATGAAGTCTCACAATCTCACGGATATAAACTCGAGCCAGCTGCTCGAAAGAATAGGTAGTCAACATAGGAAGGAAATGAGCTGACTTGGTCAGTCTATCCACAATCACACAAATTGCATCACACTTCTGATGAGTCTGTGGGAGTCCAACAACGAAATCCATAGTGATCCGCTCCCATTTCCACTCCGGAATCTCTAACTTCTGAAGCAACCCACCCGGTCGTTGATGCTCATACTTTACCTGCTAGCAATTTAGACACCGAGAAACATACTCCACTATGTCCTTCTTCATTCTACGCCACCAATAATGCTGCCTCAAGTCCTGATACATTTTCGTGGCACCCGGATGAATAGAGTACCGCGAGTTGTGAGCCTCCTGAAGAATCAACTCACGCAAACCATCAACATTAGGCACATATAACCTGCCCTGCATCCGTAATGCACCATTATCCCCCAATAGTGACCTCTTTGGCATCACCGTGCTGGACCGTGTCCCTAAGGAAAAGCAGATAGGGGTAATCATACTGACGTTCCCTGAAATGATCATAAAGAGAAGACCGAGAGACCACACAAGTCAATAATCGACTAGGCTCAGAAATATCCAATCTCACAAACTGGCTGGCTAAAGCCTGAACATCCAACGCCATGGGCCTCTCTACTGCTGGTAGATAAGCTAAACTCCCCAAACTCTCTGCTCGGTGACTCAAAGAATCGGCCACCGCATTGGCCTTCCCCGGGTGGTACAAAATGCTGATATCATAATCCTTAAGTAGCTCTAACCACTTCTTCTGATGCAAATTAAGATCCATTTGCTTGAACATATACTTCAAACTTCGGTGAGCAGTGTAGATCTCACAAGGGACACCGTACAAATAGTGCCTCCAAATCTTCAAGGCATGAACAATAGCAGCTAACTCAAGGTCGTGGATAGGATAGTTCTTTTCAATGCACCTTTAGTTGTCTGGAAGCGTAGGCAATCACCCTATGGTCCTACATAAACACCGCACCGAGGCCAACTCATGACGCATCACAATAAACTGTATAAGACCCCGAACCTGAAGGCAATACCAATACTAGGGCTGTAGTTAAAGCTGTCTTAATATTTTGAAAGCTCTCCTCACACTCTTCTGTCCACCTAAACGGAGCACCCTTCTGGGTCAGCCTGGTCATGGGTGTTGCAATAGATGAAATCTCTTAACAAATCGACGGTAATACCCTACCAAACCAAGGAAACTCCGGATCTCCGTAGCTGAGGATGGTCTGGGCCAACTCTACACTGCTTCCACTTTCTTCGGATCCAGTTTGATCCCTTTACTTGATACCACATGACCTAAGAATGCTACGGAATCTAATCAGAACTCACATTTTGAGAACTTTGCATATAATTTCTTTTCTCTCAAGGTCTAAAGCGCAGTCCTCAGATGCTGCTCATGATCTTCTCGACTCCAGGAATATACCAGAATGTCATCAATAAAGAAAATGATGAACGAATCAAGATAAGACCGGAATACACTGTGCATCAAATGCCTAAATGTTGTTGGGGCATTGGTCAGCCAAAATGACATAACAAGGAACTCGTAATGACCATACCGAGTCCTGAAAGCAGTCTTCAAGATGTCTGGCTCCCAAAACTTCAATTGATGATAACCTGAACGTAAGTCAATCTTGGAAAACACTCGGGAACCCTATAACTGGTCAAATAGGTCATCAATATGAGGCAAAGGATACCGGTTCTTCACTGTAACTTTGTTCAACTAGAGATAATCAATGCATATGCGCATGTAACCATCCTTTTTCTTCACAAACAAGACTGGAGCACCCCAAGGCGATACATTGGGCCGAAAGAAGCCCTTATCAAGCAATTACTATAACTGTTCCTTCAACTTCTTCATCTTAGGAGGGGCCATATGATAAGGAGGAATAGAGATAGGCTAAGTGCCCAGCAACAAATTAATGTCAAAATCAATATCTCTATCGGGCGGCATGCCTGGAAGATCAGTTCGAAACACATTAGGGAAATCCCTCACTACTGGGACTGAATCAACTATAGGGGTATCAATACTGACATCTATCACAAAAGCTAGATACGCATCACACCCCTTCTCAACCATTCGCTGAGCTTTAAGAAATGAAATAACCCTACTGGGAGTGTAATCTAAGGCACCCCTCCACTCTAATCGCAGTAATCCTGGCATAGCCAGCATCACATTCTTAGCGTGACAATCAAGAATGGCATAATAGGGCGACAACCGGTCCATGCCCAAGATAACATCAAAATCTACCATGCTGAGCAATAACCTGGGCGAGCTGACTAAGCCTGCCTGAATGGACGACCTCTGCCCTGCTAGAACTGACCCCTCGAAGGAGCACTACTAAAGCTACCAGATCCCCAAGGCTTCTTGGCCTCTCTTTCCTTGCACTCTTGGTGATGAACCAACTCAATCTCATGGACGATGTAAACAACCTCCTCGAAAGTAGCACCTGTCACCCTCTCCCTAGTAATGAGAATTCAAAGCTGATATGTGATGCCATCAACAAATCTCTTGATCCTCTCTCGATCTGTGGGAACCAACCAGACCGCATGACGATCTAACTCAGAGTACAACATCTCATACTGCGTCACCGTCATCTCTCCCTGATGCAACTGCTCGAACTGCCTGCGCATCTCCTCTAGGCAAGACTGTGGCACCTACTTATCCAGAAAGAGAATAGAGAACTGTTCTCATGTAAGGGGCGCTGCACTAATAGGCCTACACCTCTCATATGCCTCCCACCAAGTGAAGGCAGCCCTAGAAAACTGAAAGGTAGTGAATGCTACACCACTGGTCTCTAGAATACCCACTGTATGAAGCATCCTCTAGCACTTATTCAAGAAACCCTGGGCATCCTCGCCCTCTGCACCACTGAAAGTTAGAGGCTGAAGTCTGCCAAACCTCTCTAGTCGATGTTGCTTGTCATCCGGCATAACTGGTACCACATAATCTTGAGCTAGTATAACCGGCTGGGCTGGAGTTGCCCCCGGTGTTTGAAGTCCCTGCACAACCTGCTCAGGTGTGCGATAAACGGGAGTCTAGGTGCCTCCCTCGGCTTGAAAAGTAGCCACGGTCGTAGTAACTAAGACCACCTAGGCCAAACCGGTACACACTAATGAAATCTGAGCTAAAGCCTCCTGAAGGTCTGGAATCACAATAGGCACAGCTTATGCCTGAGCTGATGTTGTTGTAGCCTCCACAACTGGGGCAGCTGGTAGATCTGTAGGTGCTGAACTAGACCCTTACCCCTACTATGGCCTCGACCGCGTCCTCGGCCTCTAGTGGCCCCAGCTAGTGGTACTGGTGGTCGTCCATCCTGCCCGGTAACACGTGTCCTCACCATCTGTGGGAGAATGGAATAACAGAAGTTTAGTACTCAGGTCAACAGACTCGCACGATACGAGTTTCAAGAATATGATGTTTTTCCTAAAGGTTATGTAGCCTCCCGAGGATAAGTACAGATGTCTCCGTATCGATCTGCGAAACTCTACTAAACCGGCTCATGACTCGTGAGACCTATATAACCTAGGATCTAATACCAACTTGTCACGACCCCAAATACTCAGTCGTGATGGCGCCTGCCACATTACTAGGAAAGCCAACCCAAACATCGATCATAACCCTTTTTCTTTTAATAAATCCTTTTCTAACACAAGTTTAAATACCAATTTTTCATAAGAAGTGATTAAACAACTAAAAATATGCGGAAATCAATAAAACATAAGACAACACAGCCCAAACATCTCGTGTCACAAGTCTAGAGCCTCTAAATACATAACCAACTGTCTAATACATCATAAATCTAAAAATGCAGAAAAGAACAAGATAGGAAGGAGGAAAGCAGGGTTGCGGACGCCATACAACTACCTTGAAATCTCCGACAAACTCTAGATAAGCTGATGACCCTCACTCTGCCGCTCGGGCACCTGGATCTGCACACAAGGTGCAGGGAGTACCGTGAGTACGCCAACTCAGTAAGTAACTAAAGTAAATAAGGTCTGAAAGCAGTGATGAGCAGTTAAAAATCATATAAAGGAATAAATAACAGAATAACATATCAAACTCCACAGTTAAAACCAATTTTGTCATAAAAATCTTCAGTTTCAGTTAGAATACTTGAAATTATATACTTAGCAAATTTTTCAATAGAGGCTTATTTTAAAAGAAGAGTGAAATTAGTGAAAATATCATAAATGGGCCCCTCGGGTAAGGTTTCACTCAGAATATAGCCTCTCGGGCAGCCTCTCAGTCACTCGTGACTCAACTCTCGTCACTCAGTACTCACTCTCAGCACTCAGGCTCATTAATCTCTCATAATAATAATAATAATAATAATAATAATAATAATAATAATAATAATAATAATAATAATAATAATAATCATAGTAACCGCTGCAGCGTGCAGCCTCGACCCATTATTTATAGTCGACGACACTCACTGGGGGTGTACAGACTTTGGAGGGGCTCCTACAGCCCAAACGTCATATCACTGATGTGCGTAGCCCGATCTAATATATATCGCTACGGCGTGCGGCCGGATCCATATAAGTATCGCTGCGACGTGCAGCCCGATCCATAATTCATACATATATAAATATCCTCACATTAGGTTCTCAACCTCTCTTGGTCATTAACCTCACAACCTCTTGGGCAAGTAGTGGAAATTAGGGAACTCAGTCCAAACAACCCTCACATTTAAGAAGTAGAGTGATAAAACCAGTTTTAAACAATAAACAGGTAAAACATGACTGAGGATATACTATCAAATAAGTAGGGTGAGGAAAAACAGTAAAAATGCCCCTAAGGGTCTCAACAGGTCGGCACAAGGCCCTAAAAATGGCATACAGCCCATAATATAGTATAATGACTAAGGTACGGAATATCATAAGGTTTCAAATCAAATACGCAGCTTAATAGTCGCTACGGGATAGACCAAGTCACAATCCCTACCGGTGCACACCCACACGTTCTTCACCTAGCATGTGCGTCACCGCATTTATCAAAACAATTCAAATACCGAGGTTTTGTACCCTTAGTTCCAGATTTACAATGGTTACTTACCTCAAACGGGTGAAAACACTACTCTGCGATATCTTTGCCTCTTGCCTCGGCCTCAACTCGTGCCGAATCTACCCAAAATCAGAATCACAACATTAGAATAGGCTAAAGGGACGAAGCCCATGCAAAATAAATCAAATTATACCAAAAATCTCGAAATTGGCCAAACCCGACCCCCGGGCCCACGTCTTAAAACTCGGTAAAAATCACATCAATGGAATCTTTATCCTTTCACGAGTCCATACATACCAAGAATACTGAAATAGGAGCCCCAATGACCCCTCAAATTTCGATTTTAAAGTCTCTTAATCTCAAGCCTTAATCCCCAATTTTCTACCTTAATCTCCACCAATACCATGATTAAACAATGGAAAAATGACCATAAGCCCAAATAATGAAGCTTAGAGAACTTACCCAACTGATTCCCTTCGATCTTCCCTTGAAATCACTACCCTAGCTCGCTTCCCGTCTTAAAAAATGGAGAACTTAGCAAAATTTTGCGAAGAAAAAAATATATACCTTTTGGCCCAGGGAATCCGCACCTGCGGCCCAGATACCGCTTCTATGGTACCTTATTTGCAGTCAATCAGCCACTTCTGCGGGTTTCACTTAATGGTCCAAAACCACATCTGCGACCAAGTAGCCACACATGCGCCATCGCAGGTGCGGTCAGCCAACCGCATCTGCGGCTCCTACCCTTCTCCTCCTTGACCGCTTCTGTGGTCCTTTCTTTGCATCTGCGGCATCGTACCTGCGGTCCCCAATCCGCAGCTGCGAAAATACCAGAATAGAAAAATCTACATCTTCTCAAATATACCCAAACTCTCCGACAACCATCCAAAATTACCTTGAGGCCCCCGGAACCTCAACAAAAAACACAAACATGACCCATAACCTTATTCAAACTTATACCGATCCTCAAAACACCTCAAACAACATCGAATCAACCAAAACACATCAGATTCAAGCCTAAGTTTCCAAAATCTTCTAAATTACGCTTTTGATCAAAAACCCAACCAAACCACGTCCGAATGACCTGATATTTTACACACACATCCCAAATGACACAACATAACTACTACAACTCTTAGACTTCCATTCTGACCCCCATATCAAATCCCACCTATCTACCGGAAATCGTCAAAAATCCAATTTTGCCAATTCAAGCCTAAATCTACTTTGGGCCTCCAAAACTCATTCCGATCACGCTCCTAATTCCCAAATCACCTCCCAAGGCTAACCAAACCATCGTAACTCACACCCGAACCCTATAACACATAAGTCAACATCTAGTTGACTTTTCCAACTTAAGCTTCCTCAAAAGAGACTAAGTGTCTCAAACCTTACAAAATCCTTTCTGAACCCGAACCAATCACCAGGTCACATATAGAACCATTAGACAAGGCAATAAGAAGTGGAAATGGGGGAAAATGAGTGGTAACTCATGAGATAACTGGCCGGGTCGTCACAACTTCATAAATCCTTCAAGGTCCGGAGGAATATCCATTGGTGGTGGAGGAAAAGTAGCATCGGTCGTTTTGAGAGTTATAGCCTCGATCCTCTATTAACTACTTCCCTCGTATCTATTTCTGCTATTGTGACTTGCCGGGAAGTTCTGTTTTGGTTTTTGGAGTGTTTTGGGACATTTAGTCCCTAAATAGAGGCTTAGTCTTAAGATTTGGACCGTAGTCGGAAATGTGTGAAGACGATTCTGGAATGGAGTTTCGTCGATTCCGTTAGCTCCACTGGGTGATATTGGCTTAGGGGCATGTCCGGATTGTATTTTGAAAGTCTGTAGCTTATTTAGGCTTGAAATGGCGAAAGTCAAATTTTTGGAGATTTCGATCGCTAGTAGACTTTTTGATATCGAGGTTGGAATTCGATTCCGGAAGTTGGACTAGGTCCGTAATGTTGAATATGACTTGTGTGCAGAATTTGGGGTCAATCAGATGAGGTTAGGTAGGTTTTGGCATCGGTTGTGGAAATTCGAAGTTTCAAGTTTAAGTTTGAATTGGAGGATGATTCGTGATTTTAGCAATGTTTGATGCTATTTGAGGACTCGACTAAGTTTGTATGGTGTTTTAGGACTTTTTGATATGTTTGGTTGAGGTCCCAGGGGCCTCGAGTTGATTTCGGGTGGTTAATGGGCTTTTTGGACTTAAAAAAAAGATAGTAGATTTCTGGTGTTTTTGTTGCAGACATTCCTTCATCGCGTTTGGGAGAGAGGTCTCGCGATCACGTAGATCATCTGAGAGATCAAATAAAGTTGTGCTTCGCGTTCGCGAAGATGGGGACACGATCGCGTAAGGTTATCAGGTTGTGCATCGCAAACGCGTGGGCTAGGCCGTGTTCGCGAAGAGGAAGTGAGGCAGTAGTGAAGTCCAATTTTTACTCTTCGTAGTCGTGTGAGGATAGACACGATCGCGTAGGTGTGAGCAGCAAGTGCATCACGTTCGTGAGGTGTGTTCCGCGTTCGTGTAGAGTTAATTTTTGGGCTGTGAAGTTGTTCTTCGCGATCGCGAGGCTGTTTTCGCGATCGTGATTAAGAAATCACTAGGCAGTATTAAACATTTCAAAAACAAGGGTTTGGCTATTTTTATCAAAATTGAGTTTGGAGCTCGGATTTGGATAAGATTTTGAGGGATTTTCAGAGATATCAATTGGTAATAATGATTCTACACTTGATTTTGGTTATATCCCACTAATCTATCATTAATTTTATCACTTAATTACGGATTTGGGATGAAAAAATTGGAAAAAATGGGAAGAAGTTCTTCAACTAAGATTTTGAGTTTTGACATTAGATTTGGATAATTTTTACTCTTCGTAGTCGCGTGAGGACAGGCGCGATCGCGTAGGTGTGAGTAGCTAGTGCATCGCGTTAGTGAGGTGTGTTCCGCGTTCGCATAGAGTTAATTTTTGGGCAGTGAAGTTATTCTTCGCGATCGCAAGGCTATTTTTGCGATCGTGATTAAGATATCACTAGGCAGTATTAAACATTTCAAAAACAAGGGTTTGGCTATTTTTATCAAAATTGAGTTTGGAGCTAAGATTTGGATGAGATTTTGAGGGATTTTCAGAGATATCAATTGGTAATAATGATTCTACACTTAATTTTGGTTATATCCCACTAATCTATCATTAATTTTATCACTTAATTCCGGATTTGGGATGAAAAAATTGGAAAAAATGGGAAGAAGTTCTTCAACTAAGATTTTGAGTTTTGATTGGGATTTTGACATTAGATTTGGATAATTTTTGTACCAGTGAACTCGTGAGTGAATGGGTTCATATTTTGTGACTTTTACCCGATTCCGAGACGTGGGCCCGAGGAGGCTTTTTAGGGCGATTTTCCAATTTCTTTTTTTAGCTTTGATTTCAAAAGCTAGATTAGTTCCTTGTTGTTATATATATGTTATGTAACTAATTTTGGCTAGATTTGGGCCACTCGGAGCCTGATATTCGTGGGAAAGGCATTGTGACTGACTGATTGAGCTTGGTTCGAGGTAAGTAGCTTGACTAACCTTGTGGGTGGGGGGGAACTCCCCTTAGGATTTGGTACTATTTTGATATGTGAGCGCCGTGTACATAAAGTGACTGGTGTGTACACCGACTATTTTCTATAAACTTTATTTTCATCAAGTAATAACTTGTTTCACTTTGAATGAGCTACACTAGCATATGTAATTATCCTGATTAGTTTAGAACAACATGTCTACATGTCTTAATTTCTTATCTGAACTATGTGCAGCATGCTTAGTGAATTCCCCACTTCTTCCTTCGCTTGTACTTAGTCTAAATTATAGGATTTCGTGTGTTAGATGTTATTTCTATCGTTTGAGCTGTGTATTTACTTTCGAAACTACAAAACAATATTCCAGGAGATCCCCCCTACATATTTAATTTGGTATTACAGAATGGTATTCCGGGAGACCCCCCTGCACATTTACGTTTGGGACTATGAGATGGTATCTCGGGAGATCCCCTATTGTTATCTCTGTGTACTGAGCTGTTACGTTTCTATGATTTCATTCTTGTTAAATTTCTATTTTCACTTTACTGTGATATTTAATTCTGTCTTGTTTTTATTATATACATATATATAAGTAGGGCCCTGGCCTGACCTCGTCACTACTCGACCGAGGTTAGGCTTGGAAATTACTAGGTACCATTGTGGTATACCCATGCCCTTTCCTGCACATGTTTTTCATGTATAGATCCAGGTACCTCCTACCAGCCTTATTCTTAGTGAGCCGAGACAGCTTTGAAGACTTCAAGGTATATTTGTCGCGTCCGCAAACCTTGAAGTCTCTTTTCACTCTTCCCCGTGTCAAACACTTCCTGTATTTTTCTTTTGTTAGACTCTGGAGTATATAGATACTATTTTTTTTCTTCTGTAGTTTGTGACTTATGATGTTTCGGGTTTTGGAAAAACTGTGTACGCCCAGTGTTTGGTTATTGTACATGCCGAGCAGCATTATTATTGGTTATTCAGTATCTAATGCAGTAAGCTATTTAGTTTGTTTTTATTATTGATATTTTTCCACAATTTGTTAGGCTTACCTAGTCATAGAGACTAGGTGTTGTCACAACATGTCTCGGAGAGATGTTTGGGTCATGAAAAGTTTGTATAAGAGATCTAGGTTCATAGATATCGTGAGTCCCAAGCCAGTTTATTAGAGTCTTGTAGATCGGTACAGAGATGTCTGTTCTTCGGGAGGCTATGGAACTATTAGGTAAAAAATTCACTTCTTTTGATTCCTTGTCGTGTGAACTTGTTGACTTTGAAAATCTAAACTTCTGTCTTCTATTCTTTCACAGATGGTGAGGACACATGTAGCCGGAGATGACCAGGCACCTATTCCCTCTTATTAGAGCCGCCTGTGGCCGGGACCGGGGCATAGGCTGAGGGCACCCACGTATGGCAACTAGAGCACCCGGGAGAGTTTCTATGTTGGAGCCACAAGTAGCTCCAGTCGGAGCATAGGCACCAAGACGCCTACTATTACACCAGCTCTTTAGGAGACCCTTGTACAGTTTCTGAGCATGTTCGGCACTCTAGCTCGGGTAGGGTTGATTCCCCTTGAGCCAGCCACATCTCAGGTTGGGGGAGGAGCACAAACTCCCGCCACTCGCACTCTAGAGGAGAGGGTTCAGGTTGATCAGATTCCAGAGGTTATACCGGTACCAGCTGTAGCCCCAGCTCAGCCCGAGGGTAGGGCAGCAGTTTTAGATGAGGAGGAGCATAGGCTCGAGAGGTACTAGAAGTACCACCCTCCTATCTTCAGTGGTTTGGCGACAGAGAATCCTCATGGTTTTCTAGAGGGTGCCACTCTATCCTCCGTACTATGGGTATAGCAGAGTCGAGTAGGGTTTCTTTCACTGCATTTCAGCTTTGAGGAGTGGCTTATCAGTAGTGGCGTGCTTATGAGTTGGGCAGTCCAGCTGAGGCAACTTCCCTTACATGGACTCAGTTCTCGGACATGTTTTTTAGAGAGTATGTCCTTTAGAGCCTTAGGGACATATGGCACACTGAGTTTGAGCAGTTGCGCCATGGTGCTATGAGTATTTCAGAGTATGCAATCCATTTAAGTGACTTGGCTAGACATGCACCGGACTTGGTTTCTATAGTTTGAGAGAGGGTCCATTGGTTTATTGAGGGACTCCATCCCAGCATCATGACTAGTATGGCCCGAGAGTTAGAAATGGATATCTTGTATCAGAAGGTTGTGAGTATTGCCAGGAGAGTGGAGGACATGTTTGTTCGAGAGAGAGAGGAGAGAGAGTCCAAGAGGTCTCGAGAGTCTGGCTATTTTTCTAGTGCTCGTGCCCCAGCTGCAATTTGACATGGTCATCCGCTAGTGGTGTTTGAGCCCCTTCTAGGCCTCAAGAGCCTTATTATGTACCTCCAGTATTTAGTGTGCCTCCTCCACGAGGTGCTTTTAGTGGTCCGTCCAGCAGACTTGGCCCGAGCCAGCCACAGCAGCCACGCCCTCCTAGAACTTGTTTTTAAGTGGAGACACTTGCCATATGGTAAGGGATTGCGCCAGACTTAGTAATGGTGCACCTCCACAAACTTCTCAGCCACAACATGCTCCACTGGGTCCTTAGGCCATAATTCCAGCACCAGCTACTACCCCAACTGCTCAGCCAGCTCGAGGTGGAGGTTGGGGAGGTAGAGGTCACCCTAGAGGGGGAGGCCAGGCTAGGTACTATGCCCTTCCTACTCATACAGAGGTAGTTGCTTTCGATTCTATCATTACAGGTAATGTTCTAGTATGTCATAGAGATGCATCGGTTCTATTCGATCCAGACTACACTTATTCCTATGTGTCATCTTATTTTTCCCCATATTTGGGCATATCTCGGGATTCTTTGAGTTACCCTGTTTATGTATCTACTATTGTGGGAGATTCTCTTATTATGGACCGCGTGTATCGATCATGTTTGATTACTCTTAGTGTTTTTGAGACCAGAACTTATTTATTATTGCTCAACATGGTAGACTTTGATGTGATCTTGGGCATGGATTGGTTGTCGCCCCATTATGCAATTCTTTATTGTCACGCCAAGACTGTCACGCTGGCTATGCCAGGTTTATAGCGATTAGAGTTGAGGGGTACCTTAGATTACACTCCCAGTAGAGTTATTTCATTTCTTAGAGCTCAACGAATGATTAAAAAGCGGTATAATGCGTATCTAGCCTATGTGAGAGATGCCAGTATTGATAAACCTACAGTTGAGTCAGTCCCAGTGGTGAGGGATTTCCCTAATGTATTTCCAGCTGATATTCTGGGTATGCCACCTAACAGAGATATGGACTTTGGTATTGATTTTTTTCCAGCACTCAGCCTATCTCTATTCATCCTTATTGTATGGCTCCTCATGAGTTGAAGAAATAGTTATAGGAATTGCTTGATAAGGGCTTCATTCGTCCCAATATGTCACCTTGGGGTGCTCCTGTCTTGTTTGTAAAGAAAAAGGATGGTTCTATGCGAATGTGCATTGATTATCGCCAGTTGAACAAAGTCACAGTGAAGAACTGGTATCCTTTGCCTCAGATTAATGACCTTTTTGATTAGTTATA
Source organism: Nicotiana tabacum (assembly GCF_000715075.1). Lineage (NCBI taxonomy): Eukaryota > Viridiplantae > Streptophyta > Magnoliopsida > Solanales > Solanaceae > Nicotiana > Nicotiana tabacum. Next base: position 162,739,207 of record NC_134089.1, on the reverse strand, counting down.
GGGTGCCTGAGTGTTTTCCAAGATTGATTTGCATTCAGGTTATCATCAGTTGAAGATTCGGGAGGCAAATATCCCGAAGACTGCTTTCAGGACTCGGTATGGTCATTAAGAGTTCCTTGTGATGTCATTTGGGCTGACCAATGCCCTAGAAGCATTTATGCATTTGATGCACAGTGTATTTCGGCCCTGTCTTGACTCATTCATCATTGTCTTTATTGACGACATTCTGTGTACTCCCGGAGTCGGGAGGATCATGAGTAGCACCTGAGGATTGTGCTTCCGACCTTGAGAGAGAAGAGATTATATGCAAAGTTCTCAAAATGTGAGTTCTGGTTAGATTCCATGGTATTTTGGGTCACGTAGTGTCATGTAAAGGGATAAAGGTAGATTCGAAGAAGGTGGAAGCAGTGCAGAGTTGGACCAAACCGTCCTCAGCTACAGAGATTCGGAGATTTCTTGGTTTGGCAAGGTTTTAGTGTTGATGTGCTGAGGGATTCTCATCTATTGCAGCACATATGACCAGGCTGACCAAGAAGGGTGAACCATTTAGGTGGATAGAGGAGTGTGAGGAGAGCTTTCAAAAGCTCAAGACAACTTTGACTACAGCCCCAGTATTGGTATTGCCTATAGGTTCGGGGTCGTATACTGTTTATTATGATGCGTCACGAGTTGGCCTCAGCACAGTGTTGATGCAGGACCGTAGGGTGATTGCCTACATATACAGAAATCGAAGGTGCATGCAAAGAACTATCCTATCCATGACCTTGAGTTAGCAGCTATTGTTCATGACTTGAAGATTTGGAGGCACTATCTTTTCGGTGTCTCTTGTGAGATCTACACTGATCGTCGGAGTTTGCAGAATTTGTTCAAGTAGAAGGATCTTAAATTGCATCATCGGAGGTGGTTAGAGCTGCTTAAGGACTATGATATCATAATTCTATACCATCCCAGCAAGGCCAATTTGGTGGCCGGTGCCTTGAGTCATAGGGCAGGGAGTTTGGGGAGATTAGCATATTTGCAAGTAGTACAGAGGCCATTGACACTAGATGTTCAGGCCTTAGCCAACCAGTTTGTTAGATCGGATATTTTTTAACCAATTCAAGTTTTGGCTTGTGTGTTCTCCCAGTCTTCTATTTATGATCGTATCAAGGAGCGTCAGTATGATGACCCGTATCTGCTCGTCCTTAAGGACACGGTTCAGCACGGTGATTCTAAGTAGATCACTATTGGGGAGGATGTTGCTTTGAGGATGCATGGTAGGCTATGTGTGCCCTATGTAGACGAGTTGCATGAGTTGATTCTTCAGTAGGCTCACAGCTCGCGGTACTCCATTCATCTGGGTGCCATGAATATGTACCAGGACTTGAGGCAGCATTATTAGTGTTGTAGAATGAAGAAGGACATAGCGGAATATATATCCTGGTGTCTAAATTGCCAACAGGTAAAGTATGAGCATCAACGGCTGAGTGGATTGCTTCAGAAGTTAGAGATTCCGGAGTGGAAATGGGGGCAGATCACTATGGATTTCGTTGTTGGACTCCCACGGACTCGGCAAAAGTTTGATGGAGTATGGGTGATTGTGGATAGGTTGACAAAGTCAGCTTATTTCCTTCCTATGATGACTAGTTATTATTCCGAGCAGCTGGCTCGAGTTTATATTCGCGAGATTATCAAATGTCATGGAGTGTCGGTATCTATCATCTCTGACCAGGGTACGCAGTTTACATCACAGTTGTTTAGGGCCGTACAGCAAGAGTTAGGTGCTCGGGTGAGTTGAGCACAACATTTCTCCCTCAAACGGACGGGCAGTCCGAGCACACTATTCAGATTTTAGAGGATATGTTCCATGCGTGTGATGGAGTTTGGAGGTTCTTAGGATCAGTTTTTGCCCCTTGCGGAGTTTTCCTACAATAGCAGTTATCAGTTCAGCATTCAGATGGCACAGTATGAGGCTTTGTATGGTAGGCAGTGTCAGTCCCTAATGTGTTGGTTCGAGCCGAGCGAGGCTAGATTATAGGGCACAGACTTGGTTCAGGATGATTTGGAGAAGGTTAAGGTGATACAGGATACACTTCGCACAGCTCAATCCAGACAGAAAAGTTATACATATTAGAAGGTTCGCGATGTTGCACTAATTGTCGGAGAGCATGTCCTACTCCGAGTTTCGCCTATGAAAGGAGTTATGAGTTTCGGAAAGAAGGGCAAGCTGAGCCCAAGGTATATTGGTCTCTTTGAGGTGTTGCGGCGTGTTGGAAAGGTTTCTTATGAGCTTGACTTACCTCCTAGCCAAGTAGGAGTTCATCTGGTATTTCATCTTTCGATACTCTGGAGATATCACGGCGATTTGTCTCACGTGTTGGATTTTTGTTCAGTCCAGTTGGACAAGTATCTATCTTATGTTGAGGAGCCAGTGGCTATTTTGGACAGGCAGGTTCGAAGATGAGGTCAAAGAACATTGCATCAGTGAAGGTTTAGTGGCGAGGTCAACCCATCGAAGAGGCGATTTGGGAGACCGATCAGGATTTGCGCAGCCGTTATCCTCATCTTTTCACCAATTTAGGTATGTCTCTATGCTCGTTTGAGGACGAATGATTATTTTAAGAGGGGCAGGATGTAATGACCCGGCCAGTCGTTTTGAGAATTATAGCCCCGATCCCCTATTAATTGCTTCCCTCATATATTTCTGTTAGTGTGACACGCTGGGAGGTTTTGTTTGGGTTTTTGGAACGTTTTGGGCCACAATCCCTAAATGGAGGCTTAATCTTAGGATTTTGACCGTATTCAAAACTGTGTGAAGACGACTCCGGAATGGAGTTTCGTCGATTCCGTTAGATCGGGTGGGTGATTTTGGGCTTAGGAGGCTTGTTCGGATTGTATTTTGGAGGTCTGTAGCTTATTTAGGATTGTATTTAGCCTAAATAAGCTACAAACCTCCAAAATACAATCCGAACATTCCTCTAAGCCCAAAATCACCCACCGGATCTAACGGAATCGACGGAACTCCATTTTGGAGTCGTCTTCATACAGTTTTGACTATGTTCCAAATCCTAAAACTAAGCCTCCATTTAGGGACTGTGTCCCAAAACACTATTAAAACCAAAATGAAATCTCCCAGCAAGTCACACTAGTAGAAATAGATACGAGGGAAGCAATTAATAGGGGATCGAGGCTATAATTATCAAAATGACCAGTCGGGTCGTTACATCCTGCCCCTCTTAAAATAATCATTCGTCCTTGAATGAGCATTAAAACATACCTAAAGTGGTAAATTGATGAGGATATCGGTTGCGCATATCCTACTCGGTCTCCCAAGTCGCCTCCTCGGCGGGCTGACCCCGCTACTAAACCTTAACTGATGCAATGTTCTTTGACCTCAACTTTCGAACTTGCCAGTCCACAATTGTCACTGGCTCCTATACATAGGATAGATCCTTGTCTAACTAGACTGAACTGAAATCAAACACGTGAGACGGATTGCCATGATATATTCAGAGCATCGAAACATGAAATACCGGTTGAACTCGTGCTACTGTAAGGTAAGTCAAGCTCATAAACAACCTTCCCAACACGCCACAACATCTTAAAAGGACTAATAAACCGTGGGCTCAGCTTGCCCTTCTTTCCAAACCTCATAACGTCTTTCATAGGCAAAACCCGGAGCAGGACCCGCTCTCCGACCATGAATTCCACATAGCGAATCTTCCAATCCGCATAACTCTTCTGTCTGGACTGGGCTGTGTGAAGTCTATCCTGAATCACCTTAACATTTTTAAGGCATCCTGAACCAAGTCTGTACCCAATAATCTGGCCTCGCCCGACCCGAACCAACCCACTGGAGACCGACACCGCCTACCATACAAAGCCTCATACAGTGCCATTTGAATGTTGGACTGATAAATGTTATTGTAGGCAAACTTCACAAGGGGCAAAAAATAATCCCAAGAACCCCCAAACTCCATCACACACGCACGAAGCATACACTACAACATAATGCATCTATAGCTACGAAATACATAGTAGCTAAATATGAAAATTTTCGTGGCAAAACACTTTAGCCACAATATTTTTTTTTCTGTAGCTTTCGTAGCAAATGTAGCGTAGCTTAAAGTTAGCTACAAACTTTACATGATCCGTGGCTGAAGACTAATACTTATTGCCACGAATTTTTTTTATGTTGTAGCTATGATGGTAAAAATTTCTTGCCATAAAAAATATACCTGTAGCAAGTGATTTTATTCTTTTGCCACGATATAAAATTTTGTAGCTATTTTCATATTGTAGCAACAAGATTTTGTGTTGTAGCAAAAGATTTAATTTATTTTCCATGCAAGCTCAACTTTTGGGGCTAAATTTATAATTTACTCTCGTGGCAATAGTACTTGTGTTTAGCTATGAATTCAAAGTTCATAGCAATAAATTAAAGTATTTGCCACAATAATTTTTATATTGTAGCTAAGGATTCATATTTTTAGCTGTGAATTCCATAATTTCGTAGAAATAAACTGAAGAATTTGCCACGATCAGCTATAGCCACAAGAATTTATATATCGGAGCTAACAATCCATAGTTTAGCATCAATATATAAATTTTTTGCAAAATATTTTCAATTGTTTTTAGTAAATGATATACATTAGTAAGAATACATAATTAAAGGTTCAACAATATCATTCAAGATAAATTAAAATACTAAAATATTGTTATACTCAAAATGTAACGGTATTCTTTTACAAGAGAGAATAATTTCATACATAACTCTTTTACAGTACGAATAATAAAATTTTTAAAAAAACAAGCTAACGTGAGAATGGATAGTGATGGTAACCATCAGCAGACAGTGAAGAGAAGTGAAAACTCAAAAGTGCTCTAATGCTTTTCTAAAACCAAGTTCCGATGGCGAGTTGAGAGACATTAGTCGATTGTATTTGTACCAAATGCATGAAAGAAATTATTGTTCTTGTGGATATCAAGAAGAAGGGCGCAGTAAATAAGATTGTCATGTTACCCTCCTAATCTTGCAGGACTGCCACCTTCTGTTTCTACAATTATATATGAACGAGTCATAGACTCTAACCTGTATATACAAAAATGACACCCATACCATAAGTTTAGTACATTAACTAGTTGGGACTTGTTAATCATGTTTGAACTGAACAACAGTTCCTTTGGCAGGGTAAGATTCTGCCAGAAACAACAACATGCTTCTTTAAAACCTTAAGATTATTAATGCAATGTATGTACCAAAAGACCGCAAACCATTCAAAACATAAGCCTTATTTAGCAGCTCTTAGTTTGAAACATAACACTATAAGAAAATACTACTAACCTCATAGCTGCATTCTTCTTAGTATCTGATAACGAGGTGTTTCCAAGTCTGAAGTTTTGTAAATCCTTAAGTTTGTAACTGCCAAAAAATTATATTCTCATATTTCTTGACAAAAGAAAAGATCACAAGCTAAACCAGTTCAACATCACACCCATTCCATAACAAAAACAGTCCTAGAGTAAAATATTATTATTCTCAATAAAATTTTAGAAGTCCTACAGATTTTAGTAAGAAGTTTGTAAACACTCCATCCTTCACTAGGTAGTATATCCAATTGAATTTGTTTTGATAAAGAGTAAAGTATCATACATACCTTATGGTTACTATACTTGTTTGTTTCTACATTGATGCCCATAACAGAAGTGCCTGAAAAAATAAATTCAGGTTTACTTAAACAGAATGAACTCATCACCATACCACAACATAAATTTGGAGCATATGCTTATATATGATTGTGCTAATGCATCTCATAATTTTACCCTTATAAGTTGTTGAAATATTTATACTGTATATTTGAAAAAAAAAAATCCACCATCTCAGTAAATGTATTGGATAGCGTCTAGAAGTGTTTAGGAGTTCATTGGATAGCGTCTAGAAGTGTTTAGGAGTTATATCTTTATCCTAATTATTGCATAGAAGTTTTAGAAATAAAGGAATGGTAATATCTTAACAACAAACTCTTCTTCACCTATTTGCATGCTTCCTTCATTGCTAGCAGCCACAAGAAGAACAAAAAATATATAGAAAGCAAAGATGCATTGCCATGACTATTTATTTAGTAAGTTGAACATCAAATGAATGCAAATACTCACCCTATATCCACTAAACTGATCATCAAATTTGGGGGAAAATTGTGCCTCCCCAACTCATTTGCTCCCTGCAAATATTCACACAGATATTAACAACCACAACTGTGAACAGTACTTAATCCAATAGAGAAAATTTGTTAGTATAGTTTTTTTGTGTGCATATAACTATAAATTGGGAACCACTAGGTGTGGCAAACGGGCCGGCCGGGTTGGATATGGTTCGGGTTAAAAATGGGTAATAAAAAACGGATTAATTATCCGACCCGACCCATATTTAATACGGATAAAAAATGGGTTAACCGGCGGATAATATGGGTTACCCATATTATCCATGACTTATTGTATATGATCACTTTGGGAGAATTCTTAGTCTCTATAATTTGAGGAACCCCAATTTGAGGCTTTACAAATGTAAAAGTTAGATCCATTGGTTATCCATTGGTTACTCATTGGTTATCCATTTTGCCACCCCTAAGCACCACCCAAAAAGCCATTTAAGATTCCCAATCTGTAAATGGAGGCAATGAAGAATAAACAATATACAAGAAATTATAGGGAAAAAAGCTTGTTCGGGCTTAGTACTAAAGAAATCAAGATTGAACTACTAATTCCCGTTTCATACAACAAAGTAATTTAAACAGATTACAAAAGACAAATATAGGAATTAAAATATATGAAAAAGCCCCTCCATTTATAATAATTGGAGAGATTCCTAATTCATTGCTTTGAATTTGGCAATCTTTTAAATTCTTGGCACTTATTAATATAAATAAAGAAGGGATTGCCATTTCACAGCCACACTATAATGATGAAACTGAAAAGAACTAATTTTGATCAAGAATCCTAGGAAAGAAATGGGAACAATCGAAATTAAGAAAATTAAAAAAACAAAGACTATGGTGATCATACCTTGGCGATTATGTTTTTCAAGAGCAGGAGGGACATGGGTTCAAGGGATGGTTGGTTAGAGTGGGAAAGGATTGGGAGAGATGGAGCGTATAGTTTTGGGGGAAATGGGTTTGGAGTCTGAATTTTTTAGGTTTAATGAATTGAGAGAGGCGTAATATTTTTCTTCTTTTTTCGTTTATCCTTTTTATTTTTAACTTTACCTTTTAACTTTCCATATATTTTCACCCACAAAGGAGTATCCAAATAAGGTATAAGGCCATACTAAATTTTTATTTCAGAATTTTGTAGTTATAATATTTTGTTTCAAATAGTTTATCTGGGGCAAAACGGTAACTTTTGCTAAAGTAAGTTTAACTTGTGGCAAAAACATATGTTTAGCTATGAAATTTTATCATAGAAATAAATATGTGACTATGTCATTTCGCCATGATAATTAATTGTAGTTGTTAAGCCAATTATTGCCACGGTCTTTTATCAATTGAAGAAAAAAATATTTATTTAGCTATAATATTTTGGTTTGAATAATTTATTGTGGCTAAAAGATTATTATTGCTACAGAACTTTAATCGTGTGGCAAAAAGCTTGTGATTAGCTATAAAATTTTGTCGTGCCAACAATTTTGTAGCTATTTAGGTAATTATTGCCACGATAGTTAGCAATCATAACAAAACTAAGAAATTAGCTTTGCCAATTTAATTTTCGTAGCTATGAAATTTTAGTATTTTATAAATAGCTATGATGTTTTTATTTTTGTGGCTATTGTTAGGTATTAACCATGATTTTTGAATCTGTAGCAGAGACTTCGTAGTTATAGATATATTATGTTGTAGTGATATCCTCAAGAATCTGAATAGTGCGCTTGGACTGCCCGTCCGTCTGAGGGTGAAATGTTGTGCTCAACTCCACCCGAGTACTCAACTCATGTAGTACGACTCTCTAGAACCATGATGTAAACTGTGTACCCCGGTCAGAAATGATTGATACAGGAAAGCCATGAAGTCTCACAATCTCACGGATATAAACTCGAGCCAGCTGCTCGAAAGAATAGGTAGTCAACATAGGAAGGAAATGAGCTGACTTGGTCAGTCTATCCACAATCACACAAATTGCATCACACTTCTGATGAGTCTGTGGGAGTCCAACAACGAAATCCATAGTGATCCGCTCCCATTTCCACTCCGGAATCTCTAACTTCTGAAGCAACCCACCCGGTCGTTGATGCTCATACTTTACCTGCTAGCAATTTAGACACCAAGAAACATACTCCACTATGTCCTTCTTCATTCTACGCCACCAATAATGTTGTCTCAAGTCCTGATACATTTTCATGGCACCCGGATGAATAGAATACCGCGAGTTGTAAGCCTCCTGAAGAATCAACTCACGCAAACCATCAACATTAGGCACACATAACCTGCCCTGCATCCGTAATGCACCATTATCCCCCAATAGTGACCTCTTTGGCATCACCGTGTCGGACCGTGTCCCTAAGGAAAAGCAGATAGGGGTAATCATACTGACGTTCCCTGATATGATCATATAGAGAAGACCGAGAGACCACATAAGTCAATAATCGACTAGGCGCAGAAATATCCAATCTCACAAACTGGCTGGCTAAATCCTGAACATCCAACGCCATGGGCCTCTCTACTGCTAGTAGATAAGCTAAACTCCCCAAACTCTCTGCTCGGTGACTCAAAGAATCGGCCACCGCATTGGCCTTCCCCGGGTGGTACAAAATGCTGATATCATAATCCTTAAGTAGCTCTAACCACTTCTTCTGATGCAAATTAAGATCCATTTGCTTGAACATATACTTCAAACTTCGGTGATCAGTGTAGATCTCACAAGGGACACCGTACAAATAGTGCCTCCAAATCTTCAAGGCATGAACAATAGCAGCTAACTCAAGATCGTGGATATGATAGTTCTTTTCAATGCACCTTCAGTTGTTTGGACGCGTAGGCAATCACCCTATGGTCCTACATCAACACCTCACCAAGGCCAACTCATGACGCATCACAATAAACTATATAAGACCCCGAACCTGAAGGCAATACCAATACTGGGGCTGTAGTTAAAGCTGTCTTAAGCTTTTGAAAGCTCTCCTCACACTCTTCTGTCCACCTGAACGGAGCACCCTTCTGGGTCAGCCTGGTCATGGGTGTTGCAATAGATGAAAATCCCTTAACAAATCGACGGTAATACCCTACCAAGGAAACTCCGGATCTCCGTAGCTGAGGATGGTCTGGGCCAACTCTTCACTGCTTCCACTTTCTTCGGATCCACCTTGATCCCTTCACTTGATACCACATGACCTAAGAATGCTACTGAATCTAATCAGAACTCACATTTTGAGAACTTTGCATATAATTTCTTTTCTCTCAAGGTCTGAAGCGCAGTCCTCAGATGCTGCTCATGATCTTCCCGACTCCAGGAATATACCAGAATGTAATCAATAAAGACAATGATGAACGAATCAAGATAAGGCCGGAATACACTGTGCATCAAATGAATAAATGTTGTTGGGCCATTGGTCAGTCAAAATGACATAACAAGGAACTCGTAATGACCATACCGAGTCCTGAAAGTAGTCTTCAAGATGTCTGGCTCCCAAAACTTCAACTGATGATAACCTGAACGCAAGTCAATTTTGGAAAACAGTCGGGCACCCTATAACTGGTCAAATAGGTCATCAATATGAGGCAAAGGATATCGGTTCTTCACTGTAACTTTGTTTAACTAGCGATAATCAATGCATATGTGCATGTAACCATCCTTTTTCTTCACAAACAAGACAGGAGCACCCCAAGGTGATACATTGGGCTGAAAGATGCCCTTATCAAGCAATTACTGTAACTTTTCCTTCAACTTCTTCATCTTAGGAGGGGCCATATGATAAGGAGGAATAGAGATAGGTTGAGTGCCCTGCAACAAATCAATGTCAAAATCAATATCTCTGTCGGGCGGCATGCTTGGAAGATCAGTTCGAAACACATTAGGGAAATCCCTCACTACTGGGACTGAATCAACTATAGGGGTATTAATACTGACATCTCTCACAGAAGCTAGATACGCATCACACCCTTTCTCAACCATTCGCTGAGCTTTAAGAAATGAAATAACCCTACTGGGAGTGTAATCTAAGGCACCCCTCCACTCTAATCGCGGTATACCTGGCATAGCCAGCATCACAGTCTTAGCGTGACAATCAAGAATAGCATAATGGGGCGACAACCGGTCCACGCCCAAGATAACATCAAAATCTACCATACTAAGCAATAACAATTTGGCTCTAGTCTCAAAACCACTAAGAGTAATCAAACACGACTGATACACGCGGTCCACAATAAGAGAATCTCCCATATGAGTAGACACATAAATAGGGGAACTCAAAGAATCCTGAGATACACTCAAATGTGGGGCAAAATAAGATGACACATAAGAATAAGTGGATCCTAGATCGAATAGAACTGATGCATCTCTATGATAGACTGTAACAATACTTGTAATGACAGAATCGAAAGCAACGGTCTCTATACGAGCAAGAAGGGCATAGTATCTAACATGGACTCCCCTTCTAGAATGACCTCTACCACCCCGATCTCCACCTCGGGCTGGCTGAGTAGGTAGGGTGGCAGTTGGTGCTGTAATTATAGCCTGAAGACCTGGTGGAGCACGTTGTGGCTGAGAAGTCTCTAGAGGAGCACCCCTCCTAAGTCTGGGGAAATCCCTCACCATATGGAAAGTGTCACCACACTCAAAACAAGCTCTGGGATGACGTGGCAGATGTGACTGGCTCGATCCAGGTCTGCTGGACTGACCGCTGATAGCACCCCGTGCAGAAGGCACACTAGATACTGGAGGTGCATAATAAGGCTCCTGAGGTCTAGGAGGAGCTAGAATACCACTGGCGGCTGAAAAGCTAAATTAACGGGGTGACTCACATAACCCCTACTATAACGAACTACAACTGGGGCAGGGCACTAGAATAATGGCCCGACTCTCGAGACCTCTTAGCCTCTCTCTCCTCTTTATCCCGTGCAAGCATGCCCTCCACTCTCCTAGAAATACTCACCACCTGCTGATATTCGATATCCATCTCTAATTCCTGGGCTATACTAGTCCTGATGCTGGGAATGAGCCCCTCTATAAACAAGCAAACCCTCTCTCGAACTGTAGAAACTAAGGCAGGTGGATGTCTAGCCAGGTCACTAAAACGAACGACATACTCTTAAACAATCACAATACCCTAGCACAACTGCTCAAACTCCGCACGCCATGCATCCTGTGAGCACGTGATTTTTTTCCTATACGAATTGCTCCCATAAATTCAAAACAAAATAACTTCTTTTCATTATTTGCAATTTTTGTGGATTTTATGGCATTTTCTGATAATTGTTTTCATTTGTCTGTGCATTTTATTTTTGTTTAATTAATGAAAATACAAAAATATGCTACATTTGCATTTAGGATCTAATTTTTGCATTCTTGAATTAATTAGTAATTTAGTGTTTTATAAAAATAGAAAAAATCACAAAATAGTTTACTTTGCACTTTTAAATTTAATGTTGAATTTTGGTGGTTTTTCTTTAATTTGGTATTTCATTAGTTGTGGTAATTATTATTTGGAGTACTTAGTTTAATTTGGTTGGATAATTTGATTAGAAATCAATTTAGATTTATTTTAATTTTTATGTTAATTTAGAAGAAATTAGAAAAATTGAAAAAAAAAGTTTAAAATAAATAAAGGAAAGGGAATTTGGGCCAAGATTAAGTTGATTCATCTCCAAGCCCAAACCCCACGCCCTGAAACCCGTCCCATTTCTAGCCCAAGACCCGCCCCAATCCATTCCGTCCCATCTAGCGACCAAACGACGCCGTTTAGTGCAAATGTGATCCTAACCGTCGAGGTTTGCCTGATCTAATGGCTCAGAAGAGAGGAATACTTAATATATAAGGGTCCGAACCAGCCACCCCCCCTCAGACCCCTTACCCCCTCTCATCGTCCCTACACACCCCCAAAAAATCCCTTGTCGCCTCCGCCTTGAGCCGCCTTCCGGAAATCGCCTCCGCCTTGAGCGTTGGTCCAATCACTGCCAGATTAACACAATAGATTCCCCTCCTTCTCCTCTTTCTGAATCTCTAAATCCCCACCCTCGAATCCCAGCCCAGCCTCTCGAATCTTGAATCAAAAGAAATAACCGAAAACCTAACTCATCAGATTGGCCACAAAATTACACCCCATGAGCCCCGTGACCTCCTCTTCCTAAATCACAGACCAGCTACCCTCGAATCAGACTCAAGCTCCTCGAATTTTAAATCTAAGTCAAGCCCTAAAAATCCAAAAAACCTCGAATTCAAGATTTCAGTAAGGATTTAGGTCTAGTTCGACTTTATTCATGTGTTCTTATCAAGAACACATGATTAATGTCAAACTTGGCCGGAAAATTTGAAGGTTCGAAGGTTCTTGCATTTCTTACGGTCCAGGACATGGTTAGGTATTTTGTTCTTTACCTTCTGAGTTTTAATTTTTGTATGCACTTCCCTTCTCATCTTCCTCTGTTTCTTTTGTTTGTGTTTTGATTTTTCTTCTGTTTTTCCGTTCTTGAAATCATTTCTACATGTGTTTCTTTATAGGTTAATTAGTATCTTCATGAATGAGTGTAGTTTTATTTGATTTTCCCGTTTGTTTTGGGCCTTTGTAACCTTAGTTCAGAGAGTCTAATGACTCCGGTTGGCTTCCTCCTTTCCCTTCTTCATAGAATCTTCTGTGAAGTTCCGAGTTGAATTTGGGCCCAAAAGAAAAGGATTATCCCAGAATTTATAGACTCAGGCCAATACGGACTTGGGTCAATTGGACCCGTATTTGTTTGGTTTTATGAAGTAAAAAATAGGGTGCTTAAGGGGGTAAAACAGGAATTGTAGATAAGGGAATCTGTAGTAACTGAATAGGGAAGCTTCTAGGAAGCTGGGGTGGGGGGCTATCTTGAATTATGAAAATTAAACTAAGGGCACCTAGGCTAAAATGAAAATTTGAGAAGGGCCTAAGTACAGAAATTATTTCCTTAAGGCTGCCCTACTTGCCTTGCCTATAAAGGCATCTTTTCTTGCCTTTCAAGGCAGAGTTTGAGAGCTAGAATTCCAGAAAATACAAAGACAGACAAAATTTTACTGTTTCATTGATTTCTATATTGATTTCTGAAATTTTCCAGTTCTGAAATACTTTCTATTTCATTTGAGATTGAGTATGAATTGATTTAGGATTTAAAACTGCTACGAAGTTGGGTCCTGGGGTCTGCTTTGTACCACTTGGTTTGAGTTGGTTTTCTGCTGATTTTTCTTGGATCTAGGAGCTGTGTTATTAGCATCTAGCTACTGATCCTGCTTTGCTTTGGATTCATCTTATTTCCAGGTACACACTGAGAGGCTTTGTTGTTTTTGAAGTTGGATTTGAAGGTTGAAAATGAAAGCAATAGTTTTAAATGTAGTATCAATTTGCCTTTGACTTTTCTGTATTGCTTTTGGAGTATTATGTTTCTTTTATCAGTTTGTTGTTATGGATTAATCAATTCAGTTTTGTTTTGAGTTAGGAACTTTTTTATTTTAATTGATTGGGAAGTGTCATGAAGTTTGAGAGAAAGTAGCTTGTCTGACTGAATCAACAGCTTAGCCTTTGCACTCATTTGTGAATTTATATAGTGTATATTGTAATGCTTTTGGGTTGAATGGGGTATGGCTATATGGGATTCATTGGACTAGCTATAAGCCATACGCTTATCAACTCATTTATTCATGCTATTAGTCAAATGAATCTGGTTTCATTTATATTTCCCTTTAATGTGTGTTCTGGATTTGCTTCTTCACTCTTCCTTAGATCTAGTTTAAATTGATTTCAGGTTTAGTTTAGTTTTTTTTTAGAATCTGAGTCTTGCATCACAGTCTTTTATCATATTGCCTTTTAGAATTCAAGTGAAGCATTTGTGTTCTTGAAGAACTACGATTCAAATAATGAGTTAAGGTTTGACAAGTTACCAAACCTACTAAGATATGTAAAGTTTTCATGGTCGTTGGCAAGATCACAGTCAGGGTTCGAACTTCATGCAATAAGTTGTTGATTTATCTTAATTGAAACCAAGGTGTCGATTTATTCTTGTTCAGTGTTCAGTTTCTCTTTTCCAGAAAAGTAATGATCATTTGGGGTATTGTTGCAAGCCATTTTGACCCGTTATTATGCATTATTGAAGACTCGATATAGAGTTGCATTCGTTGATATCAAGCTACAAAGATCTGGGTGTACTGGGCCAATGCTTATTTTTCAAATAAAGAGGTCATATGAGTCTAAGGCAGACTCATGCCCAAATCACGTTAGAGATTTAGAAATTTAGCTTTAGTTAATTTACTTAAATAATCAGTGATTCAAAAAATGAAATGTTAGTTTAATTACGAGTCCCATGTACTTTCAACTGATGGATACCTAATGGTTTGTTGACTTGTGAATGTTGGGCTTTAAGCTAGGCCCAAGCAAGGTCTTTAAATAATCAGCCCCTTCTTTTTAAAGGTATTTTTTTGCTAATTTGACCATAGTAGAATCATAACTCCTTTAGTATTTTAGATAATTAAGTTAGTGAGCCATACCAGATAACACAAATGGCTTATGGCCCTCCAAAGTTTAGTTCGAATTCCCTTTTAAAATTGGAATTGAGGGGTCATGCCAAATAAAATCTTAAAATGCATGGCCCTCGCTCAGTTAATATTTTAATCCTTAGAATTCGAGGCGCGCCATTTAGCGAATTTTCCATGGCCCCCGCAAAGCTGCAAATGCGTTAGCTGCTTTAGGCGCGTATTTTAATAATTTACCTTCCTAAACTTGGGTGTGCATTTCATGTGACCCAAATCCAAATCTTAATAACGTTGAATAAAATATGTTTCGGATTGCGAGTGCATTTCATGTGGCGCGGTCCAAAGACATGTTTTAGACGACGTTAAATCATCTTTAAAATAAATAAAAGCGGTTTTAAAGTAAAAATGCACATAGGTTCAAAAGTGTTTAAAATCAAATAATAGGCCAATTGTAACAGTTGAGCGACCGTGCTAGAACCACGGAACTCAGGAATGCCTAACACCTTCTCCCCGGTTAACAGAATTCCTTACCCGGATTTCTGTGTTCGCGGACTATAAAACAGAGTCAACCTTTTCCTCGATTCGGGATTTGAACTGGTGACTTGGGAAACCATAAATTATCCCAAGTGGCGACTCTGAATTTTAAATAAAACAATCTCGTTTCGATCGTGACTTTAATTGGAAAATCTCCCTTATATACTCCCTTCCGGGGTGTATGTAAAAAGGAGGTGTGATAGCTCTGGCGACTCTGCTGGGGATCGAACCCAGAATCTTTGGTTTAGGGTTCAAGAATTCGAGCTTAGAATAATTGTTATAGTTGGCTTTATCCATTATCTGAATTTGTTACATGATTTGGGTCTAATGTGTTAATTGATTGCTTTTACCGCTTTGATATTCCGTGAACTGTATATAAACTATTGTGAAATCCCTCTTCTCTCTGAGTCTTCTAAATCATGAATAAGTGTGCACTTCGTGTGACTTCTTTTCTGTTAGAGTCATATTCCAAATTTAGAACGAGGTTCGGACAAATTGCAAAGCCGGTGAAGCTTCTGTATTCCCGGTACGCTGCCCCCGGCTCGAGTTGTCTGCTCGGGTAAGCCAGGTCTAGAACAAATAAACCCATGTTTTTAAACCTAGTATAATAATACCTCATGCCAGATCCCTAGTAGGAACGTTTGCTTGCATCATGTGCATTTAACCATGGAGACTCAACATAGGAGTTGGGTCTATCTAGGACAGGTATACCAAAAACGAAAAGACCATCTGATGCATCTTACTTGCTACTTGTGCATTTATTTGCTTTGGACTTGCATGCTGACCGACTTATAAATATTGGGAAAAGTCGAGGAAGGAAAATAGCATTTTAGAGGGCTAAGAGAGTTAATCACCTGTGTTGAGAAAAACCAATGTCCAAATAGCACTGAAACGCTGCCAAATTTTTGAGAAAAAACGAGATGAAAAATAAAAAAAAGTTTTGTTTGTTTTATTTGCCCGAACTACGCCAGTTTGATTCTCACAGGGAGTGAGATACATAGGCAACCCCCATCGTGTCCAACTTCCTTTTTTGCAAAAATAGCCCAAAAAGAACAAAATTTTTAATTTTATTGCAAATAAGTAAGGTGATGTCATTCTTGTCTAAAATAGCTGAATGTTCCCAAAGGGCGCCGGAAGGCCGTTTTTGCAAGAATAGCCACCTTTGGTCATTTTCAAGGTTTTGCCGGTTAGCGAACACAGCCTTAAAATCTTCATTTTCGGAGTGCTGAAAGGCCATATTGGCAAAGCCGGATATTTTTGTGAAAATTTTGGAAAAAAATGGTCATTTTTCTTGAGTCAAAATGAGTCATAGTTTCCTTTTAATTAAAATCACCTTAATAAATGTTCAGGATGAGCACAATTCAAAATGAACCTTTCTTAGTCCGTGAAGAGATCCCTTTGGAGCTACATATGTGGTGGCATGATTTGGGGGAAGATAGCAGAAAGGCTGTGACAAAAGCATTGGGTGGTCTTATCGGGCTCTTGAAGGTTAAGCCAAGAAAAGATGTGATTGAGGCCTTGATACCATTCTGGGACCCAGCACATAATGTATTTCACTTTGCTGATTTCGAGTTAACTCCTACACTGGAGGAGATAGCAGGCTATGTCGTTTCGAAGGGAATCTTAGAAGTCAATACCCGGTGGCACCGAGAACAGTAACCCCTCATAAATTTTTGGACTTGTTAAGAATCAGTCGTGACATCCGAGACGAAAATTTGGCCAAAGGATTCTGTACCTTCTACTTTCTGTATCGACGTTACGGGAATCCCTGTGGCTTCGAAACACCAGATACCGGTCTTACTCACGCGGGAAACCAAGACAAGTGGAAAGCTCGGAGAGGATTAGCTTTCATAGTGGCGTTCCTGGATATTTTGGTTTGCCCTAGAAAAGACGGGAACATAGAGTTGGGACTTGTAGGTATAGCCGACCTTATGATGAAAAAGGCAAATGGGACTATAGTGCCGCTGATCTTAGCGGAAATTTACCGAGCTCTGGCCCATTGTCGAGAAGGAGGGAAGTTCTTTGAAGGTTGCAATATGCTGTTACAACTATGGATGGAGGAATACCTTTGCCACCGTCCCGGATACTTGAATTGTGGTATGACTGGCCTTGAATGCATCGAAAAACATGAAAAGCGGGTAGAGGGTTATGAGTTCATAGATGGTACAGAAGCATGGCATGCTCATTTGAGATCTTTGACTGCAAACAAGATCGAATGGACGATCGGGTGGCTCTCGATCAGTGAAGTAATCTATATGTCGGTTGAGGCGTGTTTTTTGCTATTGATGGGTCTTCGGAGTATTCAGCCTTATGCTCCGCACAGAGTCCTACGTCAGTTAGTCCGATACCAGACCATCCCACACGATGAAGATTTGAGTCGGCAGGTCATTGAGTTAGAGCCAAAAGCTGCCTTCCTAGAAGAAAGAGTGCATCGGATTTGGCATCGGTGCAGATTCTTAGGGCCTAATACTCAAGTACGAGATTTATCCAGAGGCGAGGTAGAGCCTAGTTATACTGCTTGGTATGGTAAAAGGTCCCGAGTTCAACATGAGCCCTAAAGGCCCGCAAAAAGACCCCATGTCCAACAGTTCACCGACGGAGCACAAGTGCAATGGGACTGGTTGACCAAAGAAAGTGAGTACAGGGCTACCATAAGCAAATTGGAAAAACAAGTCAGGGACCTTCAGTTTGAAAATAGCTTGCAAACCACGGCGGACGAAGGAGAAAATAAAAAGCTAGCCATAGAAAATGAGGCCCTTCGAGCCCAGATTCAGAAAATGAAAATAGCGGCAGAAAACCCAGCCCAAAGTGCCAAAGATGAAAAACTCATAGCTAACTTAAGGCAAAAAGTGAGTGACTATAGTTTTGATTTGAAAAAAGCATAAAGTGAACTAGCCAAGGCTCGAAAACAATTGGCTAAAAATGTAGATGAACGAGCACTCCTGGTTAAGCAGCTGAAAGAAAAGTACGACGATGAGGTCACGGGATTAAAGAAAAGGGTCATCGCCACGGATAACAAAATGATCAAACAGGCGAAAGGCTTCAAGGTTGAAAGAGAACATTGTTATACATCATTGGCACAATTAGAAATAGATTTGCAACAGCTTCAGGAGCAGAATCATGTGGCCGAGAAAACTTTGGAAGCCAGGGCCCAGCAGATCGGGTGTTTGCTACAAGAAAATGGTGTCATAAGAGAGAGAATTAGAAACATCGCCGATTACATCGTTATGAAGTGCCAAGTCTGTGAGGATATGACTCGCACCACCTTCTTCATGGCAGTGATGACATTTGTTAAGCAGATAATGAGTGACTTGGACCGACTTCAAAGGGATCTTGCATATAGGCCCGCGGCGAGCCCAAATGATATCCCGCGGGCACCAGGAGCATTGATGTATTCATGATTTTTCATTTGAGTCTGTATTTCATTTTCCGTTAGAGTCTGTCAGTTGTGTCGAGGCTGTATTTTCTTTCTGCTCGAGCCTGTTAATTGTTTTCGAGTCTGTATTTTCTTTTATTGGAGTATGATAGTTTATTTTTGGAGTCTATGTTTCGTATTTTCATCAGCGTCTGTTAGTTTCTCTTGGAGTCTGTCTTCAAAGCATTTGTTTTTATGAAAATTGAAAATCCCAAAATATTTTATTATTTACTTTCACACTTATCTCCCAGAACTACGCTCGGTCTGATTCATGCGGGGTCATGATACGTAGGCAATCTCCATAGGATTTGACCATAACCAAAAGAGAAAAAAGAGAAGAAAAAGGAATAGAGAGGAAAAACAAGAAAGAAAAAGAAAAGAAAGGAGAGAAGAGTAAGAAAATCGAAAAGCAATAGCAAAACAAGAGGGAAATGAGAGAGAAAACAAGGGTAAGAGCGAAAAGACGAAAAGAAAAGAAGAAAAAAAGAAGAAAAGAAAAGTCGGGATGACACAAGCATCCGATCAAATGCATAATAGAAACAGCTAACTGCTTAGGTGCATTCATTCCCCAAAATGTGCGGCTACCAATCTGTCAAAGCCCTAATCGCTAACAAGGTTGTTGTTGATGTATTGAGTCCAGGTAGGTGGTTAGTTGATTGGCATTCTGGCAACTCACTCATACAATACCCGATCAAAAGACAAGCTGAACATGGCCAACCAAAAATTGGAGGCAAGTATTGTTGACCCGTCAAAAGAGGTAGAAGAATTGGATGTTTATGCGATGAAGGAAGAGATGTATAAGTTAAAGCAGCAAATGGCTGAAATGTACCAAGCTTGGGCAAAGGGTCATCCACCACCGGTTTATCCCGCCAACCCTGCTTATATCCCACCATCGGCCCAACTTCAGGAGCCTCCCACTGTGAACTCATCTCCAGCCTTTCCCCTCTACCAACAATGCTATCGAACCACTTCCCATACTTCTCAAGCTCCACCACTCAAACAAGTCTCATACCCTCCTCTACCAATCACTCCTGTTTTTGTGGCACCTCCACCCGCTGTATTACACCGATCTTCCAGTGAACCTCTATTCCAGACTCACGACAACCAGTATTATCCCCCTGAACCCACCTTCAAAGTCCTGGAACCATATTCTTACACCCCTCATCTTGATCTCCCGGCAGAGACAGAAAAGCCACCCAAAAATCCCGAACATAAGGAGATGATCAGAAAGGTCAAAAGCTTAGAACAATCATTCATAGATATGAGGGGGTTGGGGGGTCAAGTAAGTGTGGCCTATAAAGATTTATGTTTGTTCCCAGATGTTCAGTTACCAGCAGGGTTCAAAATGTCCAAGTTTGATCTGTATGACGGGCATGGTGACCCAGTAGCACACTTAAGAGGATTTTGTAGCAAGATGAGAGAAGCAGGCGGAAGAGATGAATTACTGATGGCATATTTTAGCCAAGGTCTGAGTGGATCGGCATTGGAATGGTATACCAGACAAGATCACAGCAGGTGGTACACATGGGAAGATTTAGCCCAAGCCTTCACCTGCCATTTTCAGTACAATCTTGAAATTATTCCAGAATGTCTGTCATTGACGAAGATCGAGAAGAAGCCTGGGGAGAGTTTCATAGAGTATGGATTCTGTTGGAGGGAACAAGCCGCGAGGGTTGACCCTCCGATGAAAGAAAGTGAGATGGCTGATTATTTCTTGCAGGCTTTGGAACCCGCTTATTTTGGTCATTTGGTGTCAGTAGTGGGCAAGTCCTTTGATGAGGTTGTAAAAATGGGAGGCATGGTTGAGGAGGGACTCAAGTCCAACAATATCATGAGTTATTCAGCAATCAAAGCGGCCACACAGGCCATTCAAAACGGTACTGGGGTGTACTCGGGAAAAAGAAGAAAAAGGATGTTGCGGCAATTGAGTCGGGAGTGGGTCGGGTCCAGGGGCCCCCCACATTACTACAACCAGCCTCGACCTTATCCCCAAACGTACCCCCACATTCCATATAGCCCACCACAACACTACTACCCACCGCCCGATCCCCATTTTTCCGTCCATCACGCGCAAACCTATACCCAACCTCCTGCTCACGCATAATGGCATGCGCCAGCTCCACAAAATCTATACCCAGCTCCCCAAAATACCTATCCACCCCCAAAAGCCTATAGAAATCCCCCTGGAACAGGTTTTCGACCTAATTAAGTCTTTAAGAATGAGAGGTTACAGAAATAGAAGACTTTCACTCCATTGGGAGAATCATATACTAGTCTATTCCACAGATTGAGACAGTTGGGTATGTTGAATCTGATCGAGGCTAAACTGCCAAATCCCCCTCCCAGAAATCTTGACCGCTTGGTGAGTTGTGAGAATTGTTCAGGGGCCCCGGGGCATGATACAGAGAAATGCTGGAAATTGAAAACAACTATTCAAGAGCTCATAGACACTAATCGGATTGAGGTACAAGCTCCGAAGGAACCCAATATTAACCAGAACCCATTGCCAGCCCATCATGAGACAAATATGATTGAGATAGTGCATAAGGGAGGGGAGCCTAAGAAGCCTTCACAAACTGTCATGATGACTCGGACTAGTGAAGCCAAGCCGTTTGAAAAGTCAACAAGTGAGAAGTCTGTAATCAAGTTGAACAGGGCAAATAATGAACCATATGTGGGGGTCAAGAAAGGGTCCTCAAGTGACGTTGTAGGGAAACATGAAAGAGCGAAAGTGGTGGTGCCAGGAGTGATAAACAAGCCTGTGGTAATTATGAAGGGTGCCCGCACAGATCCTGTTATTATCAAACCGGTAACTCAATTACCGATAGTCAACAGCAAGGCAATCCCATGGAATTATGAATGAGTGACAGTAACTTACAAGGGGAAAGAGGTTAAAGAAGAAGTGTGTGAGACCCATGGTTTGACTCAATCGGGGAGATGCTTTGCCCCCGAAGAGTTGAGAAAAGCTAAGACCTCCAAAGATAACCCAGTGTTGGTGAAGAAAGCTGTGACCGAGGAAGAAGCAGAGGAATTTCTGAGAAAGATGAAAGTGCAAGACTATTCCATTGTGGAGCAGTTAAGGAAGACACCGGCTCAGATCTCACTATTGTCATTATTGATCAATTCAGACGAGCACCGTCGGGCTTTGATGAAGATCATGAATGAGGCCCACGTTCCTGACAAAATCTCAGTAAACCACTTGGAAAAGATAGCTAACAAGATATTTGAGGTGAACAGAGTCACTTTTTTCTGATGATGAGTTGCTCGTGGAGGGTACTGAGCATAATAGAGCCCTCTATCTGACGGTGAAATGCGAAAATTCTGTGGTTACTCGGGTACTGGTTGACAATGGGTCTAGTGCAATCATTTGTCCTCTCTCCACGTTGATCAAGCTGAAAGTGGATGATGATAGAATTCACAAGAACAGCATTTGTGTTCGGGGGTTCGACGGCGGGGGCAAAGATTCAGTGGGTGATATAATACTAGAGTTAACTATAGGGACCGTTGAGTTCACTATGGAATTTCAAGTGTTGGATGTGGCAGTCTCTTATAATCTTTTGCTGGGGCGGCCCTGGATTCATGCTTCCAAAGCGGTCCTGTCTACTCTGCATCAAATGGTTAAGTTTGAATAGGATCGATAGGAAATTGTTGTGCACGGCGAAGATAATTTGTGTGTTCCCAACGATGCCATTATTCCGCTCATAGAGGTTGAAGACGACAAGGGGTCGTGGGTTTATCAAGTTTTTAACACAGTACCGGTAGAAAATATTCCAGAAGGGAAGTGCGTGCAACTCCAATGGTAGCTGCTGCATCAGTCATGGTAGCCGTGGAAATGTTGAAAAATGGTTTTGTACCGGGCAAGGGTTTGGGTGCATCTCTGCAAGGTATCGTACAACCAGTTTCTCTTCCTAGAAACTTGGATTCATTTGGTCTGGGGTTCAAGCCCACAGTCGCAGACGTGAGAAGATCCAGAAAAATGAAACAGAGAGCATGGGCCCTTCCAAAGCCAATCCCGCATCTTTCTAGATCATTTGTTAGGCCTGGTACCAGAAAGCGCTCATTTGATTGAAACATTCGAGAGGTTATTCGTTGATGTGAACGTGTTGGAAGTTAGAGAGGGTTCAAGTAAAGCGGATGTGCAGTTCGCGGGGCCTAGTGCAAAGATTAACAATTGGGAGGATACTTCTCTTCCTACTCGGAGGGAGTTTTGGTAGTCTGCTTTGATTTTCTTTCAGTTTATCTGGATTATTCCAGGGTTTTAATTCAGATTCTATGTTCCGTCCATTTGGATGTATAAACCTTGTTATCTTTAATTTCAATGAAATGCAATTTCCCTTTTTCCTCTCTTTCTGATAGTTTTATTTTTGTTTTTCTTTTCTTCCTTGTACATTTCTTTTTATGCTGGCTTCAATGATATGACATGCATGCGGAATCTCTGGCCCAGTCTTAAAAGCCAATCTAATTCTGAAATAGTAATTCAAGAAATAGAGTGTGATGTTGAATCGGAATATGATGAGGATGAAGCCTTTGAAGAGATTAGTAAAGAATTAAGCCATTTTGAAGAAAAACCCAAGCCTAACCTGAGTGATACAGAAGCAGTTAATTTAGGGGACCAAGATAATGTCCGGAAAACTAAAATAAGTGTCCATCTTGAACCACAACTCAGAGAGGAGATAATTAAAGCACTATTCGAGTATAAAGATATTTTTGCATGGTCCTATGACGATATGCCAGGTTTAAGCACTGACTTGGTGGTTCACAAATTGCCCACTGACCCGGCATTCCCCCCGATCAAGCAGAAGCTGAGGAAATTTAAAACTGATATGAGTGTGAAGATTAAGGAAGAGGTTACCAAACAGTTTGAAGCCAAAGTTATTCGGGTCACTCGGTATCCCACTTGGTTAGCCAATGTAGTGCATGTGCCGAAGAAGGATGGCAAGACCAGGGTGTGTGTTGATTATCGAGATCTCAACAAGGCAAGTCCCAAGGATAACTTTCCACTACCGAACATCCATATATTGATCGATAATTGTGCCAAACATGAGATTGGTTCTTTTGTGGATTGTTATGCGGGCTACCATCAGATTTTAATGGATGAGGAGGACGCAGAAAAGACAGCATTCATCACGCCATGGGAAACGTACTGTTATCAGGTCATGCCATTAGATTTGAAAAATGCTGGGGCAACCTACATGAGGGCAATGACGACCATATTCCACGACATAATACACAGGGAGATCGAGGTTTATGTGGATGATGTGATTGTAAAATCTAGAAAGCTGTCTGATCATGTCCGAGATCTGAGAAAGTTCTTCCAAAGGTTTCGCAGGTACAATCCCAAGCTTAATCCTGCAAAATGCGTGTTCGGTAGTCCGTCTAGAAAGTTGTTGGGATTCATAGTCAGCCGCCGAGGAATTGAATTAGACCCGTCAAAGATCAAAGATATCCAAAAATTGCCACCTCCGAAGAATAAGACTAAGGTGATGAGTCTATTGGGGAGATTGAATTACATCAGCCGATTTATTGCTCAGCTCACGACAACTTGTGAGCCCATCTTCAAACTATTAAAGAAAGATGATGCGGTCAGGTGGACAGACGAATGTCAGGAAGCATTTGATAAGATAAAGGGGTACTTATCAAACCAAACTGTGTTGGTCCCACCAAAACCAGAGAGACCTTTGATCCTGTATTTAACGGTCTTGGACAATTCATTTGGTTGTGTGTTGAGCAATCATGACAGTACCGCCAGGAAGGAGCAGGCCATTTATTATCTCATCAAGAAGTTCACATCCTACGAGGTCAAGTACACTCATCTTGAGAGGACGTGTTGCGCCCTCACCTGGGTGGCACAGAAGTTGAAGCACTATTTGTCATCTTACACTACTTATCTCATCTCTCGTTTGGATCCGCTAAAGTATATCTTTCAGAAGCCCATGCCCACAGGGAGGCTCGCAAAGTGGCAAATCTTGCTCACAGAATTTGACATCGTCTATGTGACTAGGACTGCAATAAAAGCCCAGGCATTGGCTGATCATTTGGTTGAGAACCCAGTAGATGAAGAATATGAGCCTTTGAATACTTACTTCCCTGATGAACAGGTAATGCACATTGATGAATTGGAACAGATTGAAAAGCCAGGATGGAAACTTTTCTTTGATGGGGTTGCTAACATGAAAGGCTTTGGGGTAGGAGCGGTACTTATTTCTGAAATGGGGCATCACTACCCTGTTACGCCTCACCTTCGGTTCTACTGTACTAATAACATGGCTGAGTATGAGGCATGCATTTTGGGTTTGAGGATGGATTTGGATATGGGTGTCCAGGAAGTCTTGGTCTTGGATGACTCGGACCTTCTGGTGCACCAGATTCAAGGAGAGTGGGAAACTTGGGATCTAAAACTCATACTGTATCGACAATGTTTACATGATCTTTGTCAGCGGTTCCAATCAATAGAGTTCAGGTATATTCCGAGGATTCATAATGAGGTCGCTGATGCTTTGGCTACTCTGGCATCAATAGTACATCATCCAAATAAGGCTTATATGGATCCTTTGCATATTCAGGTCCACGATCAACATGCTTATTGTAATGTGGTGGAAGAAGAGCTCGATGGGGAGCCTTGGTTTCACGATATCAAGGAATACATTAGGATGGGGTGTATCCAGTACAAGCCACAAGTGATCAAAAGAGAACAATTCATCGCTTGGCAAGTGGATTTTTCTTCAGTGCAAGAGTTTTGTACAAAAGAACTCCAAATTTCGGGTTATTAAGATGCATAGATGCTAGACAGGCCATAGCTATCATGACCGAAGTGCATTCTGGAGTCTGTGGACCGCACATGAGTGGGTACGTGTTGGCAAAAAAGATTCTCCGAGCAGGTTATTATTGGCTCACTATGGAGCGAGATTATATCAGTTTCGTGCGTAAATGTCATCAGTGCCAAGTGCATGGAGATTTGATTCATTCTCCACCATCTGAATTACACACGATGTCTGCACCATGGACTTTTGTCGCGTGGGGCATGGATGTCATTGGGCTAATTGAGCCATCAACATTAAACAGGCACATGTTCATTCTGGTGGCTATAGACTATTTCACCAAGTGGGTAGAAGCTAAAACATTCAAGTCGGTAACCAAGAAGGCGGTGGTTGATTTTGTGCACTCAAATATCATTTGCCGGTTTGGGATACCAAAGGTGATCATTACAGACAATGGGGCTAATCTCAATAGTCATCTGATGAAAGAGGTGTGTCAATAGTTCAAGATTACACATCACAATTCCACCCCATATCGCCCCAAGGTGAATGGAGCATTCAAGGAAGCCAACAAAAACATAAAGAAGCTACTTCGAAAAATAGTGGAGGGTTCTAAGCAGTGGCACGAAAAGCTGTCGTTTGCGTTGCTGGGTTATCGCACTACTGTCCGTACTTCAGTAGGGGTGACTCCTTATTTGTTGGTATATGGCACCGAAGCAGTGATACCCGCAGAAGTGGAAATTCCATCCCTTCGAATTGTCGCGGAGGCTGAGATCGATCACGATGAGTGAGTCAAAACCTGCTTGGAGCAATTAAGTTTGATCGATGAGAAGAGACTGGCAGCAGTGTATTATGGCCAGTTGTATCAACAGAGAATGGCAAGAGTATACAATAAGAAGGTGTGTCCACGGAAGTTTGAAGTGGGTCAATTAGTATTGAAACGTATCTTGCCTCATCAGGTTGAAGCAAAAGGAAAGTTCATCCCAAATTGGTAGGGGTCGTTCGTTGTAGCTAGAGTGTTGTCCAATGGTGCATTGTACTTGACAGATGTAGAAGGCAAATTTGTAGAAATGGCTATCAACTCTGATGCAGTCAAGAGATACTATGTATGATTTTCTTTGTTTGATTGTACTTGTTTGTATTTGGCATGTTTTGAATATTGAAATGACGAAGGCATTTTGTTCTGCTATCTAAACACGTCATCATTTGTCACCCCCTTTGAGCCTTATTTATTTTCTTTCATACCCCTCTTTCGGAATCAGTAACAAATATCAAAAATACAAGCGTAAAAGATAAGTAAAGAAATGAGAGAAAAATAGAAAGGAAAGAATGAAAAGAGAAAGAAAAGAATGAAAAAAGAAAGAAAAGAATGAAAAGAGAAAGGAAAGAATGAAGAGAAAAAGAAAGGAATGAAAAGAAAAAGAAAAAAAAGAAGAAAAAGAGAGGAAAAAACAACAAAAAGAAAAACAAAAAGAAGAAAAGAAGAGAAAGAAAAAGAAAAGAAAAATCACAACAAACAAAGTAATTCCTATGACATGAACTACGTTCGACCTGATTTCTTTTAAGGATACGTAGGCAGCCTCACAGTTCGGTCCCATCAAAGTAAAAATCCAAAAGTCCCCAAACAAGAAACTAGGGGAAAAGTTGTGGTTGTTATCAGAAATCTGATTCCGAAAGTTGTAATTTTTAACGCATTCGAATTATTTTGAGCTTTTTATACCCTTTCTTTCTAAACCCATCCAAAAGCCACATTACGGTCCAAAGAAAGACCTTCCGATCAGTCTTCGAGAAATGCCAAGTCAAGCAGGTAGAGGTGATTCATATCAGGGGCAACACTCTGGTCCAAATAGGAAAAAAAAAATCAAAAATGAGAGAGTCTTATTGGTGAAAACCCTTACGGGCACCATAAGGCGATGAGAGCTGAGAGAAATGTTAAAAATAAGAGAGTCTTATTGGTAAAAACTCTCATGGGCACCGTAAGGTGACGGGAGCAGAGAAAAATAAAATGAGAGAGTCTTATTGGTGAAAACCCTCACGGGCACCTTAAGGCAAAAGTGAGTTGACGGATGGACGAGTGAGAGAGGTCTGCTGGTGAAAACCTTTCAAGGCAAGGCAGGATGAACAAGGGCAGGATTTGGGTGAAGAAATCAGGTTATGGAAATTCTGGGGCAACAAAGTATGGCAACTGAAAGTTGATTGGTTGGACAGATTGAGCCGATTAATCCGAAATGCATGTCATGATCATTGGTATCAGCTGCTTCACTCAGATAGTCTCTTTTCTTTTTCCTCTTCAGATAGTCTTCCAGTTTTGGATTTTCTTATCATTAACTCTGAAAATCATTGCATTTCATTTCTTTTGGGTTTATTTCCCTAAGATGCTCCCAATGTCAGCTCTGTTTAAGCAAATAAGAAGGAATTTCAAAGCTCACTACCAGCTTCAAGATTGCAAAGCACAGTGCGGCCAGAACATACCAAAGATAGCATGATGTAAAGTGGGATAAAGTGCCAGCAAGAGTTCCATCGGCAAAATGATTTGGTAATTTCATGGGACAAGCAGAGGTTCAGTTAAAGGGGTCAGATATGTGAAACAACGGTTCGGGTATAGAACACTCGGGTCATCCAAAGTCATAGGGGTTTGAAAGTCAGTCAGAAAGTCGAGTGGTTCAAGGCCAGTTCGAGAAAGCCAGTAAAAACAAAACAACGCAGCGGAGAGACCCTCAGCAAGAATGTCATCAACTAACTACCATATTTTAAACTATTAAAACAGGGGCAGGAAATTTTGGTTGTTTCGGAGAAACCCTTCGTGGAGAAAGGCAATCACCAAACAGGTTTGATTTTTGATTTTCAGGACCCTCCTGGAAAATGGGACTTAGTTTAAAGTTCAGAAATAGCATAATTTAGCATAAATGTATCCCAAAGGAATATAAGTTAGCTTTGAAGTTTGCATGTTCGAGATAGGATTCAGTTAGGAGTTTCCAGGACCCTCCTGAATAATGGGACTTAGCGTTAAGATTTCGATTAGATAACAACATTTAGCGTAAATTCTGCTGTAGGGTATTATAATTCAGCCATGAAAGTTGTCACCCTTATGATAAAATTTGACCTTTGATTTACAGGACCCTCCTAGATAATGGGGAGTAGTTTAAAAGATCCTCTTAGATAGCAAGATTTAGCAGAAGTCACACCTGTAGAAGATATAATTTAGATCTAAAATTGTCGTTTAGTTAAGAGTTATCAGGACCTCCCTGAATAATGAGACCTAGCTTTCAAATTCTTAGTAATACTTGGTAATATGATTTAGTTTTATACTCACATCTGTGCCTAGCCACCAAACTGGGGCAGACAAATTTTCTTTGTTTTTGTTTGTTTTGTAGAAGTCAGGAGCTCGCTTGGAGAGCAGGGAATACATTTCAAGTTAGAAGTCAGGAGCCCACCTGGAGAGAAGGGAATACATTTCAAGTTAGAAGTCAGGAGCCCGCCTGGAGAGAAGGGAATACATTTCAAATTAGAAGTCAGGAGCTCGCCTGGAGAGCAGGGAATACATTTCAAGTTAGAAGTCAGGAGTCTTCCTGGAGAGCAGGGAATACATTTCAAGTTAGAAGTCAGGATCCCGCTTGGAGAGCAGGGAATACATTCAAGTTCAGCAGTCAGGCATCCACCTGGAGAAAAGGAAAAACATCTCAGATTACAGTTCAAGGCGGCAACAAAGGGATTCCACCGGGAGAATACAAGTCAACAAGGCAACAAGAACCACAAGAGCAAGTTTGAAGATATAGATAGGATTTTGTAACACATAGATCATAGTCTAGTCTAGCTTCTTTTTATTTTATCATGGTATAATAAGGGGATGCAGTAAGCAGTAGCAGCAACAGCAGCAACAGTGAAACCACAGCTTCATGATAGTACCAGCTACCGAAACTTTCCGAACTACACTGACCTGATTTCTTTATAGCCAAGGATATGTAGGCAACCTCGGAAGCAGGGTGCGGTCAAATCTTTCAAAATGCTTCCCACGGAGTATTCAAACGGGCAAAAATCGCTTGTATCCGCTCACTTTATCTTTACACGAAAACTCTTCGTATTTCCGGGCAAAGAGGGGCAGCTGTGAGCACGTGATTTTTGCCCTATATGAGTTACTCTCATAAATTCAAAACAAAATAACTTCTTTTCATTATTTGCAATTTTCGTGGATTTTATGGCGTTTTCTGATAATTGTTTGCATTTATCTGTGCATTTTATTTTTGTTTAATTAATGAAAAATACAAAAATATGCTGCATTTGCATTTAGGATCTAATTTTTGTATTCTTGAATTAATTAGTAATTTAGTGTTTTATAAAAATAAAAAAAATCACAAAATAGTTTACTTTGCACTTTTAAATTTAATGTCGAATTTTGGTGGTTTTTCTTTAATTTGGTATTTCATTAGTTGTGATAATTATTATTTGGAGTAGTTAGTTTAATTTGGTAGGATAATTTGATTAGAAATCAATTTAGATTTATTTTAATTTTAATGTTAATTTAGAATAAATTAGAAAAATTGAAAAAAAAAGTTTAAAATAAATAAAGGAAAGGGAATTTGGGCCAAGATTAAGTTGATTCATCTCCATGCCCAAACCCCACACCCTGAAACCCATCCCATTTCTGACCCAAGACCCGCCCCAATCCGTTCCGCCCCATCTAGCGACCAAACGACGTCGTTTAGTGCAAATGTGATCCTAGCCATCGAGGTTTGCCTGATCTAACGGCTCAGAAGTGAGGAATACTTAATATATAAGGGTCCGAGCCAGTCACCCCCCCAGACACCTTACCCCCTCTCATCGTCCCTACACACCCCCAGAAAATCCCTCGTCGCCTCCGTCGTGAGCCGCCTGCCGGAAATCGTCTCCGCCGGCGGCGTTGGTCCAATCACTGCTAGATTAACACCATAGATTCCCCTCCTTCTCCTCTTTCCGAATCTCCAAATCCCACCCTCAAATCCCAGCCCAGCCTCTCGAATCTTGAATCGAAAGGAATAACCGAAAACCTAACTCATCCAATTTGCCCCAAAATTACACCCCATGAGCCCCGTGACCCCCTCTTCCTAAATCACAGACTAGCTACCCTCGAATCGGACTCAAGCTCCTCGAATTCTAAATCTAAGTCAAGCCCTAAAAATCCCAAAAACCTCGAATTCAAGATTTCAGTAAGGATTTAGGTCTAGTTCGACTTTATTCATGTGTTCTTGATAAGAACACATGATTAATGTCAAACTTGGCCGGAAAATTTGAAGGTTCAAAGGTTCTTGCACTTCTTATGGTCCAGGCCATGGTTAGGTATTTTGTTCTTTACCTTTTGAGTTTTAATTTTCGTATGCACTTCCCTTCTCATCTTCCTCTGTTTCTTTTGTTTGTGTTTTGATTTTTTTTCTATTTTTCCGTTCTTGAAATCATTTCTACATGTGTTTCTTTTTAGGTTAATTAGTATCTTCATGAATGAGTGTAGTTTTATTTGATTTGCCCGTTTGTTTTGGGCCTTTGAAACCTTAGTTCAGAGAGTCTAATGACTCCTGTTGGCTTCCTCCTTTCCCTTCTTCATCGAATCTTCTGTGAAGTTCCGAGTCGAATTTGGGCCCAAAAGAAAAGGATTAGCCTAGAATTTGTACACTCAGGCCAATACGGACTTGGGTCAATTGGACCCGTATTTGTTTGGTTTTATGAAGTAAAAAACAGGGTGCGTAAAATAGGAATTGTAGATAAGGGAATCTGCAGTAACTGAATAGGGAAGCTTCTAGGAAGCTGGGGTGGGGGGCTATCTTGAATTCTGAAAATTAAACTAAGGGCACCTAGGCTAAAATGAAAATTTGAGAAGAGCCTAAGTGCAGAAATTAATTCCTTAAGGCTGCCCTACTTGCCTTGCCTATAAAGACATCTTTTCTTGCCTTTCAAGGCAGAGTTTGAGAGCTAGAATTCCAGAAAATAAAAAGACGGACAAAATTGCTACTGTTTCATTGATTTCTTTATTGATTTCTGAAATTTTCCAATTCTAAAATACTTTCTGTTTCATTTGAGATTGAGTATGAATTGATTTGGGATTTAAAACTGCTACGAAGTTGGGTCCTAGGGTCCGCTTTGTACCACTTGGTTTGAGTTGGTTTTCTGCTGATTTTTCTTGGATCTGGGAGCTATGTTATTAGCTGCTAGCTACTGATCCTGCTTTGCTTTGGATTCTATCTTATTTCCAGGTACACACTGAGAGGCTTTGTTGTTTTTGAAGTTGGATTTGAAGGTTGAAAATGAAAGCAATAGTTTGAAATGTAGTATCAATTTGCCTTTGACTTTTCTGTATTGCTTTTGGAGTATTATGTTTCTTTTATCAGTTTGTTGTTATGGATTAATCGATTTAGTTCTGTTTTAAGTTAGGAACTTTGTTATTTTAATTGATTGGGAAATGTCATGAAGTTTGAGAGAAAGTAGCTTGTCCGACTGAATCAACAGCTTAGCCTTTGCACTCATTTGTGATTTTATATAGTGTATATTGTAATGCTTTTGGGTTGAATGGGGTATGGCTGTATGGGATTCATTGGACTAGTTATAAGACATACGCTTATCAACTCATTTATTCATGTTGTTAGTCAAATGAATCTGGTTTCATTTATATTTCCCTTTAATGTGTGTTCTGGATTTGCTTCTTCACTCTTCTTTAGATCTAGTTTAAATTGATTTCAGGTTTAGTTTAGTTTTTTTTAGAATCTAGGTCTTGCATTTCCCTTTAATGTATGTTCTGAAAATTTAGTTTAGTTTAGTTTTTTTAGATGGATCCCTATGAGGCATTATATGGTAGGCGGTGTTAGTTACCAGTTGGATGGTTTGAGCCGGGAGAGGCTCGGTTGTTGGGTACAGATTTAGTTCAGGATGCCTTGGACAAGGTTAAGATCATTCAGGATAGGCTTCGTACAGCTCAGTCCAGGCAAAAGAGTTATGCCGACAGCAAGGTTCGTGATATGGCATTCATGATCGGAGAAAGAGTGTTGCTTCAGGTGTCGCCCCTGAAGGGCGTGATGAGATTTGGGAAGAAGGGCAAGCTAAGCCCTAGATTCATTGGTCCTTCTGAGATTCTTGATCGAGTGGGAGAGGTGGCTTACAGACTTGCGTTACCGCCGAGTTTATCAGTCGTGCATCCAGTTTTTCATGTGTTCATGCTTTGAAAGTACGATCCATCCCACGTGTTAGACTTCAGCACTGTACAGTTGGACAAGGACTTGACCTATGAGGAGGAGCCGGTAGCCATTCTAGACCGGTAGGTTCGTCAGTTGAGATCGAAGAATTTCCCTTTAGTTTGTCATTAGTGGAGAGGTCAGCCTACCAAGGCAGCTACCAAGGAGTCCGAGTCAGATATGCGGAGCCGATATTCCCATTTGTTTCCCGACTCAAGTATTTTTCTATGTCCATTAGAGGGTAGACGGAAAGTCAATTTTGTGTTCCGAGGCCTTAAAAACCTCCTTTTGTCTCACCTCGATTTTCATGTGCAGTCCGAGCGTATATCCAGAAAGCTTTTATGTGAAAATTTAAGGAAAATGCTAATTTTTTCTTTAAAATAGAATTTAAGTTGACTTCGGTCAATATTTTGGGTAAACGGACCCGGACCGATGATTAGTCGGTCTCGGAGGTCCATAAGAAAATATGGGACTTGGGCGTATGCCCGGAATTGAATTCCGAGGTCTCTAGCCCGAGAAATAAATTTTTGAAAGAAATTGTTTAACTAAAATTTTAAGAGTTTTTGGAAATTTAAAGATGTTTGAATTTGATGGTATCGGGCCCGTATTTTGGTTTCAGAGTCCGTTACAGGTTTAATATTGTATTTAAGTTGTGCCTGTAAAATTTGGTAAGAAACGGAATTCATATGACGTGAATCGGACCATCGGTTGTGAAATTGGAAACTTAAGAGTTCTTGAGATTTTTCTTTGATTTTGATGCTAAACTCGTGGTTCTACGTGTTATTTTGATGATTTGATTGCACGAGCAAGTCCGCATGATGTTTTTAAGGTTGCGCGCATGTTTGGTTTGGAGCCCCGAGGGCTCGGGTGATTTTCGGATAGGTTTCGGGATGTTTTGAGACTTAGAGATTCTGATGTCTTAGTTGTTGCACGTGCACAGGGGTTCTCGTCTTCGCGTTCGCGAAGGAACTCTCGCGAACGCGAAGAGTAAAGTTTGTCTGAAAGAAGTTCCTTCTACACGAACGCGAGGCACAAGTCGCGAATGTGGATCATTGGGGTCGTTACCCTTCGCGAACGTGACCTGGCTATCGCGAACGCGAAGGCCATTATGGCAGGGACCTAGGGGAGGAGTGAAATACTCATCGCGAACGCGTCACTTGGATCGCGAACGTGGAGGCTAGGGGAAGAATGCCTTCGCGAACACGATGAGTATCTCGCGAACGTGAAGGCTTTTGGCCGTTGCATCTCGCGAACGCGGTAGGCTTCTCGCGAACGCGAAGAAGGCCTGTCCAGCGATTTAAAAACAGAGGCAGAACTAGATTTTTACCAAAATTTCATATCTCCTTCCCTAAAATCATACCTGAGGCGACTTTTGAAAAGAAGTTTCAACACCAAATCATAAGTATGTGTTCTTAAACCCATTTCTTTCATTTTCCATCAACACACATTAGATTTCTAGGACTAAATCTTGTTCTTTAAGGGTAGAAATTAGGGATTTTAAGAAAATTGGGGATTTTACAAATTTGGGGATTTACACCTCGATTTAGGGTCGAATTCTGAAACTAATTGCATTTTTGGGCTTGTGGGTGAATGGGTTGTGGTTCGAAACTCGAGTTTTGACCAAGCGGGCTAGGGGTCAGGTTTTGACCTTTTTGGAAGAATGTTGGGAAATCTGTAATTTTTCATTTGAGTTGGTTTCTTTGGCTTCAATTAATGTTAATAAGTTAGTATTGGCTAGATACAATTGAATTGGAAGTGTAACCAAAAGAGAAAGCGGTATTTGAGGCTTGAGTTTGGCCGTGGAATCTGACGTAAGTGTTTGGTCTAACCTTAGCTTGAGGGAATAGGTGTTATGTCTTAATTGCTATGTGTTAGTGTCGAGTATGACGTATATGTCAGGTGACGAGTATCTATACGTTCGTGTCGAGCATACCCGTGAGTTTTATATTAAGATTGTTGTGATTTTATTATGTATTATTCATGCTTAAATTGATGATTAGCACTGTGGAACAAAACTTATGATAAATTTTTGGTAATTGACCATTGTCGAGTATTGGTTCAAGTTAAGGATTATTTTGTGAAGTAACTGTTGAAGTAGGTTGGTTATAGCTGATCCCTTGTCGGGATGATATTGTTTCTATTGTTGACTCCCTAGCCGGGACGATATTATTTCTATTGATGTTTCTATTGTTAATTCCCTTACCGGGATGTTATCATTGTATTTGTTTGGGTGAGGAAGAGTATAAAGCACGAAAGGTGATGTCGTGCATGATATTGTGAGTGAGTGTTAATGCACAAAGGTAATGTCGTGCTGATATTGTGAGTGTTAATGCACGAAGGGCGATGTCGTGTCATATTAATGAAATTAAAAGCACGAAGGGTGATGTTGTGCCATGATTATGAGAGAGTAAAAGCACGAAGGGTGATGTCGTGCCGTTTTGTTGATTTCTATGGTGAGAACGAGAGTAAAAGCACGAAGGGTGATGTCATGCACTTGTTCTGTGTTATTATTTCCATTGTTTCTAATTTGATGTCTACTTTGTCGCTTTACTTTATTATTGTCATAACCTGATATCCCCCTCATCATGTTCCCCATTTTCCCATTTTATTATGTTTCATTCTTGTTATTATTGCTTCTCGTATATGATTTAATTGCACAGGTTTATGTGGTTGTCGCATCCTAGCCTCGTTACTACTTCGTCGTGGTTAGGCTCGACACTTACTCAGTACATGTGGTCGGTTATACTGATACTACACTCTGCACCCTTTTGTACAGATCCTGGTATTGGACCCTACGGATCGTAGTTCGAGGTTGCTACCTTCAGTGCAGTGGAGACCCGAGGTAGTCCGCAGGCCTTGGCATCCCCTTCTATCATGTTTCCATTCTGTTTTTACTTATTTCAGAGACAGATTTATATTTTCCTTATTCAGACCACTGTTTGTAGTATTTGTAGACAGTCCGTGACATTGCGACACCAGTTCTAGGTAGAGTTTTACTATGAATTCGTATTTGTATTAAGTTAAATTGTTAGATTTCGTTTTTTCGCACTTTATTCCGCTGTTTATGTTATGTTAACTTGTAAATTGTAAAAAGATAAAGTAAAAAGGTAAAACAATCAATAACGTTGGTTTGCCTAGCGGGTTCAATGTTAGGCGCCATCACGATCCCGACGGTGGAAAAAACCCGGATCGTGATAGGAAGTCATTAAAGCCCTCTCATCAAGTCAAAACTGTTGTTGAATAACCTTATTCTTGGAACGAATTAATCTCCTTCTAAGGATCAAATCTCTTGGGTTGGCAACTCTCTTCATAAATCAAGCCTCTATCAAAGCATTTAAACTCGTCTCTGTACCTTAGCACATATACTTTGATCGAATCAAATGCCCTTTCTTTGTTCTACTGCAAATAAATATTGTAGCTCTACTAGATCTGATGTGTAATAAGTTAGAGAAGAAAGAGAGAACAACACTGGTGAGGCATTGTATCAAAGAGAAACGAGTGATATAGGAACTGAGCTATCGGTGTAGATCACACCATTCATTGTGTACTTGAGAAACTTATTCACTGAAAAGAACTCTCTTGCAACCCAAGGGGACTGGACTAGGATTCACATTGAATCCGAACCAGTATAAAAATTCCGGTATCTTTAATTCCTGCATTTAATTTCTGCATCTTAAATTCAGTCCTTACTACTATCAAGTTATTACATCTAGTCGACTAATTAGAAAACTAGTCAACTGGTAGCGATTACTATTTAAAAATAAACAATTCACCCCTATTGTACTTTCACGGTGAACACCCTAAAAATTGTGCTGTTGCTGCGATGACGTGGATTTTTATTTTGTGGTCGTCTCCTTTCGTTTATTATACTTGGCTGCCAATGTATCTACGACAACGACGCCTTTGGCTCTTCTTTAATTCAGAGCAGTTGAAATGAAGTTAATAGATCATTACTATTCAATATTCATTACCAAAGATGGAGAGCACAGAGCTAGTTTTCATTCCAGGCCCAGGAATGGGTCACCTCGTCGCCGCTGTAGAAATTGGCAAGTTACTCACCAGCCGAGCCAATTATCTTTCAATTACATTCTTTATCATTGACCTTCCAATTGAAACAGCTACACATACTTATACAAAGACGCTAGCAGTAATTGATGATTCTACCACTTCACGCCTACGATTCTTGCACCTTTCTTCTCCTCAATCTCAAAGTAACAATCGTAATAAACCTCAAGAAGCTGTTCTCGTTGAGCTTTTTGATAATTCCAAGCAAATAGTAAGAGAGGCAATTGTTGAGAATTTCATGACTAATAAAAGTAAGTCCGGTACTCGACTTAGTGGTGTGATTGTTGACATGTTTAGCGACAAAATGATAGAAGTAGCAACTGAGCTTTGTCTACCGAGCTACGTATTCTTCACTTCTAGTGCTGCTTTTCTCGGCCTCATGTTTTATGCACAGGCGCTTAAAGATGATCACGATCGCGATATCTCCGATTTCAAGGATTCGGATACGTTACTGCCTGTTTCGACTTATTTAAATCCTCTTCCAGCTAAAGTTTTGCCAAGTGCCATGCTGGATAAAGATGGTCGTTTGCGTCTACCCCTGTCTACTGCTCGAATGATACGACAGGCAAAAGGGATCATAGTTAATACTTTCTTAGAGCTTGAGCCACATCCAATTAATTCTCTCGGTAATGAAGATGGGGTTCCGTCTTTATATCCAGTTGGGCCTATAATCAACTTGAATCAAGAACCGGACGATAGTATCAACAACTGGTTAGATGAGCAACCAGATTCTTCGGTACTGTTCCTCTGTTTCGGGAGCTATGGGAGCTTTGACGAGGAACAGTTGAAGGAAATTGCAATAGCCCTTGAGCACTGTGGCTGCCGCTTCTTGTGGTCCCTACGGCAGCCGCAGGCCAAGGGCAAAATAGGTGCTCCGGACGATCTTGCACGTCAGGAGCAAGTGTTGCCAGAAGGTTTTTTTAAACGAACTTCACGACGAGGTAAATTGATTGGATGGGCACCTCAAGTGGCAGTGCTGTCACACAGGTCAATTGGAGGATTCATTACACACTGCGGTTGGAATTCTGTACTGGAAAGCTTGTGGTTTGGAGTGCCAATGGCAACGTGGCCTATGTATGCAGAGCAACAAGTAAATGCTTTTGAGTTGGTGGTTGATTTGGAAATGGCCGCGAATATAAAGATGGAGTATCGGAGTGAGAGTCCCGTTTTGGTCACAGCAGAGGAGATAGAGCGCGCCATAAGGCGACTGATGTTGGATAGTGCAGAGGAGAAGAATGGTATGAGAAAGAAAATTGAGGAAATGAAAGAAAAGAGCAGGAGAGCCATGTTAGAAGGGGGATCATCTTACTATTTTCTGGAGAATCTGATCAAAGATATTAAGGATCATTCATCCACTTGAAAATTGTAATTGCTTTATGCTACTTTCTACAACAACAAACCCAGTGTAATCTCACAAATAGGGTCTAGGGAGGATAGTGTGTACGCAGATAGAGGATAGTGTGTACGCAGATAAAGAGGATGTTGCCGATAGACCCTTGGCTCAAGGAACTGGTTTCTCTACTTTCACAATCATAATTTCTATATGTATAGCTAGAGAGAGCATCATATGGCACTGAGCTGGAATGTATTCGCCGAGTCTCTCTCAATCGCTCATTCTTAGATGTCAATCTTTTAATGACATGGATTTTAGAATTCATGTTTTTTCCATTGGCAAATTAAACTTTCACTTGCAATATTCAGTTTAAGGTAATAAAAGCGAAAGTAGAATGTACAACTGGTAAATCATATAGTATATAGTTTCTGAAACTCTAAGTAAATCTTAATCTTCACGTAATATATTTAGTAAATTGGTCAAATTGACTATTGAAAGATTGCAACAAAGTAGAACGTTGTTGGACTCATCATTTACTATCCCCTTTCTAGTAACGCTTTGTTGACAAGTCAACTAATTAATTGAACAAATTGTCACACCAATACATATATATTGGTTATTACTTGCCATTTGTTGCATGTCTTTATTACGATGGTTGCCATAGTTTCAATATTAAGTATTATGAATTACTAACCCAAAAAAGAGACGGCAAGTTACCTATTAAAGTAGGTTAAATTACACATAATTAATGATGAGCACAAAACGAAATTAATGTTCTCTAGTCAAAGATAGTATAGTTTAATTATCGTTTTCATAGTAATTGGATTTAAACAATGCTCGAATAATCTCTAGTTAATTGCTATCCTGGAAAATTAACACTTGATTGGAATGATTATCAACTTCAATTAACTTCTAAAATAAAGCAACTATCAATTGATCACGGAAGACAAGAGCTAAGCAACACATAAATATCAGTAGGAGAAATAAAGATAATTGACTAGGCAGGTTCAAGATAATTGACTCGATATCCAATTCTTGAAGTAGTTCACTTTATAATATTGTTGATTCTCACGAATTCACCAGATAATTAGATTACACTTGAAGTTAAGGTTCCTCTTTTGATTAACGTTAATTTCTGAAAATAATCCAGTTAAAGCACAATGAACAATTGCAATGAATATAATGATGGTTTAAGTCTGAAGGGTAACTTCTCGCGAATATTTTCCTATTTCCTAATTCGATTAATAATTCAAGAGACTCCTTCAATTACCCAGTTGAATCACGAATTTAAACTAGAGCATAAGATGAAAATAAAATCATTATAAAACTCCTCTTTTGATTAAGCAAAATAATGAACAATTTCATAATACAATTCAAAACTCCATCAATTAAGTCAAGTAATTGTCAAGAATCGAATCTCTATTCAAATTATCAATGCACCATGTATGTCAATACCCTAAGGGAAAACTACTCCATTGCAATGAAAAAAGTCATCTGAAGAAGGTTTCAAGACATAGAAAATATCAACGTTAATGATTCAATATAACTCCTGTATTTCATCGATCGTTGGTTGAAATCTTGATGAATTCTTGTGTCTTCTTGCCTTAGTTGCTCCTCAAATCCTTCGTAGGTCAAAAGTTCTCTCAAATTCATATTTTTTGTGTATTTATACCATATAGAAGCGTGTCCGAATGGAATTATCCTTTCCAAGCCGAAGTAAAAAATTACTTTGACAAAACTACACAAACGCGGGGCAGGGCGCGGCGCCCCACACGGCGCACCAATGGAGAAATTCAGAGACCTTATTTCTGTTAGACATTCCACTTTACACTGTAGCGATGCGCCTCACAGCGGTCCAAGCAGAGCGGCAGTGTGCAAATTTTAAAGTAATATTTTTTTTCACTTTTTTAATCTCCAGACTTGGTCCTCGACCCCCGAACACGATCCCGATTTAATTCTCTGGGCTTTTACTCAGACTTCAAGCTCTAAGTTATTCAATTTAACTCCAAATTATCTTCTTAATTCGTGCAAATCACCATCGATTAAGCTCAAACGCGAATAATGTATAGTAATTAGAGTACAAAATATAGCTAAAACACAGGTTCTAACCTACCATCAATTATGTATGTACTAGTAAATTTATCCGCGCTTCGCGCAGTATAGAAATCACAAGTAATTTACAATAAGTAAATTAGTTTAGGTAGGTGGAGACCAAAATTTTCATGTATGTATATACCTACAAAACTAATTTCTATAAATAAATTAAATAAACAAATGTAAACATTTTCCTTAGAAATAGATTTTTAGAAATATGATTTCAATAACGTTAGGTAATCAAGTAAAAATTTAATAACTTAAGAAATCACAAGACCAAATTTAGCCTCAATTATGTAACCAGAAGACAACGTACTAAAATTATATAAAATGAGGACAGTGACTTACTTATCTATTATAAATTGGAATGATTTTTAACTTGTGGACATGCTTAATTTTAAAACGGGTTTGTCGAATATAATTACAGGAGGGTAGTCCAAATATCAAAATATATACACTGTTTATGCATATATTATGTATATTCTATGTATATTTATATTTAATATACAATATATATATATATTTGCCTGCTATATTTTCTGGAGAGAGGAACATGAATAATTCCTCATTTAAAATTCTAAATAAAAAAGCAATACCACAATAGAGAATTTCACTATCAAATATACAAAGAAAAATATGAAATTACTTTTTAATTCGTTGATTATGTAAGAAGATATTGTCACCATTTAAGGAAAATACATAAACCATATCAAAAAAAAAACTCTAAA
The DNA here is from genome assembly GCF_000715075.1 of Nicotiana tabacum. NCBI lineage: Eukaryota > Viridiplantae > Streptophyta > Magnoliopsida > Solanales > Solanaceae > Nicotiana > Nicotiana tabacum. The sequence continues at coordinate 162,698,426 of NC_134089.1, read as the reverse complement.
GAATAAGAGGGGCCAATCCCTTTATTTCCTCGGCCGACACAACCGACAGGAAGGCTAAGGTTTCATTTTTAAAATAAATCTGTCATGGGTGTGAAGGGAGATATTCACTTTGCTGTTACATGAAAATATTCTTTCTTGAGAATAGAAATAAAAAAACACGCCATAATTAGTTTGGTTTGGTTTGGTTTTAAGTAACAGCTTGTTTGGATGGTTGTTTCGCATCGTTTCATAATATATCGTATCGTACTGTATTGTATTATACTGTATCGTTTGATAAATACAATATTTGAATAGATTGTGTCGTTTACCATCTTTTCATGATATCATGCACCAGCAATATGAAGAATAAACTTGCAATATTATAAAAAAAAATTATGATACAACGCAAAATTACTATATAAAAAGGTAGGGTAAATGATAAAATAAAATAATTTAATAATAATAAAGGTGAGCTTGAGAGAAAAAGACAAGGTAACGACGCGACTGCACCAAATCGGTCATTACATAAAGTGGCACATTTCGTCATTATGTAACAACGAATTTAACGATACGATACAATAAATTTAAGTAACAATCAAAACTAATATTATATTTAAAGTAACAATACGATACGATACAATACAATGGGTAACAACCATCTAAACAAGCTGTAAAGAAAGTCAAACCAAAATCAAACCAACCCGACATTACATATATAGAAATTTTATATATATTTAATATATAAATATACTTATTGTAATGTAATTTATAAATATTTCTTAAACTTTTTCATAATTTTAGATTTTAAGGTATTATTTCAAGGTTGAACTTAGAACTTTTGAATGTTCCAATAAGTTTTATAGCCATTAATATTAGTAACTTAAATAATGTTAACAAAGACCCAAACAAAAATCGAATCAATATTAGTGCTAATAAAAGTCGTTTAATTCAATACTACGAACGACAATGTATTGAATATCTATTTTTTGTATTGCAATAATTTAGATGAAAATGCATAACCTATTTTTATTTTTCTTTAGCGTTTAGTCATGCAATTAATACTCCCTTATTAGTCTACTTATTTTAGCATGACTTAGTACTTTTAGATTATCTTTATTTTTATTATGCTTTTTAATTAGCAATATTTATGTTACATAATTTTATTGTCTTTATTGTTGAATATTTTAGGATAATCCATAACACATCTCATATTTTGTATTATTTTCTTGAAAAATACTATATATAGTTGTATCTTACTAGGATTAAAGAAATATTTTAACACAAGTTATATGTTTTGTTCTACGAAGGTTTTACCGGAAAAAAACCCGAATAACCCAAAAACCCAAGAAAAACTGAGATTGAAAAACCCAAATTTTATTGGTTTGGTTTGGTCTTGTGATGACCCAAAGGTTCATCTTTCGTTTTAGAATCCGATTCCATATTTCGATGCCTTAAAACCTCATTTTTATTCTCCTCGATTTGTGTGCGCAGTTTAGGCAAGCTTCCGGAAAGCCTTATATGAAAATTTGAGAAAGATATTGAGTTAGTGCCTTTAAAATTGATTTAAGTTGACTTTGGTCAACATTTTAGGTAAACGGACCCAGAATCGTGTTCCGACGGTCCCGAAGGGTCCGTAGAAAAATATGGGATCTGGGTGTATGCTCGAAATCGAATTACGAGGTCCCTAACCCGAGAAATGAATTTTTGAAGAAAATTGTTAACTGGAAAGTATAATGGTTTTTAGAAATTGAGTGATACTTGATCTTGTTGGTATCGAGCCCGTATTTTGGTTCCGGAGCTTGATATAGGTCAGTTATAAAATTTAAATCGTATATGTGAAATTTGATGAAAAACGGAAGTAATTTGACGTGATTCAGACATCCGTTTGTAAAAAAAATAAAAATTCCAAGTGTTCTTAGGGATTTCATGAGTTTTGGTATTAGATTCATTGTTTTCAGATGTTATTTTTGCGATCTGATCGTACGAGTAAGTCCGTATGATATTTTTAGACTTGTGTTCATGTTTGGTTTGAAGCCCCGAGGATTCGGGTGAGTTTTGGATAGGCTACAAAGTGTTTTGAGACTTAAGGAATTTTTTGGTGTGTTGCAGATCTGCAGACTTCGCATTTGCGAAGTCTGGCTCGCAAATGTGAGCACCGCATTTGCGATGACTGGGCTGGGCGGAGACCTTCGCATTTGCGAAGTTCATCGTTGCAATTGCGACTTTAAAAATGACCGCATTTGCGAACAATTGTTCGCATTTGCGAAGGCAGCAAGTCAGGCCAAGCTTCGCATTTGCAAAGCATTGGTCGCATTTACGAATCTGTGATCGCAAATACGATACTTGCAACTGTATAAAACATAACTTAGACGGGATTTTCAACTCATTTCTAAAATTTTCAAACCCTAAGCTTCCATAGGCGATTTTCTAAATAGGAGTTCTTCCCCAAATCATAGGTAAACGATTTCTAACTCATTTCCCTCAATCTATTTCATCTTCTCACAAGATTTCATCACAAAATCTAGGGATTTTCATGGGAAAATTGGGTGTTTTTGGATAGAATTTGGGAATTTTAAAATTTGGGGATTTAGACCTCAAATTTAGGTCGGATTCTAAAACCCAATTGCATATCCGGGTTCGGGGGTAAATGGGTAATCGGGTTTTGGTCCGAACTTCGAGTTTTGGTCAAGCAGGCCCGGGGTTGATTTTGACTTCTTAGGGAAAATATTGGGAAACTTAAAATTAAGCATTGGAATTGATTTCTCTAGCATGTATTGATGTTATTAAGTTAATTATGACTAGATACAAGCAGATTAGAGGTAGAATCGAGAGGTAAAGCGGTAAGTGTTATTCTGGTCGTGGAATCGAGGTAAGTGTTGTGGCTAACCTTAGCTTGAGGGATTAGGTATTGTTGCCTTATTTTCTACTTGTTTAGTTATTAAGTACGACGTATAGGTGTGGTGACGAGTATCTATACGTTGTGATCGAGTCATAGCATGCGAGTGAGTCTTATACTTGTTACCGTTGTGTTCTTTTATATGTTATGTTCATGCTTAAACTAGTTATTACTCATGTTAGACAAGTCTTATTATGTTTTTCCTGGTTTTGGATATTGGTTGGGTGTTGGCCAAAGTTGAGACTTATATTGTGAAATTAAATGATGAAACGAAGTTGTTTGATTGTGATGCCCTTGCCAGGTTGTTATTGTTTCTGTTGTTTCTTTATGGTGAGGAAGAGTGATAAAGCACGAAGGATGATGCCGTGCAAATTTCTACTATTCATATGGTGAGGAAGAGTGATAAAGCATGAAGGGTGATGTCGTGCACATTTATATTATTCATATGTGAGGAAGAGTGTTAAAGCACGAAGGGTAATGCCGTGCACATTTATATTATTCATATGGTGAGGAAGAGTGATAAAGCACGAAGGGTAATGCCGTGTCACGTTTCTATTGTTGATTGTATGGTGAGGATTGAGAGTAAAAGCACGAAGGATAATGTCGTGCATTTTCTGTTTACTGTATTTATTTGTTGTTATCAGTTCAAGTGTTTTGGCTCTTTAGATTCCTTTACTGTTGTGATTCTGTATGTTGGAATCCCCATAGCATGTTGCCCCTTCCTGTTCGTTACTTCTTAACTTTCATTAATTATTATCGTGTTAGTATATTGTTAAACTGCACAGGGTTATGTTGTTTGTCGTGTCCTAGCCTCGTGACTACTTCGCCGAGGTTAGGCTCGGCACTGACCAGTACATGGGGTCGGTTGTACAGATACTGCACTCTGTACTTTTTTTGCAGATTCCGGTACTGGACCATACTGATCGAAGTTTGAGGTTGTTGCCTTCAGTCCACAGGAGACCCAAGGTAGATCTGTCGGCGTTCGCAGACCTTGGAATCCCCTTCCCTCTATTTTAGTTCCTATTTTCTTTCATTCCAAAAACAAATATACTTTTCCTTTAATCCAGTATTTGTAGAAACTCTTAGACGTTCGTGGATTGTGATACCAGATCATTGGGGTAGTCGTGTTTTGGGGTTTAGAACTGTTATAAAATTTCTGCACTTTATATTTGTTTAGCTTGATTTGTTATTTATTTCTGTTTTGATTAAAGGTTAATGTGTTAAAAACCGTATTTATTGGCTTGCCTAGCATTCAAAAGTTAGGCGCCATCACGATCCCAATGATGGAAAATATGGATCGTGACAGGTCTTTAGATTTAATAACCCGATACAATTGATTTGGTTTAGTAATTGTAAAATTTGAACCAACCCGACCTATGTACACACCAGATCCAACCCCTTTATTTCCCCGGCCGATAAGAAGGCTAGGGTTTCATTTTTAAAATAAATCTGTTATGGGTGTGAAGGGAGATATTTACTTTGCTGTTACATGAAAATATTCTTTCTTGTGAATAGAAATAAAATAAATCTAACCACAGGAAGAGTACGCTATTATGTGTCCTAACAATTAGGGGTGTATAAAGGAAACCGATAAACTGCACCAACCCGATAATTCGAGTCAAATCGGAAAAAAAAAATCCGACTATGGTTCGGTGTTGGAAAAAAAAACCCGACCATAATTGGTTTGTTTTGGTTTTAACTAAAGAAAGTCAAACCGAAACCAAACCAACCCGAGATTACATATATAGAAATTTTAGATATATTTAATATATATAAATATACTTATTCTGCTGTAATTTATAAATATTTCTTAAATTTTTCATAATTTTATCTTTTAAGGTAATATTTCAAGGTCGGACTTAGAACTTTTGAATATTCCAATAAGTTTTATAGCCATTAATATTAGTAACTTAAATAATGCTAACAAAAGTTCAAACCAAAATCAAATCAATACTAATGATAACAAAAGACATTCAATTCAATATTACGAACGACAATGTATTGAATATCTATTTTATTTTGCAATAATTTAGATAAAAATGCATAACCTATTTTTATTTTTTGCATTTAGTCATATAATTAGTACTCCCTTATTAGTCTACTTATTTTAGCATGACTTAATACTTTTAGATTATATTTATTTTTATTATGGCTTTTTAATTAACAATATTTATATTACATAATTTTATTGTTTTTATTGTTGAATATTTTAGGATAATGCCATGACACATCTCATATTTTGTATTATTTTCTTGAAAAATTTATTATATAGTTGTATCTTACTAGGATTAAAGAAATATTTTGAACACAAGTTATATGTTTTGTTCTACGAAGATTTTACCGGAAAAAAACCTGAAAAACCCGAAAACCCGAGAAAATCGAGATTAAAAAACTCGAGTTTTATTGGATTGGTTTGATCTTTAGATTTAATAACCCAACACAATTGGTTTGATTTGGTAATTGCAAAATCGGAACCAACCCGACCTATGTACACACAACTATCGAATTCATACATTATATCCATTTTTATTTTCTGAAATTTTGTGATAAAATATTAAGCAACCAATTAAAGGAAAAGAAAAGATTATATCACGACATATAAGAATCTAACGTAGTAGGGAAAAAAGATTATACCACAGTTGTTATCCCTTCTCATCCGCATAACACTTTTTTTTGGTGCCACTGAGTTTGTAGTATCCCTTTTTTTTCTGTCTCCTTCAATTTAAATGCAAGTTCTTCTTTTGACCCTTTACTTATAAGAAGCAAATGATGGTAGAGATTTTTGGGTTGTCTTATAGGAGAAATAGTTATTTATTCATACAAATTAATGAATTATGATGACGTTTTGATCCCTCTAATAGGAGTACAAGAAATGCTTATTTCTTTAAGGGAGTATCCTTTTGGCTTTTTAATATGAATTGAATTAGGGCTGCTTATCGGGCGGATTATGCGGTTATTTACTCTTAACAGTTTGGTTTATCGGTTATCGGCTTTTAAATATATTAATTCGCTAGCCACCCGATAAGATATCGGGTGATTTATCGATCTAATTCAATCTATACTGATTTCACGCAAGTTACAACTCTCAACTTACAGTAGGAAGCAGAAAATTTATTGTCCAAGCGAATGCAAAAGAGGTAATCTTTCTGGATAATGCATTGCCACAATCACAGCAATTAAGTATACATACCATCACTATACCAATGATGAGGGTCTTTATCAACTCTTCCCTGTTGCCATTCGTGTTGGAGCCATTATTATGATCGAGCTCGGGGCTTATGTTCGCATGATCAGGTGTAGGTTCTGTCCAAGTGACCTCATCAGATTTATTCACATGATCAGGTGTTGGTTCTGTCCAAGTATACGTATTTAGGAATTAGGCGTTAGAGATAGAGTACCGAAAGTGGAAAGGGTTAATAATATATATATATATATATATATATATATATATATATATATATATATATATATATATATATATATATATATATATATATATAACGAGTTAGAAAGAATTGTCCGTTAAGAAAATTGAATAATCCGCCCCCAAACCGATAAGCCGTTAATAAAAAAAAATTCAATTCGTTCCCCGTCCGTTAAGCCGTTAACCCGATACCAATAAGCCATTAAACTTCGATTTCAGTTCGGTTTTCGGTTTCGGTTCAATTTTGAACCCCTAAATTGAATCAAAAGAGTGTGGGGGAGAAGAATGAAATTACACAGCAAAATAGATGGATCGTCAGAAAGATGAAAGGAAACCAACAACGAAAAGAATAATGAGAGTTTAATGGGGAAATAAATACGTACTCAAAATAGAGGTAAAAAGACCTCATAAGCCGTAACTTCATTCCATGTGGCCTTTTGAACCAAAAGGAGTGACTGTTAATATGGTGTCGAACAAAACGTTGTGACCGTTGGAGGCATCCATAAATAAGGAATTAATAGGAAAGGTTGTAACCGTATGATTTACTTACTTTTTTGATTTTTTGATAAGGGAAATAAGGTAAAAATTCAACAAATTAACAAAAAAGATAAATACAAATACTAGCCTAAGAAAGGTGCCATGTCAACATTCTTTGGCCCTCTTTTATATATATACTAGTGAATTTATCCGCGCTTCGCGTGGTCGTTAAAAAAATTAAAATATAGTTAAATAATTATAGTTATAATATTTATTGTTTGATCAATCTTATCTTATTCTATATTCTCCAACTGATACACACATTGCAGCAACGTACAACATAGCAGCTGAGTTGGCAGCTGAGTAGGATTATATGGAAGTTAGTTGAGTAGGATTATTTGAAAGTTAGTTGGCGGGAAAAGTAATTAGTTCAATTCTCTATTTTTCAGCTTGTTTTCAACTTCATTCTAATTCCCAATTGTATAAGTAGTGAATTGTAATAGATGGAAGCTAGTTTTGAATAGAAAATACTAATTTCTCATCTCTCTTCTCTCTGATTTCTCTTTCTTCCTCCCTTCCTTCTATTTCTCTCCTCTGTTCATTCTTCTTCTTCCTTCATTTCACTGTTCTGTTGCAGTGTGATACCTATTTGGTATCAATTGGTATCAGAGCCAATCGATTCCGATGGGACCACGACGAGCTATAGACGAGATTCAAGGTGTTCCAGCTGCTAATCTTTAGGAGCAATATGAGGATTTAGCATCTCGACAATTAGATCTGCGAGCTAGCATGGATCAGATGCATCAGGAGCTTAAGGAAGACATGGATCGCAGGCAAATTGAGCTCGTTCAGTGAGTTAGTGCTCTTAAAAGCTCATTCAAAGGAATGCATTTGCATCAGCAAGCGAAGGATGGTAGCTCCACTTCCACAGATCGAATCCACACTGCTGCAACAGATCAGCGCATTTTAGGCTCAAATCCTCAATATGTTGCTAATAACCACAATCACAATCTGGTATTTCCTCGTTTTAATGGTGAAAACTTAAAAAACTTGGTTGTATTGAATTGAACAGTATTTTGCTATGGATAATACTCCTCTTAATGAACGAGTAAGGTTAGTGGTCATGAATTTAGATGATGAAGCCTTGGCTTGGCATCAAGTTTTTTTTAAAATGTAGAGGTATACTTGGTTTACCTGAATAGGAGGAATACTTGGATGTGCTGGTTGAAACATTTGGGGATGAGTTTGTAGATCCCATGCTTGAGTTGAAGCAACTGAAACAAACTGGTTCTATGAAGGAATTTCAATTTGCTTTTGATAGGCTTGTCTCACCGTGTAGTTTATCAGTAGATCAAGCTATATCCTGCTTCTTAGGTGGCTTGAAGGAGGAGCTAGTTAATCCTATTATGATGCATGAGCCCCAAAACACTCTAAAAAACCTATCAATTAGCCAGACTTGCTGAAGCTACTTTAGCAGCTAATGCTCGCACCATGAAACATCTTCATGTACCCTATCAACACACCAACAGAAAACCTTCTTATGAATTGCACCCTGCCAAAAGTCCTTACCTACCAACAAATCAGCCTTGCCACCTTCCTTACCTACCGACAAATCAGCCTTGCCACATTCAAACTCTTCCAACTCCAGAAATAGTAGAATGATTTCACCAACTGAGATGCAGGCCAAAAGGGCTCAGGGTTTATGCTATTTCTGTAATGATAAGTATACACCTAAACATAGGTGTTTCGCGCCCTCTTTTTCTCGCGAAAATTGGGTTTATGACATTTGGGAGACAACTCGTTCCCGTTCGGGAATTGGGCTTTGAATTGAAGAGTCGCCACCTAATGATTAAAGTGCATTAGGACACTAGGAGGTGTTTGTTTTGAGTAACCAGAGATTGGGTAAGGTCTTGAAATTATCCCAATGGGAAGGTGTTAGGCATCCCTCAAGATCCACTAGTGTGGTTCCCCGCCAGACTATTGTTGTGACTTAAGTGCAAATAACACATAGGCAAATAAAGGCTTCAAATAAGAGGGAATTTTTGCGTAATGATTACAAATAAACAAAAGTAAGAAAAATGAACTAAAAAGAGTTGATTTTCTTAAAAGAAATGGTTTAAAAAGATTTAAAAGAAACAAAGAAACAAAGGGAAAGGTTTATTAATAATATGGATCACCCCACACAACATCCGGTAATCACTCCTCAGTGAGGGCCTACACGTGATGTTATTGCGGGGTTATCATATCCATATCTACCCTTTCCCACCATGTTAAGGTATTAAAGTGCAGAATGGTCTCGTTCACTTATTGCATGCTATTACCCTCCCCAATCCTATCAGTCCCGGAGGCATTTAGGACTACTAATCCTAAAAGGAGGAGGTATTGGGCTTATTTGTGGTTTCAAAAGGTAAAATACTAAGGCGACAAACAAAACACATATAGCAAGTTTGGGGAAAGCATATAAATAAATAAAAGGGCTCAAACATACCTCCTTTAAACCAAAGAAAGCACATAATGTAGCATGACTTGCATGTACTGTTTAAGGTCTGATTAAAACTTAAAGGGTCGAGGCGGATTGATTTATTACATAGTTCAGATAAGAAGCTCGAATCAGGCCTGCCTACTGGTTGTAGCATATAAAATCTGATTCAGTTTATAAACGTTCACCCTGTGGCTTGCCTAGGTGTTAGACGAAGACCCTATAGGCATGATATCTACTGATTCCAGAAACAATGAAGTAAACATGAATACATACTGGTTTAAAAAAATCGTTTGTTATTAAAGAAAGGCTAGTTTTAGCAAAAGATCACAAGTCATTTGTGACTGGTTTTAATCTTATAAGCAAATGAAGCGGTTCATATTCGATTGAAGCTCCTATATGCATGCTTTCTATGTGTTGTCGATTTTGGACACTTTTACAGACATAGCGATGAATGCAAAAATCCTATAGGCATGGCATCTAAATGTTGTACTTCGTTTAAGCCTATGAACATGATATCTAGATGCAGTTAGTTATTTAAGCCCTATAAACAGGTTTGCCTAGTGACAGATGCGTATGCAGGATTCGGATTTCCAATTAACTACGAGCATGGTATCTATATGAGAGATGCAGAAATTTAACTATAGGCAGGATATTCATATGAATGCAGAATTTCAGAAAACTATAGGTAGGATATCTATATGGGTGCATAATTCCTTATAGGTGTCACACCTCCTTTTTCACCTACCCCCTCACAAGAGCGTAAAGGAGTTTTTCCATTTAAAGGACAATCAGAACGGAATTTAATTATTAATGATTCAGAGTCGCCACTTAGGAGATTAATGGTGTCCCAAGTCACCGGTTGAATCCCGAACCGAGAAAAAATTACGACTCTGTTAACAGTCCGCGAACAAGAAATCCGAATAAGGAATTCTGTTAACTTGGGAGAAGGTGTTGGGCATTCCCGGGCTCCGTGGTTCTAGCACGGTCGCTTTACTGTTGTATTTGATGTTATCTGATTTCAATACATGCTAGCTTATGTGCCTTTTATTTAATTTTGAACCGCTTTAATATAATTATTTTTTAAAAGAATTGCAACGTCGTGAAAATGTGTCTCGAACCATGTCGCAATCAATGCGCCCATGGTTGTCAACACACCTCGACTCCGTTGAGATTTGGATTTGAGTCGCATCAATGCGCACCCTAGTTTAAGAGAATAATTTAATTAAATCGCGCCTAATGAGTCTAACGTGTTATTATTTCGGGGAGGCCGTGAAATTCGCTAAACAGCCCATTCCGAATTTCTAAAATATTTTGGTATGCATGGAATGAGGGCCCCATAATTTGTACATTTTATTCGGCGAGGTTCGTCTCAACATTTTTTATTTGAAGATCAATCCTAAAGTGACTATGATTTTCTATTTTTTATTTTGTCTCTAAAAGATAAAAAAATCCTACTTACTTAATATTGTGGAGGTCAGGCTTTAAATTCAAGTTCGGGTCCAAACAAAAGGGAGTACCTTTTAACTTGGACCCGCTACCTAACTCAAAGTTCACAGCTAGCCATTTAATTACTAATGAATCAATTGCCATTTCACCTTTGGGCCTGAAAGGCCCACACCATATATTGTACGCCAGCCAAGGAATTTCGGCAACATAGGAAGGGGTTTTATATTAACCCGGGTCGAACGGACATGGAGATCGAGGGGTCGAACCCCCCAGCACTGGCAACCAAGATGTTATTCATCTATTTTTGCTCCAGAATTGGGCCTGAATGCCTTTAATTGGCCAACACTGGCCCAGTCCTTTAGTTCCAATTTACGTGAATCAAAATCCAATCAGTGTTAACAATGCAACGACGATAGAGAAGCTGATGATTATTTTAAACTTGAGTGACGACATACTTTAAACAATCGTGCAATTTGATAAACGATTTACTACTCAACACTGGTCGTGAACCTAATTTCGTAATCATCCCCACATTAGCTAAAAATTCACACTATTCTAGTTACCTACTGATTTCAATATTATTTACACGAAACTAAACTGCTTCATGAAATGACTAGGATCATTTTTGACTTAAAAAAAAATCCCAACACTGCAGGTTAAAATGCAAGCAATCACTAATTACCAATTCCTGTTAATTACAAATCCATGAAGGTCTCATCACAAGAAATCAACTCCAATTTACATGAATTATCCTATCACCCTGACAGGAAGCTAAATTCACTTAGTACTCTACAGATAAAGCTTCACATGAAAAAAATTTATAGTCCATAAAATACAGTTAATATCATATAACACAGTCCAATTCCAATCACGTTTAACTACACTAAGCAATTAACTAAATCATATTAAATCATACACAAGAATACTTAAACATAACAGAAGAAGACTTATAACAGAAACTGCAGCTTCATTTCCCATCAGGAGAATTACATTGAGACAGACTTGAGGTATGTACCTGGATTTGAGATTATAATGAAGGAAAAGAGTCAGTCGAAACAAGAGGACTAACAGCAGCAGTTTGAATTCAACAACCCAAAATTATACTAAGCTTGAACCCAGAATAAGTACAGAATCCAGAGATGTGTTGAAATCAAGCAAAACTACTCAAGTTAACCCAGAATCTCTTGAATATCAACCAATGAACCTCAAAACTTCAACAAGCAAATAGTAAACCAGGAAATGCAACTCAATATCCAGAAAGCTGGAATTATCCAATGGAACAATGATACCTTTTTTGATTTTTTGAAAGTTTAAATATTAAATTTCTACTTCAGATCTGGAAAATTTAATGGAGAGAATTTTTTGGGGAGCTAGATGGCTGAAGAGAAGAATCATCTCTAAGGCAGGCAACCCAAGAGTGAACAATCAGATTTTTGGTTTTTCTTTTTAGTCCTTCTTTATTTTAAGTTTAGTCCCTCATTTCTTGACTTGTTTCCCAAGCTAATATCCTAAGTTGGCCGAAATCTACACTAAAATACCCTTCTAAAAGGCCCTAAGATGCTCTTTTACCCCTAAAACACCTATACTACCCTTACCCTTATTTTGAAATTACTATTTTCAAAGAAACTGCCCTTTTCTATCCCTAAAATGTCCTTCTACTAGTCTGGGATTTACAGCCCAATGCTAACTGATCCCAATCCTTTTAACCCCAGCTAAAATCTAATTAAAGCTAACTAAAACAAAAGATTTGCTCAGCTATAACCAACCAGGTCCAACTCTAAGGCAGAATATCAAAATTGAATCAAAATACAACTTATCCTACTGCATATTCTAACAATCCATTAATCAAACGAGAGTAATCGTCAACATTAAACTAATATCTAAACTCAGAATCATTAAACAACCAGAAAGAGACAAACAGGGCAATCAAAACAGTGTATCAGCATGAACTAACGTTAATACTAGCTAATTAAACTAACAACTATTATTATCTATGAACGACATTAAAATATGAGCGATAAACAAACAATCCAACTAACCAAATAAGGGAGGATGAGACTATTGAAAATGACTCAGAGAGTTAAAGAAAACTTACCCACAGAGCTAAATCTCCGACTAAGCACTGCCCTTCGAATCTCTCCAGATTTTTGACACGCAACATCCATGTGTTCTTACAAGAGAACACATGGTTAAGGATATTACGGTTCGAAATCATAAAGATTTTGGTTTAGGGTTTTGGCCAGAAATTTTTAGATCTGAAATTCGAGCCACTTCTCAGAGATTTGAAGGAAGATGGTCATGGATTTGGGTTGAGGGAAGTCTGGGGATTGTGTGGTATGATTTTGGGCTGGTTTGGATGAACTTGTGACTTGGCCGGAAAATTTCAAACGGAGATTCGAGGAACTCCGGCAATATTCGAGAGAAACCAATAGCGGGAATGGAAAGAGAGATTCATGGGGGATCTATGGTGTTAATTTGGGTTTGAACGGTGTAAGTTGCACTCGCCGCCGGCGAGGATTTTGGGGCGGCAGGGATTAGGGTTTACACAGAGAGGTAGGGTGAGGAAGGTGAAGGACCGGGGTGGGGGGTAAGGTTTGGACAGTTATATAGTGTAGGAGTGGGGCTTCCTGGCTGTTAGATCATGAGACCTCGACGGCTTGGATTAATCGACGCCAAACGACGTCGTTTTGAATTTATCGAATTGGACCGGATGGGAAGAGGGTTCTGGGCCTGAGTCGGAGGCCGATTTGGGCTGGGATCCGTTTGGGCTGGGGGGGTTAAGAACAGAATTGGCCCAACTTTTGGGTCTTTTTAAGACCACCTCCTTTTTAATTGTTTTTCCTTTATTTTTTCTAATTTTCCTCTTTCTTTTTCTTTGTTTTCATTTGTATTTTATTGATTTTATAAAATTGCAAAAATAAAGTCCTAATATATATTTCAAAATTAAAACTAATTAATGCCTAAAATTGTTTTAAAACTATTTCATGACAAATTCATAATAAAAATCATTAAAATGCAAAAGTGAACTAATTTTTTGTGATTTTCATGTTTTGTTCTAAACAAATTAACCCTTAATTGATACTAAAATATAAAACTAAAACCTAAATACAAAATGCATATTTTTTTATTTTATATAAATTAACATGCGCAAATAAAATGCGACAATTATCAAAAAATGACACCGAAATGCACAAAAATTGTAAAAATAAAGAAAAATTATTTTGTTGGAATTTTTTGGGAATTATTCATATGTAGGGAAAAAATCACGTGCTCACAATAGGCATAGTATCTACATATGAAAGTGCAGAATTCCTATAGACAGGATATCTATGTGATATGCAGAGATCAGAAATTCCCTACGAGCAGGATATCTACCCCTTTTACATACATAGTTATTCCCCCTTTTTTCACTAGCCATCCCCAATAAGTAATACAAAGTTATTACAGTTCAGAAAAAATAAAGAAAAGAAAATATATCAGAAGTTGAAAATTACAACCAAGGAGAGCTTGATTCAAACTTCCTGTCTGAAGTATGAAGTAAACCAACGCCAAAGATCATGTTTCAAAGCCTTTCTACCATTTGGGTGTGTCAGATTTCCATAAGAGTTCCATAAGAACTCTGGGCAGTGCTTACATCCAAATGTATCGCCATATTAAGCCAAGGTGCAGTGTCCAAGTTCAGAGGGAATTCAAGGTCCCAAGGCAAGGCTCACAAGAGGGGAGCAGAACTTAGGAACTAAGAGAGAGTGCAAGTGCAGAATTCTGAAAGGAGGAAAGGGGAAGGGAAACAGTACACATAGGGATATAGGGAATGGGGAGTTGCAAGAGGTAAAAAGCAGGTTGGTGGGAATAACCCAACAATGGGAGATGTTGGCACACCTATAAGCCTACTAGAACACATTTTTTAGAGGTTAGGATCCCCTAAGGGATCAAGTTCAAACCATAGACAATACTTGCATATTGCCATGTTTCAAACTATAACTCAAAGAACATAAAGGAAAATGGGGAATAGGGATTCATAGTAGAAACAAGCAAAAGGAAATCAACATGCTAGTTTAAGTATTTAACTCTGCAGAAGTAGTGAAGTAGACATAGATACAGAAAGTTGTAAGTAAACACATTGTGGTGATTCTGAAGTTAAATTAGGACATACCAGTTTCAAAGAAACAAACAAGAAAAATCAGTAGTCTTGTGAAAGTCAGAATGCAGACAAGAAGGAAGAATTCTATTATGTGAGAGTGAGAATTCAGAAGAGATTGTGAATTGTGAAGTCTCCGTTTGTGAAGAAAGGTCGTGCCTTTTATAGTGTGAAAGTCATGAGGAAACAAGGTAAGAAAATATTTGAAGAACTAATTGTCAATCAATTACACAAGACCTCCCTTAATTAAGGGATTTAGATTCAAACGGGTATAAACCAATTAAGGAAAGAAATTAATCAAACACTTTGTGCAAAGTAGGCAATTAGAGGTAAATACATAAAAGTTATTTAAGGGCAGGGTTTTAAAATACACGGTTTGTGCAAATAAGGTAAGAAGATTAGTTAACAACCAGTAAATCAAAAGGGTCTGAGATTTTGTATGAACGAACCAAGTCAGAAAAGATGAAGAAGGGTTTCACTTTGGTCGTGTCACAGAGAAAATCAGTAAACAATGGAAAGAAATCAATCAGGCTATATTCAGAAGGAAGCTTGAACTAATTAAAAATTTGAAAACCATTTAGAGGGAAATTCATCATATATAAAGAGCACGTGAGCATGTTAAGAATGAAAGAAAACTTTCATGTCATTGTAAAATCAATAGGAAAAACCAGTGTAGAAGAGTTTTAGTAAAAAGGTCAGATTCATTTGAAAACAAAGAAGTCCAAACTCAATTCAAAGACTCGAAGAGTTACGGGTTCTAAAATAAAACCCTAGTTCAATCAAATATATGATCAAACCTGGCAGAACCCCCAAATTTTAGGGTTTCTGCCTTGAATCAAGTACAAAGACGAGAAGACAAGTGGTCGAAGCAGGATCAGAGGTTTCAGAGAAGAACTGAAACCTCTTGCATGCTTCTATCAACAGCAAAACTCATGAGAAAGCATGATATCAAGGTAACAGGCAGAACACAGTAGAAACGCTCAAAGAAAAAATAGAGGAGAAACACTGATAGGAATAGTGAACATGCTTAAGAAGTTTTTCAGAAGAAACTTAAACAGGGCTTAGTAGAAGGAAAGTAAGGAAGCTTAAGAACTTAGCAGGAAAGTACAGTAGGAGAAACATGCTGGAACATAGTAGAAGAAAACTACAAGAACATAATAGAAAAGCATATGAGAACGCAGTATGGAAAACATGGTAGAAGAACATACAAGCATGGAGTATATAAAACACAGTAAAAACAACATACAAGAACGGAGTATAAAAACTCAGTAGAAGAACATACAATAATAGAACACAGTAGGAGAACATACAAGAACGTGGTAGATAACAAACATAGGAGCACAGTAGATGCAAATACACAAAAGAAAAGGGAAAGAAAGTCAGAGAAACACTTAAACATATTTTCAGAAAACCCTAGATCGGAAAGAAAGTTTTTTTTAAAAAAAAAGTAATTTTCGAAAGAAAAGTTAGGGAAATCGTTTGAAAACTCAAGGAGAGCACAAATACACAACGGCTATAAAGAAATTGGAGAAAATCCTCGAAGGGTTAGGGCTTCAGAAGAACCCTAGAAATGAGAAAGGCTTTGAAAGGCCACCGATCTGAGTCGGAGAGGTCAGAAACAGGCTCAGATAACCTTGGTACGCCGGAGCAAGGCCGGAGATGACCCTGGAACCTCGAATCGACAGAGGTCTATGTACTACCCTTCATGGTTAGGTTAGGTGAAATGATTTAGGGTTAAGGAGTGTTGGTGGATTAAAAAAGGAAAGGAAGGAATGTGGTTGTTGATCATTTTGATCAACGGCTTGGATTTAATGGGGGGTCGGGCGGGTTGAACTTAATTGGATCAGGGGCGGGTAGTTTATGAATTGGTCCGATCCATTTGAAATTGAAATTGGGGTTAATTGGGGGGTCGATTTGGGCTAAAATTTAAATAGGTAGGGCTAGTATTAAATAACCACTTTTCCCTCTTTATTTTTATAAAAAATAGCAAAATGATTTCTGGAAATAAATTGAAGGTACTAAATTGATTAATAATACACAAATATTAAATTAAAAATACTGGGATCAATTTTGTAATTATAAACGCAATTAAATCTTAAAATAGGCCAATATTGCAATTATGTGCAATTTAATTTTAAAATGCTCAATAAATTTGTAAAAAATGTGCAAAAATTACATTAGCTATATTTTGGTATAAATACTAGAATACAATAAAGGAGTTACCAAAAATGATAATTTGGGAAATAATTATTGGTTTTTTTCTAATAAAATAAGGCGATAAATTGATTTAAAAATCTTTTAAAAATTGAAAACAAAATGAAACACTTGGACATGTTTATATATGCATACATATGCTATTTTGAAAGTATTTTGCATATGAAAAGTATATAAGAAAAAATTGGGTATCAACAGTTGCCCCTCTTTACCCGGAAAGGATGAAAGAGTTGTCGGGTAAAGATATGATGGCCAATTTTGACCGAACGAAATGGTTTGAAAAGGTTGACCGTGCCCTGGTCTCTGAGCTGCCTACATATCCCTGGTCTTACAGGAACTAGGCCATATGTAGTTCAAGATCCATCGGCGGAGTATGCCGATGGAGGTTTTCCAAGAATGGACGCAATGTTTAGGTTGGGCTGGATGGTCAAGGCCTAATGGGGCTGCGGGAACTGGAGCGGGATCGCTCCTGCTGAGACGGCCGTTGCTCGCCGGTTTACCTGCAAATAAACAATGTATTGTGTGGAAATTTAAACATGATGCAAGTTTCCATCGGACCATGAATGTTGTCTTCGGACGGTTAGGATGACGTCCTTAGACCATGACGTCCTGGGCCATGAAGCGTATAGTAAAGGGTTTGCAGGCCATGAAATGATGCTCTTGGGCTATGAGAATGATGCCTCCGAACTATGATGCCTTTGAATAATGATATGCAAAAGATAAAAGGGGTCCTCAGGCCATGGCATGGCGTTCTCGGGCTATGAAAATGGTGCCTCCGAACAATGACGCCTTTGGAAAAATTGGCGATTTTTCAGCCCATGATGCAGTAGGTGGCGATCTTTCAGCCAGTGCAAATGTAAATAAGGTGGCGATCGTTCAGCCAATGCAAATTTAAATAAGGTGGCGATCTTTCAGCCATACAAGATGTAAATAAAGTGGCGATCTTTCAGCCGATGCAAGGTATAAATGCAGTGGCGATCTTTCAGCCGATGCAAGATATAAATAAAGTGGCGATCTTTCAGCGATGCAAGATGTAAATGAAGTGGCAATCTTTCAGCCGATGCAAGATGTAAATGAAGTGGCGATCTTTCAGCCATGCAAGATAGAGGTAGAGCTTAACTTCGGAAGGCAGAATGGTAGCCTTGTGCAATGCAGAGAATGCTGATGGAGGTAGGGCTTAACCTCGGAAGGCAGAATGGTAGCCTTATGCAATGCAGAGAATACAGATGGAGACAGAGCTTAATCTCGGAAGGCAGAATGGTAGCCTTATGCAATGTAGAGAATGCAGATGAAAACAGAGCTTAGTCTCGGAAGGCAGAATGGTAGCCTTATGCAATGCAGAGAATGAAGATGGAGGTAGAGCTTAACCTCGGAGGGCAGAATGGTAGCCTTATGCAATGCAGAGAATGCAGATGGAGGTAGAGCTTAACTTCGAAAGGCAGGATGGTAGCCTTATGCAATGAAGAGAATGCAGATGGAGGTAGAGCTTAACCTCGAAGGGCAGAATGGTAGCCTTATGCAATGCAGAGAATGCAGATGGAGGTAGAGCTTAACCTCAGAAGGCAGAATGGTAGCTTTATACAGGAAGTAAAAATGGCAAATGGCAATAGAGTTTTCTTAGCTGATAGCGGATTGCGGTATTGTGATTGCTGGGGATATTGTGCCTGCTGGGGACATTGTTGTGCGGATAGCAGTTGCGAGCAAGTGCAACAGTTCGGAGAGTTGTATTCCTGAACTTTGTGAGTGAGTGTATAGTATATTTGATGATTTTGCAACTCAAGTGCTTGCATCCAAAGAAAAATCGTGAGTTCGTAAAGGGGGAAAAGTTAGTTCGTATCCCCGCTGGCTTTGCTTGACCTGCTCGGCTTTGATCTGGTGATACTGTACGTATCAATGGGGTAGCGTTTCTAAACAAGGCAATTTTAGTAATAAACATGCATGATTTAGTAAAAGCATAACATAAGTGCATAATTTAGATGAACCGACGACTACGACGTGGTTCAAGACATTGCAACTTCGCTTGCTCCGGAATTTTGAGAGTCCTCCTCAAAATTCTGCCCCAGTTTACTGGGCTGCTGCTCTTGACGGTTGTTAATGATAAATGGCTGGAATCGACATCGGAATTTTGAGGGTCCTCCTCAAAATTCTGCCCCAGTTTCCAATAACGGGGGAAATGGAAATTTTATTGAATTGTGACCGAACCCAAAGGGCTACCTACGTATCCCCTCTTAAACGGGAATCAGGTCAAGCGTAGTTCAAATTACATCATATAAGGAAAGCATAAAGATTACACATAGTATCTTTTGACTGCATCTGAATTGATCTGCTTTGGCTAAACTTTTCCATCAATTTCTGCAAGTATGAGGGCTCCTCCTGTCAGAACCCGGTGAACTATGTACGGACCTTGCCAGTTGAGAGAGCATTTCTTTTTGGCTTCATTTTGATGCGGAAAAATTTTCTTTAACACCTGCTGCCCCTGTGTGAATTGTCTCAGCTTGACTCTTTTGTTGAAGGCTCTGGACATCCTGTTCTGATAAAGTTGACCATGGCAAACTGCATTCATTCTCTTTCCATCTATAAGAGCTAGCTGCTCATAACGATTCTTCACCCATTCTGCATCGTCTAGCTTTGCTTCATGTATGATTCTTAATAAGGGAAATTCCACCTCGGCGGGAAAGACTGCCTCTGTACTGTAAACCAGCATATAAGGGATTGCTCCTGTCGATGTGCGGACTGTGGTACGGTATCTCAATAAAGCAAATGAGAGTTTCTCGTGCCACTGCTTATGCTTCTCTATCATTTTCCTTAGTATATTCTTGATATTTTTGTTGGCAGCCTCTACGGCTCCGTTCATCTGAGGTCTGTAAGCTGTAGAATTCTTGTGTTTGATTTTGAAGGTTTCACACATGGATTTCATCAAATCATTGTTGAGTTTTGAGCCATTATCAGTAATGATTGACTCTGGAATTCCGAATCGACACATGATACAGTCGCGGACGAAATCCACCATGACTTTCTTAGTCACTGCCTTGTAAGATGCTGCTTCAACCTATTTGGTGAAATAATTAATTGCTACTAGGATAAAACTGTGCCCGTTTGATGCGGCGGGTTTGATTGGTCCGATAACATCCATTCCCCCGGCGGCGAACGGCCACAGAGAGCTTGTTGCATTAAGCTCATTTGGAGGCACCTTTATCATGTCTGTATGTATCTGGCAGCGGTGGCACTTTTGGACATACTGGATGCAGTCTGTTTCCATAGTTATCCAAAAGTAACCAACTCGGAGTATTTCCTTTGCTAAAACAAAGCCATTCATTTGTGGACCGCAGGTCTCAACATGAATTTCCTCTAATAGCCTGGATGTTTCCTTTGCGTCGACACACCTTAGTAATCCCAAATCAGGAGTCCTCCTATACAGGATTCCTCCGCTGTGATAGAAATTGTTGGATAACCTCCGAAGCATTCTCTTCGGATAGAGTTTGCGAGTTCTGGGTATTCTCCTTTTGCCAAGTATTCCTTGATATCATGAAACCAAGGCTTTCCGTCTGCTTATTCTTCGACATGAGCACAGTAAGCTTGCTGATCATGGATCTTTACTGGAATGGGATCAATGAAATTCTTGTCTGGATGTTGTATCATGGATGATAGGGTAGCCAGTGCATCGGGGAATTCATTTTGGACCCTGGGAACATGCTGGAATTCTGTCTTTGTGAACCTCTTTCTCAACTCCTGTACATGATGCAGATAAGGGAGTATCTTGGCGTTCTTGGTCACTCATTCTTCTCGGACCTGATGTATAAGCAAATTTGAATCCCCAATTACTAGAAACTCTTAGATGTTCATGTCAATGGCCATCTTGAGACCTAAGATGCAGGCTTCGTACTCGGCCATATTTTTGGTACACGGGAATCTGAGCTTGGCAGATACCGGATAATGCTGACCGGTTTCTGACTACTAGGACTGCTCATATGCCAACTCCTTTGAAATTTGCTACTCCATCGAAAAACATTCTCCAATCGTCATATGATTCTGCAATGTCTTCTCCTATGAATGATACCTCTTCATCAAGAAAATATGTATTCTCCATCCACGGGATTTTCAGCAAGGTGATCTGCTAGTGCCTGTCCTTTGATTGCTTTTTGAGTCATATAGACAATGTCAAATTCACTCAACAGGATTTTCCATTTGGCCAGCTTTCCAGTGGGCATGGGCTTCTGATGTACTTCAAGGGATCCATTCTTGATATGAGATGTGTAGTATATGCACAGAAGTAGTGCCTTATCTTCTGAGCTACTCAAGTCAAAGCATAACAGGTGCGCTCTAACAGAGAATACCGAGCCTTGTACAGGGTGAACTTCTTACTGAGGTAATAGATGGCATGCTCCTTCCTCCCTGTTTCATCATGCTACCCCAGAACACAACCGAACGCTCCATCCAATACTGCAAGGTAGAGTAATAGAGGTCTACCCGGCTCAGGCGGAACTAAGACTGGTGGTGTTGATAGGTACTCCTTGATTCTGTCGAAAGCTTTTTGGCAATCATCAGTCCATGTGGTAGCGGCGTCCTTCTTTAATATCTTAAAGATCGGCTCACAGATGACCATAGATTGTGCTATGAACCGGCTGATGCAGTTAAGTCTTCCCAGGAAGCTCATTACGTCCTTCTTGTTCTTTGGCGGTGGCTGTTATTGAATAGCTTTGACCTTAGATGGATCCAGTTCTATCCCTCGGTGGCTCACAATGAACCCAAGTAGTTTTCCAGCAGGAACCCCAAATGCACATTTTGTGGGATTCAGTCTCAGGTTGTATCTTCTCACTCTATTGAAGAACTTCCTCAAATCTTCCATGTGGTCAGTGGCTTTCTTGGACTTTATGATGACATCATCTACATACACCTCAATCTCCTTGTGTATCATATCATGGAATATAGTAGTCATGGCCCTCATGTAGGTGGCCCCTGCATTCTTTAACCCGAATGACATCATCTTGTAGTAGTACATCCCCCGCGGCATAATGAAAGCCATTTTCTCAGCATCTTCTTCGTCCATCCAGATCTGATGATATCCAGCGAAACAATATACAAATGATTGCAACTCATGCTTGGCGTAGTTGTCGATCAGGATGTGTATGTTCGGCAAGGGGAAGTCGTCCTTTGGACTGGCTTGATTGAGATCCCGATAGTCGACACAGACTCTGACCTTCCCATCCTTCTTCGGCACCGGCATAATATTGGCTAACCATGCCAGATATTCTACTACCCTGAGGATCTTAGCTTTGACCTGCTTAGTGACTTCTGATCGCATCAGACTCAACCTAAGGAAGAGTGGGCGCTAATACTTTTACCCAATAGCGGTATCGGGGTCAATTTTCCACAGGGAACTTCAATTTGGAGTTGAGTGTTTGTATGGTCTAGGACTATGTTTTAGCTCCTAATTGATCTTCTAACATTTTTGGTTTTCTTTTGATTATCAACTCAATATATCAACTACAAATTTAAAGCTAAGTTATGCTAAGATATTAATTCTAAGTTATATGCAATATAGAGAAAAGCACTAGGGTCGTGGCATGTACCTATGTGGTCAACTAACGGGTAGAGATTCCTAATGCAAGAACGATGAATATGGGACTTATGCTATAACCGTTGCACTTTTTCACCCACTGTCACACCTCTCAGTGGAGAGAGTGATTTTGCCCAATTGACTCTCTCGAGACCAATTGGGTAGGCTAATTTTCCCAAGCAACTTATGGTTCAAATTGGGTAATTACTCTCTCGAGGTTTAACCCCCGTTAATTGGGACTACCATTCTCATAGGTCCATCCCAATTCCTTGTTGGAATTAATCTTGGGGTCATAGACTCTCTTTCTCAAGAGGAGTCAAGACTCACTAAGCTAGACTTAGTGTTAGCAACCACCAAATCTTAATGAAAACATAAGATTAATCCAAATAACAAATACCCAACATCATTCATGCACTAAACAATCACACCCATTAATTACCCACACTAGGGTTGAGCCACAACCCTAGCTAATGGGTTTAGCTAGCCATAATAGAAACAGAAATTGAAGAAATAGAAGATGAAACAACCATATTAATTAATTGCTAATGTTAAACTACAATAATCTATGATGAAAACTAAGCTAAAAATGCCCAAGATAGGCCAAAATATAAGTCTCACGAGCTCAGCTGCTATCCGCCTAAAAACAGAACTAAAGAAAAAACTTCTCCTAAAAAGTAAAATGTTCTATTTATACTACATAGGAAAAACCGGACAAAAATACCCCTGAGGGTCTAGAGCGGACCGCGCACAAATGACGCGCAGCCGCGGAGGGTTTTGGGTCTTCATATCTTGCTTCTGGCACTGGGGACGTGGACCGCACAAAAATGACGCGCGGCCACGTGAACTTCATCCACGCGGACGACACTGATTAGGTGTGCGGATGCGTGGGATTTTGCCTTGAATGATTGAGTCTCTGACACTCTTTGGCGCGGACCGCATGAAAAGGGGCGCGGACCGCGCAACTTGACTTAAAAATGGCATGGCCTCTGAACTTTCCTGCACAGCCGCATGGCAAAACAGTGCAGACCGCGCAGGTTGACCTTGAAAATGCCCAACCTCTGAACTCTCATGTGCGGCCGCGTGACAAAATAGTGCGGACCGCACAAGTCATTTTGTTCCCCCCTTTTGTTGTCTTTTGACACTTGGCAGATTTCAATTCTTTTTTAGCTAATCTTTAGTATTTGTCATCTTGTCGCTCAAACCTGCAATCAAGCACAACTTGTAAGCATTTTAGGACTAATTTATGGCAGTTAATGCACAAAGCTTAGGTAAGAATGGGTATAAAACATGTAGAAATCACAGTTATCGACTCCCCCAAACTTAAACCTTTGCTTGTCTCCAAGCAAATAAAATGAGACCTACCCCTCAATGGAAAACATCCAAGTAATTCCTGTTTATCCTAAAGTAACCTCAACAAGCATCAATTGGGACTAACAATTGCCCTCAATGCGAATGCATCATTAACACATTTAAACTTTGAAAACTTGTGGATCAAGTGCGACACAAGAGCATCAAGAGTTGACACATTTCATCAAGGAACCTTTCTCAATTTCTTTGGTTATTGTGGAACCCAAACTCACACATCCTCGACTTTCCCTGAGTGAACCTCACCTTTTAGAGTATTTGCACACAAATCGAGGTGAATGGACTTCTCTCTCATCTCTCACAAAGTAAAGCCCCTAAGTCCGGCTCTAAGTACCATATGCTTGCCCCTTATGTAAGTATACACTAATGTAGGCTTCCCTCAACTCAAGATCATATAGGACTTTTGAGGAGTTATTGTAAAGGCTTTGGGTAAAGGTAGGACGTGTTTTTGTTCAAATGGGTTCAATCTTCCCTCAAACACTTCTTTTGATTTATTTTGGCACACTTTCTTGACTCAATTGAGTAATTCACTTCCTTCAAGGGGTTAGAGAGACACATTGTCACTCTTTCTTTTGCAATTCAAACCCTTTCTCCTTTTTATCACTTTTCCACACCTTTTTCACTTTTTTGTTGTCCTTGGATTCCCTTTTTGGTTCTTATTCATTTTTGTCTTTCTTTTTGTCTTTTTCTCTTTTTTTTCATTGCCTTCCTTTTCTTTTTGCTTTTGCGCCTTTTTACCATATTGATGCCTTTCTTGTCTCTCCCCCCCCCAAACTTAGACATTTGCCATTTACTCAAGGGAAGATTTGGGTGCCAAGAGAGGGTTTCGTTAAGAACGGGTATAGGCTTGTAGCTTGGTTCATGAACGAAAAAGGTTTAAGGCTCAAAAGGGTTGAACTAGGGATTATTTCATTGGTAGGTCATGGAAATTGTTCAAATTTTGCATTTTGGATCAAGGAGAGCCTATAATCACGTCTCAAGTCAAGTTCCACCTATGATTTGGCCTCAACAAACATTCAGGGCAAGTTCTAGACCATCGGCTCGGTACTTGGGCTCACGATTCGAATTCTCACTACATACACTCAAGGATTGCCTAAGACGGAGTCGAGGGCCCACAACGACCTTAGATATGATTCAAGCGCACAATGGCCCAAAATGACCACATGATAATTGTTTGGTCAACACAAGAGTTTCAAGGCCACAACTTTCACCATCCTACACACAACATAATGTATTTGACCATAGGATCAAAGGCAAATGTGCTAGGCCTAAGTGAAGTTTTTCCTGAGGTACCCTTAACTACAAAAACTTGAAAATCAAAAAGAAAAATAAAAAACGGACTCAAACCCTTAAGAAGGTTGTCACGCCATCTATAATTGGGAAGAGCCACCCGGTTCGCACAACAATCTACCCTTGGAAAGAACCGCAGCATTAAGAAAACCAAGGGCTTATTGCAAACACCAAAACAAAACAAAAAGGCTACGAGCCTAACTTTGCAACTAAAACAAAAATTTTTAACGAAAAATAGAAAACCAAAATGAAAACCGAATGAATATGTACAAAAGGGGAGTAGAATATACAACCAGGGGGAATGAATATATACATAGATTTTGAGAGCATCTGGAATGAATAGTTATATACAAGCCAACTACAACTACGAATGTGCAAAAAGTAAAAGAATATATACAGTAATCCAACAGTCAATCCAAATAGTAGGGCCACACCCCCACGAATAAAAGCTAGCATTGTCCCTAATGCTAAATATCAAGATAAGCACGAAAATGAAAGAAAGGATATAGAAAGGCCCCTCAAGCCTCATCCGTCACCCTATGCTGGTCAGTGGCTCCTAAGTCCTCTGTATTGGCGGGGACCTCAGACTGGTCTCCGGCCTGCTGCTGTTGTGCTGCTGGGACAGATACCTGCTCAAGAACTGACTCATCAACTAGTGGGGCAGTGGAGGGACTCTCCTGAACTGGTGCTACCTCAATCACAACTCCCTTAGTGCTAGGGAGTTTCCTCTTCTTCCTCAGCCTCTGCTCCTCCTCCTGTACCTGTGTAGCTGCTGGCTCTACAGTCGAGTCCCCAAATAGTAAATCAAGTGGCAACTGATCCTCCATGAGCTTGTCCACATCCACTCTCAACTGTGTCACTGACTCCTTGGAAACCTTCTGCTTCCTCAGCTTCTTGTGCTCCCGAGCCAATTTCTCCAATGCTTTGCCATGTGCCCCAACCGCCTTAGTCAAGGCATCATGCGTCGCCACCATCTTTTCCTGGTTGGCCAGGATCTTCTTCAATGCATCCTCAATGGAGGAAGGAATCTCAACAGTAGCTGGCGCTCCCTGTGCCTGTACAACAGTGGTCAATATAGACAACTTGAATGTCGCAACTGACATCCAGTTGTTCAAACTGGCAAGGGAATGGGTGAGCTGGTTTGCGGTGAACCGGTGAGTCTTTGATGAAGGAACTACCGGGTCAGCTGCAATAGAAGGACCAGCTACTGACGACGGACCTGCAGGCAATGCCTTATTCGTAGCAGGAATGGTGGAAGGCTCACTGGGCTGCTCAATGACCGCTGGCTCCTCAGACTGGCCAGGTGCGGTGGAAGTGGATGCCACATTTTTCTTGCACCTCTTCGGGTTGTCCGGACCCAACTGACTATACCATGAGTACGGGGCCACCGGAGGTACCTTGACATCATATTTCTTTTTCTTCACCTTCAATTCTCTGAAGTACAAAGAGAGTGTATTCGGGAAGGGGTAGTTTGTTTGGGTCTCATTACCCACTGTAGAAATCACTCTCGACATAATATTACCCACATTCAGAGGGAAGCCCGCCATGATAGATGCTACCAAGACAGCACGAGGGAGGGGAATGGAGTGATCATGTGTAGACGGGTCAAGTCGACTACACACACGAAAGTCAACCACCCTTTGGATTCAAAGTTCAGGGTGTTCCGAAAGATCTTTTCTTGTGCTTTCAACCACACTGGGACTGTACCCGGGGCTGCCAAGTACTCGGCCAACCAAGGACGAACCTCCTCTTTCATTGCTAGCTTTTCTAAATATTGTGATTCATCCTCTTCTCCGAACCCCAGGAATTCATTCAACGATTTGCCATCAAACATCACTATCTTGTCCCTCACTTTAGTTACATTTGAGTCCCGAACTATATGGTGAACATTACTGTAGAACTCTTTCACCATATGCTCATTCTCCATTTCAACACATTTTTTGAAGAAGCCCCAACCCTCTCTAGTGCGGAATTGTGCTTGCACATGAGGGTTGAGAGGGACAAGATTCTATGAACTTCCTCTCCGGAATCAGTTTCCTTTTTGGCCACCACTCCCGGAATTTGTGGAAAGTAACCTCACTAACAAACCTGTCTGCCCATGCCTCCGGTTTTCTAGTACGCTCAATCCCCCCAACCTGTGGCTCACCTCCCTCAGCATATTCTCCACTCTCCTCTGATAATGAAGTTGTGGGAGATGTGGAGTATTACTCTTCTTCTCTTGCTACGGACTCATCAGATGAGTCCGAGATGACATTAACCGGCTTCTTGGAGGAGGCTACATTATCATGATCCGGGGAAGGAGAATCTCGGAGCTGAAATGAAGTGGACATGTGGGTGGGGGCAGACTCCGAGGTAATGCTCAGTGAAGGTGCATACTCACTCCCTGTGGAATGAGATGCAGCTCTATCAGCTTCCCGGATTATCTTCCTGGTTTTCTTTATCAGTTCCCTGGTTTGAGGAGTGAGTTTCACAATCCGCCTGCTTTTCCCTCCTCGGGAGGAACCACCTCTCCCGGGTTGTATTTCTTTGCCCGCTTGTTTTTTAGCAACTCGTTTTTGAACCATTGTCTGCAAGGAATACATGTCTAACATTGTTAGTAGAAGCACATAAGGTGAAGTAGACAGTTCAGCTAAATGAAAAGAGTGCAGACACAGTTACATAGGCAGAGGGGCGCGGTCCGCGCAGTATACTGACACCAATACATACCTCTCTGAATAAACCGACGCGGTCCGCACAGAAATGGTACGCGGTCGCGTTGGTTCAGCGCGGACCGCACAAAAATGATACGCGGTCCGCGCAGGTGAAATACCAAAATGTTGACCTCTCTGAACTCTACACACGCGGACCGCACTGTTTTGGTACACGGTCCGCTCAGGTGAAGTACCCAAATGTTGACCTCTCTAAACACTTCACACGCGGTCCGCACTGTTTTGGACCGTGGCCGCACAGGGCTCACACGGACCGCACAAAAATGGTACGCGGTCCACGTAGAGAGGTTCATAATCTCTTTACTAGAGTCACGCGGACCGCGCACAAATGTTGCGCGGCCGCGCAGGGCTAATTTAACTGAGCGGGGTGTTTGTTCAAATAAATCCAATTTTTGTTCACCTTCTTGGGTCCTAAGTGTCCCTACTCAGTTATTTAACAAGATTTCATGCCCATGATTAAACACAAACACACAAAAATCTAATCTAACAGTTGAACAAAGAAGAAAAAGACGAAAGTAAGAAGTTACACTAGTGGAGAGCAATTAAACAAGACAAAAATTAGACTATGATTAAAATGAATGAGAGTTGTTACGAGGGATTAATGAGATTTCAACGATGTGCACACTTAATGTTGATGAACAGTGAAATTATATCTCAGGTGTAAAATTAGCGAAAAGGTTAAAATGAGGCCCAAGGCCTCTATTTATAGAAAATCCCTGGGACCCAGTACCCACCTACCAGCACGGCCGCACAGAATTGGACGCGGACCGCGCTGGATTTTGCATCTTTCACTTTAGCTGTTCAATCCACGCGGACCGCACTGTTTTGGTGCGCGGCCGCGTAGGACTTTGTCAGAGACTTGGCACTTCTTGGTCCTCCAGCGCAGACCGCACAGAAATATCACGCGGCCACGCTGGGTCTTCTGGGTCTCAGCCTTTCAGCTGCTCACACCTACGCGGACCACATTGTTTTGCTGCGCGGCCGCGTAGGCCATATTCAGAGACTGACCATTTTTTTGCACATTTGCCCTGCACTGGTTTAACATTATCCATGCAACACTTCACAAATTATCAGCTCAAAAATCCTACTCTTCAACAGAAAAACAAAGAAAAAGAAAAAGACATGGGTTGCCTCCCAAGAAGCGCCTGATTTAACGTCGCGGCACGACGCGTGTTACCATCACTGTCATTTCAAATGAATGAGTTCCACCACGTGGCTATCATCAATCTTTCCCAAATAGTGCTTGACACGATGCCCATTGACTCGGAAAACTTCACCATTCTTATTTTTGAGATCAATGGCACCAAAAGGAGTTACACCAACCACTTTAAATGGGCCGCTCCACTTAGACTTCAGCTTGCCCTGAAATAACCTCAACCGGGAGTTGAAAAGAAGAACCATGTCACCAACTTTGAATTTTTTCCCTCGGGCATACTTGTCGTGAAGGTACTTCATCTTGTCCTGATACAAGGACGAGCTGGAGTAAGCATGAAACCTAAATTCATCAAGTTCATTCAATTGCTCAACCCGGAGATTTGCCGCGACATCCCATTCTAAGTTCATCTTTTTCAGGGCCCACATAGCCTTATGTTCCAATTCTACCGGAAGATGACAAGCCTTCCCAAATACCAACCGATACGGTGACATACCAATTAGAGTCTTGAAAGCTGTATGATAAGCCCAAAGAGCATCATCCAATTTCTTCGACCAGTCGATCCTATTTGCATTGACAGTCTTAGACAAAATACTCTTGATCTCACGGTTGGACACTTCAACTTGACCACTCGCTTGAGGATGATAATGAGTGGTCACCTTGTGATTTACCCCATACTTGGCTAGCAAAGAGTCAAAAGCCCAGTTGTAAAAATGAGAACCCCCGTCACTGATGATAGCACGTGAAGTGCCAAACCTCGTGAAGATACTCTTTTTCAAGAATTCCACCACACTTCGAGCTTCATTATTTGGCAAAGCTATGGCCTCAACCCATTTCGACACATAATCAACCGCTACCAAGATGTAGGTGTTGCCACAAGAACTTACGAATGGTCCCATAAAGTCTATCCCCCAAAAATCAAAAATGTTAACCTCTAGAATCGTGTTAAGGGACATCTCATCTTTCTTCGAAATCCCTCCGGCACGTTGGCATTCATCACATCTTTTCACAAAGTCATCGGCATCCTTGAACAAAGAAGGCCAATAGAAACCATAACTCAACACTTTAGACGCTGTCCTCGCCCTGCCATGATGGCCACCATAGGGCGAAGAGTGACAAGCTTCCACAATACTCAATTGCTCTTCTTCGGGAACACACCGGAGAATTACACCATCGGTGCAAATTTTGAAAAGATACGGCTCATCCCAATAGTAGTCCAAACAATCCCGCTTGAGCTTCTTCCTTTGGTTAGAAGAGAGCTCATACGGTACCACATCGGTAACAAGATAATTAGCAATGTCGGCAAACCATGGCATGTCTAGCATTGAAACCGAGAGGAGTTGTTCATCCGAAAAAGCATCATTTATCTCAAGTCCGTCCAAAGGCCTCCCTTCCTCCTCCAATCGAGACAAGTGGTCCGCCACTTAATTTTCACTACCTTTTCTATCAACAATCTCCAAATCAAATTCTTGAAGAAGAAGCACCCATCTCATTAACCTTGCTTTTGAGTCTTTCTACGTCATCAAGTACCTAAGGGCGGCGTGATCAGTATGAATAATCACTTTGGCCCCCATAAGGTATGGGCGAAACTTCTCCATGGCAAAACCAATGGCAAGCAATTCCTTCTCGGTGACCATGTAGTTCTTTTGAGCTTCATTTATTGTCTTACTTGCGTAGTACACCGGATGGAACATTCTGTTGATTCTTTGGCCCAAGACCACCCCGACCGCAACATCACTAGCGTCGCACATGAGCTCAAAGGGCAAGTTCCAATTTGGTGCGGTAATGATGGGGGTAGTCGTCAACTTTTTCTTTAGAAGCTCGAAAGCCTCCATACATTTCTTATCGAACACATATTTTGCATCTTTATCTAGCAATTTACACAACGAGTTAACTACCTTAGAGAAGTCTTTGATGAATCTTCGGTAGAAACCCACTTGTCCAAGAAAACTCCTCACCCCTTTGACAGAAGTAGGGGGAGGGAGCCTTGAGATAACCTCAATTTTCGCCTTATCAACCTCAATCCCTCCTTTTGAAATTTTGTGACCCAACACAATTCCTTCTTCTACCATAAAATGGCATTTCTCCCAATTGAGAACCAAGTTTGTGTCTTCGCATCGGGCCAACACACGATCCAGGTTTTGCAAGCAATCACCAAATGAGTCCCCAACCACACTAAGATTATCCATGAAGACCTCCAATATGTCCTCCACCATGTCAGTGAAGATTGCCATCATACATCATTGGAAGGTCGCTGGTGCATTACATAATCCAAATGGCATTCGAGAGAAAGCGAATGTGCCATAAGGACATGTGAAGGTTGTCATTTCTTGGTCTTCCGAGGTAATGAGAACTTGGTTATAGCCTGAATACCCATCCAGAAAACAATAGAAAGCTCGACCCGCAAGACGATCAAGCATTTGGTCCAAGAACGGCAAAGGGAAATGATCCTTTCTAGTCACCTTGTTCAACTTCCGGTAGTCCATGCATACCCTCCAACCCGTCACAATACGGGTCGGAATAAGTTCATTGTTGTCATTGGTCAGCACCTTCATTCCTCCCTTCTTTGGCACACATTGTACCGGAGAAGTCCACGAACTGTCAGAAATTGGATACACCACCCCAGCGTCAAGCCACTTGATGACTTCCTTTTTAACCACCTCTTGCATGGCCTCATTGAGTCTCCTTTTATGTTCAAGAGACGGCCTAGGATCCTCCTCCAATATTATTTTGTGCATGCAAAACGCGGGGCTAATACCCCGAATATCCGCCAGGTCCATCCAATCGTCCGCTTGCGCTTTTGAAGAACCGCCAAAGTGGCGTCAACCTGCACGTTAGTCAAGCAAGAAGAAAGAATAACCGGTAAAGTGAAATTAGGACCAAGAAATTCATACATGAGGTCAGGAGGAAGTGGTTTCAACTCCAACACCGGTGGCTCCTCAATAGATGGCTTGGTGGGTGGAGTTTTGCGATTTTCAAGATCAAGAGATAACTTCCTCGATTCATAAAAATACGAGCCCATGCCATGTAATGCGTTCACACACTCCACCCTTCTAGCATCATCATCAACATCCTTGTTCAATAGCACGGCCTCAAGTGGGTCCTCAACATTTGCCATTGCGCTTGTGTCATTCACTATCACCGCTGTGAAAATGTCAACAAACGAGCATACCTCGGTACTATTTGGTTGCCTCATTGATTTGCATACGTGGAACACCACCTTTTCATCACCAACATGGAAGGTCAATTCTCCCACTTCCACATCAACCAAGGCCTTCCCTGTAGCTAGGAACGGCCTCCCAAGAATGATAGGCACCTTGAAATCCACTTCGCAATCCAAGATCATGAAATCGGCCGGCAATATGAACTTATCAACACGAACAAGGACATCATCAATAATTCTCAAAGGCCGCTTCATTGACCAGTCCACCATTTGAAGTCTCATAGAAGTTGGACGAGGTTGTCTGATACCCAAGGTCTTGAAGACTAAATATGGCATTAAATTGATACTTGCTCCCAAGTCACAAAGGGCTTTTGCAAAGTCAGCACTTCCAATGGTACATAGGATAGTGAATGCACCAGGATCCTCAAGTTCGGAGCCATAGAATGCACAATTGCGCTCACTTGATGGGTCATCTTGATTGTCTCACACTCCATTGATCTCTTTTTTGTAACTAAATCTTTCATGAACTTTGCGTATCCCGGCATTTGCTCGAGTGCCTCCACCAAAGGCACGTTGATAGTCAAACTCTTCATCATTTCAATGAATTTCTTAAATTGGTTGTCACCCTTTTGCTTGGCCAACCGTTGAGGATAGGGCGGAGGAGGTATAGGCAAGGGTGCCTTGGCTTTTGGCACCACCGGTTCGGGCATATCAATGACGTGTTCCCTAGACGGGTTCACGGCCTCTTGAGTCTCCTCCTCACACTCATAAATTTCAATTCTCAAATCATTATTTGCACTTAGTTCAACAACATCCTCAACTACCAACGAGATCTCATCATTTTGCAACTCATCTTCATCTACCGGAACTTGGTTTCCTCTTGAGGCATGCACATCACCGCCTTTTCCACTTCACATTGTCACTGCCATCACATGATTATTATGCCCACCCTTGGGGTTTACTACCGTATCACTTGGTAGAGCACCCTTTGGGCGAGTATTTAAAGATTGAGAGATTTGGCCTAATTGCACTTCCAAGTTCTGGATAGATGTGTTATGCGAAGCTAATTGGGCCTCGGAATCTTGACTCGTTTTCATCATTTGCTCGAATATGCTCTCTATTCGACCCATGTCATTGCCCGACGAACTCGACCCTTGAGATTGAAACGGAGGCAGGTTATTGGGTTGTTGATACATCGGGGGCCTTTGAAAGCCTTGCCCCCTATTACCTTGTCCACCATTGTTGTTCCAACCACCCTGACCACCATTGTTGTTGTTCCAATTGTTGTTCCCGTTCCAATTACCTTGATTCCCCAAATTATTGTTCCCCCAATTGCCTCCTTGATTGTTGTTGTAATTCCAATTGCCACCTTGTTGATGGCCCCAATTACCTTGGGGTCTCCATTGTTGATTCCCTTGATTACCTTTATTCCCTTGATAGTTGTTGACATATTGGACTTCCTCACTTTGATCATCAAAACCTTCAGTCGAATATCCATTACCATCATTGTTGTTGTCATATTGTTCACAATTACCTTGAGGTTGTTGTCCTCTTTGCCTCCTTTTCAACAAAGAAACACCTTTCATTGCATTGACTTGGCGCAGGTTTTGGACTTGATGCAATTGCGCCTTTGCCAATTGATTCATAGTTGTTGTAAGCTCGGATATAGCTTGGCCATGATCATGCAATTCCTTGTGCAAATGGATGATCGTGGGGTCACCTTGGGGCACGTTTGCTCGGCTTTACCATGCCGAAGAGGTGTCGGCCATTTCATCAAGTACATCACATGCCTCTTGGTAAGAAAGTTTCATAAAGTTCCCTCCGGCCAATTGGTTCACAATGCATTAATTTGTGGTGTTGATGCCCCGATAAAAGGTTTGTTGAATAATAGCCTCGATCATGTCATTATTAGGGCACTCTTTCACCATTGTTCTAATCGTTCCCATATCTCATGCAAAGGTTCCGTTGGCTCTTGTTTGAAAGCTAGAATTTCATCCCGAAGAGCTGCCATATGACTTGGAGAGAAGAACTTGGCAATAAATTTGTCCGCCAATTTATCCCATGTTGTAATATAATGATTGGGGAGCCTTTCTAACTAATCCAATGCTTTACCCCGAAGAGAAAACGGGAAAAGCCTCAATCTCAGCGCATCCTCGGACACGTTTGTCTGCTTGCTACCCCAACATGTATCCACGAACCCCTTCAAGTGCTTCTAGGCATTTTGATTGGAGGCACCCGTGAAATAACCTCTTTACTCGAGCAAGGTCAGCATAATATTTGTGATTTGAAAGTTCCCCGCCCGGATTCGGGGAGGAACAATAGCACTGGTGTATCCTTAATTTGGTGGAACTCTGGGAACCACTCTTGGCGGTGCCGAAGGAGGGTCTGGAATGTTATTGTTCTCATTTGCATTTATATTGACATGTCGGCCTCTCCGTGGGAGTTGAGGTAAGACCTCATCTTGTTCTAGATCCTCTACCTCCTCCCCCGCTATCACATTACCGAGAGGGTCATTTGCAATAAGAGCCATTGTATCTGATTGATCGACACAACAAAGTCAGTAAATAAGAAGGAAAGAGAAGCAAAACACAATACTAGCTACACAAATAATCAACACCGTAAAGCTCCCCGGCAACAGCGCCAAAAAGTGATCGCAGCGGACTCAACCTAAGGAAGACTAGGCGCTAATACTTTTACCCAATAGCGGTATCGGGGTCAATTTTCCACAGAGAACTTCAATTTGGAGTTGAGTGTTTGTATGGTCTAGGACTATGTTTTAGCTCCTAATTGATCTTCTAACATTTTTGGTTTTCTTTTGATTATCAACTCAATATATCAACTACAAATTTAAAGCTAAGTTATGCTAAGATATTAATTCTAAGTTATATGCAATATAGAGAAAAGCACAAGGGTCGTGGCATGTACCTAGGTGGTCAACTAATGGGTAGAGATTCCTAATGCAAGAACGATGAATATGGGACTTATGCTATAACCGTTGCACTTTTTCACCCACTGTCACACCTCTCAGTGGAGAGAGTGATTTTGCCCAATTGACTCTCTCGAGACCAATTGGGTAGGCCAATTTTCCCAAGCAACTTATGGTTCAAATTGGGTAATTACTCTCTCGAGGTTTAACCCCCGTTAATTGGGACTACCATTCTCATAGGTCCATCCCAATTCCTTGTTGGAATTAACCTTGGGGTCATAGACTCTCTTTCTCAAGAGGAGTCAAGACTCACTAAGCTAGACTTAGTGTTTGCAACTACCAAATCTTAATGAAAACATAAGATTAATCCAAATAACAAATACCCAACATCATTCATGCACTAAACAATCACACCTATTAATTACCCACACTAGGGTTGAGCCACAACCCTAGCTAATGGGTTTATCTAGCCATAATAGAAAAAGAAATTGAAGAAATAGAAGATGAAACAACCATATTAATTAATTGCTAATGTTAAACTACAATAATCTATGATGAAAACTAAGCTAAAAATGCCCAAGATAGGCCAAAATATAAGTCTCACGAGCTCAGCTGTTATCCGCCCAAAAATAGAACTAAAGAAAAAACTTCTCCTAAAAAGTAAAATGTTCTATTTATACTACACAGGAAAAACCGGACAAAAATACCCCTGAGGGTCTGGAGCGGACCGCGCACAAATGACGCGCGGCCGCGGAGGGTTTTGGGTCTTCATATCTTGCTTCTGGCACTGGGGACGCGGACCGCACAAAAATGATGCGCGGCCTCGTGAACTTCATCCACGCGGACCGCACTGATTAGGTGTGCGGCCGCGTGGGCTTTTGCCTTGAATGATTGAGTCTCTGACACTCTTAGGCGCGGACCGCTCAGCTTGACTTAAAAATGGCATGGCCTCTGAACTTTCCTGCGCGGCCGCGTGGAAAAATAGTGCGGACCGCGCAGGCTGACCTTGAAAATGCCCATCCTCTAAACTCTCCCGTGCGGCCGCGTGACAAAACAGAGTGGACCGCACAGGTCATTTTGTTCCCCCCTTTTGTTGTCTTTTGAAACTTGGTAGATTTCAATCCTTTTTGAGCCGATCTTTGGTATTTGTCATCTTGTCGCTCAAACCTGCAATCAAGCGCAACTTGTAAGCATTTTAGGACTAATTTATGGCAGTTAATGCACAAAGCTTAGGTAAGAATGGGTATAAAACATGTAGAAATCACAGTTATCAACTTCTTCCTTAATTTTCAGACTCATGTCGGGTTTAAACTTTCTGAGCTTCTGTTTTACCGGTGGACATGTCGGATCAGTTGGCAGTTTGTGGGCCACGACAGATGTGCTCAAACCAGTCATGTCATCATATGACCAGGCGAATATATCCTCATATTCCTTCAGAAATTTTGTGTATTCTTCCTTTTCTGATGGTGACAAATGAACGCTGATCCGAGTTTCTTTGATATTTTCGGCATCTCCTAGGATAACAATCTCGGTCTCATCCAGGTTGGACTTAGGTCTGTTCTTAAAATTTTCAACCTCTTTAACAATCTCTTCCGGTATCATCTTACTCTGAATTTATGTCCGTTTATTGCATTGTCTCGTTGCATGTCACAGCCATTGGTTCATCAAGATAGGCAATAGTAATGTTGTATAAGTAAAGTAATGAGAGAAAATAATAAGAGTAAGATTTGTAAGAAAACCGAAATGCTTTGATAAATTTCATAACTGTTTTGAACATTGGAAGATCTTATTGTGAAAATTCAAAAATGCGAAAGGAAAATCAACTAGTAAAAATAAAAGATAATGCATGATGCTTTGTTCAGCCTTGCTACCCCGAGGCTTTTCGAGATCTGGTGGTTCTGCTGGTCCAATTGTTGAGGCGTGCTTCTCGGCTTACGGCCTGTATGGAAGGGCCTTCCTCCCCCTGCTCCTCGAAAATGACACAACAATCCATGTCATTTTTTTCTAGGAACAAATTCCTCACTACTGCCAGTGCTTCCTCTTCTTCCGACCCATAGATAACATCGGCCGATTGGAAAGTCTGCTCTAAATG
This sequence comes from Nicotiana tabacum, assembly GCF_000715075.1. Lineage (NCBI taxonomy): Eukaryota > Viridiplantae > Streptophyta > Magnoliopsida > Solanales > Solanaceae > Nicotiana > Nicotiana tabacum. The sequence goes on along the minus strand of NC_134089.1, from coordinate 162,661,116 downwards.
TGGTATTGGCTGCTCCAGCGGGTAGTATGGACCGCCCCATGGTGGCGACCAATTGTTGAATTCCTCTCAAGTATACTCATATCCCATACCAAAAGTGGTGCCATGTTTCTTCAGTTTGATAGGCTTGGCGATTCCTTGGAGGTTCTTGCCAAGTCCCTTGCCAGGTTCATATCCGCACCAATTTAGTATGCTCTCAATTTTGTTGCCCCACCACTTGTCTTTGTCGACGACATCGACTCGCTCGATGTGGTGATAGGTTTCCCTGCCTATCCTTCTCCTTCCTCCAATCATTGGGATGGTTTGGCGACTGTATATGGGATTGCTACCGTCGCCGTGAATGATCACCTCTTGGTGGTTCCACTCAAATTTCACTGCCTGATGTAGTATCGATGCTACGGCCCTAGAGCCATGAATCTACGGTTGTCCCAACAACAAGTTGTAAGATGTCGGCACGTCTATAACTTGAAAATAAGCGTCGAACCAAGTAGGCCCCATTTGCAAACACAGGCTAATTTCCCCAATGGTGGATCTTTGGGAACCATCGAAAGTTTTGACGTTGATGGCACCATCCTTGATCTCATGCAGACCCTTTCCCAATGTTTTGAGTGTTACCAACGGACAAATATTGAGGCTGGACCCTCCATCAATCAGGACCCTAGTGATAAAATAATCTTCGTATTGCACGGTGATGTACAACGCTTTATTGTGACTCAACCCTTCTAGTGGCATCTCATCTTCATGAAAAGTGATCTTGTGACTTCCAATACATGTCCTACCATGTTTTCCATTTCTCCTCCGGTGATGTTTCTTGGTACATATGCCTCACTCAGCACCTTCAACAAGGCATTCTTATGTACGTCGGAACTTTACAGAAAAGCTAGGATAGAAATTTGTGCCGGTGTTTTGTTCAGCTGATCAATGACTAAGTATTTCTTAGCTTGTATCTTTCTCAAGAGATCATCAGGACCGATTTCAATGATGGTCGGCCGACCAAAGGCCTGCTTACTCGACTCAGCTAAATGCTTTGGAGTATAAACCACGCCGGTTCTTGTCATACCCTGTGCCGTAACTGTTTCCCCGAATTTAGATTTCCCTTTCCTTCTCGCCTCGGCTGTGTAATCCCAAGGTATGACATTTGTATGGAACGATGTTACGGCTAACATTGTTACTGGGATGGGCACCTTTACTCTGAACGGAGCATGTATTTTGGAGGGTAAAACCGCAACTTCAAACGGTGCATTTGATGGAGACCCAAACTCTACCTCAATTGGTGTTGGCGTCTTTGTGGGGGGGTGCTTCAAACTCAAGTGGTACATACATGTTTAACTCGGCATCCCCAAAAGGCTGAGTCTGGACTACAATCGGATTGAGGGTGACTATCGGCTTCTTTGGTTCGTCACCTTCTGTGATTAAACCGATCAATCCTTTGGGATCCCAATCATCCTCTATTTCAATCATGTGAACACTTCTACCCTTATGGTCCGATAGAGGGTTTTTGCAGACATTCGGAGTAGGCTCATTTGCTACAATGATCTTGTTATCGATCAGAGTCTGGATCTTATCTTTCAGATAGCGGTATTCATCAATGGTATGTCCCTTCATGTCGGAATGGTATGCACAGGAATTATTTGGATTGACCCACTGAGAAGGGTTTTCAGGGATTATAGCAAGGATAGGGGTGATATAACCAGCAGCTTTGAGCCTTTCGTACAGCTAGTCGATCGGTTCGGTAATGGCAGTATACTATTTGGGGGGTCTGTGATCGAAATTTGGTCGAGCTATAGGAAAGTTTTGACGTATGGGAGGTGATTGATAGTGGGATGGCTGAGTATTGTAGGCTTGGTAGACATGTGCAGATTGGGAATATCTGGGTGAAGTAGGTTGATATGTGGGATGTGGGGGTGATTGGTAAATAGGTGGTGGAGTTTGGTAAGAGGGTGAGGGTGCTTGGTAATTCGGGGTAGGCTGATATGTGAGTGGAGGTATCAAATAGGCTTGGTATTTGATAGGGGATTTGGCTCTTCGTGCAACCATTACGACACCTACGACCCTTTTCTTGGACGTACCACCAGACTGTAAAGCCTTATTGGTATCTTGCAAGGCTTCAAAGTTCATAATCATACCACTTTTGATGCCCTCTTCAATCCTTTCACCCAGCTTGATAATGTCGGAAAATTTCTGGCTCTCAATCAACATCAGCCTTTCATAGTACTGCGGGTCTTAAGCCCAGACGAAAAACTTGTTCATTTGTTCTTCTTCTAAAGCAGGACTGACCTTAGCAGCTTCTGATCTCCGGCGAGAGGCATACTCGCGGAATGTTTCTGCGGGCTTCTTCTTTAAGTTATGAATGTAGAACACATCTAGTGCATTTTCTGTGTTGAACCTGAACCTGTCTATAAAGTCGGACGCCATACTCACCCAGTTTGACCATTTCTTCGGGTCTTGGCTAATATACCAATACAGAGCATATCCCTTCAGACTCCTCATGAAAAGCTTCATGCGAATCCTTTCGTCATTCCCTACTCCGACCAGCTTGTCACAATATGTTCTTAAGTGGACTCTCGGATCCCCTGTACCAGCAAACATCTCGAACTTAGGAGGTTTGTACCTCTCGGGCAGTTCGACATCTGGTTGTATGCAAAGATCTTCGTAGTTCAACCCTTCAATCCCCTTACTTCCTTCGACACCATGAATTTGACTAGTCAATTTCTTGAGTTCCGCAGCTAGGTACCTGATGAGTGAGTCTTTATCATCAGACTCGGGTGTGCTTGAGACAGGTTGGGTGGAGGGTGGAATGGTTTCCAGATAGATGGAGGTGTTATGGTGGGCGTGGAAATGGTCATTTGTGGAATTTAGAGGTTCTGGGATGAGTAGTGGAGTGTGGCAAGTATTGCAGTGGTGGTGAGGAGGGGGATGGTTTTGTGGTTTTGGGATGTTTTTTGGAGGTGTGGGGTTCTGAGCGTTTGGAAAATTGATATTTGGAGTGGTGAGGGAAAATGACAAGTTTGCTAGATTCCGAACCTGATCAAGTTCCTCCTGAAATTTCAACAGTTTTTGCTCGAGTTGGAACGCACTTTCTTTGGAGACCTGAGCACCATGAGTGACCTCTACCCGTTTAGTTGAGTTTTCCTTTCTGGTGTTGTTCAAATCTTCCATCTTTCCTTTGTTCCTGCTTCTGATAGGACTAGGAGGAGGAGTGTGTAGAGGGCCCTTTGATCTTGTGGAATATGATGATGATACCAGAGTGCACGAACTAACCTTTGGGGAGGGGAGTAAATAAACAAAAAGTAAAAACAAAAAAGTAACAAGTTAGTGAGGATTATAAGAAAGTGTTGTGATATTTAAACACATAGTGCAAGAATGTAAATCGCGTCCTAATTTGGGAGCCTCGTTGTGCCTGAGGTAGGCCTAGAGACAAATTGATTTGGAGAACTTAGAATGTTAAATGACTTATTTTATTGATAAAAAGTAGATGAATCCCAAAACGACACTAAGTAACAAGGAATAAAATGTCACTAGTGGCCATTGGCCTTATTACATTTATTAAAGCAAAAAGAAAAGATTCCTATCTATTTGGTCCCCGCAGGACCTTCATCAGGTTGAATGCTCTCGTTAATCAAATCCTCCAGCTCGTGTAGGTTCATCAGTAGAAATGCCTTTTCCATGTGTTCTCCTTCATTTCCTTCAGTGCTCTGGCAGTCAGTGACTCTCTTCATCATTTTCCCTCCACTAGTCCAGCAAGATTGAGGGTGTGCTAATCATACTGAAACTGGGGACCTTGTGCCTCATGTTTCTGCAAGACAAAAGGGTTAGGCCCTTACCCCCACCAGACTCGACTATTAAATACCAATAATTGGCATAAAAGCATTTATTTCTCCAAATAAATGCACAAAACGTGATAGTGTCCGTTTGGGTTTTTGTGAAACCCAGTGGACTTTAGACAAGGCTATCTTAAAGAGTCATTATGCGGACAACATAACTGACTCGGCTAGGTTTGACCATGATGCATGAACAGTTTAAACAGAGTAAGGTTTCTATGGGGTTTTAGACTGGTACCCATGAGCGGACAATGCAAGAGAGAAAGGCACGGAAGCGTCGACTACACCGTTGATTGACTGCTTTTACCGCAAATATGCCTTTGCCAGATTTAAAGGGCAATAATATCGGAAGAGCGCAATCACTCATTATAAGCGTTGCTATGGTATTTGTTTGGCACAAGTGGAATATGATGTTGGAAACATGCATATGCAATAATTAAAACAAGTTGTCACGTATTTGCACGTTCATAAAGTAACAATTACAATAATTTAAAACAGTAATAAAGGAGTGCAGTAAAGGAAAACAGTGAAAGAAACAAGAGACAAGTTAGCTTTTTGTAGTAGAAGAGGGAATTAAATGCTTAAAGGTATTAAACAAATAAGGCACATAAAAAATGTAAAATCACAGTAATAGCTTGAAATGGTAAAATCCTAAAAGATCCCCAGCAGAGTCGCCACGCTGTCGCGCCCCTTTTTTTCTCGCGAAATCGGGTTTATGACATTTGGGAGATAACTCGTTCCCGTTCGGGAATTGGGCTTTGAATTGAAGAGTCTCCACTTAATGATTAAAGTGCATTAGGACACTAGGAGGGGTTTGTTTTGAGTAACCAGAGATTGGGTAAGGGCTTGAAATTATCCCAAGCGGAAGGTGTTAGGCACCCCTCAAGATCCACTAGTGTGGTTCCTGGCCAGACTATTGTTGTGACTTAAGTGCAAATAACACATAGTCAAATAAAGGTTTCAAATAAGAGTGGATTTTCACGTAATGGTTACAAATAAACAAAAGTAAGAAAAAGGAACTAAAAAGAGTTAATTTTCTTAAAAGAAATGGTTTAAAAAGATTTAAAAGAAACAAAGAAAATAATGGGAAGGGGGTTCTAGGTTTATTAATAATATGGATCACCCCACACAACATCCGTTAATCACTCCTCAGTGAGGGGCTACATGTGATGTTATCGCGTGGTCATCATATCCATATCTACCCTTTTCCACCCTATTAAGGTATTAAAGCGCGGAATGGTCTCGTTTACTTATTGCATGCTATTACCCGTCCCAATTCTATCACTCCCGGAGGCATTTAGGACTACTAATCCTAAAAGGAGGAGGTATTGGGCTTATTTGTGGTTTCAAAAGGTAAAATACTAAGGCGACAAACAAAACACATATAGCAAGTTTGGGGAAAGCATATAAACAAATAAAAGGGCTCAAACAGACCTCCTTTAAACCAAAGAAAGCATACAATGTAGCATGACTTGCATGTACTATTTAAGATCTGATTAAAACTTAATGGGTCGAGGCAGACTGATTTATTACATAGTTCAGATAAGAAGCTCGAATCAAGGCTGCCTGCTGGTTGTAGCATATAAAATCGGATTTAGTTTATAAACTTTCACCATATGGTTTGCCTAGGGGTTAGACGAAGACCTATAGGCATGATATCTACTGATTCCAGAAATAATGAAGTAAACATAAATACATACTGGCTTAAAACATCGTTTGTTATTAAAGAAAGACGATTTTTAGCAAAAGAGCACAAGTCATTTGTGACTGGTTTTAAACTTATAAGCAAATGAAGCGGTTCAGATTTGGTTGAAGCTCCTACAAGTATTCTTTCTATGTGTTGTCGATTTTGGACACTTTTACAGACATAGCGAGAGTGCAGAAATCCTATAGGCATGGCATCTAAATGTTGTACTTTGTTTAAGCCTATGAACATGATATCTAGATGCAGTTAGTTATTTAAGCCCTATAAACAGGCAGGATATCCATATGAGAGATGCAGAAATTTAACTATAGGCAGGATATCCATATGAATGCAGAATTTCAGAAAACTATAGGCAGGATATCTATATGGGTGCATAATTCCTTATAGGCATAGTATCTACATATGAAAGTGCAGAATTCCTATAGGCAGGATATCTATGTGATACGCAGAGATCAAAAATTCCCTATGAGTAGGATATCTACCACTTTTACATACATAGTTATCCCCCCCCTTTTTCACTAGCCATCCCCAATAGTTTATTACAAAGTTATTACAGTTCAGAAAAAATAAAGTAAAGAAAATACATCAGAAGTTGAAAATTACAAGCAAGGAGAGCCTGATTCAAACTTCCTGTCTGAAGTACGAAGTAAACCAACGCCAAAGATCATGTTTCAAAGCCTTTCTACCACTTGGGTGTGTCAGAGTCCCCTAAGAGTTCCATAAGAACTCCGGGCAGTGCTTACATCCAAATATATCGCCATATTAAGCCAAGGTGTAGTGTGGAAGGGCCAGCCCTCAAGTGTCCAAGTTTAAAGGGAACCAAGGTCCCAAGGCAAGACTCACAAGAGGGGGCAGAACTTAGGAACTAAGAGAGAGTGCAAGTGCAGAATTCTGAAAGGGGGAAAGGGGAAGGGAAACAGTACATATAGGGTTACAGGGAATGGGGAGTTGCAAGAGGTAAAAAGCAGGTTGGTGGGCATAACCCAATAATGGGAGATACTGGCACACCTACATGCCTACTGGAACACATTGTTTAGAGGTTAGGATCCCCTAAGGGATCAAGTTCAAACCATAGACAATAAGTTGCATATTGCCATGTTTCAAACTGTAACTCAAAGCACATAAAGGGAAATGGGGAATAGGGATTCATAGCAGAAACAAGCAAAAGGAAATCAACATACTAGTTTAAGTATTTAACTCTCCAGAAGTAGTAAAGTAGACATAGATGCAGAAAGCTGTAAGTAAACACATTGTGTGATGCTGATGTTAAATTAGGACATACCAGTTTTAAAGAAACAAACAGGGAAAAGCACTAGTCTTGTGAAAGTCAGAATGCATACAAGAAGGAAGAATTCTATTATGTGAGAGTGAGAATTCAGAAGAGATTGTGAATTGTGAAGTCTCCGTTTGTGAAGAAAGGTCGTGCCTTTTATAGTGTGAAAGTCATGAGGAAACAAGGTAAGAAAATATTTGGAAAACTGATTGTCAATCAATTACACAAGACCTCCCTTAATTAAGGGATTCAGATTCAAACGGGTATAAACCAATTAAGGAAAGAAATTAATCAAACACTTTGTACAAAGTAGGCAATTAGGGGTACATACATAAAAGTTATTTAAGGACGGGGTTTTAAAATACACGGTTTGTGCAAATAAGGTAAGAAGATCAGTTAACAACCAGTAAATCAAAAGGGTCTGAGATTTTGTATGAATGAACCAAGTCAGAAAAAATGAAGAAGGGTTTCACTTAGGTCGCGTCACAGAGAAAATTAGTAAACAATGGAAGGAAAGAAATCAATCAGGCTATATTCAAAAGGAATCTTGAAGTAATTGCAAATTTAAAAACCATTTATAGGGAAATTCATCATATATAAAGAGCATGTGAGTTGTTAAGTATGAAAGAAAACTTTCATGTCACTGTAATATCAATAGGAAAAAATAGTGTAGAAGAGTTTTAATAAAAAGGTCAGAATCATATGAAAACAAAGAAGTCCAAACTCAATTCAAAGACTCAAAGAGTTAGGGGTTCTAAAATAAAACCCTAGTTCAATCAAATATATGATCAAACCTGGCAGAACCCCCAAATTTTAGGGTTTCCGCCTTCAATCAAGTACAGAGATGAGAAGAAAAGTGGTCGAAGCAGGCTCAGAGGTTTCAGAGAAGAACTGAAACCTCTTGCATGCTTCTATCAACAACAAAACTCATGAGAAAGCATGATATCAAGGTAACAGGAAAACACAGTAGAAGCGCTCAAAGAAAAAATAGAGGAGAAACATTGATAGGAACAGTGATCATGCTTAAGAAGTTTTTCAGAAGAAACTTAAACAGGGCTTAGTAGAAGGAAAGTAAGGAAGCTTAAGAACTTAGCAGGAAAGTACAGTAGGAGAAACATGTTGGAACATAGTAGAAGAAAAATACAAGAACATAATAGAAAAGCATATGAGAACACAGTATGGAAAACATGGTAGAAGAACATACAAGCATGGAGTATATAAAACACAGTAAAAAGAATATACAAGAACGGAGTATAAAAACTCAGTAGAAGAACATACAAGAACAGAACACAGTAGGAGAACATTCGAGAACGTGGTAGATAAAATACATAGGAGCACAGTAGAGGCAAATACACAAAATAAATGGGAAAAAAAGTCAGAGAAACACTTAAACATTTTTTCAGAAAACCCTAGATCGGAAAGAAAGATTTTGTTTTTTAAAAAAAAAGTAATTTTCGAAAGAGAAGTTAGGGAAATCGTTTGAAAACTCAAGGAGAGCACAGATACACAACGGCTCTAAAGAAATTGGATAAAAACCTCGAAGGGTTAGGGCTTCAGAAGAACCCTAGAAATGAGAAAGGCTTTGAAAGGCCACTGATCTGAGTCGGAGAGGTCAAAAACAGGCTCAGATAACCTTGGTACGTCGGAGCAAGGCCGGAGATGACCCTGGAACCTCGAATCGACAGAGGTCTGTGTTCAACCCTTCATGGTTAGGCCTCGAATCTTCAGGTATCAGGCGCATGGGAGCAAGAGGAGGTGGGTATAAGACTTCCATAGTCTGAGAAGCCATGGATCCCGGTGGGTTTCAAGGTAGAAGTGATGGGAGGCGGCTAGGGTTAGAGAAGGTTCGAGAGTGTTCTGAGAGAGGGGAGGGTTTCAGAGGCGGCTAGTTAGGTGAAATGATTTAGGGTTAAGGGTTGGTGGTGGATTAAAAACGAAAAGGAGGGATTATGGTCGTTGATCATTTTGATCAATGGCTTGGATTTAATGGGGGGTCGGGTGGGCTGAACTTAATTGGATCAGGGACGGGTAGTTTAGGAATTTGGCCGGTCCATTTGAAATTGAAATTGGGGTTAATTGGGGGGTCAATTTGGGCTAAAATTTAAATAGGTAGGGCTAGTATTAAATTGCCACTTTTCCCCTCTTTATTTTTATAAAAAAATAGCAAAATAATTTCTGGAAACAAATTGAAGGTACTAAATTAATTAATAACTAAAAATACTAGGATAAATTTTGTAATTATAAACGCAATTAAATCTTAAAATAGGCTAAAATTGCAATTATGTGCAATTTAATTTTAAAATACTCAATAAATTTGTAAAAAATGTGCAAAAATTACCTTAGCTATGCTTTGGTATAAATATGAGAATACAATAAAGGAATTACCAAAAATGATAATTTGGGAAATAATTATTGGTTTCTTTTTTATTTTAATAAGGCAATAAATTGATTAAAAATCTTTTAAAAATTGGAAAAATAATAAAACACTTGGACATGCTTATATATGCATACATATGCTATTTTGAAAGTATTTTGCATATGAAAAATATATAGGGAAAAATTGGGTATCAAAATGGTGTTCCTTACCTAAGCAGATGTTCATTATGGATCTAGAATATCCTGAGGGTGAGATAGAGGAGGACCTTGTTAAGTTAGAGGGACCTCACTAACTGAGGAATGGGCTGTGCCAGATGGAGATCCTCCCTTGATCTATTTATGTGCTCTAAGTGGTCTTAAGAGGGCTCAAACTATCCATGTCATTGGCTATAGTAATAAAAGACCTACTCAGATACTGTTAGATGGTGGAAGTACCCATAATTTCATTGTTGTTGAATCTGCACAAAGGCTGGGGTGTCATATTTCCCCAACTAAGCTGGGCTATGTCAGCTTGGGCAACAATACTATGGAGGCTACTTCTGGTGAAATGAGGAATTTCCAATGGATGTTACAAGGAACTACCGATACATCAGATTTGATTGTCTTCCCTGTATGGAAGTATGACTTGGTTTCGGGGGCCCTATGGATGAAGACATTGGGTATTGTTACTATAGATTACACTGAGCTTACTATGTCCTTTAACAAGCAATGTAAACATCATGTGTTGAGGTGAGTCACTGAAGATTGCAAGCTTTCAATCTCTAAGGCTATCAATAAGAGTTGCAGTGAAGAGGTCCAATTCTTTATGTTGAAAGTGGTTTCTCCTATTACTGTGATAGAGTGTAAAAACCACCTTAATACTTTTCACTTGCCTGTTGAGGAGCCTCCACCAGATACACTTCAGGAGCTACTTGGGCAGTATCAAATGCTCTTTAGAGAACCAACAGCTTTGCCTCCTCAGAGGGGAGTTTTTGATCATAGAATTCCTCTATAAGAAGGGACTAAACCAATTAACATTAGACCCTATATATACTCTTCTATGAAGAAAGATATTATTGAGAAACTTGTGTTGGAAATATTACAACAAGGTGTTATCCAATATAGCAATAGCCCCTTTTCTTCACTAGTGGTTCTAGTAGGGAAGAAGGATGGATCATGGAGGTTGTGTATTGATTATAGGGAGCTAAATCAATGAACAATTAAGGACAAATTTCCTATTCCTATCATTGATGACCTTTTAGATGAACTCACTGGAGCTACAGCCTTTTCTAAAATTGATCTAAGGCCAGGATACCATTAGATTAGGATGGTACCTGAGGACATTCCAAAAACTACTTTCAAGACTCACTCAGGCCATTATGAATACCTTGTCATGCCATTTGGTTTAACAAATGCCCGTTCTACATTCCAACGTCTTATGAATTATTTGTTTCAACAGTTTCTAAGAAAGTTTGTATTGGTCTTCTTTGATGATATTTTGGTTTATAGTATGCAACTACAGGATCATGTACAACATCTCCAACATGTATTTGAAGTTATGAAGTCTAACAGCCTATTAGCTAAACACTCTAAATGTATTTTTGGAGTGGCAAAAGTGGAGTACTTGAGTCATATTATTTCTGCTACAGGTGTTTCAACTGATGCAAAGAAAATCTTGGTTGTTCAACAATGGCATGTGCCTACTACTCTGAAGCAACTCAGAGGTTTTCTTGGTCTTGCTGGGTATTATAGGAAGTTTATCAAGAATTATGGTCTTATTAGTCAACCTCTCACTGAATTACTCAAGAAGGATATCTTAAATGGTCCATCAGTGCTGAGCAGACATTCATTGCTCTGAAGAAGGCATTAACCACTACTCTTGTCCTAGCCTTGCCCAACTATTCTACCTCTTTTGTGGTTGAAACTGATGCTAGTGGCACGGGTATTAGGGTTGTTCTTATGCAGGAAGGTCATCATGTGGCCTTTATTAGCAAAGGTTTGGCCCCTAGACATGCTGCTCTTTCTGTTTATGAGAGGGAACTTCTGGCCCTTGTTTTTGCTGTGAGCAAGTGGTCTTATTACCTCATGGGACAACATTTCATTATACGAACTAATCAGAAGACTTTGAAGTATCTACTTGAGCAGAAAATCCATACAGATTCTCAAATCAAGTGGATAGCCAAGCTTTTACCCTTTGATTTTGAGATCCAATTTAAGAAGGGCAGGGAGAATATAGTTGCTAATTCCTTATCAAGAGTTCAAGGTGCGGAACTAATGTCATTGCTGGTTTCTTTGTTTCCGCTGAATTGTGGGAAGAAATCACAGCCAGCTGGTCTTCTGATCCTGAGCTAAGTTCCCTAATTTTGTCCTTACAACAGGCCCCTCAAAAACACTTCACTTGGATAAATCATCAACTTAGAAGAAAGGGAAAGTTGGTGATTGGTAATAATGCTGCCTTGAGGACTAAATTGCTTACCTTATGGCATTCAACCCCAATAGGGGCCACTCTGGGTTAGATGCCACCACCAGGAAGGTGCTCACTTATTTCTATTGGAAGAGCATCAGAAAAGACATTGTAACCTTCATTCTTAATTGTACTACCTGCCAAAGGAACAAGTATGATACATCAGCCTCTCCTGGTCTTCTTCAACCTCTTCCTATTCCCCCTTTACCTTGGACTGACATTACCATGGACTTTATTGAGGGACTTCCAAGGTCCAAAGGTAAGACAGTCATTTGGGTCATAGTTGATTGTTTAACTAAGTATGGTCACTCCATTTCTCTCACTCACCCATACATTGCCCAAACCTTGGTCCCTATCTTTTTGGATAACATTTTTAAACTACATGGGTTCCCTGCTTCTATTACCAGTGATCGAGATCCTATCTTTATCAGCTCCTTTTGGAAAGAGTTCCTTATAGCCCAAGTCTTTACCTTGCAGTCTTATACTGCTTACCATCCTCAAACTGATGGCCAAAGTGAGGTGCTCAATAGGTGTCTTGAGACTTATTTAAGGTATTTTGCATTGACTCCCCTGCAGATTGGTCTTCCTTATTACCCTTAGCTGAATGGTGGTACAACTCCACTCCACACTCCTCCGTTAAAACCTCTCCCTTTGAACTTTTATATGGCTATCCTCCCCTCTTACACCTACCCTTCCTTCCTGGTGATACTGATTTTTCTTCTGTTGAGGATATCTTACTCGTAAGAGAATTCAAACTTCAAATGGACAAATTTCATTTGCATAGGGCTCAGCAACGAATGAAGCTCAGGCTGATGCTCATAGATCCGATTAGAGCTTTAATGTTGGGGATTGGGTATTTGTTAAGTTACAACCTTATCGACAGTCCACCTTAGCTGGTTCTCCTTATCACAAGCTCATATCCCGTTACTTTGGTCCCTATCCCATTGTTGAAAAGATTGGTGTTGTTTCTTATAAGCTCTTGTTACCTCCTGAGGTTCTTATCCACCCCACCTTTCATATTTCTCACCACAAAATTTTCCATTCTCTTCCTTTAGAAATTATTCACCCACATGTCTTTGACCTTTCAAGCCACCTTTGTCCAGTTCCTGAGGCTATTCTTGCTCGCCGTTTGATCAAAAGGGGAAACAAGGTTGTTGCTCAGTGACTTGTCAAATGGTCCAACTTAGATGCTTCTTATGCCACCTGGGAATTGGCTTCTGTCCTTCGTACTCGTTTCCCAGCTTTCACCCTTGACGACAAGGGTGATCTTCAACAAGGGGGTATTGATGCACACATTGCAGCAACGTCTAACGTGGCAGCTGAGTTGGCAGCTGAGTGGGATTATTTGAAAGTTAGTTGGGGAAAAGGAGTTAGTTGCAATCTCTATTTTTCAGTTTGTTTTCAACTACATTCTAAATCCCAACTGTATAAGTAGTGAATTGTAATAGATGGAAGCTAGTTTTGAATAGAAAATACTGATTTCCCATCTCTCTTCTCTCTCATTTCTCTTTCTTCCTACCTTCCTTCTATTTCTCTCCTCTGTTCATTCTTCTTCTTCCTTCATTTCATTGTTCTATTGCAGTGTGATACCTAATTGGTATCACCAACCGTAACACTAACAATTATTTCGTGATGTAATTGAACTTTTAGAGTTAATTATTCTTTTCTATAAATATCAAGCTTTACATGGAAGCATACGAACCTTATACTCTTTCTTAAGAATCTCTATTAGGAAGGTTTGGATTGCAATGCAAAATCTTTCTTCATCTATATATGAAAATAAATTCTGATAATTAATTAAGATAATATATGCTTAATGAACAACGAAGTATTAACTATTTATATTGTTTACGCGATACCAAGAAATTGAAGTGTTAATCTTTAAGATTGGACACTGGTTATTGAATAAGCATATATTTGTTACTATTCCGCTAGATGAAGACAAATGGATAATTAGGGAGTTGCAAGTTCTGTTGGTGGAATTGAACTTTAAATTAAAATTGATATTCCACCATGTTCTTCTTGCATTTACAAAGTAAACAACGGTCTACTCATATTGCTCAAATTGCACATGCAATCTCGCGTTCACCTCTTTTATTAATAATCTACCATTTGGCTAATACTTTAACCTCTATGTGGAAAATCTTTTGTATGCAAAAACATATATAGATATATAGGGTATTCGTGTATAAGAGTTAAACTATCACATAAAATCACCACTTCTGAAAGTGAAGAGAAATAAGTACTTATTAATTCCACTCTTATTTGGACTCATTTTCAAATCCTTAATCAAGACCTTTGTTTCAAATTTATTCCTATGCGAAAATATAAAAGAACAAACAATAGCAATATGTCAATATTAGCCAGAAAAGAGCAATAAAAAATAAAGATTGCCAAGCAGCATGTATGGACGACATATGCTTTATTTGACCATATATTTTTAGAATTTGCTAAAAATTAATTAAATGTACAATATACTCTTAGTTAGACACATCAAGAGTTTCATTTATAAGTACATTATGATAAAAAAATATCATCTTGAGTAACCTAACCACATATACATCCTCTAAAGAAGTAGAATAATATATTTGTTAGCCATAAAAAATTGCCACATCACCTTTTCTATGTTAACTTTATTCAACATCCAAAACATAAAAATAAATACCCTACTTGTTGTTCAGGACTTTTGTCTTAAGGAAAAAAAAAAAGGATTTTTGCATCATCCACAAGTAGATATCACAATATATACAAAGCAAGTACAAAGAAGAATTCACTAGACTTTGCGACTGTCACTACCCCGGTTCGCCCTCCGTGAATTGTCATGACGGCACCTAGTCTCTACGACTAGATAAGCCTAACAAATGCGGAATATAAATGAAAATTGTGGAAGAAATAATCAAAAACCAAAATAACTGAATGGAAACAATAGTTATAATGCCGCTCAGCATATACAACACAACATTCTCAAAACCAAGTACACTATCCCAAAACCCGGAAACTCACGAAAATACAAGCCTTTGGAATATCTAACAGTCTAACTCCAGAATATCTAACAAGAAAAACAATACAGAAGGGCAATGTTAATAGCTAGAATAGAAAGGGACTCCTTGGTCTGCGGACGCGGCAGCTGTACATCGAAGTCTCTAGAGTAGTCACCTCCCTCAAGGATGGTAGGCCTGAGTAGAAGTACCTGGATCTGCACATGAAAAACATGCGCAGAAAGGGCATGAGTACACCACAACGGTACTCAGTAAGTGACAAGCCTAACCTCGGTTAGGGAGTGACGAGGAAGGTTAGGGCCCTACTGAGGTTAAATAAAATATAAAGATCAAGAGTATAGAACAGAACAATATAAATAAGTACAATAATAAAATAACACAGGATGTACAGGACAACAACAATTATACAGAAGCAAGGTAAACACGGAAAGGAAATACAGCTCAGCACCAATAATAACGATCGGGGATCTCCCAAAATACTGTCCTGTAGTCTCATGTCTACATATCCAATGGATCTCCCGGGATCCCATCCCGTAGTCCAACTCATAGTGCGAGGGGATCTACCGAAATCCCATTCTGTAGTCCCAAATGTAAATACTCAGTACTGGAGGAATCTACCGGGTGAATTCCCGTAGTTCCATATAATTGTGCAGGGGGATCTACCGGAATTCCACATCCGTAGTCCCAAAATAAATAGCGGGGGCGCTACCAGAATCCCACATCCGTAGTCCCAAAACAAATACACAGCAGTAACAGGAAACATACAAAAATGGCAAAACTTCATATTAAGGCAACAAGTGATTCTAGCCTAGCATGCTGCACAAAATTCAGGTAAGGCAGGTTGAACAACTAAATCAATTAAGTCACTTAGACATGCTTTCCTAAGCTAACAACATGCTTAATAATACAAGTAATAGAGACAGGAAATGAAATATACTAGTAATTACTTAAAGAAAACTGGATTTCCAACAATTAGCACAAGTACGCACTCGTCACCTCACGTACAAGACATTTTAATTACCAAATATATCAATCCTAAGGGGAAGGTCCCCCACACAAGGTTAGACAAGCCACTTACCCCGAACCGGCTCAAAATCAACCCGAGGCCACTTTCTTGTCACGAGTACTCGACTCCAAATGGTTCAAATCTATTCAATTCAATTGTATAATGTAAATAACACTACAAGTAACTGATTCTACAATTAAATTCTAAGCTAATATGCGAAATTATGTAAAATGACCAAAATGCCCCTCAGGCCCACGTCTCGGAATTGGCTAAAATTTATATTTCCTGAAACCTCGCACTCTCACGAGTTCAGTCATATCAAAAGTACCAAAATTGGACCTCAATTTATCCCTCAAATCATCACTTAATGGTCTCCAATTAGACAAGCACTAACCCCCCAATTACCACTGATTTTCCTTAATTTTTTATGCTTAAATTGATAAAAATCATTCCAATAACGAGTTTAGGGACCAAAGACCTTACCCCAATGAACTCCTCTGTAAATCCCTCTTGAAAAGTGCTCCCCAAGCTTCTTCCCGTTTTGAAAAAGATGAAAAATGGCCAAATTTCGCGAAGGCAAGAATTTATATGTTCTGCCCAGCGATTTCCGCATTTGCAACCCTGGGACCGCATCTGCGGTCCCGCTTCTCCGGAGCTAAGGTCGAACCTGCGACATTTCATTAAAGAAGGATTTTCCACACTTGCGACTCCCTTACCGCAGTTGTGGTGCCGCTTCTGCGGTTACCCAACCGCATCTGTGGTCGACTCCCTTTTTGCCTCAAACCGCTTTTGCGACCTCTGAGCCGTTCTGTGGCACCGCACCTGCGGAACCCAAACCGCAAGTGAGGTTATGAAAGAACCAGCAGCTGAAGCTGCAACTCTAAATCGAAAATCTTTCTGTCAACCATCTGAATTCATTGTGAGGCCTCTGGGGCCTCAACCAAAGGCACTAACAAGTCAGAAACCACTATCCAAACTTGTACCAATCCTTAAAACACCTAAAACAACATCGAAACCTCAAATTAACCATGGATTTAAGCCTAAGAACTCCAAAATTCTCAAAATATGCTTTTAATCAAAAAATCTATTAAACCTTGTCCGAATGACCTGAAATTTTGCACACACGTCACATTCAACACTACAGAGCTACTCCAACTTCCGAAGTTCCACTCCGACCCTCAGATCAAAATCTCACTATCAGACCGGAAACTTCAAAAATTCAACTTTCGGCATTTCAAGCCTAAATTAGCTACGGACCTCCAAAACACAATCCGAACACGCCCCTAAAACCGAAATCACCTAACGGAGCTAACAGAACCAACAGATTTCTATTCTGAGGCCGTCTTCACACTGTTCTGACTACGGTCAACTTTCCAACACTTAAGCTCTCATTTAGGGACTAACTATCCCAAACTCCCTGAAACTCAAAACCGAACATCCTGGCAAATCAAAATAGCAGAAATAAACTCGGGGAAAGCAGTTAATAGGGGATCGGAGTGTTAATTCGTATGACGATCGGTCGGGTTGTCACATCCTCCTACACCTAAATATTCGTTCGTCCTCGAACGAGCATAAAGACATACTAAAGTAGTGAAAAGATGAGGGTAACGGCTGCGCATATCCTTCTCGATCTCCCAGGTCTCCTCCTCGACCGGTTGACCCTGCCACTGAACCTTCACGGATGCAATGTTCTTTGACCTTAGCTTTGTAACCTGCCTGTCCAATATTGCCACTGGCTCCTCAACATAGGATAGATCCTTGTCCAACTGGACTGAACTGAAATCCAACACGTGCGACGGATCACCGTGATACCTCCGGAGCATCGAAACATGAAATACCGAATGAACTGTTGCCAAGCTGGGAGGTAAGGCAAGCTCATAAGCAACCTCCCCAATACGACTCAATATCTTAAAAGGGTCAATAAACCTCAGACTCAACTTCCCTTTCTTCCGAAACCTCATAACAACCTTCATAGGTGATACCCGAAGCAGAACCCACTCTCCAACCATATAGGAAACATCACGAACCTTCCGATCTGCGTAACTCTTCTATCTAGACTGGGCTGTATGGAGTCTATCCTGAATCACCTTAACCTTCTCCAAAGCATCCTGAACTAAGTCCATGCCCAATAATCTAGCCTCACCCAGCTTAAACTAGCCCCCCCCACCCCACCGGGGATCTACACCGCCTACCATATAAAGCCTCATGCGGTGCCATCTGAATGTTGGGCTGATAGTTGTTGTTGTAAGCAAACTCCGTCAATGGCAAGAACTGATCCTAAGACCCTCCAAACTCCATCACACACGCACAAAGCATATCCTCTAAATGGTGTGCTCGGACTGTCCGTCCGTCTAAGGGTGAAATGTTGTACTCAACTCCACCCGAGTACCCAACTCATGCTGAACGGCTCTCCAGAATCGCGATGTGAACTGAGTACTTCTATCTGAAATGATGGACACTGGAATACCATGCAGACGGACAATCTCCCGGATATAAATCTCCGCCAACCACTCCGAAGAATAAGTAGTACACACAGGAATGAAATGAGCGGACTTGGTCAGCCGATCCACTATCACCCAAATAGTATCGAACTTTCTCAAAGTCCGCGGGATCCCAACTACAAAGTCCATGGTGATCTGCTCCAACTTCCACTCTGGAATCTCTATCTGCTAAAGCAACCCACCCGGTCTCTGGTGCTCATACTTCACCTACTGACAATTGAGATATCGAGCTACGAATCCAACTATATCTTTCTTCATCCGCCTCCACCAATAGTGCTGTCTCAAATCCTTATATATCTTCGCGGCACCCGGATGGATGGAATACCGCGAACGGTGGGCCTCCTATAGAATCAACTTTCGAAGCCCATCAATATTGGGTACACAAATCCGACCCTGAATCCTCAATACCCCATCATCACCAATAGTCACATCTCTGGCATCACCGTGCTGAACCTTGTCCTTAAGGACAACCAAATGAGGGTCGTCATACTGCCCCTCCCTGATACGATCAAATAATGAAGATCGAGAAACCACGCAAGCTAGAACCCGACTAGGCTCCGAAAGATTCAATCTCACAAACTGGCTGGCTAAAGCCTGAACATCCATCGCCATAAGCCTCTCCGATGCTGGTAAATAAGCCAAACTCCCCAAACTCTTTCCCCAGTGACTCAAAGTATCGGCCACCATATTGGCCTTACCCGGGTGATATAAAATAGTGATATCATAATCCTTCAGCAACTCTAACCACCTCCTCTGGTGCAAATTTATATCCTTTTGCTTGAACAAGTGCTACAAGCTCCGATGGTCAGTATAAATCTCACAGGAAACGTCGTATAAGTAATGGCGCCAAATCTTTAGGGCGTGAATAATGGCAGCTAACTCAAGGTCATAAACGGGGTAATTCTTCTCATGTATCTTCAACTGTCTGAACGCGTAGGAAATCACCCAACCGTCCTATATCAACACCGCTCCAAGGCCAACCCTCGAGGCATCACAATAGACCATATAAGACCCCGAACTTATAGGCAGTATCAAAATTGGGGCTGTACCCAAAGCTATCTTGAGCTTCTGAAAGCTCGCCTCACACACCTCCGTCCATTGGAACGGAGCACCCTTTTGGGTCAACCTGGTCATAGGGGCCGTAATCAATGAAAACCCCTCCACAAAATGACAGTAGTAGCCTGCCAAACCAAGGAAATTGCGGATCTCAGTAGCTGAGGATGGTCTGGGCCAACTGTGCACGGCCTCTATCTTCTTCGGATCCACCTGAATACCCTCGCTCGATACCACGTGGCCTAAAAATGCCACTAAATCCAACCAAAACTCACATTTCGAGAACTTAGCATATAACTTCTTCTCTCTCAGAGTTTGAAACACAGTCCTCAGGTGTTGCTCATGATCTTCCCGACTCGGGGAATACACCATAATATCATCAATAAAGACAATGACGAACGAGTCAAGATACGGCCGAACACAATGTGCATCAAATTTATAAAGGTTGTTGGGGCATTGGTCGGCCCAAATGACATAACAAAGAACTCGTGATGACCATACCGAGTCCTGAAAGCAGTCTTCGGGATATCTGGCTCCCGAATCTTCCACTAATGGTAACCTGAGCACAAATCAATCTTAGAAAACACCCGTGTGCCTTGAAGCTGGTCAAACAGATCATCAATACGAGGCAAAGGATAACGGTTCTTCACTGTAACCTTGTTCAACTGGCGATAATCAATACACATACGCATAGAACCATCATTTTTCTTCACAAACAAGACAAGAGCACCCCAAGGTGATACACTAGGCCGAATAAAACCCTTATCAAGCAATTCCTGTAACTGATCCTTCAACTCAGGAGGAGTCATACGATACGGAGGAATAGAAATAGGCTGAGTGCCCGACAATAGATCAATGCCAAAATCAATATCTTTATCAGGCGGCATGCCTGGAAGATCAGCTGGAAACACATCAGGAAAATCTCGTACTACTAGGACTGAATCAACTAAAGGGTTATCAATACTGACGTCTCTCACATAAGCTAAATAAGTGTCACACCCTTTCTCAACCATACGCTGAGCTTTAAGAAAAGAAATACCTCTACTAGAAGTGTGATCTAAAGTACCCCTCCACTCAATAAGCGGTACACCTGGCATTACCAGCGTCACGATCTTTGCCTGACAATCAAGAATAGCATAATGGGGCGACAACCAGTCCATGCCCAAGATAATATCGAAGTCAACCATACTGAGTAACAATAAATCGACTTAGGTCTCAAAACCACTAAGAGCAACCAAACATGACCGATAAACGCGGTCCACAATAAGAGGATCTCCCACAATAGTAGAAACATAAATATGGGAACTCAAAGAATCCCGAGATACACCTAAATGCTGAGCAAAATAAGAAGACACATAAGAATAAGTGGAGCCTGAATCAAATAGAACCGATGCATCTCTGTGACAAACTAGTATAATACCTGTGATGACAGAATCGGAGGCAATAGCCTTGGTACGGGCAGGAAGGGCATAGTATCGGGCCTGGCCTCCCCTCTAGGGCGATCCCTACCTCCCCGACCTCCACCTCTAGCTGGATGACCAGGTGGGTAGCAACTGGAGCTGTAACCATAGCCTGAGAACTCTGCGGGGCACGCTGTGGCTGAGAAGTCTGTGGAGGTGCACCCCTCCCAAGTCTGGGGCAATCCCTCACCATATGGCGTGTGTCACCACACTAAAAACAAGCTATGGGAGGATGTGGTGGTTGTGACCGGCTCGGGCCAGGTCTATTGGACTGACCCCTGAAAGCACCCTGTGCAGGAGGCGCGCTAGATACCAGTTGTGCATAATAAGGCTCCTGAGGTCTAGGAGGAGCTGGAATACCACTGGCTGCTGGAAGAGATGAATGAATAGGGGGACTCATATAACCCCTACCATGACGACCTACTGCTGGGGCACGGGCACCAGAGAAATGGCCTGACTCTCGAGACCTCTTGGACTCCCTCTCCTCTCTCTCCCTAGCATTCATACCCTCAATCCTCCTAGCAATGCTCACCACCTGCTGATAAGAAATATCCATCTCCAACTCACGAGCCATGCTAGACCTGATGCTGGGAATAAGGCCCTCAATAAACTGGCAAACTCGCTCGCGAACGGTAGAAACCAAGGCCGATTCATGCCTAGCCAAACTGGTGTAACAGACAGCATACTCTGAGACAGTCATAGTACCCTGGCGCAAATGCTCAAACTCTATGCGCCATGCATCACTGAGGCTCTGAGGAACATACTCTCTCAGGAACAGATCTGAAAATTGAGTCCAAGTCAGTGAAGCAGCCTCATCTAGACTGTCTAACTCATAGGTGCGCCACCACTCATAGGCGGCTCCTCGAAGCTGGAAGGTAGTGAAGGAAACCCCGCTCGATCCTGATATACCCATGGTACGGAGAATGCGGTAACTCTCATCTAGAAATCCCAGAGCATCCTCCGATGCTAGACCACTGAATACAGGAGGCTTGTACCTCTTGAACCTCTTAAGCCTCAGATGCTCCTCCTCGGAAGCCGCTTCCCAGTCCTCGGGCTGATCTGGCACTACAGGCGGTACATGAATAATCTTAGGGACCTGCTCAACATGCACTCGCTGCTCAGGAGTGCGGGCGGCAGGAGTCTGTGCTCCTCCCCCGGCCTAAGATGTAGCTGCAACAATGGGGAAACAACCCTGCCAAAGCCAGAGTGGTGTACATGCTCATGAACTGTGTCAGAGTCTCCTGAAGAGCTGGAGTAGTAGTAGCAGTAGGCGTGTCAGCTGCTCTGGCTGCACCACGTGCGCTTCCTTGGCCTCTACCCCGACCCCGACCTCCGACGGCTGCAGTAGGGGGCGTGGGTGCCTGATCATCTCGGGTAGCACGTGTCCTCACCATCTGTAAGAGAATAGAAGACAGAAGTTTAGAATTGTGATGTCAAAATATCGTACAATAAGGAAATCAAATGAAGTGGAATTTTCCTAACAGTTACATAGCCTCTCGTAGATAAGTACAGATATCTCCGTACCGATCAGCGAGACTCTAATAAACCGGCTTGTGATCCATGACTCCTATGAACCTAGAACTCTAATACCAACTTGTCACGACCCCAGTTTTCCCTCCATGAACTGTCGTGACGGCACCTAGTCTCTATGACTAGGTAAGCCTAACAAATGTGATACATAACGAAACTTGCGGAAGAAATAATCAAAAACCAAAATAACTGAATGGAAACAATAGTTATAATACCGCTCGGCATATACAACATAGCATTCTCAATACCAAGTACACTATCCCAAAATTCGGAAACTCACGAAAACACAAACCTTTGGAATATATAACAGTCTAACTCCAAAATATCTAACAAGAAAGACAATACAAAAGGGCAATGTTTAATAGCTAGAATAGAAAGGGACCCTTCGGTCTGCGGAAGCGGCAGATATACCTCGAAATCTCTAGAGCATTCGCCTCCCTCAAGGATGGTAAGCCTGAGTAGCGGTACCTGGATCTGCACATGAAAAACATGCGCAGAAAGAGCATGAGTACACCACAGCAGTACTTAGTAAGTGCCAAGCCTAACCTCGGTTGGGTAGTCACAAAGAAGGTCAGGGCCCTACTGAGGTTAAATAAAATATAAAGATCAATAGTATAGAACAGAACAATATAAATAAGTATAGCAGTAAAATAACACAGGATGTACAGGACAACAACAACTATATAAAAACAAGGAAAACACAGAAAGGAAATACAGCTCAGCACCAATAATAACGATCGGCGATCTCCCAGGACATCGTCATGTAGTCCCATGTGTACATATCTAATGGATATCCCGTCCCGTAGTCCAACTCATAGTGCATAGGGATCTACCGGAATCCCGTTCCGTAGTCCCAAATGTAAATACCCGGTACGGGGGGAATCTACTGGGTGCATTCTCGTAGTTCCATATAACTGTGTAGGGGGGTCTACCAGAATCTCACATCCGTAGTCCCAAAATAAATAGACAAGGGGGAGCTACCGGAATCCCACATCTGTAGTCACAAAATAAATACACAACAGCAATAGGAAAATATACAGAAATGGCAAAACTTGATATTAAGGCAACAAATGATTCTAGCCTAGCATGCTGCACAAAATTCAGGTAAGGCAGATTGAGCAAATAAAGCAATTAAGTCACTTAGACACGCTTTCCTAAGCTAACAACATGCTTAATAGTGCAAGTAATAGAGACATGAAATGAAACATACTAGTAATTACTTAAAGAAAACCGGATTTTCAATAATTAGCGCAAGTACGCACTCGTCACCTCACGTACAAGTCATTTCAATTACCAAATATATCAATCCTAAGGGGAAGGTCCCCCACATAAGGTTAGACAAACTACTTACCACGAACCGACTCAAAATCAACCCGAGACCATGTTCTTGCCACGAGTACTCAACTCCAAATGACCCAAATCTATTCAGTTCAATTGCATAATGTAAATAACACTTCAAGTAACTGATTCTACGATTAAATTCTAAGCTAATACGCAAAATTATGTAAAATCACCAAAATGCCCCTCGAGCCACGTCTCGGAATTGGGTAAAATTTATATTTCCAGAAACCTCGCACTCTCACGAGTTCAGTCATATCAAAAGTACCAAAATTGGACCTCAATTTGTCCCTCAAATCATCACTCAAAGGTCTCCAATTAGACAATCTCTAACCCTCAATTACCACTGATTTTCCTTAATTTTTCATGCTTAAATTGATAAAAATCATTCCAATAACGAGTTTAGGGACCAAAGACCTTACCCCAATGAACTCCTGTGTAAATTCCTCTTGAAAAGTGCTCCCCAAGCTTCTTCCCATTTTGAAAAAAGATGAAAAATGGCTAAATTTCGCGAAGGCAAGAATTTATATGTTCTGCCCAGTGATTTCCGCATTTGCGACATGTGGTCCCGCTTCTGCGGAGCCAAGGTCGCACCTGCGACATTTCATTAAAGAAGGACTTTTCGCACCTGCGACTACCTTACCGCAGATGCGGTGCCGCTTCTTCGATTACCTGACCGCATCTGCGGTCGTCTCCCTTTTTGCCTCAAACTGCTTCTGCGACCTCTGAGCCGCTTCTGTGGCGCCGCACTTGCGGAACCCAAACCGCAGGTGCGGTTATGACATAACCACCAGCTGAAGCTGCAACTCTAACTCCATAATCTTTTCGTCAACCATCTGAATTCATCCCGAGGCCTCCGGGACCTCAACCAAAGGCACCAACAAGTCACAAACCACTATCCAAACTTGTACCAATCCTTAAAATACCTAATACAACATCGAAACCTCGAATTAACCATGGATTTAAGCCTAAGAACTCCAAAATTTTCAAAATACGCTTTCAATCAAAAAGTCTATCAAATCTCGTCCGAATGACCTGAAAAATTGCACACACGTCACATTCAACACTACGGAGCTACTCCAACTTCTGGAATTCCATTCCGACCCTCAGATCAAAATTTCACTATCGGACCGGAAACTTCAAAAATTCAACTTTCGGCATTTCAAGCCTAAATTAGCTACGAACCTTCAAAACACAATCTGAACACGCCCCTAAACCAGAAATCACGTAACGGAACTAGCGGAACCATCGGATTTCTATTCCGAGGCCGTTTTCACACTGTTCCGACTACGGTCAACTTTCTAACACTTAAGCTCTCATTTAGGGACTAAGTGTCCCAAAACTCCGCGAGACTCAAAACCGAACGTCCCGACAAAATCAAAATAGCAGAAATAAACTCGGGAAAAGCATTTAATAGGGGATCGGGGCGTTAATTCTTAAGACGACCGGCCGGTCGTCACATAAACGATTTACATAAACTTACCCTTTTCAAAGTGAAAGAGAAAACATTAACCTTATACACTGTTGTGATTCGCTGGGCGTATCAGCATATGTGTGTTACTTTTCCAAGAGCTACATACAAAGAAGGAAGGTATATCAATTAATTTTAATAACCATATCACAGGTGATACTTTCAGAAAATGAAGCATGATTATCAGTGGCGAAGCCAGAAATTTTCTCTAGGGTGTTCAAACTTGAAATAAGTAAAAAAAATAATCCGACAAAGGGTGTTCAATATATATTATGTACCTCTAAAATCTAATATTTTACCTATATAAACAGTGTGATTTTCCGATAAAAGATGATCAGTTGACCACCCTAACCCAAGTGTACCTTCGCCCCTGATGATGACATTGATATGCCCTACTTCTTCTTCAGTATTTATGCATTGTCCACAAGCAGATATCGGCAAAATATACAAAGCAAGTACGAAGAAGAAAATAAGGTGAATGATGGGGTGGTCAGATGAACAGTGTGCAAATATTGTGACTAATTAACCCCTCTTCACCATTAACATGGCCTAATACAGTATGGAGGAATATGATTTCATTCATTTATAGTATGAGAGAAATAGAAGGAGGAGTTACACATTTTTATATCAAATGAATTTAATCTCCTTTAATTAACTAATGCACCATTTCGTATCATGGAATGACAGCCCTTTAATTGAGCAATGAAGGCCTTAATTGAGTAATGGCCGTTTCACACAATGAAATGCCATCCACTTTAATTGGGTAATGCACCGTTGCTTTAACTATTGAACCGTTTCATACCACGGAATGCGGAAGTGGTGCACTGCATCATAGATGGCCTGAAATTGAGTGCTTTATTCTTACAATACAAGGGGGAAATAGGGAGAAAAAGAGGGGAAAAAAAGATAAATAAGTTTCTTGGCCAAAGAGAGAGGTGCCAAGTCACCTTTTCTATTTTCTCATATATATAGTCAAATATCTCTGTAATAGCCTCATTTATTCCGAATATTTTTGGGTGTTATAGCGAAGTGCTGTTATAGAGAACATCTATTATATCATAATTTAAAAATTGGTTCCGAAAAATTTAGTTTTAATAGTGAGATGTTATTAAACATGGCGACTCATATAACCCCTACCATAACGACCTACTGTTGGGGCATGGGCAACAGAGAAATGGCCCTGACTCTCGAGACCTCTTGGCCTCCCTCTTCTCTCTCTCTCCCTAGCATGCATACCCTCAATCTGACAGCTACAGTAGGGGCGCGGGTGCCTGATCATCTCGTATAGCACGTGTCCTCACCATCTGTGAGAGAATAGAAGACAAAAGTTTAGAATCGTGATGTCAAAATATCGCACACAAGGAAATCAAATGAAGTGGAGTTTTCCTAACAGTTACATAGCCTCTCGTAGATAGGTACAAACGTCTCAGTACCGAACTGCGAGACTCTAATAAACCGGCTTGTGATTTATGACTCCTATGAACCTAGAGCTCTAATACCAACTTGTCACGACCCCAGTTCGCCCTCTGTGAACTGTCGTGATGGCTCCTAGTCTCTACGACTAGGTAAGCCTAACAAATGCGGAACATAAACGAAACTTGTGGAAGAAATAATCAAAAACCAAAATAACTGAATGGAAACAATAGTTATAATGCCGCTCGGCATATACAACACAACATTCTCAAAACCAAGTACACTATCCCAAAATGCGGAAACTCACGGAAACACAAGCCTTTGGAATATCTAACAGTCTAACTCCAGAATATCTAACAAGAAAGACAATACAAAAGGGCAATGTTTAACAGCTAGAATAGAAAGGTACTCCTCGGTCTACGGACGCGGCAGATGTACTTCGAAGCCTCTAGAGTAGTCATCTCCCTCAAAGATGGTAGGCTTGAGTAGCGGTACATGGATCTGCACATGAAAAACATGCGCAAAAAGGGCATGAGTACACCACATCGGTACTCAGTAAGTGCCAAGCCTAACCTCGGTTGGGTAGTGACAAGGAAGGTCAGGGCCCTAATGAGGTTAAATACAATATAAACAGTATAGAACATAACAATATAAATAAGTATAGTAGTAAAATAACACAGGATGTACAGGACAACAACAACTATACAGAAACAAGGAAAACACGGAAAGGAAATACAGCTCAGCACCAATAATAACGATCGGGGATCTCCCAGGATACCGTCCTGTAGTCCCATGTGTACATATCTAATGGATCTCCCGGGATCCCGTCCCATAGTCCAACTCATAATGCGCGGGGATCTACCGGAATCCTGTTCCATAGTCCCAAATGTAAATACCCAGTATTGGGGAATCTACTAGGTGCATTCCCGTAGTTCCATATAACTGTGTAGTGGGATAGACCGGAATCCTACATCCGTAGTCCCAAAATAAACAGACAAGGGGGAGCTATCGGAATCCCACATCCGTAGTCACAAAATAAATACACAACAACAACAGAAAAATATACAGAAATGACAAAACTTCATATTAAGGCAACAAGTGATTCTAGCCTAGCATGCTGCACAGAATTCAGGTAAGGCAGGTTGAGCAAATAAAACAATTAAGTCACTTAGACATGCTTTCCTAAGCTAACAGCATGCTTAATAGTGCTAGTAATAGAGACAGGAAAGGAAATATACTAGTAATTACTTAAAGAAAACCGGATTTCCAATAATTAGCACAAGTACGCACTCGTCACCTCACGTACAAGTCATTTCAATTACCAAATATACCAATCCTTAGGGGAAAGTTCCCCACACAAGGTTAGACAAGCCACTTATCCCGAACCGACTCAAAATCAACACGAGACCACGTTCTTGCCACGAGTGCCCGACTCCAAATGGCCCAAATCTATTCAGTTCAATTGCATAATGTAAATAACACTTCAAGTAACTGATTCTACAATTAAATTCTAAGCTAATACGCGGAATTTATGTAAAATGACCAAAATGCCCTCGGGCCCACGTCTCGGAATCGGGTAAAATTTATATTTCCAGAAACCTCGCACTCTCACGAGTTCAGTTATATCAAAATTACCAAAATCGAACCTCAATTTGTCCCTCAAATCATCTCAAATGTGTCTAATTAGACAGGCCCTAACCCCAATTACCACTGATTTTCCTTAATTTTTCATGCTTAAATTGATAAAAATCATTCCAATAACGAGTTTAGGGACTAAAGACCTTATCCCAATGAACTCCTCTATAAATTCCTCTTGAAAAGTGCTCCCCAAGCTTCTTCCCGTTTTGAAAAAAAGATGAAAAATGGCTAAATTTCGCGAAGGCAAGAATTCATATGTTCTGCCAGCAATTTCCGCATTTGCGGCCCTGGGTCCGCATCTGCGGTCCCGCTTCTGCGGAGCCAAGGTCGCACCTGCGATATTTCATTAAAGAAGGACTTTTCGCACATGCGACTACCTTACCGCAGATGCGGTGCTGCTTCTTCGGTTACCTGAACGCATCTGCGATCGACTCCCTTTTTGCCTCAAACCGCTTCTGCGGCCTCTGAGCCGCTTCTGCGGCGCCGCACCTGCGGAACCCAAACCGCATGTGCGGTTATGATAGAACCAGCAGCTGAATCTGCAACTCTAACTCCAAAATCTTTCCGTCAACCATCCAAATTCATCCCGAGGCCTTCGGGACCTCAACCAAAGGCACCAACAAGTCACAAACCACTATCCAAACTTGTACCAATCCTTAAAACACCTAAAATAACATCGAAACCTTGAATTAACCATGGATTTAAGCCTAAGAACTCCATAATTCTCAAAATACGCTTTCGATCATAAAGTCTATCTAACCTCGTCCGAATGACCTGAAATTTTGCACACACATCACATTCAACACTACGGAGCTACTCCAACTTCTGGAATTCTATTCCGACCCTCGGATCAAAATCTCACTATCGGACCGGAAACTTCAAAAATTCAACTTTCGACATTTCAAGCCTAAATTAGCTACGGACCTCCAAAACACAATCCGAACACGCCCCTAAACCAGAAATCACCTAACGGAGCTAACGGAACTGTCGGATTTCCATTCCGAGGACGTCTTCACACTGTTCCAACTACAGTCAACTTTCCAACACTTAAGCTCTCATTTAGGGACTAAGTGTCCCAAAACTCCACAAAACTCAAAACCGAACGTCCTGGCAAATCAAAATAGCAGAAATAAACTCGGGGAAAACAGTTAATAGGGGATTGGGCCGTTAATTCTTAAGATGACCAACCGGGTCATCACAACAAAGATTTACATAAACTTACCCTTTTCAAAGTGAAAGAAAAAACATTAACCTTATACACTCGTTGTGATTCGCTGGGCGTATCAGCATATGTGTGTTACTTTTCCAAGAGCTACATACAAAGAAGGAAGGTATATCAATTAATTTTAATAACCATATCACAGGTGATACTTTCAGAAAATGAAGCATGATGATCAGTGGCGAGTCAGGAATTTTCTCAAGGATGTTCAAATTTGAAATAAATAAAAAAAAAAATTCGACAGAGGGTATTCAATACATGTTATGTACCTCTAAAGTTTAATATTTTACCTATATAAACAGTATAATTTTTCAATAAAGGGTGGTCAGTTGACCATCCTAACCCAATTGTGCCTTCGCCCCTGATGATGACATTGATATGCCCTACTTCTTCTTCAGTATTTATGCATTGTCCACAAGCAGATATCGACAAAATATACAAAGCAAGTACGAAGAAGAAAATAAGGTGAAAGATGGGGTGGTGAGATGAACAGTGTGCAAATATTGTGACTAATTAACCCCTCTTCACCATTAACATGGCCTAATACAGTATGGAGGAATATGATTTCATTCATTTATAGTATGAGAGAAATAGAAGGAGGAGTTACACATTTTTATATCAAATGAATTTAATCTCCTTTAATTAACTAATGCACCATTTCGTATCATGGAATGACAGCCCTTTAATTGAGCAATGAAGGCCTTAATTGAGTAATGGCCGTTTCACACAATGAAATGCCATCCACTTTAATTGGGTAATGCACCGTTGCTTTAACTATTGAACCGTTTCATACCACGGAATGCGGAAGTGGTGCACTGCATCATAGATGGCCTGAAATTGAGTGCTTTATTCTTACAATACAAGGGGAATATAGGGAGAAAAAGAGGGGGAAAAAAGATAAATAGGTTTCTTGGCCCAAGGGAGAGGTGCCAAGTCACTTTTTCTATTTTCTCGTATATATATATATATATAGTCAAATCTCTCTGTAATAGTCTTGTTTATTCCGAATATTTTTGGGTGTTATAGCGAAGTGCTGTTATAGAGAACATCTATTATAACATAACTTAAAAATTGGTTTTGAAAAAATTTAGTTTTAATAGTGAGATGTTATTATATAGCGATGATGTTATAGAAAGGTCCGATTAATTATTAAAATCAATCTAATTACTTATATTAATACCATGAGACCATTAGTATATGAAACTTACTTTTTTTTTAAGAAAGAAAACTTTATATAAAAATAGAAGACTTTATAAAAAGCTATCTTTTTGTTGGAATAAAGGTTGAGTAAAAGGATTGATATTTTAGAAAATTTTGCTGTTTTTATTGGGGGCAACGCGCTGACTCATGCGCTCTATGCTCAATCTAATTGGGAAGTAAAAACAAAGACAGCATTCGCGAAAACCAATGATATATCTACAAAAGAAGAAGAAAAAAGCAGAAAGTTAAAACCAAAACCAAAACCAGCACCTGCAGTTAATATGGAGAAATTAGCAGAAGTGATTCTGATCCCATCTCCGGCAATGGGCCATATTGCTCAGATGCTAGAGTTAGCAAAACTCTTTTTCCATCAAAATCATCATCTCACAATCACTGTCCTTATTATGAAACTCCCTGATTACATTGACGCCGTCAGTGGACCTTTCGTTGACTCTGTAGCTGCTTCATCCTCCTCTGATCGCCTTCGATTTGTTCACTTACCAGCAGCTGATCCAACACCAGAGTGGGGTTCCAAAACTCGAGGACATTTCGTCTACAGATTAGTACAAAGCCAAAGATCTCACATCAAGGATTTCTTAATATCTCAACGCTCTAGTAAAACACTCGCTGGTTTTGTTGTTGACATGTTATGCACTCCGTTTATGGATGTAGCTGACGAGTTTAAGATCCCCAGCTACGTGTTTTTCACTTCCCCAGCTGCTTTTCTTGGACTAATGCTTCATTTCCAGTTTCTTGAAGATGAGTGTCAACAAGATGTTTCTTTGTTCAAGAACACTGATAGTAGTAATCTCTTATCATTTCCCAGTTACGCGTACCCTGTTCCTCCTAGTGTATTGCCAATGGTCCTAGTCGATAGAGACACATGGCTAGGGAGATTCCTCGATTTCGCTCGTGGATATAGAAAAGCCAAAGGCATTATTATCAACACTTTTGCTGAATTAGAAATCCATCAATTAGATGCTTATAAGAAAAACAACTGTAACATGTCAAGATCTAAACAGGATCAGGTTCCACTACCACCTATTTATCCAATTGGTCCAATTTTGAACCAGTCAAAATCCAAGTCAGAGTCAGAGGAGGCAGAAATAACAAATTGGCTTGATCAACAGCCAACAAAATCAGTTGTGCTAATATGTTTTGGGAGCCAAGGGAGTTTACCACTGGACCAAGTGAAACAGATCGCTTTAGCTTTGGACAACTGTGGCTGCAGATTCTTGTGGTCTTTACGTCAACCCCCACAAAGCAATAATGCGCAATTCCCCGGAGAATACACGAGCTATTCCGAAATCTTACCAGAAGGATTTCTTGATCGGACAGAGATAAAAGGGAAAGTAGTAGGATGGGTCCCGCAACTGAAGGTTTTGTCCCACGAGGCAATCGGGGGATTCGTGTCACATTGTGGTTGGAATTCAATACTCGAAAGTATATGGTGTGGGGTGCCTATAGCAACATGGCCATTGCATTCGGAACAGCAAGTGAATGCGTTTCAGTTAGTGAAAGAAGTAGGAGTTGCAGTGGATATCACTTTGGATTACTGCGAAAGGAATAAAGATCAGCCAATGGTAACTGCAGACGCCATAGAAAAACGGATTAAAGAATTGATGGAAATTAATACAGCAGTAAGAGAAAAGGCAAAGGAGATGAAGGAGAAGAGCAGGGCTAGCGTAATCGAAGGTGGATCGTCATACTTGTCCCTCGGCAAACTCATAGATGAACTACTGAAAAATGCAGCTTTGTAACTTCCAAAATTACCAAAAATGAGGTAAAGTTTCAGTAAGAAAGACCTTTCAGTTAGTAATAAAATTGGATTTCCCACTAAGAGTTGAAATAAATTATCTTCTACTCAGTTTATAGATCCTTGTATTTATCACTATTTAATCATATTATCTTGTTATATTCTCTTTTAATTTTTGAAGAATATTGAGAGGTTAGAATTAAATTGAGACAATAATTAAATTGTTGTTAAGCTTCTTATCCTACTTAGTCCTACATTTATTTATATACCAACTTGTTAATCTTGTATAAAGACAAGTTCAGATCATCTATTCTTTTGAAATCTGTTGGCAAGGAACTTTTTAATGTCAACTATACATATTCAACATTTGGACAAAATCAGTCGATCGATGAATAAAATAGGCCAACTAGCTACACAGTCAATATACTAAACATATTTTACAAAAGTTGATTTGAGACTTTGAGGATAAGATTGATGGAATATATACCACAGCGGAAGCAATAACAGAATCTTATTCACATGTAATCTAAACAACTAGCACGTATGGAGATTTTAGGATTACCTCTTGAAGCGTAAACACAACAAATCTAGGTCGTTCTCCAGTTCCTCAGTTGAAAACACACTAGCAGATTTCCACAGTCTTCTACTGTGTTACCCAAACAATAACCGAAAAAGAGAGAATTTTGGGTGGGCAAAATTCTAGTAGAAACCGCAGTCAGAATCATGTAAAAAACGTCCAGCCCTTATATCCATATATATAGCTGCGTTTTTTAGGTCAAAACCGTTTTCAAAACCTGTTAGGTTTAATTAAGTAACAGTTTCCACTATTTTCTATTATTTAGGCACAGTAGGGACCACAGAATTTAATTAACAAGGCTTCCTATTATGATATTAATTTCGAAATTCTGAAACTAATTTCCATCATAATAAATTACGAATTATTCCACTAAAAATTCGTAATTGCACTCCTTAGTTCAATTTCGAAATTCTTCCATAAAACCTTATTTAACTCCTCATGTTAAGATTCAGATACTAATCAATCAAATTAAATTACTGACCATTTAATTTATTGATTACTTCCTTTAGACTTACACTTAACTTATTTTATGTGTCGGATACAAAATCCACCGGCCGGGTTTACACATGAAAACTTATAAGCTTTCATAAAGGAGTATCATCAATCTCAAAATTGAGACATGGATTCCATCAACTAATTATTACTTCGCCAATGTATATCATTGTTATCCAATTTACCAGGCTTATTGACTCGCGAAAGAATCTCGCCTTTTAATAAATCAAAACAACAAGTGACATACACAGCTAATAATAATTATATCAGGATTAAGAGTATAAGTACATTAAATGGACTAGATAAATTATTTTATAAAGTCAGTATAAAATACTCATCTCTACTTGATCCGTTCAATACATACAAAATGTACTAGCACAAGAAGTTGGAATTAAACCATTCCCATAATCAAGATAAATTATATTTAATCTTGTGCTACAATCATTCCGATGATTTGTCCAATTCCATCATTAGATTGTGAACATTAACTTTTATGTCTTACAAGAACCGATGATTTAATCTTCCGTGTATAAGCTAAACTCTATACACTAAATCATCTACTATGTAAGCAATGAACGCACAAACCAACACATGATCTATTTAAAATGAAACTTTATTGAATTTAAACAAGTAAATAAATAATTGTTCATAAAGAATACTATAACGATACGCATGGCTTATAGTATATTCTAACAATCTCCCACTTAGACTAATAACCATGCGTCTACAATTTTGACACTCATTCCTTCTACATGCTTATCAAAAGTCTTCTGTGGTAAGCTCTTAGTAAACGGATCTGCCAAGTTGTTCTCTGACGCAATCTTGGTGACCACTACATCCCCTCTCTGCACTATATCACGAATTAAATGATATTTACGCTCAATGTGCTTTGCCCTCTTATGGCTTCGTGGCTCCTTTGAATTTGCAACCGCACCACTATTATCACAGTAAAGCGTAATTGGTGCTTGAATCGAAGGAACCACACCCAACTCTCTCAGGAAGTTACCGAGCCAAACTGCCTCTTTGGCTGCCTCAGAGGCTGCCACATATTCGGCTTCCATGGTGGAATCAGCAACACAAGTTTGCTTGATACTCCTCCAACTTATGGCTCCACCTCCAAGAGTAAACACATTACCTGAGGTAGACTTTCTAGAATCTCTGTCTGATTGGAAATCCGAATCAGTATACCCAATAGGTACCAGGTCATCCGATTGGTAGATCAACATGTAATCCCTAGTCCTTTTCAGGTACTTGATTATATGTTTAACCGCCGTCCAATGCTCTTTCCCAGGATTAGACTGAAATCTGCTAACAACGCCAACGGCAAAGCAGATATCAGGCCTAGTGCATAACATAGCATACATGAGGCTCCCCACAGCTGATGCATAAGGGACCGCCTTTATCTTTTCTATCTCTTCATCAGTCTTAGGATAATGATCTTTAGATAGAGAA
Organism: Nicotiana tabacum; assembly: GCF_000715075.1. Taxonomy (NCBI): domain Eukaryota; kingdom Viridiplantae; phylum Streptophyta; class Magnoliopsida; order Solanales; family Solanaceae; genus Nicotiana; species Nicotiana tabacum. The sequence continues at coordinate 162,626,396 of NC_134089.1, read as the reverse complement.
ATTCCATGTCTGAAAGGAAGGAATCCTTTCTTGGAATCATGCATGCTAAACCTGGAGAGTATTGTATCAATATAAAGACATTGGGACAAGCCTAATATCCTTTTCTTGCGATCTCGCAAGAGTTTGATCCCAATGATATGAGCCGCTTCTCCCAAATCTTTCATATCAAAATGTGTGGACAACCACTGCTTAACTGAATTCAACATGCCCACATTATTTCCTATGAGCAGTATGTCATCTACATATAAGATCAAAAATGCCACTTAGTCCCCATCCCACTTTTTGTATACACAAGATTCGTTAAGACACTGATCAAAACCAAAAGTTTTAATTGCCTTATCAAAACAAGTGTTCCATGCCCTAGATGCCTGTTTTAGTCCATAAATGGACCTTTTAAGCTTACACAACATGTGCTCTTTGCCACTTTCCATAAAACCGTCTGGTTGCATCATATAGATGCACTCATCAAGACTTCCATTAAGGAAAGCTGTCTTGACATCCATTTGCCAAATCTCATAATCATAATGAGCAGCAATGGATAAGAGAATCCTTATAGACTTAAGCATGGCTACCGGCGAGAAGGTTTCCTCATAGTCAATCCCTTCTTTCTGAGTAAACCCTTTCGCTACAAGCCTTGCTTTAAAAGTTTGTACTTTTCCGTCTACACCTCTCTTTTTCTTATAGATCCATTTGCATCTAATGGGTTTAACCCCATCAGTTGGTTCTACAAGATCCCAAACCTGATTAGAGTATATAGACTCCATCTCTGATTTCATAGCAGCAACCCACTTATCGGCATCCTTATTATGTAGTGCTTGGTCGTAATTGACAGGTTCGGAGGTAGGCTCCTCGGGGATCCTATCATATGATTCTCCCAAGAGCGTGTAACGAATTGGCTGTCTTATTTCTCTCCCACTACGACTACGCACTACATCAGTTGCAACTACATCACGTTGATTTTGTGGTTGAACCACAACATCATCAGGAACCTGAGTCTCCATGCTATCCACAGGGATATCAACGACTTCTTCCTGTTGTGCAGTCTGCTCAACATGACTCCCACTACTTTGTGGTAGTATGACTGCGGGCACTTGTTCTTGTGGTACATTAAGTCTATTGACATTTCTCCCACTACTAAAGTGCAATGGTATGTCAAAATCGACTTCCGGGGTTTGGATATGGTCGTTTTGATTTTCAGATGACTGAGTTTCCATTCCTTTGCTGAGTTCCTGTAAAACGAGTTTACTTCTAGGAACATGGTTCATCAAATAGTCCTCTTCTAGAAACTTGGCATTTGTGCTAACAATTACCTTTTTCTCTTTAGGACAATAGAATAAACCACCTTTCGTCCCTTTTGGATAACCTATAAACACGCATACATCCGTTATTGCCTCCAATTTATCCGTTTTCCCCTTTAGCACATGTGCCGGACAACCCCAAACTCGAATATGCAGCAGACTAGGCTTGCGCCCAGTCCACAATTCTGTAGGGGTCAAGGGTACTGACTTTGAAGGAACTAAGTTCAGAACATAATTCGCCGTTTCTAAGGCATGTCCCCAAAAAGACGAAGGCAAATCAGAATAACTCATCATTGATCTAACCATTTCCATAAGAGTCCTATTTCTTCTTTCAGCTACACCATTTTGTTGTGGAGTTCCAGGTGCAGATAATCGAGATGTAATTCCACATTCTGATAAATAACCAATAAAGTCTGTAGAGAGGTACTCCCCACCACGATCAGATCGTAGTGTCTTGATATGTTTATTATGTCGCTTTTCAGTCTCAGTCTTGAATTCTTTGAACTTTTCAAAACATTTAGACTTTCGACGCAACAAATAAATATATCCATATTTTGAGTAATCATCTGTGAAAGTCACAAAATACTCAAAACCACCTCTTGCTTGGACATTCATTGGACCACACAAATCAGAATGAATTAATTCTAATTTATCACTTGCCCGATTTCCTTTTGAGGGGAAATTTCGTTTTGTCATTTTCCCTTCTAAACAAGATTCACAAGTTGGTAGTGCCTCCACTTTCAATGAACTTAAAGGTCCATCCTTGACCAACCTGGAAATTCTGTTCAGATTTATATGACCCAAACGCAAGTGCCATAAATATGTTTCACTCAATTCAGAAGAACGTTTTCTCTTGCTTGGTAAATCAACATTATTCAGTTCTTTAGGTGGTGACGGTTTAGGAATAGAGTCAACAACAAAAAGACCATTAATCAATGTAGCCGAAGAGAGATAACGCTTATTATGAGTAATAACACATTTATCAACGTCATGACAATTAAAATCATAACCATCTCTCATAGCGCTAGAAACCGAAATTAAATTCCTTCTAACGGAAGGTACATATAATGTGTCTTTTAAAGCTAAAACTCTACCACTACCAAACGAAATACTAATATTTCCTAATGCTAAAGCTGGGGCTGCTGAACCGTTTGCTTGATAAACATTGATTTCTCCTTTACTTAGTCGCCGCGTTACCTGAAACCCCTGCAAATAAGTACAGATATGATTAGTGGCTACCGAATCTACACACCATGACATGGTAGAAACAGCCGCTAAAAATGTTTCAACGACAAGTAGATGTAAATCACCTGGTTTATTTTTCAGCTTGGCCAGATAAGTTGGACACTGCTTCTTATGATGCCCGGGCTGCTTGCAGTGATAACACTTGCCCTTAGCCTTTTTCACACCAGCAGTCGCGCCACCAACAGAGGGTTTTTGAGCCTTTTTCTTTTTCTGCCCGCCTCTCGGCTTAGAAGAAGAACCTGCCTCAAAATTCAATGCCACGGGAGGAGCTTGGGACTTGATAATAGTCTCTGCCGACTGCAGCTCATTCAACAATTTCGCAAGGGACAAATCCATTTTGTTCATGTTATAATTCAGGCGAAATTGCTGAAAACTGTCAGGCAAAGTCTGCAGGATCATTTCAACCTGCGTGTCCTTATTAATGTTAGCTCCAAGGACCTCCAGTTCATTCAGAAGACTCATCATCTTCAGAACATGGTCCCTGACCGATGAACCTTCAACCATTTTGGTATTCAGAAGGGCTTTCATGGCAGTCTGCTTAGCCGCACGATTCTGATCTCCGAACATTTCTTTGAGATTTTCCAGAATGTCATAAGCAGACTCCAACGACTGATGCTGATGTTGCAGAACATTCGACATGGATGCCAAAATGTAACACCGCGCCATCTCATCATCCTTAATCCATTTCTGGTAAGCCTTCTGTTCATCATCTGTGGCATCATCTCCAGGTTTTTCTGGACACACCTCATCGAGCACAAATTTGTACTCTTCAGCAATTAGAACAATATCCAAATTTCGTTTCCAATCAACATAATTTGGACCCTCAAGTTTGTTTTGGGTAAGAATGGCAGTAAGGGGATTAAAAGCAGTCATTGTTAATCTGGGAGACATTAAATATTTAAATAGATCAAATCAGTTTGTATTATGAACATTAAAATTCAAAACACATTATATATATACAATCTATGCACCTTGAACAACAAATTTCGATGGGAAAGAAGCTATTCTTGCAATATACATATATAATGACAGATTTTCACTCCATAAACTTAAACATGTCATACTCAGATGGAGAGTAAACTGTTAATTTAAGCCAAGTGAATATCAACATTCAACATATATTAGTCTAATTGAACCAACATGCATACTCAGATGGAGAGTAAATACAAATAATCAATGACTAGTATAACATAGTGATTATTCATAATATTTTTATCCGATATGGAAGAAGACCTACGTCAACGTGTAAAAACATTATATCACTGATTTTTTTAAGCCCGGGGACCAAGGGAATTGATCCCCACAATTTCTGGAATTAAAAACAACTAAAATTGTTTTTTTTCAGAATTTTAGAAAAACAGCAAAAACACCATCTAAACGACCCCGAACGCCCAAAAAACGACTTCAGTCATGAGAAATCCATGTGTATTGCTCACTGGGACGTTTCGCATGGACCTGCCAAGTTTCAGGTCAGTCGGAGTCCGTCAACTTTTTGACCTCCGATTTTCTGCCCTAATTCAGCAAAACGTGTTTTTCCGTTTTACATGATAAAATTCAATTTCCAGATTATTCTAACTCAACATCACCAATATTAAAAGGATACATCAAGTTTTCAGAATAATCAACACAACCCATAACAGATAATCACACCAAAAAACAGTGCAGGTTTTCAGAAAAACAAACTTTGCATGTAATTCAAAACTTGCATATAGAACATGATATTAATCCTTATGGTTTATCATAATTATTTAATTAGACGTGAGTAAGCTCTGATACCAATTGATGGAATATATACCACAGCGGAAGCAATAACAGAATCTTATTCACGTGTAATCTAAACAACTAGCACGTATGGAGATTTTAGGATTACTTCTTGAAGCGTAAACACAACAAATCTAGGTCGTTCTCCAGTTCCTCAGTTGAAAACACACTAGCAGATTTCCACAGTCTTCTACTGTGTTACCCAAACAATAACCGAAAAAGAGAGAATTTTGGGTGGGCAAAATTCTAGTAGAAACCGCAGTCAGAATCTTGTAAAAAATGTCCAGCCCTTATATCCATATATATAGCTGCGTTTTTAGGTCAAAACCGTTTTCAAAACCTGTTAGGTTTCCTTCTCCCACTAAGGGACGGTTTCCACGTTTTCTTTCCCACTAAGTAACAGTTTCCACTATTTTCTATTATTTAGGCACAATAGGGACCACAGAATTTAATTAACAAGGCTTCCTATTATGATATTAATTTCGAAATTCTGAAACTAATTTCCATCATAATAAATTACGAATTATTCCACTAAAAATTCGTAATTGCACTCCTTAGTTCAATTTCGAAATTCTTCCATAAAACCTTATTTAACTCCTCATGTTAAGATTCAGATACTAATCAATCAAATTAAATTACTGACTCTATTTAATTTATTGATTACTTCCTTTAGACTTACACTTAACTTATTTCATGTGTCGGATACAAAATCCACCGGCCAGGTTTACACATGAAAACTTATAAGCTTTCATAAAGGAGTATCATCAATCTCAAAATTGAGACATGGATTCCATCAACTAATTATTACTTCGCCAATGTATATCATTGTTATCCAATTTACCAGGCTTATTGACTCGCGAAAGAATCTCGCCTTTTAATAAATCAAAACAACAAGTGACATACACAGCTAATAATAATTATATCAGGATTAAGAGTATAAGTACATTAAATGGACTAGATAAATTATTTTATAAAGTCAGTATAAAATACTCATCTCTACTTGATCCGTTCAATACATACAAAATGTACTAGCACAAGAAGTTGGAATTAAACCATTCACATAATCAAGATAAATTATATTTAATCTTGTGCTACAATCATTCCGATGATTTGTCCAATTCCATCATTAGATTGTGAACATTAACTTTTATGTCTTACAAGAACCGATGATTTAATCTTCCGTGTATAAGCTAAACTCTATACACTAAATCATCTACTATGTAAGCAATGGACGCACAAACCAACACATGATCTATTTAAAATGAAACTTTATTGAATTTAAACAAGTAAATAAATAATTGTTCATAAAGAATACTATAACAATACGCATGGCTTATAGTATATTCTAACAATCTCCCACTTAGACTAATAACCATGCGTCTACAATTTTGACACTCATTCCTTCTACATGCTTATCAAAAGTCTTCTGTGGTAAGCTCTTAGTAAACGGATCTGCCAAGTTGTTCTCTGACGCAATCTTGGTGACCACTACATCCCCTCTCTGCACTATATCACGAATTAAATGATATTTACGCTCAATGTGCTTTGCCCTCTTATGGCTTCGTGGCTCCTTTGAATTTGCAACCGCACCACTATTATCACAGTAAAGCGTAATTGGTACTTGTACTCTATTCACTTAAAAAGCAGAAACCAAATCTCATACCATAATCACCCCCACCAAAGTTCTACTCTAGCAAAAGAAAATCCAACATGACAACGAAAGCAGAGTTGGTTTTCATTCCTGCGCCGGGAGCAGGCCATCTCATCTCCGCCGTAGAAATCGCAAAACTAATTCTTGACAGAGATGAGAGGCTCTGCATCTCTGTCCTCATCATGAAGTTTCCCGTGGACTTCGGGAGTCAACCCTACATCGAATCCCTCTCTTCTACAACCCGCTTGCAGTTGTCGACATCACACTAGACGAGAAAACTGTTGCTGAATTCTTGTCAAATAAGGAAACTTTCTTCATAGATTTCATTCGAGGTCACAAACAAAAAGTAAATGACTTTGTTAATAACATGAGCTCTAATTCTCGGCTCGTGGGCTTCGTTCTTGATATGTTCCACACCCCAATGATAGACGTGGCCAATGAATTTTCTGTTCCAAGTTACATTTTCTTCACCTCAAGTGCTGCTTTCCTTGCCCTCTCCTTTCATTTTGAGTCCCTAAAAAAAATCATCATATAGACACGTCTAAGTTCATGAATTCCGATGAGGAATTGGCAATCCCTGGTTTTAAAAACCTGTATCCTGCAAAACTTTTGCCTAGGTTGACAATAGATCAAACAGCTACGACGAAATTTTTCTTCGAATGCATAAGTCGTATTAAAGAGACTAGTGGTATTATGGTCAATACGTTCGTCGAGCTAGAACCTTTTGCTCTTCAATCTCTTTTAGATTTGAAGATAGTTCCGCAAATTTATCCAGTTGGTCCTATGGCGAATTTTAAGGAGGGCGGTCACGGTAGAAACAACCAATCCGAAACAGAAAGCATTATCAAATGGTTGGATGAGCAACCAAAGTCCTCTGTCGTGTTTTTGTGCTTTGGAAGTTTGGCATGCTTCGAACCTGAACAGGTCAAAGAAATTGCGATTGCAATGGAGTGTAGCGGTTACAGATTCTTGTGGTCTTTACGAAGACCTCCACCAAAAGGGAAAATGGAGCTGCCGAGTAATTATGAGAATTTTGATCAAGTGCTACCAGAAGGATTTATCGAAAGGACAAATGGGGTGGGGAAAGTGATAGGATGGGCACCTCAAGTAGCAGTACTATCTCATCCAACAGTGGGCGGATTTGTATCTCATTGTGGATGGAATTCTGTTGTAGAAAGCTTCTGCTTTGGGATCCTATGGCCACTTGGCCCCACTTCGCTGACCAGCAGATGAATGCGTTTTCGTTGGTTAAAGAATTGGGGCTGGCAGTGGAGATTCGAATAGATTATTTCAACGATTTCGAGGGGACATATGAGCCTGATGGCATAGTGCGTGCAAAGGAAATCGAGAGTGGGATAGGGCAGCTGATGGAGGATTGTAGCAAGAATGAAGTTAGGAGAAAGGCAAAGGAAATGAAAGAGGAGCAGCGCAACAATGAAGGAGGGTGGTTCGTCCTATGTATCTCTTGGGCTTCTAATTGAGGATGTCATTAGTAACATTTCTTGATTATTTTCTTCCACAAGCACCAGTGGCTGCTCTCACGGGCGGATCTATTTAGAGGAGAGGGGTGGTATGCCATCTGGTCGCTCGGATAGAATTTCATGCACAAATGGCCCTAGGTGCCATGGTCAAAGTAGCCTTAGCCAAGCCCAATACCCAAGATTGTGTCACGACCCAAACCGAAGGGCCGCGACGGGCATCCGGTGCCTTACTCAACCGAGTACCAACGTAACATATCTTTCTTATCATATTATCATGAGTAAAACATAAGGGAATACTCAACATATAAAGACCCAACATGATATACAAACTTATATATGTGACATACGGGCTTATAAGGCCGACATGACCATTAGTAAACTCGAAACATAGGCCGACAAAGCCATACAAGTATCCATACACCTGACATCTATCTACAAGCCTCTAAGAGTACATAAAATCATAAAGGCTGAGACAGGGCCCCGCCATACCAATCAATACATATCCAAAGCATACTGACCAAATAGGCAACTCCGGAGCAAGTGGAGTGCACCAACACCTTCGCTGAGCTTTGTTCTCCACCTGCTACTTGACCTAATACTTGAATGGATTCCCTTGTTCTTCAGATAGGCGCCTGCAACTGATGTTAACATAAAATTTGAAATAAATTCCCTTGTTCTCTAGGTGGGTGCCTGTAACTTAAACTTGAAATGGATTCCCTTGTTCTCCAGGTGAGCGCCTGATGCTGACTTAAAATTTGAAATAAATTCCCTTGTTTTCCAGGTGGACGCCTGCAACTTAAACTTGAAATGAATTCCCTTGTTCTCCAAGTGGGCGCCTTATACTGACTTAAAATTTGAAATAAATTTCCTTGTTTTCCAGGTGGGCGCCTGCAACTTAAACTTGAAATGAATTCCCTTGTTCTCCAGGTGGGCGCCTGCAACTTAAACTTGAAATAAATTCCATTGTTCTCCAGGTGGGCGCTTGCAACTTAAACGTGAAATGGATTCCCTTGTTCTCCAGGTGGGCACCTGCAACTTAAACTTGAAATGGATTCCCTTGTTCTCCAGGTGGGTGCCTGCTACTTGACTTGAAATGAATTTCCTTATTTTCCAGGTGGGCGCCTGACATTACAATAAAACAGACAAAACAAAAGAAACTTTTCTGACCCAATTCGGTACCGGGAACATCTGTGAGTGTTAATCAAATCATGTTATGCAAAAGAACTTCTAAGTATTTAAAAGCTAAATCCCATTATCCGGGAGGGCCTCAAAAACTAAAATTAAATCCCATCTTAAGAGTGAAATCTTGAAAGCTAAATTCTACTTCCTAAAGGTAAAGCTTGCGCTAAATCTCATTATCTATGAGGGTCCTAAAAACTTAAAACTAAATTCCATTATCTAGGAGGGTCCTAAAAACTTAAAACTAAATCCCAATAACCAGGAGGGTCCTGACAAACTTGAAACTAAATCCCATTATCTAGGAGGGTCTTGAGAATTTTAAATTAAATTCCATTATCAGGAGGGCCCCGAGAACTTACGATTGAACCTATCTGGCGCACGCTTTCTCATGAAGATTCCTGTAGAACAAACGCAATCCTGCCCCTGTTTTAATTAAAGAAATCTTATCAGTTTTGAAATGTGGCGGTTAATTTTCGGCATTCCTGTTGAAGGAGGTGGCCTTTCCACTACCATGCTTTTGTTCTGATTGGCTGTTTTCGAACTAGCAAAGAATTGTTTGAACTTCTGATTGAACCTCAACCATAGAACCCTAAATGAACCGAGTGTCTCACACTCATCCTGCTATTTTACATTTCTGTCATTCCAATTTGAACCTCTATATTCCCTTAAAATTTACGAAACCACTTGACCACTTGAACTCCCACTAACACCTTATTTCTCATTTTGAATCATGTTATTTCTGGTATGCTTTGGCCACACTTTACTTTATGCAATTGAAAGTTGGTAATAAGCTTTGAAATCCTTTCTTGCTTGCTTAACAAGGCTAACATTGAAAAAGACTTAGAGAAGTAGACCCAAAAGAAAACGAAGCAAAGTGACTTCGAGTAACAAAGACAAAGGAAATTTTAGACAGAGATGACTATTTGAGGATGAATGGAAAAGAGACTTATCTGAGTAAAGCAGCTGGCTCCAATGATCATGACATGTATTTCGGATTAATCAGCCCAGGCCATTCACCTAGTCATATTTCATTTTGTGCCCCATCTTCATACTTTGAAAACCGGGATTTTCCATAATCCAATCCCTCTGCAAAGTCACAAGCCTCATTCGACTTGTAGTGCCCTGATGAGTTTTCACCAACAAACCTCTCTCATTTGTTCATCTCTCGACTCACTGTCGCCTTACGGTTCCCGCGATGATTTTCACCAATAAGACTCTCTCATTTTAGTTTTCTCTTAGCTTTACATCGCTTTACGGTATCCGTAAGGGTTTTCACCAATAAAACTTTCTCATTTATTCATTTTTCCTTGTGTAGAACGGAGTGTTGCCCATGATGCGAACCATACATCTATCTTGCTTGACTTGGCATTTCTCAAGGATTGATTAGAAGATATTTCTTTGGAGTGGAGTGTGGGCTTTTGGGCGGGATTAGAAAGAAAAGGCGGCATACCGGATTAAAAATAAGAGGGTTCAAAATTACAACTTTTGGAATCAGGTCTTTTGCAAAACCACAACTTCTGCCCCAATTTCTTTGAGCCTGAGGAATTTTGGATTTTTATTTTGATGGGACCGAATCGTGAGGTTGCCTACGTATCCTTAAAAGGAATCAGGTCGAACGTAGTTCAAGACATAAGAGTTGCTTTGTTTTTGTTACTTTTCTTTTTTTTCTTTTTTTTTTCTTTTCTTTCTTTTGCTTTACTTTTTTTTCATTTTTCCATTTTCTTTTTTTTTTATATTCCTAAACTCTAACGTTCGATTCCAAAAGAGGGGTATGAAAGAAAATAAATAAGGCTCAAAAGGGGTAACAAAGGATAAAAGTGTTTAGTAGCTGAATAAAATGCTTTCGTCATTCCAATCTTCGAAACACGCCAAATACAAACAATACAATTTGAAGACAAACCAAAGAAATCATACATAATATCTCTTGACTGCATCAAAATTGACAACCATATCTACGCATTTGCCTTCTATATCTGTTAAATACAAAGCATCATTGGGCAACACTCTCGTTACAATGAACGGCCCCTGCCAGTTTGGGGCGAACTTGCCTTTAGCTTCAGCCTGATGTGGAAGGATGTGTTTCAATATTTGCTGACCACTTCAAATTTTCGGGGGCGCACCTTCTTGTTGTATGCTCTTATCATTCTCTTCTGATACAATTGACCTTGACATACTGCCGCCAGTATTTTCTCATTAATCAGACTTAACTGCTCCAATCGGGTTTTAACCCACTCATCATCGTCAATTTTAGCTTTAGCAACAATTCGAATGGATGGAATCTCGACTTTCGCGGGTATAACTGCTTCGGTCTCATATACCAGCAAATAAGGAGTTGCACCTACTAAAGTGCAAATAGTAGTGCGATAACCCAGCAAAGCAAAAGGTAACTTTTCATGCCATTGCCTAGAACCTTGCACCATCTTTCGAAGTATCTTCTTTATGTTCTTGTTGGCCGCCTCAACAGCTCCATTTGCCTTGGGGCGATGTGAGCACCTAATTTTTGCCCTACATGAAAATAACTCCTAAAAAATAAACCAAAAATGATTATAAGGGATTTTAGAAGTTTTTCTTTATTTAGTTGCATTTCATGCATTTTAATATTTTAAAATCATCATAAAAATGTCACTTTTTAAATTCATGTCATTTTAAGTCCAATTTGCATGTAGGAATTAATTTTATTAGAAAAAATCAGAAAAATAGTCATTTTTACATATTTAGCTTTTAGTCTTGAGAAAGTAGTGTTTTTATTTACTTTTAAGTTAATTAGTTGTTTTAATAAATAATTTTTTTTAACTTTTACAAATTAGATTGATTTAAGATTAATTTAGGATTTTATTAGATTTTAAAATCAAAGAAAAAGAAAAATGAAAGAGGAAAAAAAAAAGATTTTGATTTAGTCTTCCTACCCCAAAGTTAATTAGCCCAAATTTATGACCCAAATCCCTTCAAGACCAAAACATTCAGCCCATACCCATTCCCCATTTGACCTAACCTAATTCATACCCCTATAATTTTCTACCCCTATAAAATAATGCTAACTCCAAAAAAACAAAAGGACCTAAGACTAAAAGGAAACAAAAACGGCAGCAGCATTTGGTAAAAGGGAAGAACGAAGGCAATCTTTCATTGGATTCCTAAATTCCAAAGTGAAGAATGGACAAGAAAAACCATGGCAGGGAAAACAACAAAAAATGAAATAGAAAGAGAATAAAGAGAGTGGAACGGATTGGAAGTTTACTCTTTCTCCGTAGCTAGATTTTAACTTCTTCCACCACTTTAGAACACCCATTTTTAGATTCTTGCTTTTCTCATCATATATAGATACAAACACCTACCTCCTTAATCCAAAATTGAAAATCAATTAGCCTTCCATTCGGTTCGAGTTTTTTTTTGGTTGCTCAGATTTGAGTGACAATTTCAGAGTTTAAAGTTTCGAGATAGGAATTGAGTCGACGAAGTGCTATTTGAGGTCTCTGGCTTTCCGTGGTTCGAGCCCAACATTCGATTTTAGAATTTCGGAATTTTGTTCAACAAATTAAGGTCCATCTCTCAAACTTGTTCTTGACTTCATACATTATTGTTAATTTTAATAAATGTTAAATCAAGTCTATGCTTATTTTGTGACTAGCTAAATATTTATGTCATGTTCAAGATAGCTCTAACCTAAATGCCATGATATTTGAGTTTGTTAAAAATTATTTTTTTAAAAAAAAAATTCCGTGTATTGTTGTAATGTGAATATAACTAGCTTTGGAGTGGAGATTGTGTTGCACTTCTGAGAATATTCCTTTTTATTAGTAATAGTTAACCGGAAACACAAAGAGCATAAAAGGGCATTATGCCTAATATCTTACCGTGCCACAAATACTATGGAAGGAACAAGCTCTCCTATTACAAATATAAAGTAATTAAAGCTATCATATCTCTTCCTAACTAATCCATAAGCTGAATGCATATAGTAGTAGAAGGAAGTGGCAGGAGACAAGCATATAAATATGGTGGACAATAAAGCCAAACGAAAAAAAGGAAGCCAAGCATATACAGAGATTAAGATTTTTTTTAAATCTGTTTCACTTAGGAAAAATTCAAATACGCTAGTTCCTTTAGGCGCGATTAATAAACCATTGTGATTATGGGTACGGTTCCCGTGACATAATTATGATACCTAATTCCAAAATTCGGGGATTCATTTCATGTAACCCGATTATAACAACTTCGAATAATAAAATCCTTTGAAATAAATTGAGGTGTGCCATGCCAAATAAAACCCCTAAGCCCATGGCCCTCACAAAACTAGTTAACTTTTTTTTATAGAAAATTTGAGGTGTGCCATCAATTAAATTCTCCATGACCCTCACAAAACTTCTTATTAATTTGAACCTTCGTAGTTGCTTTACGCGAGTCTTTTAAATAATTCAATCATAGCTACGGGTATGGTTCCCGTGACGTAGTTATGATTTTTTTTAAATTCCGGGTGTACATTTCATGTAACCCAATTTCAATTCCTCAACAATGTTAAATAGAACATGTTGCGAACCGCGGGTGCATTTCATGTAGCGGGGTTCAAGGCGTGTTTTAAATAACATTGAATTTTCCTAAAAAGTGATTTTAACATAATTAAAAGCGGTTATAAAGTTAAAAGCACACAATAGGTTAAAACATGTAATAAATCGGATAATAGGCAAATTTTAATAGTTTAAGCGATCGTGCTAGAATCACGGAACCCGGGAATGTCTAACACCTTCTCCCGGGTTAACATAATTCCTTATCTAGAATTTCTGGTTCGCAGATTATAAAATAAAAGTCGAATTTCCTCGATTTGGGATTTAAAAATAAACCGGTGACTTGGGACACCAAATGAACCATCCCAAGTGGCGACTCTGGTTATAAAAATAATATCATTTCGAATAATGTCACTTTAATTGGAAAAACTCCCTTATATACCCCCTCGGGGTGTAAAAAGGAGGTGTGACAGGTGATATGGAGTGGAATTTCGATGCATAATCTTGAACTGTTGGCATACCTCTTTCATCAGATGACTATTGAGATTAGCCGCATTGTCCATGATGATTACCTTAGGGATTCCGAACTGGCAAATGAGATTTGAATGCACAAAATCCACTACTGCCTTCTTGGTCATAGATTTGAAAGTCACAACTTCGACCTACTTGGTGAAGTAATCGATGGCCACCAGAATAAACCTGTGCCCATTCGATGTTGCTGGCTCAATTGGTCCAATAAAATCCATGGCCCAAGTAACAAAGGGCCAAGGTGCGGACATTGTATGCAACTCAGATGGCGGAGCATGAATCAGATTATCATGTACCTGGTATTGATGACATTTGCGTACAAAGGTGATGCAATATCGTTCCATGGTGAGCCAATAATACCATGCTCAAAGAATTTTCTTTGCCAAAATATATCCGCTCATATGCAGCGCCTGCAAACTCCAGAATGAACTTCGGCCATGATGGTCGGAACTTGTTTAGCATCTATGCACCTCATCAATCCAAGATCTGGAGTTCTCTTGTATAAGACTCCCCCGCTCAAGAAAAATCCACTAGCCAAGCATCGAATCGTTCTCTTTTGATCACCCGTGACCTGTACCAGATACACCCCCATCTTGATGTATTCCCGGATATCATGGAACCAAGGTTCACCATCAAGTTCCTCCTCAACAACATTACAATAGGCATGTTGATCACGAACTTGAATATGCATAGGGTCAACATAAGCCTATCCGGATGGTATAACATTGACGCCAGAGTAGCCAAGGCTTTTTAACCAAAAAATAGAATTTTAGTCAAAGCTAGAATTTAGAAGAACGCGGGTTACTGATAATCAAAAGAATATGTAGAAGAGAATAATTTGGAATAACCAGAATGTAATCAGGAGAAAAACAAGTGAATCAGAGTGTATTTCAATTGTGTTCTGTGTCCTTACAAAAGCATTCTCTCCTTTTTATAATGGTTTTTTTGGAGATATATGTATTGCTTTTGTCTTAATAAGGCAATTATGGGTAATAAATGACAATAAAATAAACGTTACTCAATCATTTATATTAAATACAAATTCTCTAACGTACTCAGTATTTAATGTATGTTAAATACTGAATTTGGACTCTCATGCGTTGTCAGATTCATTTCCTTGATTCTTCTTGATCTTTGAGCTTTAAATGACTTAAACAGGTGCGGGCGCCGAACTATTTGAATAACTGTCCGTGCCTCTTTCATCGCCTTCTCTCGTATCTATTATTGCTCGTGCCTCTTGGCTAATTATAACTCTTTGACCATTTGACTAATCCACGTGTCATGACACGTCACCTCCAATATACAAACTCAATTTTTCCCAATACAGATAGTCCCCCCACTTTCCATTTATTTTTCAATTAAATATTTGGGAAGTTGATTTTATTAAAAAGGGAATTTATGTCATTATTAATGCTGTGACAACATTGACGCTTCACTTGTCTCTTCTATTAAATGCTCTATACACGTGTCATTCTCCCATTGGTTCTGCAGTTTTACAGCCTTTTTTCAAGGCTTTTACAGCTCCACTACTCACGAAGAGCTAGTTACCTTTATTATAGGCTTTCCATCATTACACTTCTTGCCTTTGACGGTCGTTTTCTCACATAAATATAACCTTTTTCTCTTGTCCTCTTCTTCATAAAATTTTATTGAATACTTTATTCTTCGATACTGTTCACTTCTTCCTTAATTCGTCCTTCTTCATCATGTCTTCTTCAAAACCTAATCCTAGAAGAGTTCCTATCTTGGATAACTTCCCCAATGCCCTTGTTAGACATAGAAGGGGTAGGGGTGGTAGACTCCGTAGTTTAGGATCTGCCCATGGCGGCAGTTCTTCTGCTGGTTCTTCTACTCTGAAATCATTTTCTAAGGGTAAAGAAACTTCTGAACCTTTACAAGAACCTTTGATAGAAGAGATAGTTCCTAGCGACTTATCTTTTACCCATGACAGAGAATCACTTCAGAAACAAGTTTCTGAGTTGAGTCGTGCTGATACCTACCCTACCATGATTACAGAGGTTTTAACCCCCATAGTTTGTAACGACTGTCATTGGAATAATGACTTCCCAATTCTTGTTCCTAATCCAAATCAAAGAATTACTTCTTATATGACTGGTTTTTCTTTCGTTTATACTTATCCCTTTACTCTAGGATTTAAACCAGCCATTGACCCAGTAATTCTTCATTTTTGCCGTTTTTCCAAGTTTGTTTAGCATAAATCGGCCCACTCGTTTGGAGAGCTGTGGATTGCTTAAGACATTTATCAAACAAGGCGGGTGTTGATTTTGATTTCCCTCATCTAATTCATCTTTACTCCTCCAGGCTCTATCGCATCGGTGTTTTTACCTTAGTAGCTAGGAGTAAAAGGGTTTTAGTAAGCCTAGAAGATGATAAGGATCGTGGCTGGTATGCTCGATTCGTTGCTGCCCCCACTGTTGGTTTAGTGGGTGAAAAAAATGTTCCTTTTCGAGAGAAATGGAATTTTGCACGTAAGTCTTTTATTCTTCTCGTACCTTTTTCTTTCAATTTTGAATTTTTTTTAATTTTCTCTCCCTCTCCTTTTTGTAGCAATCATGGGAGTTGTGGATAAAGTTCCCAACTTTTGTGGTTGGGTAGACAAATTACTGAAGGCCGCGCCTATGGAGGCAAGGTCCTGGAAATCTATCTCCAATCAGTACGATTGGAAAGTAAAAACTCATGGTAAGAGTTTTTTCATATTTTCTCGTATGTAAAATCTTCTATTTATTGCCTTAATTTTAATCCTTCTTTTTGTCAGGATTTTAAATTCGAGGTGTTTCTGCTGAAGCAGTTGCAGCCTCTCGAACCTCTATAGGAACTCAACTCACTTTAAGGAAAGCTCAGGACATACTGGTGAAGAGGAAAACCGCTGAAGAAGATTCCGAGGAGGAAGATGAAGATGACTCTTTGATAAAGAGGAAAAGGGCTATGAGATGTGTTATGTTCGATAATGAGGCTGAAGTCTCTCCCTGTGCCTCTTCTGCCGAGCCTGTTGATCACGCCCAACTATGCCTTATAAAAAGGACAATACGGTCGTTGCAAATATAATCCGGTTTACAAGTCCGGAGTCGAATCCCACAGAGAACTAAGGCTTAGCTACAACTGTTCACTATCACCAAGAAGACAAGCGTGAACAATTCCTAACTTATAGATATTTAGATTCTTGTGTTTAACTAATTGATTAACAAATTAAAATAATAAATTAACAACTAAAGATACTAAGAGTTAGAGACAAGATTAAGGAGGTCTAGAGTTATGATTTCCCCATTTGTCGGAATCCTTCCCGCTATGTCTTCTATAATTTCGCCTAAGTATTCTCTACCGATCATGAGCACTCTTATTACCGTAAATCTCTCCCGAGTAATCACGACAATTTACTAGACGCACTCTCCCGAGCTACGCTAGCTGGCTTTTGATACAGCTCACTTCAGATCGCACCCAATGCTTCGTTATCCCTAATCCCGCCTTTAAACCCTCGGTTATTGATCCCTCATATACTCTGGGAGTGGTGTTGTTCAACAATTACCTAAATATGCACTCTCTCCTGAGTTATGCATACTAAATAGGCACAGCTAATTGAGAGCTCTTCAATTAACTACAATAAGAACGTAGTTGAACAAATAGAGATTATACTACAGCTCAATTATATAAAAACATAACAAGAATTTATCCTACAAAAGGTTCTATCAAAACTCTAGATAACAAATTAGCTATTCGTAATAGTATGTAAAACTACAATACTAAAAGTCATAACCAACAATGAAAAATAGGAAGAGGAAAGAAAAAACTTGTAGAAGAATTCCCAAGCCTTGCTCCTATTGTGTCTCTGCCTTCTTAGGTCAAATCTATGTAAAAAATATGCCCCTTTTCAATTCTTGGCTGGCTTCCTTGGTTTAATATAGGGTTTAGGGCTTAAAATCCCGTGTTTTGCACTTTAGTCCCTGAAATTTACGCATCCTGCCACGGTTCCACCGCGGTCGCGCCGGAACCGCAGCCAAATACCCTCTCAGAATCTTCAGTTGTTCGCGACTGCCCTCTGCCGCGGTTCTGCCGCGGTCGTGGTTTTTGACCCTGTTCTGTTTGGAATTTGGAAAAACGTAAAACATGAAAGTTGTAACCCTTTGAGTTATCTTTCCAACCATATATTGTAGACTCAAATGGATTTTTGAGTAAAAAGTTATGTCTATTTTACTAGACAGTGCACAATATGCCTCTTCGAGTTTTCGTTTTATTGTTTTATCATCCGTTGATCCCCGAACGCGATCCCGGATTAATTCCTTGAGCTATTACTCAGACTTCAAAGCTCCAAACCACTTAAAGTCATTATATAACATCTATATAGCTCGGAATCACACCTACAAGGCATAAAACACAGAATTAGTGCAAAACACTAGCGATTAAAGCGCAAACTCAACTAAAGTGCAGTAAATTAGAGTGTAATAATCAACTAAAATACGTAATTATAGCCTATCATCATCACCCCACACTTAAACCATTGCTCGTCCTCGAGTAATCAAACTACACTTTTTTTATAGACACGACCTTTTTAAACAATTCTCCTAACTCATCACACCAAGAGTAATTAAAATAGACTAAGTACAAAAGCGTAACATCTTCACCTCAAGATTTGACTCATAAGTACCACGCATTATTCACAATTCACCTACTTACTCTAACATAGAGGTCACTGACATTACCTTTCCTTCATGAATCAAGTGCCCTCACACAACAAAAAAGAGTAGTTCCACACAATAAAATTTAAGAACACTTAGGAACTCAAGATAGAAAGAATTCACTCACTCTCAGAAATAACATTCATATGCCACAAAAGATGCACCATAAGCTTGCCCATAGTGTACTACTCTATTAATGGAGCTCATTCAATCTAGGATTAACTAGGACTTTATTTGGTTGTAATGTAGGCTACGGGACGGGTAGGATACATTTAGATATAAGAGTGACTACACCTCCCTAAGCACTTTAATACATATATTTTAACATTCAAACCTCATACTTATGTCAAGCCAAACTCCACCTTCACATCAATATACATAAACTCCCAAATTATTTAAGCCCAATTATATCAATAGTCACCACTATCAAATAATATATTTTTTTTTACAGCAATACAACTTTTTTTTTCTTTTTCAATTCAAGAGACTCTTGCTTTTCAAATCAGTGCACCCTTTCTCCTTATTTCATTAGTTCCACTCAAAAGCCAAACCAACCACCCCACACTTTAACTTTTACAAAGTTCATAAACAATTCAAGTGCTCATGAGAGGTTACAATGGTTCAATAGATGGTTAATTCAAACAAATGGGTAAGGCTTGTAATGTGGTTGCCAAAGAAATAAGATTACAGGCTCAAAGGGGTTAACTACGATACATAACAATTAGGTGGGTAAAATATACATATCTGGCTCAAAAAAGATATGCCTATATCACTTCGTAGACTGAATAAAACTACTATTTCGCTTCGCAAACACACAGGGCAAGTTCTAGGCATCAAATGCAATGCACAGAATACAACAACCCTCACGCACGCATGGCACATGACTGACTCACTCAAGATTGGAGCATCAAGACACTCTAGTCAAAGCAGTTAAGCAAAGTTAAGATCATACAATTTAAGGTACTTCTACAAGAGTCAAAAACTGAGCCTAAGCGTCACAACCAAAGTACTCACTATTCTCAAGGCATAACAAAGTCAAGAGATATTGCTTCAATTCAATTCATCTCACACTGGCTCTTACTCCTAAAAAAAAACTAACTATACCCGGTTCAAACAAAACCCTTGGAAAAGAACCGTGGTTTAAAGAAAAACCAAGGGGTAATTATTACACTACCTAACAAAAGAAAATCTTTTTGTACTTTTTTTTAGACGTAAATCCCTCAAGAAAATTGTCTAATAGATCCATCGTTGGGAAAAGTTCAATCTTTTCTATTTAAAAAAAAATTGTTCAATTAAACTAACACAACTAAAATGACATAGAAAGTCACCCAGACAATCTTCTCATCCCACACTTAAAATTGTGCATTGTCCCCAATGCACACCATAACTAATAAAAAGGGTAAAAGAGACTTCCTGATAGGCCAAAGGCCGAAACATTAACAGCTCATGGGGTCCTCAGACTTCTCCCAAGTTTGGTCCTTTGTGCGGGTACCTCACACTTAGTTTCAACCATTTGGTTTGCTGTTGCATCCTTCCAATACCTTTGCTTTCCATGCTCCTAGAAAATAAAAAATTGACACTACAAAAATAATACAATTAAAAAAATAAAAAATAAATAAAAGAAAGCAATAAAGCTGGGTTGCCTCCCAACAAGCGCTTGATTTAATGTCGCGACACGACGCGGATCACTTTTTGCCTCCACCTCGAGTTTATGAATTGAACCCCAAGTTTTGATTCAAGCTTATGATTATGGTCATGGGGCGGTGGAATGAATCTGACTGGCCCAATGAAATAATGTAGTATTCTGCACTTCTTGGCCTTTAGATGAGGTGTGTAATCCCGACTTTCTGGAAAGAAGAATTCCAGAATGTAAGCACTTTGTTCCTCATTCCTTGACTCCTCAAGTGGCTCGGACGACTCTATTTTCATATCATCATCTAAACACAATGTGGAAAAATGCTTGGAGTGAGGACCAATGCGCTCAACTACATGAACATTGGGACAGTCTACATTCTCAACACTAATGACAATAGAGTCAACTAAATATGTATCCTCAATATCCTTGGTTGACTCTAGTATCTCCTCTACGACATCGACATCCTCAAAATCTAGATGGTTAGAGTGTTGGGGTTCTACTTTGGATCCCTCCATTGGCACCTCAATTTCCGTCTCTAATGCAAATTGCTCCTGGCTACTATCCATAATATTGACATATTGAGCATTAAAAGCTTCAACTAGTTGACTCACTTGATCCTCTAAGTTGCGAATAGTTTCATCTTACCTTTCTACCTGCAGCTTTATTTTAGTTTGTTGTTCTATAATGCACTTTAACATATCTTCGATCTTCTTTAGGTCAGCTTCCCTAGGTTCTTTGTTCCTGTTATCCTCACAAGAAAACATAGAATCATCATAATAAGGGGTTGGGGGAAGCTAAGAAATATAAGCACAACCATGAAAGTGACCATCTTGACCACCACACATATCACACACATTCCACATATAAGATTGAGTTGGTGCACATAACTCGCTCTCGAGAATATTTTGATAATTTTGCCAAGGGTAGTTTTCATCACAATATTCATAAGGAGGATTAAAAGTGGAATTACCAACATAAAAAATTTCATAATTCAATGATGCCATGTTTTTTTTTAAATCAACAAGTAAAACACACACACAAAAAAAATCAAATACAAAAAATAAAAATAAAAGTTCAAACTTGAAACCTAGCAATATGTACACCTACAGCTACACCGTTAGTTCCCTGGCAACGACGCCAAAATTTGATCATGCCCAACTATGCCTTATAAAAAGGACAATGCGGTCGTTGCAAATATAATCCGGTTTACAAGTCCGGAGTCGAATCCCACAGAGAACTAAGGCTTAGCTACAGCTGTTCACTATCACCAAGAAGACAAGCTTGAACAATTACTAACTTATAGATATTTAGATTCTTGTGTTTAACTAATTGATTAACAAATTAAAATAATAAATTAACAACTAAAGATACTAAGAGTTAGAGACAAGATTAAGGAGGTCTAGAGTTATGATTTCCCCATTTGTCGGAATCCTTCCCGCTATGTCTTCTATAATTTCGCCTAAGTATTCTCTACCGATCATGAGCACTCTTATTGCCGTAAATCTCTCCCGAGTAATCACGACAATTTACTAGACCCACTCTCCCGAGCTACGCTAGCTGGCTTTTGATACAGCTCACTTCAGATAGCACCCAAGGCTTCGTTATCCCTAATCTCGCCTTTAAACCCTCGGTTATTGATCCCTCATATACTCTGGGAGTGGTATTGTTCAACAATTACCTAAATATGCACTCTCTCCCGAGTTATGCATACTAAATAGGCACAGCTAATTGAGAGCTCTTCAATTAACTGCAATAAGAACGTAGTTGAACAAATAGAGATTATACTACGGCTCAATTATATAAAAACATAACAAGAATTTATCCTACAAAAGGTTCTATCAAAACTCTAGATAACAAATTAGCTATTCATAATAGTATGTAAAATTACAATACTAAAAGACATAACCTACAATGAAAAATAGGAAGAGGAAAGAAAAAACTTGTAGAAGAATTCTCAAGCCTTGCTCCTATTGTGTCTCTGCCTCCTTAGGTCAAATCTATGTCAAAAATATGTCCCTTTTAAATTCTTGGCCGGCTTCCTTGGTTTAATATAGGGTTTAGGGCTTAAAATCTCATGTTTTGCACTTTGGTCCCTGAAATTTACACATCCTGCCGCGGTTCCACCGCGGTCGCGCCGCAACCGCGGCCAAACACCCTCTCAGATTCTTCAGTTGTCTGCGACTGCCCTCTGCCGCGGTTCTGCCGCGATCGTAGTTTTTGACCATGTTCTGTTTGGAATTTGGAAAAACATAAAATATAAAAGTTGTATCCCTTTGCGTTATATTTCCAACCATATATTGTAGAGCTCAAATGGAGTTCTGAGTAAAAAGGTATGTTTATTTTACTAGACAGTGCGCAATATGCCTTTTCGAGTTTTCGTTTTGTTGTTTTATCATCCGTTGATCCCCGAACGCGACCCCGACTTAATTCCTTGAGCTATTACTCAAACTTCAAATCTCCAAACCACTTAAATTCATCACATAACATCTATATAGCTCGGAATCACACCTACAAGGTATAAAACACACAATTAGTGCAAAACACTAGCGATTAAAGCGCAAACTCAACTAAAGTGCAGTAAATTAGAGTGTAATAATCTACTAAAATACGTAATTATAGCCTATCATCACCTGTTCATCTCGTCTCTGATGACGATGTTACCCCCCAAGATACTCGTGAATCCACCGACTAACTTTTCGCTAGTGGTTTTGATAGTGGTGATCTCGGGCTTGTTTTAGATGAAGTACCTTTATCGACTTTTTCATCACCTGTGCCTGTGATTCCTTCTATACCGGCCCCAGTTACTTCCGTTCCTTCTTCTACTGCACTCACCTCTTCTCCAACTCCTCCTTTGATTATTCCCCCTCCTATTGTTCATCATACTGAAGTTGGTTCTACGAGCAGAACTACTGCCATGAGGAGCGTGACTATTGAAGTTCCTGCCAACAACAGCCTTTTGAGAAAATCTGGTCAGGCAGATGTTTGGCTTGAGCCTTTGATTGGCTCAATTGAAAAAGAGATGATGAATAGCCATAGCTGGTTGACTTTGATGAACGACATTGTTCATGCCACTTTGAAGGTATTTTCCTTCTTTATTTAAAAAATTTCTTTTTCTTTTTACTCTTGGATTCTTACTTTCTTTCTTTATTATTTTCAGGCCAACATCATTGGTACAGAGTTGATGGGCAGAATTTCTCTTTTAGAGAAGGTGGCTCGTGACTTTGAGAAAACAATTCTTGAGGCCGAGAAAGTGACTCGTGAAGCTCAACTAGAAGCGGCTAACTGGAAAGGGCAATTTGATAGTGCACAAATTGCTATTGAAGATATGAAAGAGAGTAGGAGTAACCTGGAGCAGCAAGTGCGTGCATTGACTTTGGAATTGGCAGTGGCCAAGGCTTCTTCAAGCCAAGCAAAGAAGGACAAAGAAAGCCTTGAGTCTTCTTTCTCAGATCGGCTATCTAAGGCAGATGAGAAGATTAAAGAGTTGAAAGCACTTCTGAGTCAAAAGGAGGTTTATGAGAAGGATCTTGCACAGAGCTTGACTCAAACTCAAATGGACTTGAGGGCCTCTACTGATAAAATCCGTGCTTTGGAAAGTTCCAATGCCTCTTTTCAAATCTCCTTCAATTCCACCTTGGCTGAAAATGAAGAACTCAAAAGTGAACTTGTTGTTTGGGAAAGAGACTACGAGCTTCTCGAGGATAAAATGGTTGTTGAGGTAAGTTGGACTTTTCTGAACCCTCGCTGTGATGCCTTAACCGAGGCTAGCAAAGAGAACTTTAATTAGAGTCAGAATTGGCTAAAGTCATGGAGACTATTGAGAAGGCTCAACAACCACTGGACTTTCCTTCTCCCGCAATTGAGCTCCCGTGGCTGAAGCTCCCGAAACTGATGTAGCCTTGGCTCAAGTTCCTGAAGTTGAAGCTACCATGGACCAAGCTCTCAAAGGTGAAGCTTCCGTGACTCTTGCTCACTTCATCGAGCCTGCTGTTTCAAGTCAAGTTGATACCGTGCTTGTGGCTGCTCCTTCTGATGTTGGCACCGTTACTTCTGATGCTCCTGCCTCCCAGTGACCAGTTTTTATAACTTAACTTGTTTTTTGTTTTTTTTTCTTTTTGGAAGATAATGATCAAACTCTTAGTTTGTTTTTAAGGGTTTTTTAGAAGGAAAAGTCCCCAGTTCTTATTATGGGGCATCTATATAAAACAATTTTGATGACTAAGTTTATACTTAGTTTTTAGATTTTAAATATATTAAGAAGTTTTTATTGCTTCTATTCGTTCTATTCTTGCCTTTTATTTTTAAGGACTTAAAGAATAGCTTGCATTTTTATCCTTTGAAAATGCTCTATGATTAATCTCATGACTTAATAACACGAGTTTTATAAAAGAGGGCCCTTTTATATTTTCGATACTTAATGAAGAAGACGTCTCAACTTCATAATGGTGTTATAATACGATGAAAGGAATAGGAACACACATGTTTTGTTTGAAATAACTTTGACAAGTTTTTATTTATGAACCTTGACAAGCTTTTGAATAATACTTTACATGTATTTGTATTACATCTATAGCTTTCTCGTAACTGTTTTTCTTGTAACAGATTTTTACAAAAGAAAAATAATACACACAAGGTTTTTTCTTATAACCCGTTTCAGTACATAGTCATTACCCTAACTCCATGTATTTGGAAGGGTCTGAGAAGTGACTCCGTTGTTCTCATGAGAAAGAACACTATGATGAATGCCATATCTCTTCATTGTCTTAATAGGAAAGAACACCATGATGAATGCTATGAATGCCGTAACTTCGTAACTTTTGCTTTGCACTTGTTTCTTCTAAGCTTGATTTTTTCCTCAAATCTTTGCTTGATTTTTACGCATATGTCTGTGTATATTATGTATTCCCCCAAGTGTTTGAGCGTTGACGTTTGAAGCCTCGAGCACTTGTTTGTTTCTCTCATCCTGGTCCTTTTCCTGAAAAGGAAAAATATAAGGGACTCGGAGGGACGATTATAGATGAAGACTACATAACCCATTTTCGTAAAATTATTCTATCAGAATAATTGTAGCCCTAGGCCATGAATTTTAGGTTACTCTGTGTGCCTTACAGGTCGTGTCTCATCATTTAGTATGGGCTAGCTTTGTGCCTATCATCTAAAATCGTTAGTAAAATTAATAATTCAAAAATGAAATTTAAAATGGTTATACCTAACCGTAGGTTTTCCTTAGAAATAGTATCTCTTCAAATGAACACCATTCCAATGTGAAGGCAGTATCTTGCCATCCATTGTTTCCAGTTCATACGCTCCCTTTCCTGCAACATCACTAATTCTGTAGGGTCCTTCCCATGTTAGACTTAATTTCCCTGAGTTAGTTACCTTTGTAGATTGAAAGACCTTTTTAAGCACGAAGTCCCCAATTTTGAAGAATCTGAGGCGCGTTTTTCGGTTGTAATATCATTCAATGACTTGCTTTTGTGTTGCCATCCTTATTAATGCAGCTTCTCTTCTTCCCTCGAGTAAATCAAGATTGACCCGCATCTCTTCGCTATTAGACTCCTCCGTTGCCTGCATGAACCGTGTGCTCGGCTCTCCTATCTCAACTGGAATCAAGGCTTCAGCTCTGTAAACCAACGAGAATGATGTTTCGCCCGCACTTGTTTTAGTAGTTGTTCGATATGCCCATAAAACCCCAAGTAACACTTTAGGCCAGTTACCTTTTGCTTCTTGTAAACGCTTTTTCAAATTGTTAATGATAATTTTGTTTGTTGACTCTGCCTGCTCATTACCCACTGGATGGTATGGTGTTGATGTAATCCTTTTAATTTGCCAACTTTAAAAGAATTCCTTGATCTGAGCTCCAATAAATAGAGGGCCATTATCACATACGATCTCCTTTGGTACGCCGAATCGACATATGA
Source organism: Nicotiana tabacum (assembly GCF_000715075.1). Lineage (NCBI taxonomy): Eukaryota > Viridiplantae > Streptophyta > Magnoliopsida > Solanales > Solanaceae > Nicotiana > Nicotiana tabacum. The sequence continues at coordinate 162,600,503 of NC_134089.1, read as the reverse complement.
TATTTTGCCAAATAAAATCTCTAACTTCCTTTTCTCGCACCTGTTTGAATGCGCCTGCCTCTACCCATTTTGTAAAATAATCAGTGAGAACAAGCAAAAATTTTACCTGTCCTTTTGCTTGCAGTAATGGACCTACGATATCCATTCCCCATTTCATAAATGGCCATGGTGCAATGACCGGATGTAACAATTCCACAGGTCTATGCATATTGTTACCGTACCTTTGGCATTTATCATATTTGACCACGAAACTTTCTGCCTCTTCTTCCATTTTAGGCTAGTAATAACCTGCCCTAATCAAGGTTCTTACCACTGATCTGCCACCTGCGTGATTCCTGCAATGGCCCTAGTGTACTTCTCTCATTACATACTCTATTTGCGAAGGTCCAAGACATCTTTCTAATGGACCACCGAACATTTTACGATATAAATTGCCTTGTTTTAAGCAGTACCGAGCAGTTTTTCTTCGAAGCGCACAAGCCTTTTTCTTGTCATCAGGAACGGTTCCGTACTACAAAAAAGCAACAATTCGTTCCTCCAATCCCAAGTTAAATTATTAAAATTAACCTCGTTAACATCAGGATCAAGAACTGAATGAAATAAATGTATTACTGAGGCATTTGCATCGTTTGCCACGTCGGCCGCAGATGCGAGATTAGCTAGGGCATCTGCTTCAAGATTTTCATCCCTGGGTATTTGTCTAATTTTCCAATCTTGAAATTGTTTTATCAATTCTCGTGCCTTTTCTAAATACTGCTGCATCCTTGCTTCCCTGGCTATATAAGTCCCCAGCATTTGATTAACTACGAGTTGTGAATCACTCTTGATTATAATCTGATTTATGCCAAGTTCCTATGCCAATTCTAAACCTGTAATCATAGCCTCATATTCTGCCTCATTGTTAGTTATGGAATGACATTTAATAGCTTGCCGAATGGTTTCACCCGTAGGTGGTACCAATACTATCCCCAAACCTGCTCATCTCACGTTAGATGAGCCATTAGTGAATAAAGTCCAAGTTCCTGGGTTGGCTCCATTGAAGTAGTTCTCTTTCTGCTTCTAACTGTATTCCCTGACTAAAATCAGCCACGAAATCAGCTAATACTTGTGATTTTATAGCAGTTCTAGGTTGGTATGCAATTTCGTATTCACTTAACTCTATTGCCCACTTAGCTAACCTACCTGATAACTCATGCTTATGTAGTATGTTACGTAAAGGGTAGGTAGTTACCACAACAATAGGATGACATTGAAAGTAAGGTCTTAACTTCCTAGATGCCATGATTAACGCAAGTGCAGGTTTTTCTAACTGAGGATACCTCGTTTATGCATCTAACAAAGATTTACTTACGTAATAGATAGGTGATTGTTTACCTTGCTCTTCTCGGACCAGAACAGCACTTACCGCCTCCGAAATAGCAAGGTATAGGAGTAGCTTTTCCCCAGCCTTTGGTTTTTCCAACAGAGGCGGATTTGATAAGTACGTTTTCAAATTCCTAAGTGCTTGTTGGCATTCCTCATTCCATTCAAAATGATCCTGCTTTTTAAGAGCTGAGAAGAATTTAAAACACTTCTATGATAATTTAGAGATGAATCTTCCCAAGGCCGCAATTCTCCCTATTAATCTTTGAACTTCTTTCTTGTTTGAAAGTATGTGAGGGATTTCTTCAATGGCTTTATTCTGTGCAGGATTTACTTCAATTCCACGGTTAGAAACAAGAAAACCTAAAAACTTGCCTGATACAACGCCAAATGCACATTTTTCAGGATTTAACTTCATATTATATTTACGCAAAACTGAAAATGTGTCAGACAAGTGTGATATGTGATTTTTTTGAGTGCTGAGTTTTAACAAACATATCATCTATATATACCTTCATTGTCTTTCCTAAATATTCCTGAAACATTTTGGTAACTAACCTCTGGTACGTTGCACCTGCATTCTTTAGACCAAAGGGCATTACTTTATAACAATAAGTCCCCCTGTCTGTTATGAACGAAGTTTTTTCTTCATCTGCTGGATCCATTTTAATCTGATTATATCCTGAATATGCATCTAGAAAACTTAACAATTCATGACCTGCAGTTGCATCAATCAATTGATCTATGTATGGTAGTGGAAAAGAATCTTTAGGGCAGGCTTTGTTAAGATCTGTATAATCCATACAAACCCGCCACTTACCATTTTTCTTTGGAACCACAACAGTATTAGCTAACCAGTTGCGATATTTTACCTCTCGAATGGAACCAATTTTTAGCAATATTTGGACTTCTTCTTGAATCACCTGATTTTTGAAAGTTCCCTGCTTTATTTTCTTTTGCTTCACATGAGGATATGACGGATTTTCATTTAGTTTATGAGTCATCACCTCCAGTGGTATTCCTGTCATGTCGGAGTGGGACCAAGCAAAGCAGTCCATGTTAGTTTTCAAAAATTCGAGTAACTTACCTTTCATTCCTTGGTCAAGATTAGCCCCGACATAGATTTTTTTATCAGGCCACTGAGCAAACAACACGACAGGTTCTAATTCCTCTATCGTTGTTTTGATGTCTTCATTCTCTTCTGGTTCTTGAATGGTATCAGGTCTTGGGTCTACATCTGTTCGCACTTGTTCAGTTGAGGTCTGTGTTGTGGTGTCCTCAACTGCATTCTGTGATTGCTATTTGCCTTCATTTCTCATGTTTGTATATGCAACAGAATTATTATCCCGGGATGTATGTTGATCTTCGCAAATTTGACAAATTCTCCATGGCGATGGAAATTTGATAACTTGATGCAAGGTTGAAGGAACAGCATCCATTTCATGGATCCATGGTCTCCCCAGAATCATGTTGTAAGCCATCTCTATGTCTACTACCTGTAACTTTGTATCTTTGACGACCCCTTCAGCAAAAGTGGTGAGTGTTACTTCTCCTTTTGTGACGACACTGGAATTATCGAATCCAGATAGAGTATGCACCTTTGGTATTACTCCATCTTCAGCTTGCATCTCACGTAGTACTCTTAGCAAAATAATGTTCACAAAACTACCTGGATAAATCAAAACTCGTTTCACATTAGTATCATGCACAATTAAAGATATTAACAGTGCATCGTTTTGAGGGATTAATATGCCATTTGTATCTGCATAATTGAATGTAATATTGCCTTCTTCTAGAACATGCCGCACCCGTTTCCCTTGGGTAATAGTTATTTTGGAAGTTTTGTTAGCCGCAGTATATGACACACCATTAATGTCTTCACCCCCACTTATAACGTTAACAGTTCTTTTGGGAGAAGGTGGCTTTGGAGGCTCCTGCCTGTTCTTTATGTAATCTTTCTTGCCTTTCTCGCTGAACAACTCTATAAGATACCCTTGTTTTAATTAATGATCAACTTCACTTTGTAAAAATCTGCAATTTGCTGTTTTATGCCCGTGATCATTATGGAACTCGCACCAATGGTCAGGGTTGCGCCTGTTTGGATTCGATCTCATTTCATTTGGCCATCAAACCTTATATCCCATGCTTTTTAAAACAGCTACGTGCTCGGAGGTGCTGACGTTGAAGTTGTAACCTCTGAATCTCGCTTTTAAATTTCTATCATCATCCTGTGACTCATAATTGTTTCGTTTCTTCCTAAATCTTGATGAAGAACCTGATTCTCTGTTTCTTGATCTGTGATCGTGCCTTTGATTATCCTGTTTTGACCGTGAGTCTTTCCTCACAGGTCCCATATAAGGTTCGTACCTGTTTTTACCGGATCTTTTTTCGTTCTCCGCACGTCTTGAACATGTACTTTCTTCTTTTTAAGATCGAGGAATAGTATCTTCCTCAATCCTCAACTTCATGCTATACTGTTATAAACATCGTTCCACGTTGTAGTCGGGAATTCTCGAAGGCTTTCCTTTAGTCTCCTCGTAGCATCCGAGCTTTTTTCATTCAAATTGCTTGTGAAAGCTATGGCTACCCAGTTATCAGTTACACGCGACAACGTCATTCTTTCGCGTTGAAATCTGTCCACGAATTCTCTAAGCAATTCTGAATCTCCTTGCTTAATTTTGAAAATATCCTCCATTCTTTTTCCACTTTTTGGGCTCCCGAGTGCGCTTTGATGAAAGAATCTGCAAGCTCAGCAAAAGAATTTATAGAATTTTCAGGTAAAAGGGAATACCACGTTAGTGCTCCTTTGGTGAGTGTTTCACCAAATTTCTTGACTAATACCGACTTGATCTCATGCTTAGTCAGATCATTGCCTTTTACGCCCGTTGTGAATGCAGTCACGTGGTCCCGTGGGTCTGTCGTTCTATCATACTTTGGAATATCAGGCATTTTGAACTTTTTTGGAATTGGGAGTGGGGCAGCATTCGGCTTCCAGGGTTGTTGCGAATATCTGTCCATGTCTACCCCTTTGATTATGGGTGGCACTCCGGGTATCTGCTCTATGCGTTCACTTTGCTCCTTGAGCTGTTTCTACAAGGTTAGTACTAAATTTTGTAAATCAGAATTAATTACATTACCTGGTTCTCTCTCCTGCGATTTACTGGGAGTTCCACCGCTGCCTGAGTTAACAAGCCCGGAACGAGGGTTTTCTATAGTGTTATTATTTGGAGAAGGTGTGGGTGTTGCAACTGGTAACTGGTTAACAAGCGCTTCAACAGCTTTGTTGACCTGAGCAGTAATTAACATCTGCAGAGTTTCATCAACAGCTTCAATATTTTCAAATTGAGCATACTCATTTATTTGAGATCCATCGGGAGTACCCTCACGAGATTGCCGTGAAGAGTCCTACGAAGTAGGAACTTGAATGTTAATGTTCTGTGGGCCTCCCTGACTTTGTTGGTTCTCTTGGTTTCCTGGGGTGTTGTCATTGTTATTCGACATGATTGATGTAACAAGGAAGGTCAAGTGAAAAGAAAATAGATTATCAGATCCCCGGTAACGGAACCAATTTGTTTAACCAAAAAATAAAATTTTGGTCAAAGCTAGAATTTAGAAGAACACGGGTTACTGATAATCAAAAGAATATGTAGAAGAGAATAATTTGAAATAACCAGAATGTAATCAGGAGAAAAACAAGTGAATCAGAGTGTATTTCAATTGTGTTTTGTGTCCTTACAAAAGCATTCTCTCCTTTTTATAATGGTTTTTTTGGAGATATGTGTATTGCCTTTGTCTTAATAAGGCAATTATGGGTAATAAATGACAATAAAAGAAATGTTACTCAATCATTTATATTAAATACAAATTCTCTAACGTACTCAGTATTTAATGTATGTTAAATACTGAATTTGGACTCTCATGCGTTGTCAGATTCATTTCCTTGATTCTTCTTGATCTTTGAGCTTTAAATGACTTAAACAGGTGCGGGCGCCAAACTATTTGAATAACTGCATGTGCCTCTTTCATCACCTTCTCTCGTATCTGTTATTGCTCGTGCCTCTTGGCTAATTATAACTCTTTGACCATTTGACTAATCCACGTGTCATGACACATCACATCTAATATACAAACTCAATTTTTCCCAATACAAAGGCGTCAGTTACCTCATTATGGATTCTAGGAATATGCCTGAACTCTACTGATCTGAATTGTTGAGAAAGATCATGCAAAAATTGTCAATACAGTATGATCTTAAAATCCTAGGTCTCTCATTCTCCCTGAATCTGGTGCACTAATAGATCTGAATCTACCAAAACCAATACTTCCTGAATGCCCATGTCTATAGCTAACCTTAAACCTAGAATGCATGCCTCGTACCCAGCCATGTTGTTGGTACAATAGAAATGAAGCTGGGTCGTAACAGGGTAGTGATGCCCTGTTTCAGAAATGAGCACAACCCATGTTCCGACACCTTTCATGTTAGTGGCTCCATCAAAGAAAAGTTTCCAACTTGGCTTTTCATCCTGCTCCACCTTGTCGATATGCATCACCTCTTTATCAGGAAAATAAGTCCTCAATGGCTCATACTCTTCATCCACCGGGTTCTCGGCCAAATGATCGGCCAATACTTGGGCTTTCATCGCGATTCGAGTCACATAGATGATGTCAAACTCTGTGAGCAAATCTGCCACTTTACAAGTCTTCCTGTGGGCATAGGCTTCTGAAAGATATACTTTAGAGGATACATGTGAGAAATGAAGTAAGTAGTATAGGACGACAAATAATGTTTCAACTTTTGTGCTACCCAAGTCAGGGCGCAACATGTCCTTTCAAAGAGAGTATACTTAACCTCATATGAAGTGAACTTCTTGCTGAGATAGTAACTGGCTTGCTCCTTCTTGCCAGTGATGCCATGTTGACCCAACACATAACCAAATGAATTATCCAAGACTGTCAGGTAGAGAATTAAAGGTATTCTAGGCTCCGGCGGGACCAACACAGGTAGGTTTGACAAGTAGCCCTTGATCTTATCAAATTCCTCCTGGCGCTCATCAGTCCATTTGTTCGCGGTATCCTTATTTAGCAACTTAAAGATGGGCTCACAAGTTGTCGTGAGTTGAGAAATAAACCAGTTGATGTAGTTTAAACGCCCAAGCAAACTCATCACCTCAATCTTATTCTTTGGCAGTGGCAATTCTTGGATGGCTTTGATCTTTGATGAATCCAACTCAATACCTCGCTGACTAACTATGAACCCCAACAGTTTCCCAGACGGAACACCAAATGCACATTTTGCAGGGTTGAGCTTAAGGTTGTACCTACAGAGCCTCTCGAAAAACTTTCTCAAATCCCTGGCATGGTCGGACTGTTTTCTTGACTTTAAAATCACATCATCTACATAGACCTCAATCTCCTTGTGTATCATATAATGCAATACGGTAGTCATTGCCCTCATATAAGTTGACCCAACGTTTTTCAAACCTAATGGCATTACCCGATAGCAATATATTCCCCACAGTGTGATGGACGCTGTCTTTTCTACATCTTCCTCATCCATCAAGATCTGGTGATATCCTGCATAGCAATCCACAAAAGACCTGATCTCATGCTTGGCACAGTTATCAATCAAGATGTGGATATTCGGCAATGGGAAGTTATCCTTTGGACTTGCTTTGTTGAGATCGCGGTAATCAACTCACACCCTGATATTACCATCCTTCTTTGGTATTGGCACAACATCAGCTAACCAAGTGGGGTATCGAGTAACCCAAATGACCTTTGCATCCAACTGTTTTGTGATTTCTTCCTTGATCTTCACACTCATGTCAGTCTTAAACTTCCTTAACTTCTACTTGATAGGAAGGAATGCCGAATCAATTGTCAATTTGTGAACTACCAAGTCAGTGCTCAAACTCGGCATGTCGTCATATGACCTTGCAAAAATATCTTTATATTCAAACAGTGTTTTGATTATTTCTTCCTTGATTTGTGGTTCCAGGTGTACACTTATCTTGTTTTACCTGATATTATCTGGATCCCCTAAATTAATTGCTTCAGTTTCATTCAACTTAGGCTTGGGTTTCTCTTCAAAATGATTTAGTTCTTTACTAATTTCCTCAAATGCCGCTTCTTCATCATATTCTGTTTCATCATCGCACTCTACTTCTTGGATTATTTTCAGAGTTAGATTGGCTTTTAAGACTTGGCCGAAAATTCCTCATGCATGTCATGCTATTGAAACCAGCATAAAAAGAACTGTACAAAGAAAGAAAAAAATGAAACACTATCCGGAGTAATGGAATAAGGGAAATTGCATTTTATTGAAAATAAGGATAGAAGGGTTTGTACATCAACACAAGTGAAAAATAAAAATCTGGATTACAACCCTGGAATAATCCAGATAACAGAAAGGAAAACAAAGCAAACTACCAAAAGTCCTTTCGAGTAGGGAGAGGAGTAGCCTTCAAATTGTTAAGCTTTACTTTTGGCCCGATAAACTGCACATCTACTTTGCTGGAACCTTCCCCAATTTCCACCATGTTCACCTCATCAAATAGACTCTAGAACCTTTCAATCAGCTCTTCATCAATGTCAACCACAGGCTTTGGGACTGCTGACACTGGGCACTTCACGACCCCTGGCTTGACGAAGGACCTGGAGAGGTGTGGGATAGGCTTAGGCAGTGACCATGCCTTCTTTTTCAACCTTTTAGCCCTCTTAACCTCCTCCCCTGTGGGCTTGAATCCCAGACCAAACGTGCCCAGGTTTTATGTAGAGACACTGGCTGCACGATACCTTATAAAGATGCACCTAGACCTTTGCCCTGGCACAAAACCATTCTTCAGCATTTCAGTTGCTACCGTGACGGATGCGGAGGCTAACTTTGGACCTGGAATACACTCCCCCTCTGGAATCTTCTCAACTGACACTGTTTCGGAAACATGGTAGACCTAATGCCCCTTATCGTCTTCGGCCTCAATAAATGGAACAGATGTATCATTGTAAGCAATAAGTTCTCATCACCATGCATAACGATTTCCTGTCTGTCCCACTCGAACTTTACCATCTAGTGCAGAGAAGACGGGACTGCCTTGGCAACATGTATCCAGGGCCTGGCCAATAGCAAATTGTAGGAGACAACCACATCTAGTACCTAGAATTCCATGGTAAATTCAACTGGTCCTATTGTCAATTCGAGCACGATATTGCCAACAGAATATTTCCCCCTCCGCCAAAACCTCAAACACATATATTGTTCTTGTGGATCCTTTCAGTATCAATTTTCAACTTTTGTAGAGTGGAGAGAGGGCAATTATTTGCGCTGGACCCATTATCAACTAGCACCTTTGTGACCATAGAATCCTCGCATTTCACTGAGAGATAAAGAGCTCGATTGTTCTCTGTACCCTCCAAAGGCAGCTCGTCATCCGAGAAAGTGATCATGTTTGCCTCGAATATCTTGTTGGCAATCTTCTCCAAATGGTTCACTGTGATCTTATCAGGGACATGAGCCTCATTCAAAATCTTCATGAGGGCCCGGCGGTGCTCGTCTGAATGTATCAACAATGATAGAAGAGAAATCTGAGTGGGGGTCTTCCTCAGTTGTTCCACGATGGAGTAATCCTGCACCTTCATTTTTCTCAAAAATTCTTCCGCCTCATCTTCGGTGACTGGCTTCTTCACTATAATTGGATTATATTTGAGCGGTTTATCTTTCCTTAATTCCATTGGGGCAAAGCATCTTCCCAAATGAGTCATCCCCCGGGTTTCATTAACTTCCACTTCCATTTCTTTCCCTTTATAAGTTACTGTCACTTGCTTGTAATTCCATGGAACATCCTTCGTGTTATCTATCAGTAGCTGGGTCACGGGTTTAATAATAATAGGGTCAATGAGAGCCCCTTCCACGATTATGACAGGCTTACTTGCTACCCCCGGCATGACCACTTTCGGCTTTCCTTGCTTTGTTTCCACATCATCTGGGAACCCCTTCACGCCTACCACAAGCGGCTTAACATCGAGCTTGCTTAGCTTGTCTGTCAACCCTTCAACTATCGAAGATGTTACATTTGTAACAACTAGAGTTTTGACTGAATTACTTTCACTGGAACAGGTCATCATGACGGACTTCGAAGGCTTCTCGGGCTCCTCATCCTTATACACTATCTCAATAATATATGTTTTGGCATGAGCTGGCAATGAATTTTGATTGATGTTTGGCGCTTCCGGGCTTTGGACCACAATTTGGTTTGTATCAATAAGCTACTGATGGCGCTCTTCAAATGTCAACACTTTTCTATGTTGTTCCTCGAAACATCAGAACAATATGCACATCTGAGGGAATAATTCAGGTTCTTGGGAGGGGGATTTGGTAATTTTGACTCAATCAGCCTTAGAACGTCCAACTGCCTCAACCTCTGAAACAGACTGGCGTAAGACTCTCCAAGGTGGGGTAAAGATTTGTTTCCACTGTTGCCTTTCCCTTTTATACTTCGACCTAGGTCGAAAGCTGGGACCATAGGGTTTCGGTATGTTTGTGGAGGTGGGTAAGGGTTTTGTGGAGCTGGGGCACTCCATTGCGGGTAAGGAGGGGGTTAAGCATATGACTATGCGTGGTGGACGTGGTATTGGGGTGGTTTGACTAAATATTGAGGGTCTTGTGGTGCGAAGTAGTGTTGGGTGGATTATATGGAGCTTGGGTATAGGTTTGAGGTTGAGGCCGAGGTTGGGTGTAATGGTGCGGTGAACCCTTTGGGCCATGCCACGATCCTGAGATGACCATAGCAACATCTTCTTTCTTCTTTTTCCCTAACATGCCCCCAGTGCCATTCTGGATCGATTGTGTGGTTGCTTTGATGGCAGAGTAGCTCATGATCTTGCTTGATTTGAGACCTTCCTCTACCATTCTTCCCATCTTCACCACTTCATTGAAAGACTTACCTATGGTCAAGATCAGATGACCAAAGTAAGTAGGCTCCAAGGCCTGAAGAAAGTAATCCACCATTTCATCTTCCTTCATTGGAGGGTCGACTCGTGCTGCCTGTTCTCTCCACCGGAAACCATACTCCCTGAAGCTCTGACTGGACTTTTTCTCTATTAGTCAAGGATAGGCGATCTGGGACAATTTCTATATTGTACTGGAAATGCCGAGCGAAAGCCTGAGCCAAGTCATCCCAAGTGTACCACCTGCTGTTGTCCTGGCGGGTGTACCATTCTAACGCCGCACCACTCAAACTTTGACTAAAATATGCCATTAGCAATTCATCTTTCCCTCCAGCGCCCCTCATTTTGCTGCAAAATCCTCTTAAGTGGGCCACAGGGTCTCCATGCCCGTCGTACAAGTCAAATTTGGGCATTTTGAATCGGGCAGGTAGCTGGACATTAGGAAACAAGAATAGATCCTTATATGCCACACTCACTTGGCCACCTAACCCTTGAATATTACTCAGCGACTGCTTCAAGCTCTTTACCTTCCTAAACATCTCCTCTTGCTCCGTGTTTTTAGGTGGCTTCTCAGTTTCGATAGAAAGTTCAAAGTGAGGAGTGTAGGAGTAGTGATCTGGGACTTTGAAGGTGGAATCTGGGGCATAGTACTGGATATCTTGGGCTTGGAATGCCGGCTCACTAGAAGATTGATGGAGGGTAGCTCACAGAGGTGCTATGAAGACAGGGGTAGTTGGAGGAGTAGGGTATATGGTTGCTTTGGCTGGTAGAGTTTGGATAGTTTGAGAAGTGGTGCCAGGATAGTTGTGGTAAGGGATGAAGCTTGGTGCATGTTGCGGGGATAGATCAACAATGGTGAGATCTTGAGATTGAGGTAGTGGTGGGATGAAAGCAGGGTTGGCAGGGTATGACGGTGGAGGATGCCCCTTAATCCATCCCTGGTACATCTCGGCCATTTGGTGCTTCAGCTTATGTACCTCTTCTTTCAAACCAGACTCAGATACATCCATCTCTCTCGACGGGTCAATAACATTCGCGTCCAATTCTTTGCTAGCCATGATTGCCTTGTGTTTAGACATGATATTATATGGGTGGCTTGCCAGAATGCCGAACAAACTAACCACCTTCCTAAACTCAAGGACAACAACAAACTTGTTAGTGTTTAAGAGTTTAACAGATAGGCAATCGCATGTTTGGGATGCTATGCACCTAAACAGTTAAATGCTTCTATCGTGTATTTGAACGGTTGCATGCATCATCCCGGCTTTAACTAACTCTTTTCACTTTGCATTTTTGTTTCCTTTCACTCCTGCCTTCCTTTAGTCACTATTGATTTTCTCACTTGGTTCATGCTTTCTTTATTATTTTTCGTGCTCTCTTTTATTTTTCTTGTTTTGTCACTCTTTCTTTCCACTCAGTTTATTTCTTTCCTCTTTTTCATTTTATAGTTATGATCGAATCCTATGGGTACGTTTTATGACACCGCATGAATTCATTACATAGTTTAGGAAGATCAGGAATAAAGTAAATAAACTAACTCTTTTTTTTTTGATATTTGAAATTTTATTTTTTTCTTTTTTTAAACTTCCGAGAGAAAGACTTATAAAGAAAAAGAAAACATTTTTGAATTTCGATATTTGTTTTTAAATATTTTTTGAATTTCAATTTTTTTATTTTGGAATTTTGAAAGAAAAATTTCTAAAGAAGAAAAGAAATATTTTTGATTTCTGGACTTTTATTTTGAATTTATGATAGAAAGACTTCTAAAGAAAAAGAAAATCTTTTTGAATCTTGAATTTTCTTTTCAGTTTTTGAAAGAAGAATGAAAATATTTTTGGATTTTGAGAAGAAATTAAAAGAACATATTTTTGGATTTTTTAAAAATTGGGGTCTAAAAGATAGACTTTCTACACAGAGAAGTAAATAAAAATATTTTTGGATTTTTTTTTGAAAATTATGGGCCGGAACCGATGAGGTTTGCCTACGTATCTCACATCCGGTGAAAATCAGACCCACGTAGTTCAGTCAGTTTTGACGCAACAAGAAAGTATGACTTATTTTGAAATGACCTTTTCTTTTTTTTAAAAAAAAAAATTCGGTAGTGTTTCGGGATATTTTGAGCACCAGGGTTTTGGAAACTGATGATTTTCTCTCTCCTACCTCAATCTTGGTTTTTCTTGACTTTTCTTCTCTATTCTAAAAGCCGGTCAACATGCAGGCCTAAGCAAATAAATGTATAAGTAGCACTTAAAAAATGCATCAGGATGGTCTAGACGGACCCAATCCTTGTGTTGAGTCCCCAAAGTCAAATGCACGTGATGCAAATAAGCGTTCCTACTAGGGATCCAACATGAGGTTATGTTATTCTAGGTTTAAAACCAGGGTGTATTGTTCTAGACCTGGCTTACCCGAGCGGACAACTCGAGCCGGGAGGGCAGCGTATCGGGAATACAGAAACTTCACCGGCTTTACAACTTGTCGGAACCTTGTTCTAAAATAAGGATATGACTCTAACAGAAAAGAAGTAATGCGAAGCGCACACTCCCCAGATGATTTAGAAGACTCGGAGAGAAGAGGGGTTACGTAATAGTTTATATACAATTCAAACAATATCAAAGCGGTAAAAAGCGGTATTTAGCACGTTAGGCTCAAACGCGTAAAAATCAGATAGTAAACAAAAGTCAACTATAACAGTTATTCTAAGCTCGAATTCTGAACCCTGAACCAGAGAGTCTGGGTTCGTTCCCCAGCAGAGTCACCAGAGATGTCACACCTCCTTTTTTCGGAAGGGAATATAAAGGAATTTTTCTAATTAAAGTGATAATAATTGAAACAAAATTATTTATTCAAATTCAAAGTCGCCACTTGGGATAGTTTATAGTGTCCCAAGTCACCAGTTTAAAATCTCGAATCGAGGAAGTTGACTCTATTTATGGTCTGCGAACACAGAAATCCGGGTAAGGAATTTTGTTAACCCGAGAGAAGGTATTAGGCATTTCCGGGTTCTGTGGTTTTAGCACGGTCACTCAACTATTATTAATAGGACTAATTACCTAATTAATTATATATTTAGAACCTATCGTGCATTTCTAACTTTCTAACCGCTGTTAATGTTTTTAGGAAAATTCATGATCATCGTACACTTGTCTATTCTGGAAAACACATCGCAAACCACGCTACATGAAATGCACCCGCAGTTCACGGCATGTTTATTTTATTTAACACTATTAGTGGTTATGACCGGATCACATGAAATGTGCACCCGAATTTTGGAAATTATGTATCACAACTACGTCACGGGAACCGTACCCGTAGCTATGATGATTTATTATAGCGTGCCTAAAGTAAACTATGAGTATTCATATTTAAAACTAATTCGACATTCAATGAAGGCTACTAATTATAAATATGCGTTGGACGCTACGTTAAGCATTTAATTTTTTGGTAAAAATTGGATGAGTAACAAGCCCAGTACATTGTCTGAAGCAAATCGTTAAAGAAAATATAGTTGGTGTTGAGCCCAAGCAAAGGAAAAATGGAGGAGTTTTCACCAGACAGCCTTATTTGGGCCATCACCAGGCCCGATTACATTTTAAAGAAAAACCTTCAGCATTAAAGCCTGCTCAGGCTTAATTTATCCTAATTCACTTGTAACCAAATATTTGCGCAAATCCTAAAAAAACAAAGTGCTAAACGCCTACATTATAGGCCTTAACTCATTATCATGCATTTAGTCATAACAAAATAAGATTAAACCTTAAACTATTCATAAATCACCTTAAACTCAAATATACAATCACCTTAACAATGCTGAAATTAGTAACAATTTAGCTGAATGTACTCAGCAACCAAACACTGCATTTCGAACATGTAGCATAATAACCATCATTCTCTAATAAACGCCCAAAAACGCTACTGGGTTATCAACTATCTCGACCTTTGAACAATACATGGAACATATAAGCTAATTTAAACATTCATATGTGAAGCTCCTAACTAGGCGATTGACTATCAAACAGATCTAGAATACTCAAACATAGCTGAGAACAAAAATTACAAAAAAAAAAGAAACTAAATAACTTGAATACATCATATGTAAGGAAAAGACTAAAGTTTAACATTAAGCAACAATCTTCAGGTCACAAATACATCTTTGAAAGAAAGAACATGCTTGCACTCCACTTGTTATTCAAGGCTCAACGAATACCTGGTTACAAGGAGCAAAAAAAGATAAGGAATCCTTGAGAACAAAGAAAGCAGCAAGAAATCAGTAGAAATCAGCAACAAGAAACAACAATGCACACAGCTTCACACTCAATCCATGTTTAGACTTATAAAACCAGAAATTTGTTCTAGCTTTTTTCTTTTGCAATCAGAAATTGGATCAGCTATTAATGGAACAGTAGAGCTGAACTTTTTTAGGGTGTTTTAGGGTCTGAAAATCTATCTAATGAGTGAGGAAAAGGTTTTATTTATAGCTACTAAATATGCCATGTGCTGAAAAGGATAAAAGAATTATTCCCTTCAGCCCCCACCCCCTAAATTTCAGGGAAAAAGAATCTTTTATAACTTAAATTGCACAGCTGTTGGACAACTGCCCTTATTCAGATATTTTCACATGTTCTTTATCAATTCTAGATGGCTAGTACACTTTTAAAACCTTCCCCTTAGGTTTGGGCCAATTGTCCTGGCCAAATGGCCCAAGACAGGCCCAAGTCATGGCCAAACCCAGGCCTTGACTGATCAAGCCTTTATTGGCCAAACCAGAACCGAACATGAAAGTAAAAAACTATTACAAATTACCCCAGCAAATCATTTGAACATTCTGAAATTAATTAGTACCCAACCACTAACAACTAAATTCAATTAAATGGCAATAAACCTAAGAGATATGCAAATCAGTTAATAACTAGTTAATTTAGCTCGATTAACTTAAAACCTACACAATTGACCAATTAGAATCACTGACCTTAAACAAACTAAAAACTAATTCAAACAAGTAAATAATAAGAACTAATTCAAACAAGTAAATAATAAAAGAAAATCAGAAAACAGAAACGAAGAAAGGAAAAGAAAGAGGAATGGTAGTGGTTTTGGCCGGAATGAATTGACGACTGAAGCGACTCAACAAAAGATGAAGACGACGAACTTTGCTGGGAATCAGTAGTCTTGGTCAGAAACCGACGACTCTCGAAATAAACCAAAACTAACGTTAAGCAATTGTTCTTAACAAGAACAATTGCTTAACACAAGTCTCGAGTCAAATCGAGCCTTGGCAGCATAGAAATCAAAGTTAGGAACGGATTAGGGTTTTTTTTCACAATTTCAGATTTGAAATTAAGGAATAGGTGGGGATTCTGGGGAAACTAATGATAGATTTGTGCCGGGGGGGGGGGTATGGGAATATAGGGTGAAAATATGGGGATGTTTGGAGACAGGCCGCTGCCGTAGGGCAATTTTCGGCGGCGGCAACGGTTGGGGTGAGAGAGAAATGAGGGAGATGAGTAGTGGGTGAGTTCTCTAGGGTTTGGGGGGGGTCTTTCGGACAGATATAAGGGAGGTGGGGGATCAGTTCTCATCCGTCCGATCAAACAAAATCAACGGCTCAGATTTAAGTATAATGAAACGACGTCGTTGGGGTTTTAGGTGGGGAGTGGACCGGGTAAGGGTATTTGGGCTTGGCAGATTGGGAAGAGAAATTGGGTAGTGGGAAACACAAACCAGCCCAACTGTTAAGGTAGCCCCACCCCTTTCGTTTCTTGGTTTATTTAACTTCTAAAATTAGACTAAAAACCTAAACTAAATCCTAAATAAATCTAATATGTAAATCAAAGATAATTATCTATTTTCAGCACTTAAAATAATTAATTAACCTAAAATTAATGAAAAAATTACTAATTTGCAATTAAACTAAAGTGCAAAAATGAACCAATATTTTTTGATTTTTTGTTTATATTTACTGCAATTGAGACCTAAAATGCAATGCATGATGTTTTTTTGTATTTGTATTTTTATTTTAAATAATTAAATATGCAATTAAATGCAAACAAAAAATACCATGATATTCCTGAAAATTCTACAAACATTAAAATAAAGTGAGAAAAATCTACTTGTGATCTTGTCGGAATATTTTTTGCCGGGCAAAAATCACGTGCTCACAATTAGTATTTGTAATTATATTTAAAGAGAGTTTTTGAAATTTGAGATTCCAATCTCGACTTAGAAAACATTATTATGGTTTTTTTCTTCTTTGTCCCCTATTAAAACAGATGGTGATTTTTGCTTTGTGGACACAAACTATCACTAACATCTGTATAATCAGTTAGCTACTCCAACTAAACCAAAACATTAGCATCCTAAATATATTGCTATGACACTAACAAATAAACTACATATGAAAAACTAAAACAGAAATATTTTTTTTAAAAAAAATAAAAGAAGGAATTAGGAAAATGAAGTAAATAATGATAACACATACTTTTTTTTGTTTCCCATCCGGTATTCGGTACCCGTATTAGAGCCCGATTATATCTGAATCGCACCGTATAGGGCCCCAATGGGGGGAGGGGGGGAAGCGCTCCCTACCAAGAATTTTTATAACACATACTTTGACTCCTTGTCCATGTTGCTATTTTGGTTCTCTCTTTTTATTTTTTCCTTTTACTTCTTTCTTCCATTCCACTCTTTCGTTATTTTTCTTTCCATTTTTCATCTCAGGCCTTTACCTTCTCTCCTCTGCAACAATAATGGAACAACATTTCCTCTCAAATCTCTCCTAACTCGGATTGTTTCTTTCTCCAAATAATTCTTCTTTCCTTATGGACACTCTCGGTACTCTTCAATTAAATTCCTCAATCAATTTAGAAATATTGTTCGATATCTCTCTGTAAGAAAAATTATAGTGAGACAGCTTTCGAGAAAGATTTTTACATACCTTGGTACAAAATTGTTGCAACTTGACCCTACTCATTACACACATCACCTTTAAGACAACCATATTCTTTCTCTTCTCTAAAAAAAAGTGCACTTGATAGGAGCAGACAAAATTGTGGAGATGCCCCATACTTGTTGGCCACAAGAAACTTTAACATTCTATGGACTACTGCCGTAAGAACTAATACATCCAATATTACTCCTACAATCATGTAGACAGAAGAAAGCACAAGGAGCAGTAAACAGAATGAGAAAACAAAATGTACAACATTCTCTGACTCGATAGAAGTTTGCACTTAAATATCCTCTTTCAGCATCAATGATTTTCAGTATTCTCAGCATAGCATGCACAAATTTAAAAAGGCTAATTTAGATCATATACTAATGGTTACATTCTCAATTAATAGCACATTGATTACACAAAAAAATTGTGTCTTTTGGCTTCTGATGAAACGTAATAACGATATTTTTAATATTGAGTCTCTTGAGTGTGCCCTTTTGGTTGTGACTCACTTATTATGGAGGTGCGATTAAGATTTTCTTTTTCGAAATGGTGTCTTTCCCTTGCAATTAAAATGTGATTTTCTTAAATTTAATAGGAGGAAAAAACTCAAAAATTTGAGAAATTAGATAAATGCCTTTCCTAGTCAATAAAATTGACTCAAAGTTTAATAAACTCAAAGGGATTGTTAAACAAAATCATAAATATGCTGACAAACCAAGGATGCAGACCTATTATTATCCTCGTCCTACTCCTCAAGATGTGTTGATTGAGGAACGAGATTGGAATCAGACAAATACGTCTTATAACGGTTCCGAAATTTATGAATGGAATCTTGATGGTCTAACTGATAGACAATTAACCATTCTCGTACACAGAATGCTTATGTATTCGACTATCTGTAAAAGTGTTAAAATACAGATAGAAATATTTGCAAAATGATCATTGCAGGATTTACTGGCCAACTTCGTGGCTGGTGGGATAATCATTTATCTGTAGAGGAAAAGGCTTTCGTTATTAATGCTAAGGCAACCGACGAAGGTGTTGATAACATAGGTATGGCTCTAGTAATGGGTAGAGAAGATGCAGTTTATACCCTTATCCTTACTATCTTAGAGCATTTCAATGGTAGATTTACCTCGAATCATCAGACCATCCGAACTTTACTTAATGGACTTAGATGTAAGACCCTTAGTGAATTTAGATGGTATAAAGACACTTTTATGAGTAGAGTTATGGAACTACCCGACAATAAATTTGAGCATTGGAAAGCCAAGTTTATAGATGGTCTCCCTTCCTTATTTGCTGAAAGAGTTAGGAATGTGTTAAAGGGTAGTTGCGGTGAGATTCTTTATAATAATTATACTTATGGTAAGCTTATAGGTGTTTGTACACAAGAAGGATTGAAATTGTGTAATGAGCTAAGGCTTTCTAGACAGCTTTCCGGAGTCCATTTATGGATCCAGGGGATAGAGAATTCAATAAAGAAGTAGATTTGATCAATTTTTTCTAGGTAGCAGATATGATTTGCGTGATATAACTCGGTTAGGAAAGGCGAAGCTTTTGCCCATTCTTTGTATAACTTAAGGAATGGTTCAGGCAGAATCTTGGTAGTAGGACCGTGGTATGACCACCAGTTTAAAAACCAGTTAGGGATAGGTCCTGTAAATACCTTTGCACATACTTTGATAAACCAAGTATGTTTATGTCTCTCATTGTTATAATAAAGCACCCTATCAAATGCTTGGATATAATCCCAATAAGTAAATCAACTATGAATAATGCTTGCAACCAAACACTGCAAATAATGCTTGCAACTATGGATATAATCCCAATAAGTAAATCAACTATGAATAATGCTTGCAACCAATTGTTGCAAATAATGCTTGCAACCAAACACTGCATTTCGAACATGTAGCATAATAACCATCATTCTCTAATAAACGCCCAAAAACGCTACTGGGTTATCAACTATCTCGACCTTTGAACAATACATGGAACATATAAGCTAATTTAAACATTCATATGTGAAGCTCCTAACTAGGCGATTGACTATCAAACAGATCTAGAATACTCAAACATAGCTGAGAACAAAAATTACAAAAAAAAAAGAAACTAAATAACTTGAATACATCATATGTAAGGAAAAGACTAAAGTTTAACATTAAGCAACAATCTTCAGGTCACAAATACATCTTTGAAAGAAAGAACATGCTTGCACTCCACTTGTTATTCAAGGCTCAACGAATACCTGGTTACAAGGAGCAAAAAAAGATAAGGAATCCTTGAGAACAAAGAAAGCAGCAAGAAATCAGTAGAAATCAGCAACAAGAAACAACAATGCACACAGCTTCACACTCAATCCATGTTTAGACTTATAAAACCAGAAATTTGTTCTAGCTTTTTTCTTTTGCAATCAGAAATTGGATCAGCTATTAATGGAACAGTAGAGCTGAACTTTTTTAGGGTGTTTTAGGGTCTGAAAATCTATCTAATGAGTGAGGAAAAGGTTTTATTTATAGCTACTAAATATGCCATGTGCTGAAAAGGATAAAAGAATTATTCCCTTCAGCCCCCACCCCCTAAATTTCAGGGAAAAAGAATCTTTTATAACTTAAATTGCACAGCTGTTGGACAACTGCCCTTATTCAGATATTTTCACATGTTCTTTATCAATTCTAGATGGCTAGTACACTTTTAAAACCTTCCCCTTAGGTTTGGGCCAATTGTCCTGGCCAAATGGCCCAAGACAGGCCCAAGTCATGGCCAAACCCAGGCCTTGACTGATCAAGCCTTTATTGGCCAAACCAGAACCGAACATGAAAGTAAAAAACTATTACAAATTACCCCAGCAAATCATTTGAACATTCTGAAATTAATTAGTACCCAACCACTAACAACTAAATTCAATTAAATGGCAATAAACCTAAGAGATATGCAAATCAGTTAATAACTAGTTAATTTAGCTCGATTAACTTAAAACCTACACAATTGACCAATTAGAATCACTGACCTTAAACAAACTAAAAACTAATTCAAACAAGTAAATAATAAGAACTAATTCAAACAAGTAAATAATAAAAGAAAATCAGAAAACAGAAACGAAGAAAGGAAAAGAAAGAGGAATGGTAGTGGTTTTGGCCGGAATGAATTGACGACTGAAGCGACTCAACAAAAGATGAAGACGACGAACTTTGCTGGGAATCAGTAGTCTTGGTCAGAAACCGACGACTCTCGAAATAAACCAAAACTAACGTTAAGCAATTGTTCTTAACAAGAACAATTGCTTAACACAAGTCTCGAGTCAAATCGAGCCTTGGCAGCATAGAAATCAAAGTTAGGAACGGATTAGGGTTTTTTTTCACAATTTCAGATTTGAAATTAAGGAATAGGTGGGGATTCTGGGGAAACTAATGATAGATTTGTGCCGGGGGGGGGGGTATGGGAATATAGGGTGAAAATATGGGGATGTTTGGAGACAGGCCGCTGCCGTAGGGCAATTTTCGGCGGCGGCAACGGTTGGGGTGAGAGAGAAATGAGGGAGATGAGTAGTGGGTGAGTTCTCTAGGGTTTGGGGGGGGTCTTTCGGACAGATATAAGGGAGGTGGGGGATCAGTTCTCATCCGTCCGATCAAACAAAATCAACGGCTCAGATTTAAGTATAATGAAACGACGTCGTTGGGGTTTTAGGTGGGGAGTGGACCGGGTAAGGGTATTTGGGCTTGGCAGATTGGGAAGAGAAATTGGGTAGTGGGAAACACAAACCAGCCCAACTGTTAAGGTAGCCCCACCCCTTTCGTTTCTTGGTTTATTTAACTTCTAAAATTAGACTAAAAACCTAAACTAAATCCTAAATAAATCTAATATGTAAATCAAAGATAATTATCTATTTTCAGCACTTAAAATAATTAATTAACCTAAAATTAATGAAAAAATTACTAATTTGCAATTAAACTAAAGTGCAAAAATGAACCAATATTTTTTGATTTTTTGTTTATATTTACTGCAATTGAGACCTAAAATGCAATGCATGATGTTTTTTTGTATTTGTATTTTTATTTTAAATAATTAAATATGCAATTAAATGCAAACAAAAAATACCATGATATTCCTGAAAATTCTACAAACATTAAAATAAAGTGAGAAAAATCTACTTGTGATCTTGTCGGAATATTTTTTGCCGGGCAAAAATCACGTGCTCACAATTAGTATTTGTAATTATATTTAAAGAGAGTTTTTGAAATTTGAGATTCCAATCTCGACTTAGAAAACATTATTATGGTTTTTTTCTTCTTTGTCCCCTATTAAAACAGATGGTGATTTTTGCTTTGTGGACACAAACTATCACTAACATCTGTATAATCAGTTAGCTACTCCAACTAAACCAAAACATTAGCATCCTAAATATATTGCTATGACACTAACAAATAAACTACATATGAAAAACTAAAACAGAAATATTTTTTTTAAAAAAAATAAAAGAAGGAATTAGGAAAATGAAGTAAATAATGATAACACATACTTTTTTTTGTTTCCCATCCGGTATTCGGTACCCGTATTAGAGCCCGATTATATCTGAATCGCACCGTATAGGGCCCCAATGGGGGGAGGGGGGGAAGCGCTCCCTACCAAGAATTTTTATAACACATACTTTGACTCCTTGTCCATGTTGCTATTTTGGTTCTCTCTTTTTATTTTTTCCTTTTACTTCTTTCTTCCATTCCACTCTTTCGTTATTTTTCTTTCCACTTTTCATCTCAGGCCTTTACCTTCTCTCCTCTGCAACAATAATGGAACAACATTTCCTCTCAAATCTCTCCTAACTCGGATTGTTTCTTTCTCCAAATAATTCTTCTTTCCTTATGGACACTCTCGGTACTCTTCAATTAAATTCCTCAATCAATTTAGAAATATTGTTCGATATCTCTCTGTAAGAAAAATTATAGTGAGACAGCTTTCGAGAAAGATTTTTACATACCTTGGTACAAAATTGTTGCAACTTGACCCTACTCATTACACACATCACCTTTAAGACAACCATATTCTTTCTCTTCTCTAAAAAAAAGTGCACTTGATAGGAGCAGACAAAATTGTGGAGATGCCCCATACTTGTTGGCCACAAGAAACTTTAACATTCTATGGACTACTGCCGTAAGAACTAATACATCCAATATTACTCCTACAATCATGTAGACAGAAGAAAGCACAAGGAGCAGTAAACAGAATGAGAAAACAAAATGTACAACATTCTCTGACTCGATAGAAGTTTGCACTTAAATATCCTCTTTCAGCATCAATGATTTTCAGTATTCTCAGCATAGCATGCACAAATTTAAAAAGGCTAATTTAGATCATATACTAATGGTTACATTCTCAATTAATAGCACATTGATTACACAAAAAAATTGTGTCTTTTGGCTTCTGATGAAACGTAATAACGATATTTTTAATATTGAGTCTCTTGAGTGTGCCCTTTTGGTTGTGACTCACTTATTATGGAGGTGCGATTAAGATTTTCTTTTTCGAAATGGTGTCTTTCCCTTGCAATTAAAATGTGATTTTCTTAAATTTAATAGGAGGAAAAAACTCAAAAATTTGAGAAATTAGATAAATGCCTTTCCTAGTCAATAAAATTGACTCAAAGTTTAATAAACTCAAAGGGATTGTTAAACAAAATCATAGGTATGCTGACAAACCAAGGATGCAGACCTATTATTATCCTCGTCCTACTCCTCAAGATGTGTTGATTGAGGAACGAGATTGGAATCAGACAAATACGTCTTATAACGGTTCCGAAATTTATGAATGGAATCTTGATGGTCTAACTGATAGACAATTAACCATTCTCGTACACAGAATGCTTATGTATTCGACTATCTGTAAAAGTGTTAAAATACAGATAGAAATATTTGCAAAATGATCATTGCAGGATTTACTGGCCAACTTCGTGGCTGGTGGGATAATCATTTATCTGTAGAGGAAAAGGCTTTCGTTATTAATGCTAAGGCAACCGACGAAGGTGTTGATAACATAGGTATGGCTCTAGTAATGGGTAGAGAAGATGCAGTTTATACCCTTATCCTTACTATCTTAGAGCATTTCAATGGTAGATTTACCTCGAATCATCAGACCATCCGAACTTTACTTAATGGACTTAGATGTAAGACCCTTAGTGAATTTAGATGGTATAAAGACACTTTTATGAGTAGAGTTATGGAACTACCCGACAATAAATTTGAGCATTGGAAAGCCAAGTTTATAGATGGTCTCCCTTCCTTATTTGCTGAAAGAGTTAGGAATGTGTTAAAGGGTAGTTGCGGTGAGATTCTTTATAATAATTATACTTATGGTAAGCTTATAGGTGTTTGTACACAAGAAGGATTGAAATTGTGTAATGAGCTAAGGCTTTCTAGACAGCTTTCCGGAGTCCATTTATGGATCCAGGGGATAGAGAATTCAATAAAGAAGTAGATTTGATCAATTTTTTCTAGGTAGCAGATATGATTTGCGTGATATAACTCGGTTAGGAAAGGCGAAGCTTTTGCCCATTCTTTGTATAACTTAAGGAATGGTTCAGGCAGAATCTTGGTAGTAGGACCGTGGTATGACCACCAGTTTAAAAACCAGTTAGGGATAGGTCCTGTAAATACCTTTGCACATACTTTGATAAACCAAGTATGTTTATGTCTCTCATTGTTATAATAAAGCACCCTATCAAATGCTTGGATATAATCCCAATAAGTAAAATTCATAGTTGGATAAATGAGTTTCTTGGCCAAAGTCGTCTTCTTTTCTCCCTCAATACATTCATAAACTAATGTTGCCTCATAAATTTACTCGTGATAATAGTCATAAATTTTTATTTATATTTCAGGCATACATGCAGAAACAAATTACAACGATATGTATAAGAAAAAAATATATATGAAACAAAGACACAAAAATAGAATGAGATAATTATAGTTTTATAATGTCAGAATACATTTAGAATGTGTAACGCAAGACCTCTTACCTAACTTTCTTGTTTAAATGTTCTAAAAATAATTTGCTCGCACTTTGTGGATGCATGAAGAATTAAAGTGTCACGATCCTAACCCCGAACCCGGTCGTGATGGCGCCTTTCATGAAGACAAGGCCAACCAGTTATACCCAATTCGCTTTTCAAAATAGTTAATAGACATAAAGACAGTCTAAACATGATTAATAATACCAAACAGCGGAAAATATCGATAACAATGCGGAAATATACTCGACACAGTCCTAACCGGGGTGTCATAAGTCACGAGCATCTACTAGGTATAAATACAACTAAAGGCCTGAAGTGTACAAAGATGGACTAATGAAATGAAGAGAGAAGAGCAATGCTGCGAATGCCGGTAGCTACCTTGATAAACTCTGATGACCCTGCCTCCGATCAGCCAAAACCCGCTATCGGGTATATAAATACCTGAATCTACACGCAAGGTGTAGGGAGTAAAGTGAGTACTCCAACTCAGTGAGTAACAAATGTAAATAAAGACTGAAAGGAAGAAATCACGTAAAACATATCAAGATATTGTATAGAAGCAGTTCAAAACCAGTAAGAAAGCAGTGAAGCTGTAAAATCTCTTAAAACCTCTTAGCTCAGTTTAAATTTCTTTGAAAATGAATTTCCAACGGTTACGCAAATGAATGCAAAATATTTAGTGCAGATACGCACAAAATTCCGCCCCTCGGGAACAAATTCCATAGTTTAACAGGTAAAAGACAAGTAAATATGAAAGATAAACACATGAAGGTTCGCCCCTCGAGCACAATGTCAACAACTCCGCTCCTCGGGCAATATCTCAGAACAATAACAGCCCCTCGGGCAATCACATAAAACACTACCAGCCCTTCGGGCAAATCACATAGAACAATACCAGCCCCTCGAGCTATCACATAGAACAATATCAGCCCCTCGGGCTATATCTCACATCACAATGGGTACTCATACTCACTGGGGGTGTACAGACTCCGGGAGGGGCCCCTTATGGCCCAAGCTCAATATCAAGCTATCTCGTGGCATCAAATCTAGGCCATCGGGCTCATATCAGTCAAGCCACCTCGTGGCGTATAAATCTCAGGACCTCGGCCTCATAAACAATATCAACAAGCTACCTCGTGGTGTACATATCTCAGGCCCTCAGCCTCAAATCAGTATCAGTATCTCACTGCTGCGGCGTGCAGTCCGACCCAAAAGTATCCTCACAATACAGGCCCTCGGCCTTACCCCGTCAAAAATCACATAAGCCACTCGGGTAATAGTAAAACATGATGCTTAGCCAAAAATATTTTTGAATATCATATCAAGTGTTAAAGCAAAATAAACTTGGCTAGCTTTGAAAATAGTGGAAAATAATATGACTGAGTTCAAGTATAAAGTCAAAACAGTGAGGAAATATCAACAAAAATCCCCGAAGGGTTCAAATAGCTGGCACTGGGCCCAATTATAGCCCAAATAACGATGATAGCAAATAGTTTTTAGTCAAATACGCGGTAAAATCATCAATCGGGATGGACCAAGTCACAATACCCAATAGTGCACAACCCCACGCCCGTCATCCAACATGTGTCTCACAATAATATAGCACAATGATGTGCAATTCGGGGTTTCAAACCCTCAGAGCATCATTTACAATCATTACTCACCTCGATCCGGTCCAAACTCTATCCCGCGATGCCTCACCCGCGCGAATCGACCTCTGGATGCTCCAAATCTAGCCACAATTAGAATGAATACGTCGCAATATGCCAAGGGAACAAAGCCCAAACGAAAACAATCGAAAATACCAAAAATTCCGAAATTAGCAAAATCCGAGCCCCGGGCCCACTTCTCGAAACTCAAAAAATTTCACATCAACAGGTTCCTTATCCTCCCACGAGTTCATACATATCAAAACTTCTCAAATCCGACCGCAAATGGTCCTCCAAATCCCCAATCAAAAAGTTCAAAATCCCATGCCCTAGTTCTTCCATTTTAAGCTTAAGTTTCCATGATTTTCTAGGTAGATTTCACAATAGAATCAAGTTTTAGGTCCGAAATTCTTACCTCCAATCGATTTTCCTTGAATCCCTCTTTAAACTCCTTCAAGAATCTCCAAAAATGAGCAGCTATGGGTGAAAATAGACCCAAAATCGCTGACAAGACGACTTAAAAACATTCTGCCCATGCCTAACCTTCCTTCATCGCGATCGCGACACTACCCTCGCGATCGCGAAGAACAAATCTTTCCAAAAATTACACTACGCGAACGCGACAAGGCCTACGCGAACGCGATGCTTCTTTCTCCTACACCTTCGCGAATGCGTTCATCCCTACGCGAACGCGATGAACAATTGACCTGGAACCCATCTGACCCCACTTCCTCTACGAGATCGCGAATGCTCTCCCGCGAACGCGGTACACTGCATCCCAGCCCTCCGCAAATGCAAAGCCCCTATTGCGAACGCGAAGGCTTAATTCCTGGCCTTCCTAAATCCTTCTACTCGATCGCGATACACCCTACGCGATCGCGAAGGGCAATTTCTCCGCAACCTGAACCTGCATTTTCTGCAATCTTTTAAGGCACAAAATGGTCCGATTGACCATCCGAAACTCACCCGAGGCCTCCGGGACCTCAACCAAAGGCCAACACATCCTAAAACCTTATTCAAACTTGCTCTAATCATCAAAACACCTCAAACAACATCAAATCATCCAAAATACATCGGATTCAAGCCAAACTTTCTAAAATCTTTTGAATTACGCTTTTGATCAAAAACCTAACCAAAACACGTCCGAACGACCTGAAATTTTGGACACACATCCCAAATGACACAACAAAACTGCTACAACTTCCGAAATTTCATTCCGGCCTCTATATCAAAATCTCACCTATCAACCGGAAAACGCTAAAATCTCAATTTCGCCAATTCCAGCCTATACCTTCCACGGACTTCCAAAAAGCATTCCGATCATGCTCCTAAGTCCCAAATCACCTAACGGAGCTAACCAAATCATAAAAATTCTGATCCGAGATCATATACATACAAGTCAAAATCTTGGTCAAACCTTTCAAATTTAAAGCTTTAAACTGAGAACTGTTCTCCCAATTTCATTCTGATTACCCTGAAAACCAAAACCAACGATTTATATAAGTCATAATGCATCACACGAGGCAAGTCATGCCCGAGAACTGGAGATCACAGTGCAAAATCTCAAAACGACCGGTCGGGTCGTTACATCCTCCCCACTTAAGCATACGTTCGTCCTCGAACGTGCCCAGAGTTGTTCCAAAAGCTAGCCAATTGCTGAATAACCTTAACATGCATATACCCGGGGTGATCCCACGTCACCCTATCTCATATAGGTCCGATAACACAATATGACTGAAATTCCGCAATCCATCCTACTCCATATACCATAGAACTACATTTCTACCTCTAAAATCATCAATACGATCAGAATCTCACATTTATACTGTGAATAAGTCCAAACAAGCTGTAACAAACCATATCTGCTATCTCAGATGCAATCACATGATATACCACGTAACTCAAACACTAGCAGCGATAACTTCTAATCACAGCAGCTGCACATAACAACCAAATACCGATAGAAAATCTCTTATCAACTAAAGTCTCATTCTACCACTTCCATATACTGCCAATGATAAATGAAACACGCAATAAACCATAGCCATTTCTCAGATCAACCATTCATAAGGCCACTTCTCCTTTGGCAAGGACCATAGCAAATTTCTTAGCCGAACCTTGATATTATCCTTCAAACATGTTGAAATCGAATCCGTTTGTATTCATTAAAGACCCCAACGATCTCATCTAATCCAACACAATTACTCTGGTGACATGACACATCAATACAGACTAAAGCCACAACTTGCATAGTCCACGCACTAATAAGCAACAATCTGAACATACTCACATCATGAAACTGATTCAAATGAAAGAGCTAAACGTCAAGCTCACCAGTACCACCACAACACAACGCTGAGAACCCGTCTCTCATCATAAGAACAGAATACACAAATCTAGACCGCAAGGTCATATCTTCACATCACTCCGCCGTTATGCGTGATCCTATCCACATTATTCCACATGAACCACCTCAATTCACTATGCTCGAAATCGATAACTACGCACAATTTGATGTATGTAGCCAAAGAAAATCATCATACCCACGGTAAAGCAAATAACCTACACCATACAAACCTGAAAGGACATAACCGATACGCCATTTACCGACAACACCCAATACTCTTCCCGCTCGACTTCTACTATGAAACACCAAGAGAACCGCACCATATGTGCCTATAACCAACAACTCATAACGCCTCGCGACACAGAAGGGTAACTCATAGATCTTCCCAAATTACTAATAAACTCAATAATAATCAAATTAACACATCCGTCAACAATACAATCCGGAGCAAACTGAGCCGACTAAAGTTAGAACACGCATCCACATTGGCCTGCCAACGAAACCCCTTTATCAAGGAAACCCTGAAGCTGCTCCTTCAACCCCTTTAACTCTGCCGGTGCCATACGATACACGATGCCCGACATCAAATCAATACCGAAATCAACAACCTTGCCCGGCGGCATGCCCGGCCACAAGAAACACATCCCAAAAGTCCCTCACCACCGGAACTGAATCAATAATAGAAGCCTCTACACTGACATCTATCACGAAACCCCAACTAAGAAAGGCAATCCTTCCCAGCCGTCTGCTGGGTCTTTGAGATATAAAACCACTCCACTAGGACATAATCCGTCGAACATCGCCACTCAATCTGTGGCATTCCGGCATAGCCAATAGTGTTTTCTTAGCGTAATAGTCCAGAATGACATAACATGGAGACAACCAGTCTGAACCCGATATCACATCCAAAATCTAACATACCAAGCAAAAAAAGATCTGCTCGGGTCTCCATACCCTGACAGTTACTAAACAGTGCCGATACACGAGTCCCACAACCACCATATAGCCTGAGCATGAGAACTCCTAGTCTCCAACTCCATATAGCACACAAATCACCATACCTGATTCCAAATTCCGCCGTCCGGATACAGACCACACCTCAAATGCCCAATCATTCCACGAAAGATACTCTAAAATTCCCCTGTGCCACCTAACAAACTCGAATATCAGCAGTCGATCTAATAAGAAAGCGCCACAATACTACCGAAGTACCATCAACTTCATCGCATTGCCTCTTTTGAAACATATACCCTCGTCAAATCACTCCAATTAGCAATACCTTTTCCTTAATCATCTAAAGATCATCCCCCTAATCATCTGGAACTCATTCTTCTAATCATCTAAAACTGCCCATGTTGCCTAAGAATTTTTATGACCTTCCGTTTAGAATTGAACCTTAACCTTCCACACGCAAATCTCAATCCTCCACAACGTACCGCATATACCTTACCATCCTAGGATAACATGAGAACATCTTCCTCCTTCCGAGCCACAAACATCTACATACTCAACTAGTCAAGAACTTTCCATTGATCCTATCTAGAAGAAAACCCTTATACATTTTATGCTCCTCATGCCCATAGAAAATATACATCTCTAACCGAGGTAGAAACCATCAAGAACTCTTCGAGTTCTCCTTGCATAAACCAAACCTGCCAAGACTGAATCCTTCTAACTCGACCAAGCTATGCAAGCCATCAATACCTAAGAGCACTGCCGTGAAATACCTGTAGGAACTCATTACCCCGTACACACCCAAGGAACTAATCATATCCTTACCATACCGACCCGGCCTACTACCAAGTTATCCCATCTATCCGAGTTTCCTTCTGATTTATCTTCAACTTGACCTCTTGTTGTAGCACCATAACTCCTCAACCCAAACTTACCACATGAGACCCAAGCATTAAACCACACTATTTAAGGCTCATAAGCCGCTGAATACTCTCTTAACTACTCTCAAAAGCTCCACATTCAAAATACTTTACTCCGAATAACTTCCTGTGAATCTAAATCTGTTACCTTTACCTTCCTGATACTGATACATAGAATCCCATAATTAATATAGAAAACACTACAAGTCTTGACATCTTCCAATGAAGACTCAGTCTCTAACCACATATACAACTTTAAAATACATCATTGCTACAAGTAAAATCCTGAACACATTAGAACCATTCCCACGAGTTATTCACTCTACTCAAATTGCAATTAGCCTGATCGATGAACCGAACAACCCGTGCTACCGTTGGCACTCTAACACCACAGAATGCGACATCATTCTATTATAACCAAGCAACTTCCTACTCTATGCACCGGGAATCCTTTACTAACAACGACTCAAGACAAGCCGAGATTCTCACACACCTATGGAGCATACTATAACCTTTGTTAAGAATTTTCCTTTACTCGAGCCATCCTCGGTCTCAATCTCCATAGGCCACAACTGATTCACCTGAACGCCTCAAACTGGAACCGATATAGCACATAATCGTGCAATCAACTAATCCATAGCGGACTCCCCCACTTGGCTTGAAGCCATAGATCAACACACACTCAATAACTCATAACGCATATATTTATTGATGCCCTAATACCACAGTGAGATTAAACTCCAATCCTTTGTAAGCTTGAGAAAACCCAGATCATCTAGTACTTTAAACCTTCTGCAAATCTCACATTCATCCTCGCAATAGCCAAGCCCACTCTCTTAAGAGGCTCAAATTTAAATCTTCAACACTTATATTTCACTTTGTAAATGAGATCTTATAGCAGACAACATGAGGATCACACAACCTCAGAACACTCCACAGGAGATAATCCACCTGTTTGCCTTCAATTACCATTCTTGTATACCTTCCACCATCACAACATTACGCAGTCACTTAGTCTTCCTGAGTCTGAACTCATACCGCAACATGAAATTTACTTCACTCACAACTAGGAAACATGAAAAGGTTCTTCACACGCCCATAACTCGGGGCTATACCTCGAATCAGGATGGAATCCAAGCACCTAATAGTTCTTCTATCCTCCAGCAGACCCTTCGCATCGCTTCCAATTCGTACAGATACATCTCGCAGTCATAACATACTTATCACTGAGCTATCCAGCAATCACTCCCACAAATAGGGACACTACCGAACATATAAGTTCAAAAACATGTGCCCACACAATCAGCACCTCAGTGCTCAAGCCATAGGCAAAAATCCGGCCTCAAGTCCTCCAGACTGGCCCAATATCAACACATAGAGATCACATCTCGCCCCTCGATCGGGGAATCACAAGCCATCGATGCACATCTGATACTGAGCGCTCAGGCGCGCATACGAATGCGTGGTAGGAATTTAAAGAGTTACATTTCAAGCTAAATCAAGGACGCACGATAAGAATTCAAGAACGTGAAGTTTTCCTAAAGGTTCTACGGCCTCTCGAGGATAAATACAGATGTCTCCGTACCGATCCACGAGACTCTACTAAACCTGCTCATGACTCGTGAGACCTATGTAACCTAGGATCTGATAATAACTTGTCACGACCCTAACCCCGAACTCGGTCGTGATGGCACCTTTTATGAAGACAAGGCCAGCCAATTATACCCAATTCGCTTTTCAAAATAGTTAATCAACATAAAGACAGTCTAAACATGATTAATAATACCAAACAACGGAAAATATCGATAATAATGTGGAAATATACTCGACACAGCCCTAACTGAGTGTCACAAGTCATGAGTATCTACTAGGATATAAATACAACTAAAGGCCTAAAGTGTACAAATACGGACTAATGAAATGAATAGAGAAGAGCAATGCTGCGAATGTCGGTAGCTACCTTGCTAAACTCCGATGACCCTGCCTCCGATCAGCCAAAACCCGCTACCGGGTGTATAAATACCTGAATCTACATGCAAGGTGCAGGGAGTAAAGTGAGTACTCCAACTCAGTGAGTAACAAATGTAAATAAAGACTGAAAGCAAGAAATCACGTAAAGCATATCAAGATATTGTATAGAAGTAGTTCAAAAACCAGTAAGAAAGCAGTGAAGCTGTAAAATCTCTTAAAACCTCTTAGAGCAATTTAAACTTCTTTGAAAATGAATTTCCAACGGTTACGCAAATGAATGCAAAATAGTTAGTGCAGATACGCACAAAAATCCGTCCCTCGGGCACAAATTCCATAGTTTAACAGGTAAAAGACAAGTAAATATGAAAGATAAATACATGAAGATTCGCCCCTCGAGCACAATGTCAATAAGTCCGTCCCTCAGGAAATATCTAAGAACAATAACAGCCCATCGGGCAATCACATAGAACAGTACCAGCCCCTCGGGCAAATCACATAGAACAATACCAGCCCCTCGGGCTATCACATAGAACAATATCACCCCTTCGGCCTATATCTCACATCACAATGGGTACCCGCGCTCACTGGGGTTGTAAAGACTCCGGGAGGGGCCCCTTATGGCCCAATCTCAATATCAAGCTATCTCGTGGCATCAAATCTAGGCCATCGGGCTCATATCAGTCAAGCCACCTCGTGGCGTATAAATCTCAGGACCTCGGCCTCATAAACAATATCAACAAGCCACCTCGTGGTGTACATATCTCAGGCCCTCAGCCTTAAATCAGTATCAGTATCTCACTGCTGCGGCGTGCAGTCCGACCCAAAAGTATCCTCATAATACAGGCCCTCGGCCTTACCCCGTCAAAAATCACATAAGCCACTCGGGTAATAGTAAAACATGATGCTTAGCCAAAAATATTTTTGAATATCATATCAAGTGTTAAAGCAAAATAAACTTGGCTAGCTTAGAAAATAGTGGAAAATAATATGACTGAGTTCAAGTATAAAGTCAAAATAGTGAGGAAATATCAACAAAAATCCCCGAAGGGTTCAAATAGCTGGCACTGGGCCCAATTATAGCCCAAATAACGATGATAGCAAATAGTTTTTAGTCAAATACGCGGTAAAATCATCAATCGGGATGGACCAAGTCACAATCCCCAATAGTGCACAACCCCATGCCCGTCATCCAACATGTGTCTCACAATAATATAGCACAATGATGTGCAATTCGGGGTTTCAAACCCTCAGAGCATCATTTACAATCATTACTCACCTCGATCCGGTCCAAACTCTATCCCGCGATGCCTCACCCGCGCGAATCGACCTCTGGATGCTCCAAATCTAGCCACAATTAGAATGAATACGTCGCAATATGCCAAGGGAACAAAGCCCAAACGAAAACAATCGAAAATACCAAAAATTCCGAAATTAGCAAAATCCGAGCCCCGGGCCCACTTCTCGAAACTCAAAAAATTTCACATCAACAGGTTCCTTATCCTCCCACGAGTTCATACATATCAAAACTTCTCAAATCCGACCGCAAATGGTCCTCCAAATCCCCAATCAAAAAGTTCAAAATCCCATGCCCTAGTTCTTCCATTTTAAGCTTAAGTTTCCATGATTTTCTAGGTAGATTTCACAATAGAATCAAGTTTTAGGTCCGAAATTCTTACCTCCAATCGATTTTCCTTGAATCCCTCTTTAAACTCCTTCAAGAATCTTCAAAAATGAGCAGCTATGGGTGAAAATAGACCCAAAATCGCGGACAAGACGACTTAAAAACATTTTGCCCATGCCTGACCTTCCTTCATCGCGATCGCGATCGCGAAGAACAAATCTTCCCAAAAATTACACTACGTGAACGCGACAAGGCCTACGCGAACGCGATGCTTCTTCCTCCTACACCTTCGCGAACGCGTTCATCCCTACGCGAACGCGATGAACAATTGATCTGGAACCCATCTGACCCCACTTCCTCTACGCGATCGCGAATGCTCTCCCGCGAGACACTCTACGCGATCACGAAGAGCAATTTCCTGCAACACTGACCATCCGAAACACACCCGAGGCCCCCGAGACCTCAACCAAAAGCACCAGCACATCCTAACTTGTTCCAATCATCAAAACACTTCAAACAACATCAAATCATCCAAAACACATCGGATTCAAGCCAAACTTTCTAAAATCTTCCGAATTACGCTTTTGATAAAAAAACCCAACCAAATCACGTCCAAACGACCAGAAATTTTGCACACACATCCCAAATGATACAACAGAACTACTGCAACTTCCGGAATTTCATTTCGACCTCTATATCAAAATCTCACCTATCAACCGGAAAACGCCGAAATCTCAATTTCGCCAATTCCAGCCTAAACCTTCCACGGACTTCCAAAAAGCATTCCGATCACGCTCCTAAGTCCCAAATCACCTAACGGATCTAACCAAATCATAAAAATTCCGATCCGAGGTCATATACAAACAAGTAAAAATCTTGGTCAAATCATTCAAATTTAAAGCTTTAAACTGTGAACTGTTCTCCCAATTTCATTCTGATTACCCTGAAAACCAAAACCAACAATTTACATAAGTCATAATATATCACACGGGGCAAATCATGCCCGAGAACTGGCGATCACAGTGCAAAAGCTCAAAACGATCGGTCGGATCGTTACATAAAGTATGACTAAATGATTAGTCTCATAATTTTTATATAAAATGAAAAAAAAAACTATATGAAACAAATAAGACACAAAAACAACTCAACATGATTACAGGTGAGAGAACGGTTAGGAATAGAGGTAGGTTAATTAAATAGATTAAAAGCTGCAACTTTTGGTTAATTTAACAATGATAGTGAGAAACCCAATAAACTGAAAAATTTGGACGTTAATTGTGACTTTTGTACCTGAAATAAATACAATAATGAGATGTAATAAATAGGATAGAGAATGATCAATTTCTAATTACTAAACAATTTTAACAAAAATTGAAAAGAATGAAAGGGAAAGTCAAAAAAAAGGAGAAAAAAGATAAATAGGATCCTTGACCAAAGAGAGGCGCCAAGTCACTTTTTTTATTCCCACCTTTATATATGTATAGATACACACACACACACACATATATATATATATATACACACTATATTAAAAGCACGAAGGCCCTTAGCGAAATATCGTTCGCCTTTTTTACCCTCTAAAAATAAATTTTACATTGGACATAATTGTAATTTAAGTTACTTTTCTAACAATTAGGGTATTTGAATCACCTAAAATTTAAATATTTCCTTATTGAACTAAATAAGAAGTCTTAATTATTACCGTGAGTTTAAAATTTGACTTTCTTACATAACATATATAAATTAATAAGAAAACGTGAGTTTCTTAAACTTAATAGAATACTTTTTATTTATGAAATAATAGTTACATACAATAAAGGACTAAAATTTAAAACTAATGCCTTTTCTTTTCATTTCAAACTTGATCTTTATCATACATAAAAATATATTCTGAAGATCCTCAATTTTATGTTAAATATTATAAGAAACATTTTATATAATAGTTATTTAATTAATTTTATTTAAAATTTTAGAGCTTAAAATTAATTAAAATTTACTTATTAATTTATTTCTTATATGAACCATGAAGAAAGTTAAAATTTGTTTTTTCTTTTGATTTCAAACTTTGTATAAGTTTAACCCGTAAACTATATATAAATGATAAGAAAATAAAATAAAGGTAAAACAAAATGATTTAAAAAAGAAGAGGTACGAGTTCTTGGACAATAGAGTATTTAGTTCACTTTTTAAAAATAACAAGACTATTGCACTGATAATATTATTCAATATTATACTTTTAACTTTCAAAAGTTTTAAATACACTATTATACTTATGAGCAATGTTGAGCAGAAATCAATAAAAGACGTAAAATTAACAAGATAATTTATGAGATTCTTTAATTTTTAATCCATGTTACATTTAGCTAAATATGAGTGAGTTTATTAGCTAGATTTCAATTGTAGATTCTCTTACTAGCTTTTTTTTTTAAATGTCCATTTTTGTTTATTATTGTACTTTGATTTTGTGTTTATTTAAAGTTCGTAGATTATTAGTTACCTGAATATATGTTGTAAATTGTATCCTTCAAGATTATTTAGATTTTCAAGGTTCTTGCCCGTGAAACTGAAATTCTGAAATTGTAAAGTTGGAACAAATTTTAAGTTGAATTATTTATGTTGAGGACTCATAAGATATTTTTTTAATCATTGAGTTAGTTATACACAATTAATATTAATGATCATCTGTAACGACCCGACCGGTCGTTTTGAGCTCTAGCGCATCGTTAAGTAGTCTGAGGCCATAAGCAGCTTCATTCCAGGTATTATGACTTGTACGCGTGGTCGGAATTAAATTCCTGAAAGTTCAGAGTTGATTTGGATAGAGAATTCTCATTTTGTAAGCTTTAAGTTGGAAGAATTAACTAAGATTGGATTTCAGAGTAAACGACCTCAAAATCAGGATCTGAAGGTTCCAGCAGATTCGTATGATGATTTTGGACTTGGGTGTATGCCCGGATCGGGTTTTGGATGACTCGGGAGTATTTTGGTGCCTATTGTAGAAGTTAGTATTTTGGAAGAAATTTCATAAGTTTGGCTTGAAGTGCATTTCAGTATAATCGATGTCCGTTTGGGATTCCGAGTTTGGGAGTAGCTCCGTATGGTGATTCTAGAGTTCAGAGCGCGATCGGAAGTGAGTTCGGAGGTCTGTAGGTCATTTTGGAGTCATTTGGCTAAAGATAGAAAATTAAAGGTTTTTGAGAAGTTTGATCGGAAGTGAACTTTTTGATATAGGGGTCGGAATCTGATTTCGGAAGTTGGAGTAGGTCTGTGATGTCAAATATGACTTGTGTGCAAAATTTGGGGTCAATCGGACGTGATTTGCTAGGTTTAAACATCGAAAGTAGAAGTTTGAAATTCTAAAGTTCATAAAGCTTGGATTGGAGGTTGATTCATTATTTTAGCATTGTTTGATGTGATTTGAGGCCTCGAGCAAGTCCGTAATGTGTTTTGGGACTGGTTGGTATGATTGGTTGGGGTCCCGGGGGCCTCAGGTGGATTCTGGGTGGTTAACAGATTGAATTCGGAGTTTGAAGAAGGGCTGATATTGCTGGTTGCTGGTGTAACCGCACCTGCGAGTCTAGGACCGCAGGTGTGGAGCCACAGAAGAGGCCCTAGGGTCATAGATGCGGTATGGGCAGAAGAGAGCTGGGACCGCAGATGCGGTCGTTTGGCCGCAGATGCGGGACTGCATCTGCGGAAGAAGAAGTGCAGAAGCGGAAATGGGGAGGCCTGGAAAGGGCCGCAGATGTGGTAGTATGGACGCACTTGCGGAACCGCAGGTGCAGAAAGTGCTGAGGCAGTGAGGGTGTTAAAATCGGGGGTTTTGGCCATTTTACTCCATTTTACTCTTGTTGGGGCGATTTTTGGAGAGCTTCAAGAGGGGATTCTCTTCATCAACGATAAGGTAAGCTAACTCTACCTATCTTGAGTTAAATATATTGATTTTATACGGATTTGAGCATGAAATTTGTAGAAAACTTGGGGGTTGAGGGAAAACCTAGAAAATTGATATTCTTGGAATTTAACCACGATTTTGGGTATGGAATTTAGAGAAAATTATATATTTGTGTTTGTGAGGCTATGGGTAAACTTATTCTTCAATAATTTTGGAAACTCGGGCACGTGGGCCCGAGGAGGTTTTCGTCAACTTTTCGATCGGGGTTAGGAATTATTATAAATTGGATTGTAATGAATAATTGAGTATATATTAATGGATTGGTATCATTATTGACTAGTGTTGGAGCGTTGTGCATCAATTTGAGTCTTCGGAAGAGCGTGGAATGTCGGTTACGATTCTTCGGAGCGAGGTGAGTCTCCTCTCTAATCTTGTAAGAGGGAATTGTCCTCATAGGTGAAATAATTGGTTATGTGCTCCTATTTGTGGGGGATACGTACGAACGAGGTGACGTGAGTCCGTGCGTGGCTACTATTATGCTATTATCCAGGTAGTTTAGGACCCAAAAGAATGTTATACTTGGATTATTTGTGAATTTATTGACAGTTTGAATTGCTTAAATCACATTGAATTAGTAAATGAATTTCTAAACTGATTAAACTTCATTTTTCTTAAATGATTAAAAGAGGATTGGCTTTCTTTGGAAAATTTCTCTGTGCGGACTTCTAGGTTGCCAGTCTGTATGTGTTTATTTTTGGAGCGGGCCGAACGCCTCGGCAGATTAAATATATGCATCTATGGTTCGCGTCGTTCGACCCTCGGCAATGCATATTTTATTTTCTATTGGAGCGGGTCGTACGTCCTCGGCATGATTTGCGCATGCTTGTATTGCTTGCCTTGAGATTATTTGGGATTGATATTTCCTCTCCCGGCTTGAATCATTGGAAATTATTGGATTATAAATCTTGAGATTTTTAATATAAAAAGGAACTTTCATATGTTCATGACTTACTTGAAATTACTGTCATTCTTAATAAATCTTTGATTATTTGCATTAATAATATATCATTATTGGACCACTAGTAAGTGTTGAAGTCGACCATCTCGTCTCTACTTCTTCGAGATTAGGCGGGATACTCATTGGGTACATGTTGTTTCGTACTCATACTACACTTATGTGCATTTTTGTTACACAGGCACATGCGTCTCTAGTGGCCTACGGGGCGTGACAGCATGGTTGATACAGAGACTTAGGTGAGCTGCACTTCTCGAGGCGACCCGCAGCCAGCAGAGCCTCTTTTAAATTTCTGTATTTATTTCTGTCCAATATTGTATTCTGGACGATTGTTGTATTACATTATTTCCTAGAAATTGCTCATGCACTTGTGACACCGGGTTCTGGGAGGATTTTTGGATTATTAAGTGTTATATTTTGTTAAAGACTTCATGGTTATTTCTGTAAATTTTATTATTCGTTATTTAATGTATAAAGAAAAATGATTTTAAACAATACCAAAAATTGGAATTTAATTAAGTTATTTGGTTGGCTTGCCTGACAACGGTGTCCGGCGCCATCATGACCCTTAATGGATTTTGTGTTGTGACAACATGGTATCAGAGCACTAAGTTCCCTTAGGTCTCACGAGTCATGAGCAAGTCTAGTAGAGTCTCGCGGATCAGTACGGAGACGTCTGTACTTATCTTCGGGAGGCTACAGGGTTGTTAGGAGTACTTCCCTTCTTGATTCCTCATCGTGCGATAGCCTACTAGGAGGACTGTCAACCTATCAATCGGGACCTGCGGGCATGAAACGCAGCGTCCCCAGACAAAAAGGACGTCAGTACGAATAAAGTACCGAGTATGTAAGGTAGGAAAGCATAAACAAGAACAGTAATGTAAAGAGGAAGATAGAGGAGATACAACCTGTAACATCTAAGTGCCTCTGGGGGCTACTGATATGAAATGCATAATACATATATATACATAAACTTTTTAAAACATTCGCCTCTGTGGGCATCATCATCATATCGTACCCGGCCTCAAAGAGGACTCGGTAAAAGCGTACCAGACCATCATAAGGTTCGGTAGAATCGTACCCGGCCACGTGGAGATCGGTAAACCCAACTGATCAGTGGTTGCACAATAGGTATCATACCCGGCCGACTATAGCGCGGCTCGGTAGAGTAAAATAGATACATATATATAATGCATGCTCAACTCATGGAATCACATTCTAAACCTTTTGGAGTGAGTTAAGAACATTATGGACATCCCTACCATCAATATGAACCTTAGTAGGATTTAAGGATCCTACACACTTGTTTAGAATAATTTTATAAGGAAAGAACAGCATGGACAACCTTAGTTGCTAGGAGTAGAGTAATTATGAAATAGCGTATCGTTTATGTTCATTTCATTTTAGATCATGCCAAAAGAAAGAAGAAAGTGCCTTAACATACCTTAAACCCGTTGAGTCCTTAATCCCTTCCAAGCAACTCTTCAAACAAGTCAACTCAATCTATCATAGTATAAGGAGATTCAAAATCAGTGTTGAGCAAAGGCTAAGTCTATAACTTAAGCTAGTAGCTCATTTACGTAAATTTGGGCAACATCTCCCTTATAACAAGGGCCTCCTCCAATACCATATACCAACAACAATGACCAGAGCAATCCATCAATACATAATTATCAATATCAAGACACCATATAACAACAACAAGTCACAACTACATTACGACGAGCGACAAGCTCCGATTGGAATCCGTATACCCCTTATCAATCCTTATAGACTTCTTCCTTCAACATAAAAGTATCATTAACATGATAATGAAGTCATTAATCAATGATTCCAGCCTTATACCATATATTTATAACAACGAAAATAATCCACAACTTCAACTATCCTCAATTAACAACTTTATTCACTAGTTCATGTCAAGCCCATCCATTTAATTTAATCAACATCAAGATAACCTTAGGCACAAGCAAGATCACAATATACATACCTCCTACAGTAACTTCAAGTCAAAATCCAAGTTATATTCAGTTTACAACAACCCTCAATAGCAATACAACACCGTAGAAGTGACTTAAGCTAATCCAAGTATTATCTTGTAGTTTATCATCCTAACAACTTAACCAACATACAAGCAAGCTTAAGCACAATTAGTAGGCTTTTATACTCACCTTAGACAGCCCAAATACAGCCCACAACAATCCTCAATGACAACACAGCCTCAAAGAGGTGTTGTTCTTCACTAGAACTAAGTTTTAATGTTGAAATATGGTGTAATCACTTTGGAATCACTTCAAACCCTTGTGGTATATGTTTAGGAGGGTTAGGAGAAGCTTGGTGACGAACTTTAATTGAAAAATCAGCAAAAATAGGCGTCCAAATCGTTTATAAATTGAAGTAGGTCAACCACCGCCTAAGTGGGTCCCATTGGGAGCTGCTTGCGCGGTCTCGCAAAAACATGAATATCTCTCTACTCTGGTCGTATTGACGAATGGTTTAATGCGTTAGAAACTAGACTCGTAGATCTTCAATTTGGTAGGTAGAACACCCCATGATTCCAAGTATATTTGGAGAAATTCTCAAATACATTTGACCTAAAAATCAGCAAATTTATGAATGTAACTTGTGATGACCTTTGCCAACTCTTGTTCCACAACTTGCTTGCCTTCGAAATGTAGAAAATGAATATCATACGACTAAAATAACTCATAGAATAACCTCCTTATCATATTAAGAACCCTAGTTTCACCCCAAAGTACATGTTATAACATTCGAAACTTGTCGACTTTCGACGAAACTTATTTTCTTCAATTGGTTTAGCTTCTAAGATTTCCAACCCTCTTGGTACTCGTTATTCATGATCTTAAATATTTGTAACCTCCAAGGTAACATGATTAACTTACTTTATTTGCTTCCAAATATAATCTCATTTTCAAGCTTATATCAATGACTTACGACGTACTCTCACGTATGAAAATTTGGGGAATAACATATTGACTCTCGTTTCACTCGTATCGTTGAGTCAATTTTACTTTTCTGTGTTCCTTCTTTCTTTTCTTCTCTTTTTCTAAATTTCTTTTATCTTCATTTTTATATTTTCTCTATATATACAATACCCTTTTATTAGCTTTTTATATTATAAAAGTGTATTTGTTTATGTTTTCTTGTTCAAGAGATCTCAATTGTTCTTTAATTTGAATATGGTTTTACTATTCATGACACTTTTATTATAAGACATCTTATGAAGTTATAATAGAAACCATACTCGAGAAGTATATTCTTCGCATTATTGTTGTTGAAATAGCCTGATGATCATTGCAGCCAATTCAGACCTAACTTAATCAACTCGTTGAAACAGCATTGGGTATCCACAATTGCTAACTTATTCATAAGATTAAATTTCTTTTGGAATTTATATATCAGACGACATACAATGCAAGGATAAATATTTTTACAACATCAGGTTAACTAAAAGAAATCTACAATTAAGCTAATGTGAGATTTATAATCTTGAAAATATGATAAATTATCTTGTACTACAGGTGAAAATAACATGTGTAAGTCCAATTCTCGCCTTCTTTATCGTCATTTCCCCAAATCGCCCAATAAAAAAAAAATTTAAAAAAAGGATAGAGCAAAATGATCAAGAAATGTTACTAATGACATTCTCAATTAGAAGCCCAAGAGATGCATAGGATGAACCACCCTCCTTCATTGTTGCACTGCTCTTCTCTTTCATCTCCTTTGCTTTTTTCCTTATTCCATTATGGTCGCCATCTGCCATCAGCTGACGTATGCCACTTTCAATTTCCTCAGCAGTTACAATGTCAACAGGATTTTTCCCTTGAAAATCCTTAACATAGTCCATCCGAATCTCCACTGCCAATTCCAATTCTTTAACCAGCGCGAATGCATTCATCTGCTGTTCGGCATGATGAGGCCAAGTGGCCATAGGGACCCCAAAGCAGAAGCTTTCCAGTATAGAATTCCATCCACAATGAGACACAAATCCGCCCACCGCTGGATGAGATAGCACCGTTACTTGAGGTGCCCATCCTATCACTTTGCCAACTCCATTTGTCCTTTCAATAAACCCTTCCGGTAGCACTTCCTCAAAATTCTCATAATTACTCGGTAGCTCCATTTTTCCCTTAGGTGGAGGTTTTCGTAACGACCATAAGAACCTGTGACCGCTACATTCTAATGCAATCGCAATTTCTTTGACCTGTTCAGGTTCAAAGCTTCCCATACTTCCAAAGCACAAAAACACTACAGAGGACTCTGGCTTGTCATCCAACCATTTGATAATGCTTTCTGTTTCAGATTGGCTGTTTCGACCGTGACCACCTTCCTTAATATTCACCACAGGACCAACTGGGTAAATTTTCGGAACTTTCTTCGAACCTGAAAGAAACTGAAGAGCAAAAGGTTCTAGCTCGGCGAAGGTGTTGACCATAATGCCTTTCGTTTCTTTATAACGAGTCACGAAATCGAAGAACATGGTTATTACGGCTGATTGATCAGTCGTTACCCTAGGCAAGAGTTTTGCAGGATACGGTTTTTTAAATCCAGGGATTGCCAATTCCTCATTTGAGTCCATGTACTTGGAGGTGTCTATATTGTGCTCCTTTTTAAGGGACTCAAAATGAAGGCAGAGAGCAAGGAAAGAAGCACTAGATGTAAAGAAAATGTAACTCGGAACACTAAATTCATTGGCCACGTCTATCATGGGAATGCAGAACATGTCAAGAACGAAGCCTGCGAGCCGAGAATTAGAGGTCATGTTATGAACAAAGTCAATTACTTTTGGTTTGTGACCTCGAATGAAATCTAAGAAGAAAGTCTCCTTATTTGATATTAATTCAGCAGCAGTTTTCTCGTCTGCGGTAATGTCTACGAACTGTAAGCGGGCTGTAGAAGAGAGGGACTCGACGTAGGATTGAGTGCCCAAATCCATGGGAAGCTTCATGATAAGGACAGAGATGCAGAGCCTCTCATCTCTGTCAAGAATGAGCTTTGCGATTTCGACGGCGGAGATGAGGTGGCCAGCTCCCGGCGCAGGAATGAAAACCAGCTCTGCTTTCGTTGTCATTGAGGTTTCTCTATCTTTTGCTGGAGTAGTAATTTGGTGCTGGTGTTTGTGGTATGAGATAAGGTTTCTGTGTTTTCCAGTGGACAGGACAGAGTACATGAAATTTACAAATTTGCTACTATTATTATTAAGTAGAAAGGCTATTGAGATTGAGAAAGACGCTTTGTCATTGCATTTTTAAAAGTTAATACACTTGGTATCGTTCATCACCCATCCTTCCCATGTGGGTGTGGGAGGCATATGTCATACCAATCAATAGTTCAAGTCACGTACTCCTATAATCCATTTTCTCTTCGTAAAATTCCCTTCAATCCCCCTTAAAGGAAAATGATTTAAGTTATATACATATTGTAATTTTTACATTATGGTCACAAAAGGATATATTTACAAGTAAACCTCCTTCAAATATCGGCTTTGTAAAATAACAGTAAATTACCAACTACAACAGGTAAAAATGAGTTAATGCCGTAAAAATTGCTTATAAGTGCTAAACAATCACAGGTATTATCACTTTTAACCCGTGCTAGAAATTATTTACGTTTGGTAACCAAAAAAGTGTATAAAATTTGTATTATTTTTGTATATCTCACACATAGCGTATATATATATACAAAAATATTTTCTTTTTGACTATTATTTTGAAAGCAGTTATACAGTATTGTTTTTCCAACAATCAAGTAGTAACTAGTGTTTTAAAAGATGATTTCTCGACGAGCTTAGGGTGAGGCATGCCAAAAACCCACGGAGGCTTACTGGCGAGGCATAAGTATCATGGAGCGTAAGCCTCAATCTTTTGGGCATTTGCCTAGGCGTAAATACCAATATTCTGGGCGTTCATTTGGGAACTTTTCAAAATTTGAGCCAAAACTGATTATAAATCCTTTTTTTAAAATTTAAATATCCAAAATTTAACTCATAGTAAATTCTCAAATTAAAAATCTCAAAAGTCAAAAGTTTTTTTCTAATTGCTTATTCTAACATAATCTTTTTCCGTTGTTATTTACTGGGTAACAAATGCACTTTTTTTTTTCATTCTTATTCTTTTCAAATTAGTTTGTAGACTATGTTCTGGCTTTTGTATTATAATAAGTATCGATAAGTTGTTTTCTAGTTTTTAGGCTCTTAAACAATTAACTTTTATATTGTTATTATTTTTTTCTTAGAATT
Organism: Nicotiana tabacum; assembly: GCF_000715075.1. NCBI lineage: Eukaryota > Viridiplantae > Streptophyta > Magnoliopsida > Solanales > Solanaceae > Nicotiana > Nicotiana tabacum. Next base: position 162,555,627 of record NC_134089.1, on the reverse strand, counting down.
ATTTGAAACTAGAATAACATTTTCACTACTCTAAGTATGTTCTATCACAGTCATGTTATTGTAATGCATCTTTACATCTTTTGCTTTTTCAATTAAAAGAATATTTGTTTGTATGTTTCGTGCACATGTTAGCATATTTGTATATATACATTTTTTTTACTAATTTTATAAAAAAATTTAAAAAATTACAATTTTAATGTATTTTTATTTATATATTTATTGTATTAATTTATAAAATATTAAAATGAAATAACCACAGCGCGTATGCCTCTTGCCTAAGGGCTTATGCCTCGACGTGTTAGATAAAGCACCTTGTCTCACGCCCCCACCTAAAACACTGGTAATAACCTGACTAGTAATAGTAATGTTACCCAATAGTTCAAAAGTTAAGGGAGGTTTCTGTAATTTTAAAAACAATAGGGATTTTATATAATTATCCCAAATACAAATTCAAGTGAACAACATGATCCCACGTATTTCCTTTTATTCCTCACAACTTAATAAAAAGATTCAGAATTCTCCGACTCTGCCTAATACGCTGATAACAGAGCTATGGACACAAAAAAACCAGAGCTGGTTTTCATTCCATCGCCTGGATTGGGTCACGTAGCTTCCGCTGTTGAAATTTCCAAACTGATTCTTGATACAGATGAACGTCTTTCCATTTCTCTCCTTATAATGAAACATCCTGCCGATTTCGGCGTTCAACCTTATCTTCAATCACTCTCTGCTCATTCCCGTTTGCACTTTGTAGATGTTTCAATTGACTCAAAAACAGCTGCTGAACTCTTGTCTAACAAGGACAGATTCTTATATGATTTCGTCGACGGTCATAAATCAAAGGTAAGAGAATATGTTCGTAACAACATTGCTAGTAATAGCTGTTGTGGGTTCGTTCTTGATATGTTCTGCATTTCCATGATTGATGTAGCCAATGAATTTGGTGTTCCAAGTTATATTTTCTTTACTTCGGCTACAGCTTTTCTTGCATTATCCCTTCATTTTGAAGCTCTAAGGAGTAATGCTAACGAAGACGAAATTTCCAAGTATGACTACTCTGAATCTAATGAGGAATTGTCGATTCTTGGATTTAAAAATCTGTATCCTGCTAAAATCTTACCTAGACCAGCTAAATCTGTTACACCTAGCTCGATTTTGTACTTCGATGGTATCCGTCGTTTTAAAGAGACGAAAGGTATTATTATTAATACCTTCGCTGAGCTTGAATCTTTTGCTCTTCAGTCTCTCTCCGATGCTAAAATTGTTCCTCAAATTTACCCAATTCATCCGGTCGCCAATTCTGAAGAGGGGGATAAGAAACAGGAAACTGAAAGTATTATCAAGTGGTTGGATGATCAGCCGAAGTCATCTGTATTGTTTTTGTGCTTTGGTACATTGGGAAGTTTCGAACCTGAGCAAGTCAGAGAAATTGCAATTGCATTGGAGCGCAGCCGTCACAGGTTCTTGTGGTCGTTACGAAGGCCACCACCGAAAGGGAAAGTAGAGATGCCAAAAAATTATGATAATTCTGAGGAAGTACTGCCCGAAGGATTCTTGGACAGGACAAATGGGATTGGAAAAGTCGTAGGATGGGCGCCTCAAGTGACTGTATTATCACATCCTGCTGTAGGAGGATTCGTGTCGCATTGTGGGTGGAATTCTGTACTGGAGAGTATGTGTTGTGGGGTGCCTATTGCTGCTTGGCCATTGTATGCTGAACAGCAGATGAATGCGTTTTTGTTGGTTAAAGAATTGGGATTGGCAGTGGAGATTCGGATGGATTATGTTAAGGATTTTGAAGGGAAAATTCCAGTTGATATTGTCACTGCTGAGGAAATTGAAGGCGCAATTAAGAAGCTCATGGCGGATGGTGAGGAGAATGAAGTGAGGAAAAAGGTGAAGGAAATGCAAGAGAAGAGCAGAGTAGCCATGAAGGAAGGTGGATCATCTTATACATCTCTGCGACTTTTGATTGAGGATTTCATCAGCAACATTTCCTAAGGATTTTGGGACCGGTTTAAGTTATATATACTGATAATGGGTTGTAAGTTACCGAGAGGTTGTGAGTTCGAGTCTCCCCAAGAGCAAGGTGGGAAGTTCTTGGAGGGAAGGATATCAGGGGTCTATTTGGAAACAGTCTCTCTACCCTATGGTAGGGGTAAGGTCTGCGTACACACTATCCTCCCCAGACCCCACTAAATGGGATTATACTGGGTTGTTGTTGTTGTTGATACTGACAATGGGATGTAAGCACCATCAATGAATTTTAACTTGTAATAATGTAATAACAGGCTAATTAATCATATTATTGATTAATGCTTATCAAGAGTTTACCTATAATTACTAAATATATGGCATGACTATAAAAGATAATGTTTCATAGCTTATTTGTGGCTAAAATTGAGTAGGTAATACTTTATTGATGCTTATAGTGTTTATCCCTATTTAAATTAATTCAGTTTTAAAAAAAATGAAGAACACAATCATTGGGTTTGTTGGGTTTGAAAACAAAAAGTTGTTGAAAAAAACAAAGTGGACGATAATAGATTAAGATATGAATCTATATCTATATATATATATATATATATATATATATATATATATATATATATATATTAAAGGAATAAAGTTACCATATTAATTGACATTGTGGTTAAGCCAAGTGGCAAGCTAATAAATGTAAATAGTATATGATAACTTTATTCTATATTTGATTATGTTAGTCATAGTTGGCAAGCTATATATATATATATATATTTGAGTTAAAGGATAATTTTGAATTTATAGATAAAGTTTTTAAATTTGAATTAAAATAAAAAAGAAATTTAGCTCTTCTTTTTTTTATCAAATTATCATACTTAATTCGGTTAATGATCATATGCAATCATGCTAGGAACTTTTGTTTATCTTTTCTGATTATTTAAATACTACTTTGCTTGTGGCAAAAAAGAAAAAAAACTATTCCATATAAATATAAAAGTTTTTCACATTTAAAACCCTATAATTATTGTTCTTTAAAGTAATATAGCTAGATTTGAATAAATCGAATTTCTTTTAAAATAAATATAATATATATAGGGTACACGTCTATGGTTATCCAGATAACAAAAAAGAATTTAAAAATCGAATAAAAGTTTACTTACATATATAATGAAGTAAACCTACATGCTGGAGAAAGAAACATCACAAAAATCAGTCAATATTCAAAAAAAAATTATTTTTTTCCTTTCTGAAGAACGTTTGTTTGAAGAGTCAATTTGTATAAATAGACATTAGACAAATAATAAAACATTTGGTTATACAATTGCTACCATTAATTTTAATTTAGCACCTTCTAGGAATTGAAGGGTATAAGCTGAAACCTCTTCATTTAGCTGTAGTCAAGCCAGCATTGCAAGGGTTTAATATTTTTTTTGTTGAAAAATATTAGTTTTGAATCATTAGATTATGTGAAAAGTTATTTTTCTTGAATTCAAAAAGAGGGACAGTGGTTTCTAATTGATAGTTTCTATAATAATTTTCAAGTGTAACAAAAAGTATATTTAAAAAAAAACTGGTATGACATGAAATTATTTCAAAATGGTGTTATTTTTAAAAATATAATGTAATTTTAAAATAAAAAGATAAGATATTTTGAATTTTAATAGAATTTTTAAATTATTATAATAGAAGTCATATCATGGATAAAATCAAGAAATCAAAAACTTATGGAATATTTACATAAATATGCGGCCAGATTTATTGTTTACTTTTATAGCTAATATTCATAGATGATATACTGACATCACACGAGTATACATATATTATATATGGATTATATATAAATTACACATTCATCAATTTTTTTAATTTAAGTGCTAAGGCGATCACTTATTTAGGTTGATTAGATAAAGCCAAAAGAAAAATATGGAAGAATTTCAATTAAAGACTAAAAATATAAATAAAGTTCTTATGTAAACAATTTCTATTTAAACTCATCCTTTTATAGAGAAATAAATTAATTTTTTGTAAAAAAAAAAAAAAGAAAGACATAAAAAATAAGATAAAAGAAAATAAATATGGAAAAAATATATGAAAAATCTAAAAATCAGAAATAAGAGATAACGAATTTCTTCCTCTGTTTCATTTATGTTAAGTATAAAAAATTTGGAAGTTGATATCATCGATTTTAAATAATTTTTCAACTCAAATACATAGATTATAAGATAAGGATATCTTAGAATATTTTTTTAAAATTTACATTATGTGTCGTTTTTAAAAAATACTATTACTAACAAACTGATATAATATCTGAATTTGAATATAAATGCAATTTGAGTAGTTTGCATTGAGGTTAAGCCAAGTATGGTGTCGAGAAAAACTACTTGACAATTTTAAGACAATATATGCAATGTTATATAATAACAGTCAACTAATTTTACATTTAATGATTCAAAGAACAAAAAAATTGTATATATATAGGGCGAATGTAGAGTGTTGACGACAGGTTCAATTGAACCTATAACTTTTCACGTTGAGCAAAAATTTATATGTAAAAAATCCTTAAAATTATAAAAATAGTAGATATGAACCCATAACTCTAAAAATATAATGAGATTCAATGCTAAAACCTTAAAAATTGAATCTATAAAGTAAAATCCTGGATCTACCTGTAAAGGGCATTCAAAATTCAAAATCTGTGACTAGAGATATTGATAAACTCAAAATGACGTCATATAGAAATAGCATAAAAGTTTTATACGTCATATAAAGTATTAAAGTTTCATTGGTTAAAGAATAATTTATATTGTGTCAACCTTTGTGCTTTGACATAAATACGAGTTATTATTTCGTTTTTTGGCTATTTTTAGGTTCCAATGAGAATGGTGCAAAAATAAAATTATCACTACGAGATTTGAGAAAATGTTAGTTTTTTTTTGTGTAGTGTTTCTTAATTGATATCTAACGATTATCTAGAAGATTTAAATTTTAAGGTTATCTACATATCATTTGAATAACTCGGATATTTAACATGGTTAATGTCAAATATCAAAATGGAGTCATACTAGAAACAAAATTACTGGCTAAAGAAATTTTCAAATTTTTAGATAGCCGACTAAAATGAGTTTTGAATTAAGGATAATATTTTCACTTACATTATTATAAAAATTATTATTATTGAAAAATAAAGTTTTAGAAACTGAAATTTTAAAATAGAAATATGTTTTGAAATATATCAACACACAAAATAACAATTCAAGTAGTAGTAAAAGAGTCAAGTCGTATCCAAAGAGTCCTTCATAGTCTCAACCTTTGAATTTTTTGCCATAAATATGAGTTATTACTTTGCTTCCTCACTAATTTTAGGATCCAATGACACCGACGAGAATAGTATAAAAAAAGAAAAATAGAATTATATCTACGGAATTTGAGAAATGGTTAATCTTTTTCATATAGTGTTTCTTAATTAATATCCAATGATTATCTATATTTAATGGAGAAAGTTTAAGTTTTAAGATTATTTACATATAATCCAAATAACTCAAATATATTACATGGTTAGTGTCCGCGCATTCGCGCGGGTGCTAATACTAGTAATTTTATAAAGCTCTCATTGCCCGGGATTTTCATTTATCTTTTTCCTCCATTTTTGGATTTTTCTCCTATTTTCTCCATCTAATTCATTAACCAACAAAACCCAAAACTCGCAGAAAATGCAACTTCAATTGAGAAGTGATGTTTTATATATTAACGCCTTTTCTTTTCTGTCTTCTTCCACCCTTCGCTCAAAACAAGAGTTTCATGTACTGCTGATTTGCCATAGGGTAAGCCATAACTGCTCAAAGATGCCTGCTTGGAAGGTGCGAACGTAACAAATAACCCCCAAAGTGAGATGTAGTCTTCACGTATAAATCACGCATTCTCCAGAGTTAATCCCCATTGAAATTTTCTCTTTAAGAAATGACAAACATACCACAGGAACTACAAAACGGTATATTTCGTATTTCAATCACACTGGATGATCTTACATTATTATGATTTGTCATCGATAGGCAAAAGATAATTTTATTACAAAATGCATGATCATTCAAAGTGTCTAAGTATTTGCAATGGATGAGCATCATTTATAATGCGCCTATGTGATTACTTCTACTAATAAGTATACTGAGAGAACATACGTGGTTGTGAGTCCTATTTTTCTTTTAAATTAGAACTATAAAAGCTAAGTAAAGAGCAAGGATCTTTCCCCATGTCCTTCAGTTAGTTATTGAACATGAACATCAAATTAGGCATCTAGTTGATGCTTCGTCTTTCATTCCCATTGACTGGATTCCTTAAACATTACAAGTAGAGCTCTATGTTTATGCAGAGTTGTTGGGAAGAGACATTTAGTTTACAATTAGTCCATAATTCAAGCTGATAACTTGCTATTATCTTCATAGAGTGAAAGGAGCTAGGTTACCTTTTTAGAAAATAAGCATGAAGTACTCTCATATCTTGTGATTTATTACTAACCTCTTACACGTTAGGTGTATGTAAAAGTATTAATTTTGGAAAAGGGGATCCGTCTAAAAAAGAACAGGAGAAAATCATTAATGTAAAATAAATGACTTTGCAAAAAAGGAAGCCAAATATGGCAGTCCAGCTTAATTGGACCAGTTGGGCATGATAATGGAAGTTAGATAAGTTTATGATAAGCCATGCTGAACATTGCAGTGTATGGAACATAGCTATGACTTATAGTCCAACAATTGTTTGATTCCGAAGAGGAACTTACCATTTCTTTGGCGAAGAACATTGTTGATTTAAGATGAAGAAATCATGAATAATTTGTTTAATTGCAGGACAAATAACAGCAGCAGGTATAATGATATGAATCGTGAAGTTTTTTGAATTGGATGAATAAAGGGAAGAGCAAGACTAGCTTAGAGTAAGTATGCATGGCTCCTATGATCTTACAACTGCATCTGGTGAACAATTTTGGGTGGAGGAACAAAGAATGTGAAAAAGAGTTAGCATCTTCTGCATGAAATGAATAAATTTACTACTTTTGGTATTCCAGCAGAATCAGATAAGACTTGACACTATTACCCTCTATACCTAGGTATATAAAAGAGACGCTTAGGATGTAGAAAATTCCTGCTATTGTTACCTCGAGTTGCACTCAATGATTGCAATATTGAAGGCACATTTATCCTTGGCACATTACTCTATGATTTGCATTAGTTTATGAGATGCAACAACAGTTATTTCGTAGAACTAAATGTTAATTTTGTTAATTTTCTCTATAACTAACAGTTCTTAAGAAAAATTTGCAACAAGCCAAAGCTATTTTCAAGTAAGTCTTGACTGCCAAACCAATTTAAATCTTAAAAGTAAGGGTACTGATAAGTTGATGTTCTTAAGCACATGATCAGTGGCAGAGGTAGGATTACCGCCAAGGGAGTTCAAAAAAAGATCTTACAAAGGTTTTGAACCCCCTTGACCATTAAACTATGCTTTTGGATTGTGTCAAAGGGATTCAAAACATAATATATATAAGTAAAAAACAGATTTTGCCTTACATATACAATATAATTTTTCGACGAAAGGGGTTCAGTTGAACATCCTTCCACCCCTAAATCCGCCCCTGCACATGATAATAGCGCATGTTATCAAGTGATTTCATGGGTTAATTATTTTTCCTTTGTCTTTGATTTCCCTGAAGTTGTATAATGGTCATTCATTTCTCAAGCAGATTGTGGGTGATGTGATCTTTACTTTGATGAGTGCTTTATTTTGTTTGATTTAGTAATTTAGGATACTCGAATTATATTTCTTTTTGCAGGCTCTGAAGTTCACAGTTGCTTCAGTTTAAGCCTTTATAAGATTATTGCATATTTATCATATGAACATGCATTTGCGTTCATACCATGCGGGGTGGAAAGAATTCCAAAGACCGTGTTGTTGCGGAAGCCAAATGTATATAGTGTGAATAAGTCACAACTACTATACCAAAAATTATGACAGCCACCAAATAATAAATAAGACAATAAAACAACAATAAAGGGAACACCAGAATTTACGAGGTTCGGCTAATTTTGCCTACTCCTCGGACACAACCAAATATTTTATTCCACTCCAAAAATACAAGTGAAATAATACTAAAGAGAGAAGATACAAATGCCTTAAACAGATGAGAAGGCAAATGAGAGGTGTGTTTCAATCCTAAACATTAGGCCTTCTTTTATAGGGGAAAAATCCCCTCCAAACTTAACTCCCAACCAATGTGGGACTTTGGCATTTTGCCAAACTTCAACAAATCTCCACCTTGGCAAAATTCCACATTTTCAATTCTCTCTCAATAACAAATTTTGGTTGTGTCTTCATCTTCAATCTTCAGTGTTCAACAATGTTGATCAAATCCAAACAATGTTGAAACTTGACCGCAGTCACCACCTTTGTCAGCATATCAGCAGGATTCTCTGTAGTATGAATTTTCTTCACCGTGACTCCACCTTCTTCTATGATTTCTCGTACGAAATGATACCGAACATCAATGTGCTTCGTCCTTGCATGATAAACTTGGTTCTTCGCTAATTGAATAGCACTTTGACTATCACAAAAAATTGTGATACCTTTTTGTTCAACACCAAGCTCCTTTAGCAATCCTTGAAGCCAAATTGCCTCTTTCACAGCATCTGTAATAGCCATGTACTCTGCCTCTGTTGTAGACAAAGCAACTGTTGACTGCAAAGTAGACTTCCAACTAACTGGTGCCTTTGCAAAAGTAAACACATAACCAGTAGTTGATCTTCGTTTGTCCATATCACCCGCAAAATCTGAGTCACAATATCCAACTACAGACTGATTGTCTTCCTGCTCAAAAACTAACCCGACATCTACAGTATTATGAATATATCGTAGAATCCACTTCACAGCTTGCCAATGCTCCTTCCCTGGATTGTGCATATATCTGCTAATAACTCCAACAGCTTGTGAAATGTCAGGCCTTGTGCAAACCATTGCATACATCAAGCTACCAACAACATTTGCGTATGGTACCTTTGACATATACTCTCGTTCAGCTTCATCCATTGGCGACATAGTAGTACTTAGCTTAAAATGGGAAGCAAGTGGAGTACTAACTGGCTTAGTCTTGTCATCTATGCCAAAACGTTGAAGTACTCTCTTCAAATATTCCTTTTGAGATAAACAGAGTTTCTTTGAACGTCTATCTCTAATTATCTCCATGCCAAGAATTTTCTTTGCCTCACCCAAATCCTTCATCTCGAACTCCTTCTTCAGTTGAATCTTCAACTTATCAATTTCTTCCAAATTCTTGGAAGCTATCAACATATCATCAACATATAGGAGAAGATATACAAAGGAACCATCTTTAAGCTTGTGCAAATACACACAATGATCGTATTTGCTTCTCTTGTACCCTTGCCGCAACATAAACTCGTCAAATCGCTTGTACCATTGTCTAGAAGATTGTTTCAATCCGTACAACGATTTTTCAAGTTTGCACACCATATTTTCTTTTCCAGCAACTTTGAATCCTTCTGGCTGAGTCATGTAGATTTCCTCCTCCAAGTTTCCATGTAAAAACGCAGTTTTTACATCCATCTGAACTAGTTCCAAATCCAATTGTGCTACCAAAGCCAACATAATTCTAATGGAGGAATGTTTTACAACTGGAGAAAACACTTCATTGTAATCAATTCCCTCCTTTTGAGCATATCCTTTGGCCACCAATCTTGCTTTGTAGCGAACATCTACTTGGTTAGGAAATCCTTCCTTCTTTGCAAATACCCATTTGCACCCAATTGCTTTCTTTCCCTTCGGGAGATTGGCCAATCTCCATGTATGATTCTGATGAAGGGACTGTATTTCATCATTCATGGCAATCCTCCACTTATCTTCTTCTGAACTTTGGACAGCGTCTTTATAAGTAGTAGGAACATCATCAGCTACAATTGAGGTTGCACAAGCAACCGTCTCTATGAGACGAACAGGTTTCGTTATTGTTCTTTTTGGCCTGCTGGTTGCTATTGATTCAAGTTGTTGTTGAGATTCCTGAGTTGGAATCTCCTCTACTGGCTCTCCTTCCAGAGGGTAATCTTCATTTGTTTCCTCCTCTGCTTCTTGTGTAGGAAAAATAAATTTTCCCTCAAACTCCACCTGCTTAGAAGCACCTTCATTTTGTTTGGTATCTTCTGTTACCTTATTTACCATAGCAAATTCATCAAAGGTAACATCTCTGCTGAATATTACTTTCTTTGTCATAGGGCACCATAAGCGATATCCTTTGACTCCAGAAGTAATTCCCATAAAAATAGCCTTCTTTGCCCTTGGATCCAATTTTGACTCCGTCACATGATAATATGCAGTTGAGCCAAACACGTGCAAAGAGTTATAATCTACAGCAGGTTTTCCGTACCATTTTTCAAATGGTGTTTTGCCATCAATAGCAGCAGATGGTAGACGATTAATGAGGTGACATGCATATGTAATTGCCTCAGCCCAAAATTCTTTGCCCAAGCCAGCATTGGACAACATACACCGTACCTTCTCCAGCAAGGTCCGGTTCATACGTTCTGCCACTCCATTCTGTTGTGGTGTATGTCTAACAGTGAAGTGTCGGACGATGCCATCATTTTCACAGACCTTATTGAAATGATCATTTTTGTATTCACCTCCATTGTCTGTGCGAATACACTTGATCCTCCTGCCTGTTTGATTCTCCACCATCGTCTTCCATTTGAGAAAAATTCTCAGCACTTCATCTTTGTTTTTCATTGTATACACCCACACTCTTCGAGAAAAATCATCAACAAAGGTTACAAAATAGTGCTTCCCACCCAATGAAGGTGTTTTGGAAGGACCCCAAACATCAGAGTGTACATAATCCAAAATGCCTTTAGTATTATGGATCGCTGTACCAAATTTAACCCTTGTCTGTTTCCCTTTGACACAATGCTCACAAAACTCCAAGTTGCAAGCCTTTACTCCTTTTAACAATCCTTGATCTGATAGAGTTTTCAAGGATTTTCCTCCAGCATGTCCCAAGCGCATGTGCCATAGCTTGGTTGCTTCTGCCTCTTTGTCGTCACTGGATGTTACTGTCGCTGTCCCAATAACTGTACTGCCACGATAGCGGTACATATTATTATTCTTCCGATTAGCCTTCATTACCACTAGTGCACCGGAGCATACTCTCATCACTCCATTTTCTGCAATGATTTTGAACCCTTTTGATTCTAGGGCTCCCACAGAGATGAGATTCTTCTTCAAATCCGGTACATATCGAACATCTATCAATGTTCTGATCATTCCATCATGGTTCCTTAATCGTATTGAACCAATGCCATATGAGGTAAGAGGGCTGTTATCCGCTGTGTGGATGACTCCATATTCTCCTTCTTGAAATTCCATGAACCAGTCCCTGTTGGGACACATATGATAGCTACAAGCCGAGTCCATCAACCATATGTCTGATGATGTTGATGACTCTGTTGTAACTAATGAGAAGTCTGAATCATCACAATCAGCTACATTTGAATCCATAATGGCCTTTCCATTGTTATGTTTGGCCTTATTCTTCAACTTCGGACAGTCTTTCTTCCAGTGCCCTTTTTCTCGACAAAAGGCACATTCATCTTTGCTGGGTCTGGATCTTGACTTGGATCTTCCCTTCTTTGTCCTCGTTTGATTTTGAGGACGACCCCTCACAAATAGTGCTTCTCCTTCTCCGCCCTTCTGTTTTTCTCGCTTTCTTTGTTCATAGCTGTACAAAGCCGAACAAACTTCTCTGAGAGAAACTTCGTCATTTCCATGGAGTAGAGTAGTTTCAAGGTGCTCGTACTCATCAGGAAGTGACGCCAACAACATCAAGGCCAAGTCACCATCATCATAAGTTGTATCCATATTTTGCAAATCTGTAACCAACTTATTGAAACTGGTGATATGTTCATTCATCGTGGTACCAGGAACATAGGTGAAGTGAAACAGTCTCTTCTTCATGTACAATTTATTTTGACTGTTTTTCTTCAAAAATTTATCCTCCAGTGCTTTCCATAATTTACTTGCAGAAGTTTCCTTTGTGTATGGATATTTCTGCTCTCTAGCAAGGTAGGATCGAATGGTACCGCAAGCAACACGGTTGATAATTCTCCAATCTTCTTCTCCAATAACATCTGGTTTCTTTTCTTCAATGGCCAGATCTAGCCCTTATTGAAAAAGGACATCTAGAACCTCGCCTTGCCACATCCCAAAATGTCCGGACCCGTCAAATATTTCGACCGCAAATTTCGCATTTGACACAATTCTTGTCATAAGCGAAGATGCCAATGATGACGTATTGTTGACACTTGATGTAGATTCTTCTTGTTTATTGTCTCACATCTTTGACACAAATATTATTTAATAGCTGACGACACAAATCAAGATTATTTCCTTTCTGGTGTGGAAGATCAGACTAAGCTGCAACCACAGAGCATACTCAGACAGAACCTTGACTCAGTTACCAAGATAAATCTTTTCTGATGTGGAAGATCAGACTATGCTGCAACCACAGAGCATACTTAGACAGTACCTTGGCTCTGATACCAATTGTTGCGGAAGCCAAATGTATATAGTGTGAATAAGTCACAACTACTATACCAAAAATTATGACAGCCACCAAATAATAAATAAGACAATAAAACAACAATAAAGGGAACACCAGAATTTACGAGGTTCGGCTAATTTTGCCTACTCCTTGGACACAACCAAATATTTTATTCCACTCCAAAAATACAAGTGAAATAATACTAAAGAGAGAAGATACAAATGCCTTAAACAGATGAGAAGGCAAATGAGAGGTGTGTTTCAATCCTAAACATTAGGCCTTCTTTTATAGGGGAAAAATCCCCTCCAAACTTAACTCCCAACCAATGTGGGACTTTGGCATTTTGCCAAACTTCAACACGTGTATGTTCTGTTTTAGGGATTAGTGAAGTGCATGATCAACAACTAACAATAATCATTTTTCTACTTCTATGATTTTAATGAAATAAATTTGACAACTGTTGACATAGAGAGTTGTGGAGTCAGAGTAAATATATATATTTGTATGCACATACACAAAAACCATATCTCTTATATCTCGACCAAATTAACTACAAAATTGTATATTAAATTTGCTATCTTTTTGTATGACCGTGCCAAGCGCGGACAAATTAACTAGTATAAATATAAATATGGGCAATCGAAAAGGTTATGTGGCATGCCTCCTAAGCCACCATTCTTATTTATCTTTTCTCTCAGATTTTCACAATCATTTCCTGTTTCTCCAATCTTCAATTCATTTTCCATTCTGATGTTAAAGCCTTAACAAAAAGTTTCAGTTACAAAATTGATTATTCTTTCAGTTACATCTTTACACGATCATGGATTTCTCCACATTCTTTCGGTTATAAATAGCTCTTCCTTGACCCATGGCAAAAGGAGTCCTTTTGCCATGAAAAAGGAAAGTTCCATATATATATAAAAAAAAAAAAGGAAAATGAAAACAAACAAAGAGTAAAAGGAACAGAGAAATATAAAAGGAAAGTTCCATATACAAAGTCGGCCGAGATTGAAGCATTGGCAATTAATTAAATATGATTCAAAGGCAGATTGTTCTATATTTTCAAAGCTTTGGAAGTTTTGAGTTACTTAATTTGTCCTTTTTTCTATTACCACTTCATCCTTTACAATAAAAACATATTAGGTTAAATAAACGAAATAAATGTATAAAAAAAATATTAGATATTAGGATAGGTATAAACACATTTATAGAAAGTTAAGTACATTTTTTCAGTGAAATAATAGAATATGACAACTGTTTCTTTAATATAGCAAAAAGATTGAAAATGGATTATAAATAATTTAAGAAATATCTGAATCATTACGCTATAACCTATTTCACATTATTACTATAATCCAATTAAAATTTTTGTATATGGAGAGAAGTGAAAAAAGAAGAAGAAGAGCAATAGTCACAACAGGGTATTGAAATCCTTCCACGCTTAAATTTAATTGCAATATTCGGTACTAAATTTATGAGGATTGTTATGTGTTGGAACTCTTTTAATCGCTTTTGCAATGGAACTTGAGTAATTGGTGCTTATAGAGTATCTTAAAAGAGTGACCGATATTTTTTGTAATTAGAATTGAGTATTTTTAATTAAGAGAAAATCGCATCTTCATGAATTGATATACTTTTATAACTGATTTATTTGATTAGTTAATTATATTATTTTGATTAGTTAGATACACCAACAAACAAAACGAGTATAAATTGATCATTCAATATAAATGTTTTGTCTACACATAGTTGCTTCCTCTTATTGCCTCAGGAACCATAACATGCTTTTGACCCTAGAAATATTTTGACACTTTCGTTTTAGGCTTTTTGTTGTTACGCTGACTTCTCTTTACTTTTTACTAAATATGTAGGTGATATTTGACTTTTTGTTTGATTTTCGAAAATTTATGTTTCACCAAAATTCATATCAGTTGTATTTATAAACTTTGTTAGTTTATCATATGGAAGAAAAATAAAGAAATTTATATTTTACAACAGTACTTTTGTGATTACTTTCAATATTTGGGTATAAGAAGAAATTAAATCATAGATCTAATGATATTTTTTATGCGCGATAAAATTCACTAGTTGGATATAACCAGCGGAAATTGTTGGATTGGTATTAAAGGTCGGATATCAAATTAGGAGTTGGTACAATTTTGAAGCAAAAACGTGTTAGTAAAATTTCTACACAAGCAAATCCTGACGATCAGAACTTCAAATTATGACACAATTTGTACACCTTCAAATTTGTCCGTCAATCAGAACTTCTTACGATCCGTCCAGACTTGGTGAAATTTTTTTCGAAAGTTATGACACAATTTTTACTTAAGCCCTAAGGGCATCTCCAAGGGTGCACTATTTTTTGCACCAAATCTAAATTTGGTGTAAATTTTGATTTATTATTATTTTATTCATTTTTATTTTTATTTTTTTTGACTTTTAATTTATCATATATTGTGTATATAATTAATTTTTATATTAAAATTTTTATAATTTTAATTTTATATCCTATTTTTTTGATATATTAATTTTTGTATATATATTATATTTATATAAAATTATAAGTTAATTTTATTATTATTATTATTGTATAAAAAGAAATATAACCATTATTTAAGAATGAAAAATGCAAATGTAAAATATCTAATGTTGCTAAAATTGAAAAGTGAAAACTAAAATTTAAAAAAGAAAATTAACAATACATAAAATAAGGATAAAGATGCGCATTTCGCACTTCGTAATGCATTAATCGAGCATTTATGGGAGAATAGATGCGAAAGTTGAATATTTATGTGATACTTAAATTAAATTTGAATATGATGTAATATTTATTTAATTATTTTTTATCAATGATTTCACTTTTAGTTGATTTATCCTTTAAAATAATTTTGTAATAAATGATAATATAAGTGGTGAATGTGAATTATATATGATGAATATGAAAAAAAGAAAAAAAATAGAATTTGTTTGAAGGAAATAAAAAATAAAATTTAAATAGAAGATAATAATATAATATAAAAGAGAGAAAAGAAATATTTTTTTTTGATGTAAAAAATGGTGTAATGGTTGGAGTCAATTTGGTGTTACACCATTTTGATATGAAATTTGGTGTTAGAGTTGGAGATGGCCTGGTAGAACTGCCACAGATAAGACAAGTTCGTCCATCCATCAAAAACCGAGGATCCACTAGGATTTGCAGACCCGTCTCGACCAGCAAGTTAATTTTGTAAAACTTATTTAAATGTGGTCACAACTTAAACAATGGCACAAAATTAGCCTATTTGTGAAAATCAAGCTATATGTGCCCCACAAAACTAGAAGTGAAACTTTAAAGAATATTTTGATTAGTCTTCTTCCTATTTATTAGATTGCACATTTTAATTGGGTTAGGAGAAAATATACTACAGTTAAATCCTTATCCTGGATCTCCTTATCCATAGATAGGCTGCAGAAGTTTTTGCCCTTGCTATGCTTACAACTTTTGTATGACTAAAGGCATGACATCATTGTCATTCTTGATTGCCAAGGCAAGTATTCTCTTGAACTCCACACTTGGTTGACTGGATCTGTGCTATTGACTCAGCAATGGTTTCAGATCTTCCTCATATATATATATATATATATATATATGGCCGAATACATACGGAGACACTTAAAGTTGGCACGATCTTTTATTTAGACACTTCATCTAAAATTTGTTTCATTTGAACATTTTAACCATGTATTTACTGTGTCATTTAGACACAAAATTTTTAGGCATCCATACGTAATAGATGCGTGAAATTCACACGCCAGGGTAACCAATAAGATGGAGACACATGGATTTATTAACAATTAAAAAAAGACTTTAGAGAAATGAAAAAGAATAAAAGAAAAACAAGAATCCCAACCCACCCCTCCCCTCCGTCATCTTCCCCAACGACCCCCACCCCCCTTCCTTTCCATCTTCATCTGCAAAACAAAGTACTCCCATAACTATGGCTTGGCTTAGTTCTAGGCCACATTGCCGGAAATGGAGTTTCTGTTGAATTTGGCAAATCCCACATCAGTGGGTTAGCCATTTGGTAGAGATATTTTTCCTATAAAAGGAGGCCTAATGTTTAGGATTTAAACACACCTCTCATTTGCCTTCTTATCTTCTTAAGGCATTTGTATTTTCTCTCTTTAGTATTATTTCACTTGTATTTTTGGAGTGAAATAAAATATTGGTTGTGTCCGAGGAGTAGGCAAAATTAGTCGAACCTCATAAATTCTGGTGTTCCTTTTATTGTTGCTTTATTGTCTTATTTATTATTTGGTTGCTGTCATAATTTTTGGTATAGTAGTTGTGACTTATTCACACTATATACATTTGGCTTCCGCAACAATTGGTATCAGAGCCAAGGTACTGTCTAAGTATGCTCTGTGGTTGCAGCATAGTCTGATCTTCCACATCAGAAAAGATTTATCTTGGTAACTGAGTCAAGGTTCTGTCTAAGTATGCTCTGTGGTTGCAGCTTAGTCCGATCTTCTACATCAGAAAGGAAATAATCTTGATTTGTGTCGTCAGCTATTAAATAATATTTGTGTCAAATATGGGAGACAATAAACAAGAAGAATCTACATCAAGTGTCAACAATACGTCATCATTGGCATCTTCGCTTATGACAAGAATTGTGTCAAATGCGAAATTTGCGGTAGAAAATTTTGACGGGTCTGGGCATTTTGGGATGTGGCAAGGCAAGGTTCTAGATGTCCTTTTTCAACAAGGGCTAGATCTTGCCATTGAAGAAAAGAGACCAGATGTTATTGGAGAAGAAGATTGGAAAATTATCAACTGTGTTGCTTGCGGTACCATTCGATCCTACCTTGCTAGAGAGCAGAAATATCCATACACAAAGGAAAGTTCTGCAAGTAAATTATGGAAAGCACTGGAGGATAAATTTTTGAAGAAAAACAGTCAAAATAAATTGTACATGAAGAAGAGACTGTTTCACTTCACCTATGTTCCTGGTACCACGATGAATGAACAGATCACCAGTTTCAATAAGTTGGTCACAGATTTGCAAAATATGGATACAACTTATGATGATGGTGACTTGGCCTTGATGTTGTTGGCATCACTTCCTGATGAGTACGAGCACCTTGAAACTACTCTACTCCATGGAAATGACGAAGTTTGTCTCAGAGAAGCTTGTTCGGCTTTGTACAGCTATGAACAAAGAAAGCGAGAAAAACAGAAGGGCGGAGAAGGAGAAGCACTATTTGTGAGGGGTCGTCCTCAAAATCAAACGAGGACAAAGAAGGGAAGATCCAAGTCAAGATCCAGACCCAACAAAGATGAATGTGCCTTTTGTCGAGAAAAGGGGCACTGGAAGAAAGACTGTCCGAAGTTGAAGAATAAGGCCAAACATAACAATGGAAAGACCATTATGGATTCAAATGTAGCTGATTGTGATGATCAGACTTCTCATTAGTTACAACAGAGTCATCAACATCATCAGATATATGGTTGATGGACTCGGCTTGTAGCTATCATATGTGTCCCAACAGGGACTGGTTCGTGGATTTTCAAAAGGGAAAATATGGAGTCGTCCACACAGCGGACAACAGCCCTCTTACCTCATATGGAATTGGTTCAATACGATTAAGGAACCATGATGGAATGATCAGAACATTAACAGATGTTCGATATGTATCAGATTTGAAGAAGAATTTCATCTCTGTAGGAGCCCTCGAGTCAAAAGGGTTCAAAATCATTACAGAAAATGGAGTGATGAGAGTATGCTCCGGTGCACTAGTGGTAATGAAGGCTAATCGGAAGAATAATAATATGTACCGCTATCGTGGCAGTACAGTTATTGGGACAGCGACAGTAACATCCAGTGACGACAAAGAGGCAGAAGCAACCAAGCTATGGCACATGCGTTTGGGACATGCTGGAGGAAAATCCTTGAAAACTCTATCAGATCAAGGATTGTTAAAAGGAGTAAAGGCTTGCAACTTGGAGTTTTGTGAGCATTGTGTCAAAGGGAAACAGACAAGGGTTAAATTTGGTACAACAATCCATAATACTAAAGGCATTTTGGATTATGTACACTCTGATGTTTGGGGTCCTTCCAAAACACCTTCATTGGGTGGGAAGCACTATTTTGTAACCTTTGTTGATGATTTTTCTCGAAGAGTGTGGGTGTATACAATGAAGAGCAAAGATGAAGTGTTGGGAATTTTTCTCAAATGGAAGACGATGGTGGAGAATCAAACAGGCAAGAGGATTAAGTGTATTCGCACAGACAATGGAGGTGAATACAAAAATGATCATTTCAATAAGGTATGTGAAAATGATGGCATCGTCCGACACTTCACTGTCAGACATACACCACAACAGAATGGAGTGGCAGAACGTATGAACCAGACCTTGCTGGAGAAGGTACGATGTATGTTGTCCAATGCTGGCTTGGGCAAAGAATTTTGGGCTGAGGCGGTTACATATTCACCTCATTAATCGCTTATCATCTGTTGTTGTTGATGGCAAGACACCATTTGAAAAATGGTATGGAAAGCCTGTTGTAGATTATGACTCTTTGCACGTGTTTGGCTCAACTGCATATTATCATGTGACAGAGTCAAAATTGGATCCAAGGGAAAAGAATGCTATTTTTATGGGAATTACTTCTGGAGTCAAAGGATATCGCTTATGGTGTCCTATGACAAAGAAAATAATATTCAGCAGGGATGTTACCTTTGATGAATCTGTTATGGTAAATAAGGTAACAGAAGATACAAAACAAAATGAAGGTGCTTCTAAGCAGGTGGAGTTTGAGGGAAAATTTATTTTTCCTACACAAGAAGCAGAGAAGGAAACAAATGAAGATTACCCTCTGGAAGGAGAGCCAGTAGAGGAGATTCCAACTCAGGAACCTCAACAACAACTTGAATCAATAGCAACCAGCAAGCCAAAAAGAACAATAACGAAACATGTTCGTCTCATAGAGACGGTTGCTTGTGCAACCTCAATTGTATCTGATGATGTTCCTACCACTTATAAAGACGCTGTCCAAAGTTCAGAAGAAGATAAGTGGAGGATTGCCATGAATGATGAAATACAGTCCCTTTATCAGAATCATACATGGAGATTGGCCAATCTCCCGAAGGGAAAGAAAGCAATTGGGTGCAAATGGGTATTTGCAAAGAAGGAAGGATTTCTTAACCAAGTAGATATTTGCTACAAAGCAAGATTGGTGGCCAAAGGATATGCTCAAAAGGAAGGAATTGATTACAATGAAGTGTTTTCTCCAGTTGTAAAACATTCCTCCATTAGAATTATTTTGGCTTTGGTAGCACAATTGGATTTGAAACTAGTTCAGATGGATGTAAAAACTGCATTTTTACATGGAAACTTGGAGGAGGAAATCTACATGACTCAGCCAGAAGGATTCAAAGTTGCTGGAAAAGAAAATATGGTGTGCAAACTTGAAAAATCGTTGTACGGATTGAAACAATCTTCTAGACAATGGTACAAGCGATTTGACGAGTTTATGTTGCGGCAAGCGTACAAGAGAAGCATATACGATCATTGTGTGTATTTGCACAAGCTTAAAGATGGTTCCTTTGTATATCTTCTCCTATATGTTGATGATATGCTGATAGCTTCCAAGAATTCGGAAGAAATTGATAAGTTGAAGATTCAACTGAAGAAGGAGTTCGAGATGAAGGATTTGGGTGAGGCAAAGAAAATTCTTAGCATGGAGATAATAAGAGATAGACGTTCAAAGAAACTCTGCTTATTGTCACACCTCCTTTTTCCGCACCCGCAGGGGCGCGAGGGAGTTTTTTCCAATTAAAGGACAATCGAAACGGGATTGGTTTATTAATTTCAGAGTCGCCACTTGGGAGATTTAGGGTGTCCCAAGTCACCAATTTTAATCCCGAATCGAGGAAAATAATGACTCTATATTATAGTCTGCGTACCAGAAATCCGGATAAGGAATTCTGTTAACCCGGGAGAAGGTGTTAGGCATTCCCGAGTTCCGTGGTTCTAGCACGGTCGCTCAACTGTTATATTTGGCTTGATTATCTGATTTTATACGAATATGAACTTATGTGCAAATTTTAACTTTTAACCGCTTTATTATTATTGTTTTTACAAGAATGTGAACATTGCTTAAAACATGTCTTTGGACTGCGTCACATGAAATGCACCCGCAATCCGGAACATATTTTATTTGACGTTTTGGGATTTGGATTTGGGTCGCATGAAATGCACACCCCAAGTTTTAAGAAAGTAGATTATTAAACACGCGCCTAAAGAGACTATCGTGTTATTATTTTGGGAAGGCCGTGAAATTTGCTAAACGGCCCTCCTGAATTCTAAGTAATTTAAAACAAGTATTTACTGAGGGCCCCACAATTTGTATTTTTATTCGGCGAGGCTCATCTCATTCTTATTTTTTGAAGGAATTTGCAACGTCGTGGAAATGCGTCTCAGACCACGTCACAATCAATGTACCCGTGATTAGAGACACATTTTGATTTCGTTGAGATTTGGATTTGGGTCACATAAATGTGCACCCGATTTTAGGGAGATAACATTATTAAAGGCGCGCCTAAAGCAACTAGCGCATTATTATTTTGGGGTAGGGCCGTGAAATTTACTAAACGGCCCGTCCCGGAATCTAAGTATTTAATACATATATTTTGCGAGGGCTCCGCAATTTGTACATTTTTTATGTGGCGAAACTCGTCTCGTTTTTATTATTTGAGGGCAAACTTAAGGCAACTACGATTTTCTACCAATGAAATCATCCGGGGTTAAACAAAAAAACAACGATTCTAACAGATAATAATATCCATGATAAAAATGAAAAATAGAATAACCTTGTTCATATGCTCACATTTACTTTAAGCATGCAGTAACTAAACATAGAATAAACATTTTTAACACAACAACAAAAATTACATTGTTGACATTCATAAATATCGAATATTCTCATTTATTTCCTTGAACCATAATATGCAAAATGAATGAAATGAAACAAAGGACGAAGAACACCAACCTTCGAACCTCGACAATCCTAGAACGACAAACAGTGCTTCCTACGGAACTCGAACCGGACCTCACTCGACGAGGAATAATGATGAAACCTCGGACAAACACCTCGACGTACCGGACCTCGACGACCCAAAGTCGACCTCGACGGAAAACAGAAAACTCGGCAAGGCGGGATCGCGGCAACCCACGACTGCTCGCGAAAGACGGAACGACGTCGACAGCAGTAAGGTCGACGCGGGGGAGGGGCTACTGACGGACCTGTTTGGTGGTGGGATTACTGGTTGACGGGGGTGGTGTTTAGTGGTATTGTTTGGACGATAGGGAGTAGGAGCTCGTAGGGTTTTGGGTGGTTTGTTGCCGGTGGTGATGGAGTAGGGTTTGTTAGGGCTGTGGGGTGCGACTGGTTATGGCATGGGGTCGACGGGTAGGTATGGGTGAAGCAGGAGGCGGAAGCAGTTGCGACGGACAGCTGGGACGGCGGTGCAACAGCTGGGGTCGCCGGATTTAATGGAGGATTGACGGATTGGTTCATGTGAGAAGGATGAAGCGCAATGGGGTTTGAGCCACCATTTTCGTGTGGATGGAGCTGTTTTTACGACTAGTTTGAGGGAACTAGGAAGAGGATGAGTGGTCGTGAGGGGGCGGTGACGGGTGGTGGAACGAGGGTGGTTTCATGGTGGACTGGAGCTGGTGTTTGGACGATCGAGCTGGGTCAGTGGTGGTGAGTCGTTGATGCTGCAGCTGTTCCGGCGAGGAAGCAACAGCAGCTGCTGCGTGATAGCAGCGGACGTGGGGGGTCGTTTGACTTGAAGAAGTCGGAAATGGTGGTTTTACGTGAGGGTTTTTGGAGTAGGGTAGTGTACGCCGGTGGTCGACGAGGGGAAGGTGACGGTGGGTCGTTGATGATGGTGGAGCTGGGAGGAGGAGTGTGGTTCGTTTGTGACAGTAGGTCGATGGGCCTGTCTGGTTTTTTTTTTCCGTAGGGTTTGGCTTCTTCTTCCTTTTGAAGAAGAAGATGTACAGTACTTTTTTTCAAAAATTCCAAAAGTCCCCCCTTTCCAAATGTTTCATCCGTGCATTTGTATGGGTTTGCCCAGAAAAATGAGCCCCACGCGTGGTGGGGTTCGAGACTTATGTCCCCCACGCGTGGTGGGGTTCCCCATGTGTCCTGGACACGGTTTATTATGGGTTAGGTCCGAAATTAGGCCTAAAACCGGGTAGTTTGAACCCGAATATTATTCTTTTGCCCGGACCCGAGAAATAGGAACACGTTGCTTAACTAGTCCTATGCAAGCAAAATAACTACCAAAAATAAGACTAGTATTCAAACAAAACTATATCTTTTTTTAAATATTTTTTCAAGATTTAAAATAGCTACAAAATATTAATAAAACTATCTTTGTAATTTTCGTTTTTTTTTTTAAAATTAAGATAAAATATGAAGCAATATTTTTTTTGTATTTTTTCAAAGTTAAAATGACTATAGAATATTAATAAAACTATTTTTTGTAATTTTCGTTTTTAATAAAGACAAAAATATAAAGTAATATATTTTTTTTTGTATTTTTCCAAAATTAAAACGACTACAAAACATTAATAGAATTATATTTTTTGTAATTTTCGAATTTATATAAAGTACCAAAATAAAGTACAATTTTTGTATTTTTCAAGTTTATGAGAAATACATAAACTAAAATTTATATATATATTTTGTGATTTTTTTTCTTTTTGCAACGAAATAAAGTAAAAATAGTTAAAATAGCTATACTAGACCCAATTTCACATATTCATGCTAAAAATGTGAAAATTCTCGGGGAGGGTCAAAAATCACGTGCTTACAGCTGCCCTCTTTGACTGGAAACACGAAGAGTTTTCCGACAAAGAACGACTAGACGTGTTTTTGACCCGACCATTACTTGGACGGACTACACTTAAGGAAAGGGAGGGAATGTGACCGAGCCCTGGTATCTGAGCTGCCTACATATCCTTGGTTATACAGCAATCAGGCCACGTGTAGTTCGGGATATGAGAGAGATAGTGAAGTTGTACCGAGGTGGAGAGCCGATCGAGGTGCCGTTCCGTTGAGGTTCCGATCCGCGGTCCCGTCATTACAACAAAAATGAAAACTGAAAAAGACTAACTAAGCCTATCAGCTACTAGTTACAAAGATTCCTATCTCTTAAGTCTTCTGAAACTTGGTCTTGAGTCTTGAATGGTGCTTCATACAGACTTTGGATCTGAACCTTGATACTTGCTAGTTGTAGGTGCTAGTTCTTGAGCAGACCACATTTGTTCTCCACTTCCGTATTTTGGGCTCTTCTCTTTCTTTTTTTTTCTTCTTCTTTTTTTTTCTTGTTTTTTTGTTTTGTTTTTGTGACCAGCTTCTGTTGATCATCCCAGACTATTGATTCGCGTTCTTGAGGCGAGCTTCTAACTTGGATCGAATGCTGGGGATTTCTGTTGTAATCCTTCTGCTTTCCAGTGGGTCACTGCTTGATTTTGAAAAATGTTTCTCCGTTCTACAGGCGGACTCCTGACTTCTTCTATCTTCGACACGCAACAAACTCCGTTCTACAGGCGGGTCCCTGAAAATCAAAACAAACAAAACAAACAAAATTTCCTAACCAGTTTGTACTGGGAAGATTTGTGAGTCGTTAGCAAAATTGTAACTCACTTACACTATTGATGCAATGATGAGAGTAAACTAAAGACTAGGATGTGCATCTCCTATGAGTAAAACCAAAACTCTTGCTAGCAAATGTGTCTGCTAAAACCTCAATGACTCAAACTAGAAAGTGCTTCTTCTATGGTTGAATCGGAATGAGCTAAAACTAGGAAGTGCATCTCCTAAGGGTGAAAACTTCAGTGACTAGAACTAGGAAGTGCGTCTCCTATGAATAAAATCTCGATTAGGAAGTGCGTCTCCTACGGGTAAACTTCAAAAAACTGGACTAGGAATTGTGTCTCCTATGGTCGAACTTAAAATGAATTAAACTAGGAAGTGCATCTCCTAGGGGTGAAATCTCAATTCCGGAAGTGCGTCTCCTGAAATAAAATATAATCTAAAAAGCCAAACTCGGGAGTGCGTCCCCTAAAGCAAAAGTATAACCTGAGTGAACCAGACTAGGAAGTGTGTCTCCTAAAATAAAATAGTCTTAGGAAGTGCGTCTCCTATGGGTGAAACCTTAATGATTTTGAACTAGGAAGTGCGTCTCCTATGAATGAAAATATTTTAGGAAGTGCGTCTCCTATGGGGTAAAAGTAAACTTAGGAAGTGTGTCTCCTATGGGCAAAACTAAACTTTGAGGAAGTGCGTCTCCTGTGGGTACAATAAACTTAGGAAGTGCGTCTCCTATGGGTACAATAAACTTAGGAAGTGTGTCTCCTATTGGGGATAACTGTTCTTAGGAAGTGCGTCTCCTACTGGGTGAAACTATTCTTAGGAAGTGCGTCTCCTATTGGTACAATGGATCTAGGAAGTGTGTCTCCTATTGGTAAAACTTAACTTAGGAAGTGCGTCTCCTATTGGTGAAATCAACTTAGGAAGTGCGTCTCCTACTGGTGAAACTAAACTTTAGGAAGTGCGTCTCCTATTGGTGAACTTTTCTTAGGAAGTGCGTCTCCTACTGGTAAAAACTTGCTTAGGAAGTGCATCTCCTGTTGGTGGAACTGAACTTAGGAAGTGCGTCTCCTACTGGTGAAACTGAACTTAGGAAGTGCGTCTCCTATGATAAACTGAACTTAGGAAGTGCGTCTCCTATGGTAAAACTGAATTTTAGGAAGTGCGTCTCCTATTGGTACAACTATTCTTAGGAAGTGCGTCTCCTATTGGTAGAACTGAACTTAGGAAGTGCGTCTCCTACGGTAAAACTGAACTTAGGAGGAAATGCGTCTCCTATAGGTAAAACTAGACTTAGGAGGAAATGCGTCTCCTATGGGTAAAAATGGACTTGTATGCCTCTATTATCTGGGCGGGCTCCCAACTTCAATACTTGAAACGTAAAGACTGAATGTATTCCTCTGTTATTATGGGCGGGCTCCCAACTTCAACACTTAAAAAGTAAAGACTGAATGTATTCCTCTGTTATTATGGGCAGGCTCCCAATTTCAACACTTAAAAGTAAAGACTGAATGTAAGCCTCTATTATCTGGGCGGGCTCCCAATTTCAACACTTGAAATAAAAAGACTGAATGTATGCCTCTATTATCTGGGCGGGCTCCCAACTTCAACACTTAAAAGTAAAGACTGAATGTATTCCTCTGTTATTATGGGCGGGCTCCCAATTTCAACACCTAAAAGTAAAAAGACTAAATGTATGCCTCTGTTATCTGGGCGGGCTCCCAACTTCAACACTTGAAAGTAAAGACTGAAATGTATGCCTCTGTTATCTGGGCGGGCTCCCAACTTCAACACTTAAAAGTAAAGACTGAATGTATTCCTCTGTTATTATGGGCGGGCTCCCAATTTCAACACCTAAAAGTAAAAAGACTAAATGTATGCTTCTGTTATCTGGGCGGGCTCCCAACTTCAACACTTAAAAGTAAAAAGACTAAATGTATGCCTCTGTTATCTGGGCGGGCTCCCAACTTCAACACTTAAAAGTAAAGACTGAATGTATTCCTTTGTTATTATGGGCGGGCTCCCAATTTCAACACCTAAAAGTAAAAAGACTAAATGTATGCCTCTGTTATCTGGGCGGGCTCCCAACTTCAACACTTAAAAGTAAAAAGACTAAATGTATGCCTCTGTTATCTGGGCGGGCTCCCAACTTCAACACTTAAAAGTAAAGACTGAATGTATTCCTCTGTTATTATGGGCGGGCTCCCAATTTCAACACCTAAAAGTAAAAAGACTAAATGTATGCCTCTGTTATCTGGGCGGGCTCCCAACTTCAACACTTAAAAGTAAAAAGACTAAATGTATGCCTCTGTTATCTGGGCGGGCTCCCAACTTCAACACTTAAAAGTAAAAAGACTAAATGTATGCCTCTGTTATCTGGGCGGGCTTCCAACTTCAACACTTAAAAGTAAAGACTGAATGTATTCCTCTGTTATTATGGGCGGGCTCCCAATTTCAACACCTAAAAGTAAAAAGACTAAATGTATGCCTCTGTTATCTGGGCGGGCTCCCAACTTCAACACTTAAAAGTAAAAAGACTAAATGTATGCCTCTGTTATCTGGGCGGGCTCCCAACTTCAACACTTAAAAGTAAAAACTGAATGTATGCCTCTGTTATCTGGGCGGGCTCCCAACTTCAACACTTGAAAGTAAAGACTGAAATGTATGCCTCTGTTATCTGGGCGGGCTCCCAACTTCAACACTTAATATGGGTAAAGACGTGGAATGTATGCCTCTGTTATCTGGGCGGGCTCCCAACTTCAACACTTAAAAGTAAAGACTGAATGTATTCCTCTCGTTATTCAGGTGGGTGCCTGTCCAAACTAAAACATAAAAGTATTCCTCTCGTTATTCAGGTGGGTGCCTGTCCAAACTAAAACATAAAAGTATTCCTCTCGTTATTCAGGTGGGCGCCTGGTGGTAAAGATATGAAAAATGATATGCCCGCATTATACTGGTGGGTGACCTAGAACAGAAATGAAAAGACAGAAATGTATTCCCGCATTATACTGGTGGGTGACCTAGAACAACAATGAAAAGACAGAAATGTATTCCTCTCGTTATTCAGGTGGGCGCCTGTCTTCATCAATAATTTTGAAAATAAAATCCTATTCAAGGGCGGATGAACCCAAAATATCCTATTCGAGGGCGGATGAACCCAAAATATCCTATTCGAGGGCGGATGAACCCAAAATATCCTATTCGAGGGCGGATGAACCCAAAATATCCTATTCGAGGGCGGATGAACCCAAAATATCCTATTCGAGGGCGGATGAACCCAAAATATCCTATTCGAGGGCGGATGAACCCAAAATATCCTATTCGAGGGCGGATGAACCCAAAGTATCCTATTCGAGGGCGGATGAACCCAAAGTATCCTATTCGAGGGCGGATGGAACCCAAAATATCCTATTCGAGGGCGGATGAACCCAAAATATCCTTAAGGCTTGAAAATGTCTTACCTCAACACTTGCTGGGGATTATTTACTTACCTGCTGGGGGATAAAATGTTATCAGCTGGGGGTACCTGACTTCCAGAAAATTTTTCTAAATGGAAGGAAAATTTTCTGCCCCAGTTTGATAATATCCCTTGTGGCATGCAGTTCTGGCATCAATGCCATTTCTGTTACCTGCTTCAAATCAAACAAAATTTTGTTAGTTTAAAACGCGGTGGTTGGTTGTGATACTCCTACTGGGATGGCTTTCCCTTTCTCTCTTCCTTGCTCTGTGCTCCACAACTTGTTGGGGATGATATTATGTGCTGGGGATAATCCCTTCCTGCTGGGGATATCCCTCTTCTTTCGTGGCATAGCTCGGAAACTGGCATTTCCCCGACCTTTTAGTCTAGTATGGATTTCGCCAAATCATGCTCACTGCTTTCCTTGCTTTGTTCATGGGCCTTGGCTTTGAGGTTTATAACCTTGGTTTTGGCAAGGGTATCCCTCTCGACACTCGTCAATCCTTTTGTCAATTTCCTTTTGCTGGGGATATCTTTATTGACACTGGCCTCGCGCTTGTTCCTTGCTGACTATATCACTTGGATGTACTAGTCAGATCTCATTTTGGAAAGCTGATGGCCTATTTGAAGTCATTTCATACTTGTTCTGACCAGACAGACTCTATTGGGGATTTTCTATGAAAGGAAAAAGATAAAAGGGAACAGAATAAAAAGACAAAGGAAAAAAAAACATGACTCTTTAACAAAAGAAACTATAAATAAAAATCTTATCAAATGCAGATACCGACTCTAATGGCCATGACATGCGTATGTGGCCTATCCTCTACCGTCAATCATCTTTCAAGATCTTCAATTGGCGATTCCCCATCTGATTCTCAATCTTATTCGACTTGTAGTGCCCGGAGGGTTTTCACTATCAAGTCTCTCTCATTTTTGGGTTCTTCTCTCAGCTTTCATCGCCTTATGGTGCCTGTGAAGGTTTTCACCAATAAGACTCTCTCGTTTTATATCTCTCTCCAGCTGGGGATTTGGAGTGTTGCTGGTATGACTCTTTCTGTTGGAGATTAGAGTCCTTTCTGCTGTGGAACAGAATGTTATGTTCGCCGGTAAGACTCTTCATTTGTCTGACTTGGCATTTTTGAAAACTGATCAGAAGGTCTTTCTTTGGACCGTAATGTGGGTTTTTGGATAGGGCTAAAAAAAAGGGTATTAAACGCTCAAAAAATGCATTAGTTTTGGGTTATTATTTACAACCTTCGGAATTAGATTTATTTACAACAAACGCAACTTTTGCCCCAGTTTCTTGCTTGGGGATATCTTAATTGTTTTTTTTTTCAAAACTATGACCGAGCCGTGAAGCGCCTACGTATCTTCTTTGAGGAATCAGGTCAAACGTAGTTCCCAGTTCCTCTTTTTCATTTGACTTTCTTTTTTTTTTCTTTGTTATCAATTTTCTTTTCTTTTCTTTTCTTCTTTTTTTTTCGTTGTTGTTTTCTTTCTTTCTCTATTTTTTCTTCGTTGCTACTGATTCCGAACGAGGGGTATGAAAGAAAAATAAATAAGGCTCAAAAGGGGTAACGAAGGATAAAGTATTTAGGTAGCAGAACAAAATGCCTTCGTCATTCCAGTCTTCAAAACATGCCAAGTGCAAACAACACAATTTAAATTTGTAGTCTCTTCTGATGGTGCTGGACTTGACAATTATATTCAACATTTGCTTTTTCATTGGTCCTTTCTAAAGCACCGTTGGGCGATACTCTCATTATCATGAACGCCCCTCATGCCCATTTGGCGAATCTTGCTTTTAACGGTTTTTCTTCATATTTTACTTGCCCCAGTTCCATATGACTCGAGCTCTGAATAATCTCAACCGTCCTTATTTCCTTTAAATGGTCTAATCACCTTTTCGGGGTTTTATGATTAACCTTTAAGATTAGGCCCAAACTGGGTGCGCATGTCATGTCCCTAGAATCGGCATCGAACAAAAAATGGTAAAAGGACTAAACAAAAAGATGACTGGAAATAATAAAAGACCGGACTTTGTATTAGACTACCGGTGAAATGGTTTAAATAACAAAACAACCAGAATAAAATCCTAACACAAATTGGACAAAATTTAAACAAACTGTTATGACAAAATGAAAAGATAAGAAGGTTTGACACAAGACAAAATCCCAATTACAACCTTAATAATCCGAACAACAGAAATGACCACAAAATAAGCCACCACAAGCTTCTCTCTTGCTGACCAAGGAAACGAAGCGTCCTCCCACTTTAGCAAAAACTGGCATCTTAGCCACTGAGCTTTGCATCAATATTGCCAAGACTATTGCCAGCTTCAACATCATCAACCTCCGTAGGCAAGTTCTCGAGGAGGTTCGAGTGCTCCATGTCACTGTTATTAATCGCAACCCGCCCTTCTCGGATCATTTTCTCTACTTCCTTTCTCCAACTATGACAGCTCTCAATGTTGTGCCCTATGACATTGGAGTGGTAGGCGCATCGTGCTGCCGGATCAAAGCTCCTTGCAAGTGGATTTATAGTACATGCGGGGAGTGACTCAATCGAACCAGCATGCCTTAGCCTTTCAAACAGACTGGCATAAGATACCCCGATGGGGGTGAGAGCCTTTCCTCGTTTCAGCAACCTCTTCATTCTTGCATGTTGACAGGGCCGAAAACCTGATCCAGGTGGCTTTTGGTAGGCTTGTGTAGGTGGGTAGGCATTTTGTGGAGCCGGGTGCCTGGAAAGTGAAGTATGGCGGGGAAAGAAGTGGTGTTGGGGAGCGGAGAAGCATTGAGGAGTGATGGAGCTACTTTTGGGTAGCTGGGAAAGCTGCCATAAGTGGGTTGGGATGGAGAGTATGGGGGATCTTCCATTATGGTGTTGGGTGCTTGGGAAATGACCGAGCTCAAGAGACTTGGCGGTGGAGGGGGTGGTGCTTTTCCCGTTATCCATGCCTGATACATGTCTGCCACATGCTGTCTTAGCATTCTCACTTCTTCTACCAACCCGCTGTTCCGTTCGATCAACTGTTGTCGGTCATCAGTACCGACCCGCTCGGTTCTGCGTTTCTGAGCCATTGTCCTTTGATTCTGCTTTGAGGAGTTACCACAACCAACCACTTTTCTATATATGAACAAAGCAAAGGGAAGCCATCAACGTTAGTGTTAGGGCATTTGGCAGACAATCATATCAGAGATACAATGCACCTAAGCAGTCAGACAATTGTGCCCCTCTGAAAATTTCCAACACTTTCCTTTATTTATTTATTCTTTTTTTTAATTGTTATTATTATTTTTTTTTATTTTTTTTAGTGGTGGTCGAATCTTATGGAGATTGCCTACGTATCATGTCCCCGCATGAATCAGACCTTGCGTAGTTCGGACCAATAAAAGATAAACAATAAGGAACATTTTTTCTTTTCACTTTTCATATTAAAACAAACTGGGTTTCAAAGGTTTGAAGATGACCTGCAAACTCAAAAATCAACCAAACCACATATTTTAATCAAAAGCTTTACAAACTCAAAAACAAAAGGCTAGCTCCCTTTCTCTGTTCGACAAATGCAACCAAACGGTTATTTTTGCAAATGTGGCCCCTTCCAGATTTCACATGAATTTTGAGACCGGGGAGGATTATTTATGACACTTTACAAACTTGTCCGTTTTTTACGAAAATAGCCTTTCGACAACTGAAAGATACTCTAAGGCTATTTCGGCAAGAACGGTTTAAGACGCGGCCGAAGCTGGCTCGGCTTATTATGACAAAATTTGAACGGTATTCACCTAACCGTCGACTCTTTTTTTCAAATTATAATAAAAACTTGGTGTTGCAAAACACGGCCCTTCAGCGTCTCGGGGACGAAGTTTTTTTAAGGCTGTGTGGGTCCATATCTCAAAATGACCCAAAGGTGGCTGTTTATGCCAAGTCAGCCTTCCGGCGTCCCTTTCAGGAACATTCGGCTATTTATGACAAAACAGCATCACCTGACTTATTTATAACTCTTTTTTCATCGTTTTTCAAATTAGAAAAGTCAATATTGCAAACACGGCCTTTCAACGTCTCGGGGACGAAGATTTTTAGGCTGTGGGGGTCAACTGGACCAAGTCTTAAAAATGACCCAAAAGTGGTTGTTTATGCAAAGTCAGCCTTCCGGCGTCCCTTTCGGGAACATTCGGTTATGTCTTGATAAAACAGCGTCACCCGACTTCTTTATGAAAGTTGACATATATATTTTTGCTATTTTTTTTTGCAAAAGGGGAAGTTGGACATTACCCGACTTATTTATGAAAAAAAATCTTGACCTGTTTTTCATTATTTGTTTGTTTTTGGCTTTTTTAGCAAAAGGTGGGGTTGGACCCGATGAGGGTTGCCTACGTATCTCACATCCGGTGAGAATCAAACCCGCGTAGTTCGGGCCAATAAACCATTTTTGAGAAAACCCTTTTCCATTTTCTATTCTCCTTTTTTTTTAAAATATATATTTTTATATAGCAAACAAACAAACTATTATTTTTCATTCGTAACAAACAAACTAACTAACGTAAACATAAAACATTCCCTTTTTCATTTGTTTTCTTATTCTAAAGAAAAAGAAAATGTTTTTTTTTGGAATTTTCACCTTTAATAAAAGAAATGCTTAAAAAAATATTTTTTGAATTTTGAATCTTTAAAGAAGAATCGAAATATTTTTGAATTTTCTTTTGAACCTTTTTTTTGGATTATATATATATTTATTTTGGAACAAATAATAAAATCACGTTCAACGCCCGACTCTTTTTATATTTCTTTTTATTTTATTTGGCATTTTCATAAACAACCATAATAAGATAAAAAAAACATTTTAAACAAACAGACTTTTTCATTTTCATTTAATGGCAAAACAAACCATTTTTTTTTTTTTGAAAAAAAACAAGACAGAACAATGATGATTTTTTTTCTTCTATTTTTCTTTGCTTTTAATATAACAAACTAATAAGACCTTTTTTCATTTTCTCAAAATTTCGGCAGAGTTTCGATACTACTCGGACATTGATTTTTCTCTAAAAATAAGTAGTTATATCTCTACACTGTCATTTTTTCTCCTCTTTTTCACGACTTTTTTTTTAATCTGTAGAAAATAATGAAAACATACAAAATCTTTTTGAATTTTCATGCTTTATTTTATTTGTAATTATATTTTTTATATTTATTATTTCTTTCAAAAATGTGGCATGGGAGACATAATGATTTCCAAGACTTCTTGGATTCCGCAAATGCTCCCCATGCGCTTTTCTCAACATATGAAGCGTGGGGGACATATGGGAATTCCAAGACTTCTTGGATTCCACAAATGTTCCCCATGTGCTTTCCCAAAAAGCAAGCGTGGGGGACATAGGGAATTCCAAGGCTTCTTGGATTCCACAAATGTTCCCCATGCTTTAATTAAAATAACATCATGCTGGAAATGACCAAATGACCCATTCGCCCTTGACTGAATATAACATGTAGCACATAGGATGCCATAAGATGGTCAATTATTTTCAGGTTGCTTGTCCTAGACGGACCCAACCCCTGTGTTGAGTCCCCTAAGTCAAATGCACATGATGCAAATAAACGTTCCTACTAGGGATCCGGCATGTGGCTTTGTTATACTAAGTTCATAACCTGGGTATTTGTTCTAGACCTGGCTTACCCAAACGGACAGTTTGAGCCGAAGCGGGGGCAACGTACCGGGAGCACGAAAGTCTGCCCGGCCTAGTTACTTGTCCCAACTCCGTCTTATTTGGTATGACTTTAACAGAAAGGTGGGTCACGCGCACGTGTACACCATAAATTCAGAAGACTCAGAAAGAAGGGTTTCGTAGCAGTTTTATATACACAATTCAGATAATATTAAAGCGGTAAAAGCATCATTTAGCACATTAAGCATATATCATGTAAAAATCAGATAATAAATAAAGCCAAATAACAACAATTATTCTAAGCTCGAATTCTTAACCCTGAACCAGTGGTTCTGGGTTATGTTATCCCCAGCAGAGTCGCCAGAGCTGTCACACCTCCTTTTTCCACACCCGCAGGGGCGCGAGGGAGTTTTTTCCAATTAAAGGACAATTGAAACGGGATTGGTTTATTAATTTCAGAGTCGCCACTTGGGAGATTTAGGGTGTCCCAAGTTACCAATTTTAATCCCGAATCGAGGAAAATAATGACTCTATATTATAGTCTGCGTACCAGAAATCCGGATAAGGAATTCTGTTAACCCGGGAGAAGGTGTTAGGCATTCCCGAGTTCCGTGGTTCTAGCACGGTCGCTCAACTGTTATATTTGGCTTGATTATCTGATTTTATACGAATATGAACTTATGTGCAAATTTTAACTTTTAACCGCTTTATTATTATTGTTTTTACAAGAATGTGAACATCGCTTAAAACATGTCTTTGGACTGCGTCACATGAAATGCACCCGCAATCCGGAACATATTTTATTTGACGTTTTGGGATTTGGATTTGGGTCGCATGAAATGCACACCCCAAGTTTTAAGAAAGTAGATTATTAAACACGCGCCTAAAGAGACTATCGTGTTATTATTTTGGGAAGGCCGTGAAATTCGCTAAACGGCCCTCCTGAATTCTAAGTAATTTAAAACAAGTATTTACTGAGGGCCCCACAATTTGTATTTTTATTCGGCGAGGCTCATCTCATTCTTATTTTTTGAAGGAATTTGCAACGTCGTGGAAATGCGTCTCAGACCACGTCACAATCAATGTACCCGTGATTAGAGACACATTTTGATTTCGTTGAGATTTGGATTTGGGTCACATAAATGTGCACCCGATTTTAGGGAGATAACATTATTAAAGGCGCGCCTAAAGAAATTAGCGCATTATTATTTTGGGGTAGGGCCGTGAAATTTACTAAACGGCCCGTCCCGGAATCTAAGTATTTAATACATATATTTTGCGAGGGCTCCGTAATTTGTACATTTTTTATGTGGCGAAACTCGTCTCGTTTTTATTATTTGAGGGCAAACTTAAGGCAACTACGATTTTCTACCAATGAAATCATCCGGGGTTAAACAAAAAAACAACGATTCTAACAGGTAATAATATCCATGGTAAAAATGAAAAATAGAATAACCTTGTTCATATGCTCACGTTTACTTTAAGCATGCAGTAACTAAACATAGAATAAACATTTTTAACACAACAACAAAAATTACATTGTTGACATTCATAAATATCGAATATTCTCATTTATTGCCTTGAACCATAATATGCAAAATGAATGAAATGAAACAAAGGACGAAGAACACCAACCTTTGAACCTCGACAATCCTAGAACGACAAACAGTGCTTCCTACGGAACTCGAACCGGACCTCACTCGACGAGGAATAATGATGAAACCTCGGACAAACACCTCGACGTACCGGACCTCGACGACCCAAAGTCGACCTCGACGGAAAACAGAAAACTCGGCAAGGCGGGATCGCGGCAACCCACGACTGCTCGCGAAAGACGGAACGACGTCGACAGCAGTAAGGTCGACGTGGGGGGGGGGGCTACTGACGGACCTGTTTGGTGGTGGGATTACTGGTTGACGGGGGTGGTGTTTAGTGGTGTTGTTTGGACGATAGGGAGTAGGAGCTCGTAGGGTTTTGGGTGGTTTGTTGCCGGTGGTGATGGAGTAGGGTTTGTTAGGGCTGGGGGGTGCGACTGGTTATGGCATGGGGTCGACGGGTAGGTACGGGTGAAGCAGGAGGCGGAAGCAGTTGCGACGGACAGCTGGGACGGCGGTGCAACAGCTGGGGTCGTCGGATTTAATGGAGGATTGACGGATTGGTTCATGTGAGAAGGATGAAGCGCAATGGGGTTTGAGCCACCATTTTCGTGTGGATGGAGCTGTTTTTACGACTAGTTTGAGGGAACTAGGAAGAGGATGAGTGGTCGTGAGGGGGCGGTGACGGGTGGTGGAACGAGGGTGGTTTCATGGTGGACTGGAGCTGGTGTTTGGACGATCGAGCTGGGTCAGTGGTGGTGAGTCGTTGATGTTGCAGCTGTTCCGGCGAGGAAGCAACAGCAGCTGCTGCGTGATAGCGGCGGACGTGGGGGGTCGTTTGACTTGAAGAAGTCGGAAATGGTGGTTTTACGTGAGGGTTTTTGGAGTAGGGTAGTGTACGCCGGTGGTCGACGAGGGGAAGGTGATGGTGGGTCGTTGATGATGGTGGAGCTGGGAGGAGGAGGGTGGTTCGTTTGTGACAGTAGGTCGATGGGCCTGTCTTGTTTTTTTTTTTCGTAGGGTTTGGCTTCTTCTTCCTTTTGAAGAAGAAGATGTACAGTACTTTTTTTCAAAAATTCCAAAAGTCCCCCCTTTCCAAATGTTTCATCCGTGCATTTGTATGGGTTTGCCCAGAAAAATGAGCCCCACACGTGGTGGGGTTTGAGACTTATGTCCCCCACGCGTGGTGGGGTTCCCCATGTGTCCTGGACACGGTTTATTATGGGTTAGGTCCGAAATTAGGCCTAAAACCGGGTAGTTTGAACCCGAATATTATTCTTTTGCCCGGACCCGAGAAATAGGAACACGTTGCTTAACTAGTCCTATGCAAGCAAAATAACTACCAAAAATAAGACTAGTATTCAAACAAAACTATATTTTTTTTTAAATATTTTTTCAAGATTTAAAATAGCTACAAAATATTAATAAAACTATCTTTGTAATTTTCGTTTTTTTTTTAAACATTAAGATAAAATATGAAGCAATATTTTTTTGTATTTTTCAAAGTTAAAATGACTATAGAATATTAATAAAACTATTTTTTATAATTTTCGTTTTTAATAAAGACAAAAATATAAAGTAATATATTTTTTTTGTATTTTTCCAAAATTAAAACGACTACAAAACATTAATAGAATTATATTTTTTGTAATTTTCGAATTTATATAAAGTACCAAAATAAAGTACAATTTTTGTATTTTTCAAGTTTATGAGAAATACATAAACTAAAATTTATATATATATTTTGTGATTTTTTTTCTTTTTGCAACGAAATAAAGTAAAAATAGTTAAAATAGCTATACTAGACCCAATTTCACATATTCATGCTAAAAATGTGAAAATTCTCGGGAGGGTCAAAAATCACGTGCTTACAGCTGCCCCTCTTTGACTGGAAACACGAAGAGTTTTCCGACAAAGTTTTGGCATAGATGAAAAGACTAAGCCAGTTAGTACTCCACTTGCTCCCCATTTTAAGCTAAGTACTACTATGTCGCCAAAGGATGAAGCTGAACGAGAGTATATGTCAAATGTACCATACGCAAATGTTGTTGGTAGCTTGATGTATGCAATGGTCTGTACGAGACCTGACATTTCACAAGTTGTTGGAGTTATTAGCAGATATATGCACAATCCAGAAAAGGAGCATTGGCAAGTTGTGAAGTGGATTCTACGGTATATTCATAATACTATAGATGTTGGGTTAGTTTTTGAGCAGGAATGCAATCAGTCTGTAATTGGATATTGCGACTCAGATTTTGCGGGTGATCTGGACAAACGAAGATCAACTACTGGTTATGTGTTTACTTTTGCAAAGGCACCAGTTAGTTGGAAGTCTACTTTGCAGTCAACAGTTACTTTGTCTACAATAGAGGCAGAGTACATGGCTATTACAGAGGCTGTAAAGGAGACAATTTGGCTTCAAGGATTGCTAAAGGAGCTTGGTGTTGAACAAAAAGGTATCACAATTTTTTGTGATAGTCAAAGTGCTATTCAATTAGCGAAGAACCAAGTTTATCATGTAAGGACGAAGCACATTGATGTTCGGTATCATTTCGTACGAGAAATCATAGAAGAAGGTGGAGTCACGGTGAAGAAAATTCCTACTACAAAGAATCCTGTTGATATGCTGACAAAGGTGGTAACTGCGATCCAGTTTCAACATTATTTGGATTTGGTCAACATTGTTAAACACTAAAGATTGAAGATGAAGACATAACCAAAATTTGTTATTGAGAGAAAAATTGAAGATTTGGAATTTTGCCAAGGTGGAGATTTGTTGAATTTGGCAAATCCCACATCGGTGGGTTAGCTATTTGGTAGAGATATTTTTCCTATAAAAGGAGGCCTAATGTTTAGGATTTAAACACACCTCTCATTTGCCTTCTTATCTTCTTAAGGTATTTGTATTTTCTCTCTTTAGTATTATTTCACTTGTATTTTTGGAGTGAAATAAAATATTGGTTGTGTCCGAGGAGTAGGCAAAATTAGCCAAACCTCGTAAATTCTGGTGTTCCTTTTATTGTTGCTTTATTGTCTTATTTATTATTTGGTGGCTGTCATAATTTTTGGTATAGTAGTTGTGACTTATTCACACTATATACATTTGGCTTCCGCAACAGTTTCAGGGTTCCAAATCGAACAGAACAAATGCAAAATTCTTAGATTTCACCGGAAAAGTTCGTAATTGGGTTTTTTGAAAATCTGAAAATTAGGGTTCGAAGTTGGCTGGGTGTTCGAGTTTTTGGTTGTAAACGGTGATACGAGGTGAGGTCTGAAGATTTGAGCTTTGATTTGAATTGCTTTTCTAGGGTTTTGGGTTCGAAACTTGAACTGATTGTTCGACGAAAAAGACGAACTTAGGTCTTTTGATTTTGGGGTTGTTTGTTTGAATTGATCACTGGGGCTTGGTATTGATATTGTTTAGAGTTTTCATTTCAAGTTTTAAATCATTTGGTGAAAGATTGGTTCATTTTGGGTCTGCTGAAGCACAATGACATTCTTGGCTTTCACCGGAAAAGTTCAAGCTATTTCCATTCATTTTGCTTCTTCTTCTTCACTTTATCCTTTTTGTTTTCTTCCAATCACAAATACTCACCTTTTTGTTTTCGGCTGAATTTGAATCTGGTATGGGATTCGAAAGAAGAAGAGGAAAATGAGTCGGAGAAGATGACAGAAGGTGGAGGAGACAATGGTGGAAATGGTGGTGGACATAAAGAAGAAGAAGGAAATTAAAAAAACAAAAAAAAAAATCTGTTTGGGCTTTTCACGCGCCCATATTGGGTGAAACTCACTCTATGTGCCAACTCAGCAAGTGTTTAATTGGAACAAAGTTCATGTAACGTATGTGCTCAATAGGAACTCTCTTAAGTTCAGGTGTCTAAATGAAAGATCGTGCCAACTTTAAGTGTCTCCGTATGTATTCAGCCTATATAAAACATACCTTGTCATTCAGAATAATCCCATCTTCCTCTTCCAAGTTTAAAATATCACAGTTGAAATCTGTAGCTTTGAGGCTGAGATATTTGAAACAAACAATGAATGCAACTAAAATCACCGAGTTGGTCTTCATTCCATCTCCTGGAATGGGTCACCTAGTACCCGCGGTGGAGATGTCAAAGCTTCTTATAGCTAGAGAGGAACATCTCTCCATCAATGTCCTTATCATGAATATGAACCTCGACCCCAACCTCAATCCTTACATCCAATCACTTTCCTCAAATACTAATTTCAGCTCATCAAGATTGAAATTCATACAACTCCCACGAGACGAATCCGCTTTGCAACTCCTCAACAACAGCACATTCTTTTCTGGCGTTATTGATAGCCATAAGCCTCAGGTCAGACAAGTTGCAGCTCAAATTCTACAATCTGAAACAGCCACACTATCTGGTCTTGTGATAG
Organism: Nicotiana tabacum; assembly: GCF_000715075.1. Classification (NCBI taxonomy): domain Eukaryota; kingdom Viridiplantae; phylum Streptophyta; class Magnoliopsida; order Solanales; family Solanaceae; genus Nicotiana; species Nicotiana tabacum. The sequence goes on along the minus strand of NC_134089.1, from coordinate 162,516,280 downwards.
ACATGATGTGTACCACAATGATAGACGTAGCAAATGAATGCGGGCTCCCAACTTATGTTTTCTACACGACTAGTGCAGCCATGCTTGGGCTTCACCTTCATATGCAGAGTCTACAAGATGATTTTAACATAGACATTACAAATTACAACAATGATCCTGAATCAGAACTCTCTGTTCCTACGTATTTCAATCCTTTTGCGACTAAATGTTTGCCGTCTATATTCCTGGACAAGGATGGTGGTTCCACTATGTTCCTTGATATTGCCAAAAGATACCAAGAAACAAAAGGTATCTTGGTAAACACCTTCCTAGAGTTTGAAGCTCATGCTTTGAAATCACTTTCTTTGGACGGGAAAATTCCACCTGTCTATCCAGTAGGACCATTGCTGAACCTCAATAGTGGTGTCGGTGATAACGAAGATTTATCTGACCATGAAATTATCAAATGGTTAGATGAGCAAACTCCATCCTCTGTAGTGTTCCTCTGTTTTGGAACATCAGGAAGTTTTAACGAGGAGCAAGTTAAGGAAATTGCAAATGCTTTAGAGGAGAGAGGGTGTCGGTTCTTGTGGTCGCTAAGGAAACCACCACCAAAAGATTCATGGTATCCAAGTGACTACAAAAACCTAGAAGATGTCTTGCCTGAAGGATTCTTGCAAAGGACGAAAGGGATTGGAATGGTGATAGGATGGGCACCCCAAGGGGTAATTTTGTCACATGGAGCGGTGGGTGGATTTGTGTCGCATTGTGGATGGAATTCGATTTTGGAGAGTATTTGGTTTGGAGTGCCAATAGCAACTTGGCCAATGTATTCGGAGCAACAAGCGAATGCGTTTCAATTGGTGAAGGATTTGGGTATGGCAATGGATATTAAGATGGATTATAACATTAGCGGGAACAAAACGGATATCATTAAAGCGGAGAAGATAAAGAGTGCAATAAGGCAGCTGATGGAGCCTGAAAATGAAATAAGGATGAAGGTAAAAGACATGAAGGAGAAGAGCAGATTGGCGCTGAAGGAAGGTGGTTCTTCCTACACCTCTGTTGGACGTTTTATCGAGCAGGTTATGGGCAATAACTGAATAATGGTCAATCACCACATCTCTGTTAAATTGCCGCCCAGTGTGGCCAACGGCAGCAATACTAGTTCCTTTTCTAACAAGTTGATCGTTTCGATCCTAAGAGCAGTGTATTTTCACAACAAAATTGCTCCTTTTGTTTTATTTATTTGCATTAATCTCATATAATCGGAAAACAAATTTTGATCAGCTATATAGCATAAAAAAGATACTGTTAGCATTTATTGTTGACACCATCCGATACCTAATCAAAATGTAGAAGACAATTATAATAAGTAAACAATCCTATATCCGATAACGGTAGCAATTTGAAAGAGACTCTATTATTGATGCTAATTATTAATGAGTTTTGTCCATCACCTGCTCGATAAAACGTCCAAGAGAGGCATCGGAAGAGCCAATTTCCATTATAGAAAACCTGCTCTTCTCCTTCACGTCTTCCATTTTCGTTCTTATTTCACTGTCAGGCTCCATCAGCTGCCTTACTGCTTTTATAGTGAGAGGACACTGCCATGAAATGGAAAACTTGAAACTGAGGCGTTTCTCGTGTCTGTTCCTCACGCCTTAACTCCTTAACCTTAAACATCAAGGTAAGTGTATTGGCATAAACATTTGTCATAAAGAAAGATATTTGTAGTATATGTTCTTTAAGCTGCAGTCTATGCATCTGTATATGGCATTCCTCAAGAAAAGGAAAAGAAAAGACATTGTTTCTTAACTGAGAAAATTTGAAAACTACAGTCTAGAAACTAATTCCTTGCACCTGCATCATCTAATCATTTTAAGGATGTGAATCAATATTTGAGGTGCAGTCCAGTGTCATGGTTCTCTTATGGAGTTTATGTAGCTTGGACAACACTAGTAGAAACCATGCTATCGTGTAGAAACCGTACGTGCATCTCTACTTTACTACAACAGCAGTTGAACAATAATTTGATATGCAAAGAATAAAGAACTTCTAATACATGATTAATCTGTGGTTAATTCTTATACCTTTCGACAATTAATTTTTGTAACGTATCTAGTGTTGCGGAAGCCAAATGTATATAGTGTGAATAAGTCACAACTACTATACCAAAAATTATGACAGCCACCAAATAATAAATAAGACAATAAAGCAACAATAAAGGGAACACCAGAATTTACGAGGTTCGGCTAATTTTGCCTACTCCTCGGACACAACCAATATTTTATTTCACTCCAAAAATACAAGTGAAATAATATTAAAGAGAGAAATACAAATACCTTAAACAGATGAGAAGGCAAATGAGAAGTGTCTTTAAATCCTAAACATTAAGCCTTCTTTTATAGGGGGAAAATTCCCCCAACCCTTCTTTTCCCACCGATGTGGGACAAAATGTTTTGCCAAATTCAACAAATCTCCACCTTGGCAAAATTCCACATCTTCAATTTTCTCTCAATAACAAATTTTGATTGTGTCTTCATCTTCAATCTTCAGTTTTCAACAATGTTGATCAAATCCAAACAATGTTGAAACTTGACCGCAGTCACCACCTTTGTCAGCATATCAGCAGGATTCTCCGTAGTATGAATTTTCTTCACTGTGACTCCACCTTCTTCTATGATTTCTCGTACGAAATGATACCGAACATCAATGTGCTTCGTCCTTGCATGATAAACTTGGTTCTTCGCTAATTGAATAGCACTTTGACTATCACAAAAAATTGTGATACCTTTTTGTTCAACACCAAGCTCCTTTAGCAATCCTTGAAGCCAAATTGCCTCTTTCACAGCCTCTGTAATAGCCATGTACTCTGCCTCTGTTGTAGACAAAGCAACTGTTGACTGCAAAGTAGACTTCCAACTAACTGGTGCCTTTGCAAAAGTAAACACATAACCAGTAGTTGATCTTCGTTTGTCCAGATCACCCGCAAAATCTGAGTCACAATATCCAACTACAGACTGATTGTCTTCCTGCTCAAAAACTAACCCGACATCTACAGTATTATGAATATACCGTAGAATCCACTTCACAGCTTGTCAATGCTCCTTCCCTGGATTGTGCATATATCTGCTAATAACTCCAACAGCTTGTGAAATGTCAGGCCTTGTGCAAACCATTGCATACATCAAGCTACCAACAACATTTGTGTATGGTACCTTTGACATATACTTTCGTTCAACTTCATCCATTGGCGACATAGTAGTACTTAGCTTAAAATGGGAAGCAAGTGGAGTACTAACTGGCTTAGTCTTGTCATCTATGCCAAAACGTTGAAGTACTCTCTTCAAATATTCCTTTTGAGATAAACAGTGTTTCTTTGAATGTCTATCTCTAATTATCTCCATGCCAAGAATTTTCTTTGCCTCACCCAAATCCTTCATCTCGAACTCCTTCTTCAGTTGAATCTTCAACTTATCAATTTCTTCCAAATTTTTGGAAGCTATCAACATATCATCAACATATAGGAGAAGATATACAAAGGAACCATCTTTAAGCTTGTGCAAATACACACAATGATCGTATTTGCTTCTCTTGTACCCTTGTCGCAACATAAACTCGTCAAATCGCTTGTACCATTGTCTAGAAGATTGTTTCAATCCGTACAACGATTTTTCAAGTTTGCACACCATATTTTCTTTTCCAGCAACTTTGAATCCTTCTGGCTGAGTCATGTAGATTTCCTCCTCCAAGTTTCCATGTAAAAACGCAGTTTTTACATCCATCTGAACTAGTTCCAAATCCAGTTGTGCTACTAAAGCCAACATAATTCTAATGGAGGAATGTTTTACAACTGGAGAAAACACTTCATTGTAATCAATTCCCTCCTTTTGAGCATATCCTTTGGCCACCAATCTTGCTTTGAAGCGAACATCTACTTGGTTAGGAAATCCTTCCTTCTTTGCAAATACCCATTTGCACCCAATTGCTTTCTTTCCCTTCGGGAGATTGGCCAATCTCCATGTATGATTCTGATGAAGGGACTGTATTTCATCATTCATGGCAATCCTCCACTTATCTTCTTCTGAACTTTGGACAACGTCTTTATAAGTAGTAGGAACATCATCAGCTACAATTGAGGTTGCACAAGCAACCGTCTCTATGAGACGAACAGGTTTCGTTATTGTTCTTTTTGGCCTGCTGGTTGCTATTGATTCAAGTTGTTGTTGAGGTTCCTGAGTTGGAATCTCCTCTACTGGCTCTCCTTCTAGAGGATAATCTTCATTTGTTTCCTCCTCTGCTTCTTGTGTAGGAAAAATAAATTTTCACTCAAACTCCACCTGCTTAGAAGCACCTTTATTTTGTTTGGTATCTTCTGTTACCTTATTTACCATAGCAGATTCATCAAAGGTAACATCCCTGCTGAATATTACTTTCTTTGTCATAGGACACCATAAGCGATATCCTTTGACTCCAGAAGTAATTCCCATAAAAATAGCCTTCTTTTGCCCTTGGATCCAATTTTGACTCTGTCACATGATAATATGCAGTTGAGCCAAACACGTGCAAAGAGTCATAATCTACAGCAGGCTTTCCATACTATTTTTCAAATGGTGTCTTGCCATCAATAGCAGCAGATGGTAGACGATTAATGAGGTGGCATGCATATGTAATTGCCTCAGCCCAAAATTCTTTGCCCAAGCCAGCATTGGACAATATACACCGTACCTTCTCCAGCAAAGTCTGGTTCATACGTTCTGCTACTCCATTCTGTTGGGGTGTATATCTAACAGTGAAGTGTCGGACGATGCCATCATTTTCACAGACCTTATTGAAATGATCATTTTTGTATTCATCTCCATTGTCTGTGCGAATACACTTGATCCTCCTGCCTGTTTGATTCTCCACCGTCGTCTTCCATTTGAGAAAAATTCCCAGCACTTCATCTTTGTTTTTCATTGTATACACCCACACTCTTCGAGAAAAATCATCAATAAAGGTTACAAAATAGTGCTTCCCACCCAATGAAGGTGTTTTGGAAGGACCCCAAACATCAGAGTGTACATAATCCAAAATGCCTTTAGTATTATGGATCGCTGTACCAAATTTAACCCTTGTCTGTTTCCCTTTGACACAATGCTCACAAAACACCAAGTTGCAAGCCTTTACTCCTTTTAACAATCCTTGATTTGATAGAGTTTTCAAGAATTTTCCTCCAGCATGTCCCAAGCGCATGTGTCATAGCTTGGTTGCTTCTGCCTCTTTGTCGTCACTGGATGTCACTGTCGCTGTCCCAATAACTGTACTGCCACGATAGCGGTACATATTATTATTCTTCCGATTAGCCTTCATTACCACTAGTGCACCTGAGCATACTCTCATCACTCCATTTTCTGCAATGATTTTGAACCCTTTTGATTCTAGGGCTCCTACAGATATGAGATTTTTCTTCAAATCCGGTACAAATCGAACATCTGTTAATGTTCTGATCATTCCATCATGGTTCCTTAATTGTATTGAACCAATTCCATATGAGGTAAGAGGGCTGTTATCCGCTGTGTGGACGACTCCATATTCTCCTTCTTGAAATTCCACGAACCAGTCCCTGTTTGGACACATATGATAGCTACAAGCCGAGTCCATCAACCATATGTCTGATGATGTTGATGACTCTGTTGTAACTAATGAGAAGTCTGAATCATCACAATCAGTTACATTTGAATCCATAATGGCCTTTCCATTGTTATGTTTGGCCTTATTCTTCAACTTCGGACAGTCTTTCTTCCAGTGCCCTTTTTCTCGACAAAAGGCACATTCATCTTTGCTGGGTCTGGATCTTGACTTGGATCTTCCCTTCTTTGTCCTCGTTTGACTTTGCGGACGACCCCTCACAAATAGTGCTTCTCCTTCTCCGCCCTTCTGTTTTTCTCGCTTTCTTTGTTCATAGCTGTACAAAGCCGAACAAACTTCTCTGAGAGAAACTTCGTCATTTCCATGGAGTAGAGTAGTTTCAAGGTGCTCGTACTCATCAGGAAGTGACGCCAACAACATCAAGGCCAAGTCACCATCATCATAAGTTGTATCCATATTTTGCAAATCTGTGACCAACTTATTGAAACTGGTGATATGTTCATTCATCGTGGTACCAGGAACATAGGTGAAGTGAAACAGTCTCTTCTTCATGTACAATTTATTTTGACTGTTTTTCTTCAAAAATTTATCCTCCAGTGCTTTCCATAATTTACTTGCAGAAGTTTCCTTTGTGTATGGATATTTCTGCTCTCTAGCAAGGTAGGATCGAATGGTACCGCAAGCAACACGGTTGAGAATCTTCCAATCTTCTTCTCCAATAACATCTGGTTTCTTTTCTTCAATGACCAGATCTAGCCCTTGTTGAAAAAGGACATCTAGAACCTCGCCTTGCCACATCCCAAAATGTCTGGACCCGTCAAATATTTCTACCGCAAATTTCGCATTTGGCACAATTCTTGTCATAAGCGAAGATGTCAATGATGACGTATTGTTGACACTTGATGTAGATTCTTCTTGTTTATTGTCTCCCATATTTGACACAAATATTATTTAATAGCTGACGACACAAATCAAGATTATTTCCTTTCTGATGTAGAAGATCAGACTAAGCTGCAACTACAGAACATACTCAGACAGAACCTTGACTCAGTTACCAAGATAAATCTTTTCTGATGTGGAAGATCAGACTATGCTGCAACCACAGAGCATACTTAGACAGTACCTTGGCTCTGATACCAATTGTTGCGGAAGCCAAATGTATATAGTGTGAATAAGTCACAACTACTATACCAAAAATTATGACAGCCACCAAATAATAAATAAGACAATAAAGCAACAATAAAGGGAACACCAGAATTTACGAGGTTCGGCTAATTTTGCCTACTCCTCGGACACAACCAATATTTTATTTCACTCCAAAAATACAAGTGAAATAATATTAAAGAGAGAAGATACAAATGTCTTAAACAGATGAGAAGGCAAATGAGAAGTGTCTTTAAATCCTAAACATTAAGCCTTCTTTTATAGGGGGAAAATTTCCCCAACCCTTCTTTTCCCACCGATGTGGGACAAAATGTTTTGCCAAATTCAACATCTAGATTGTATGTATATGCAGAGTGGAAGAATGAAGTTACTACTTCATAAACGGTTCACGTTCATTCATACGACAATTTCTTAATTTTTGTGACTTTGTTTATGAAAAGATACAAGCTTTTCAGAAGGTTTGAAGTTACTGCCTTTACGACAATTTTGTCATTAAACCACGAATAATGTTACTTAACATTAACTTCCATTTGACTTCTTATGTTTTTCTAATGGAAGAAAACGTAGATGATTTGTCTATATAAGCATCATCATTTGTGAGTTAAACTACCACCAAAAAACATTTATTCTCTCATCCTCTCAAAAGACTATTCTTCTTCCTATTTTTCCTGGCAATTCCTTTTTTGCAAACTCCAAACTTCCACGATACAGTATTTATTCGATAAGTTATTTCTTTCTCTTATTATTCTTTGGTCAATATTATCAACTATTTTTCTATCACTGGGGAGGGTAGGATGCACAGTCCCACCCTGATAGACACTCGACTAAAGAAAAGATGAAAAAAAGTATTGATAGCAAGTAGTAATAATACAAATACGTGCATCTCTACTTTATTTCAGGAAATGATACAAGACTGATGATAGTACTGGTTTAGGCATGAATTCCTGCTTATTCTTGCTAAATTAGTTTTTCATGACAGTCTCAACAAAATGCCCGAGAGCTACATATGATGATCCGCCTTCTAATAACGCTGCTCTACTTTTGTCCTTCATCTCCATCACCTTAGCCCTGATTTTATTCTCTGAATCCATCAGCTTCCTAATTCCATCTTCTATCTCCTCAGCTTTAACCAGTGGTGGATTTGTCTTATTAAAATCTTCCCTGTAATCCATCTTAATCTCCACTGCCATCCCCAAATCCTTCACCAGTTGAAATGCATTGCTCTGTTGCTCTGCATACAATGGCCATGTTGCTATCGGTACTCCACTACGAACACTCTCCAAAGTTGAATTCCACCCACAATGCGACACGAATCCTCCTACTGCAGGATGAGACAAAATAGCCAACTGGGGTGCCCATCCTATCACCTTTCCTCTTCCTTTAGTCCTTTGAAAGAATCCCACCGGCAAGACTTCCTCTGGATTCTCGAATTCGCTTGGGAATTGTAGCGTGTCTTTTGGTGGCGGTCGTCTTAGCGACCACAAGAACCGGTTACCACTTCTCTCTAGAGCATTTGCTATTTCCTTCACTTGATCTTCTTCGAAAGATCCCTTGCTTCCAAAGCATAGGAACACCACTGATGAATGAGGCTGCTCGTCGAGCCACTTCATAATCATATCATATTCTTGATTGTGATCTTCATTCCCATCTCCAAGGTTAAGTATAGGCCCAACTGGGTAGATTGGTGGGATTTTCTCATCATCGGAAAGGGCTTTCAAAGCGTGTGATTCAAGCTCAGCGAATGTGTTCACCATAATTCCTTTCGTCTCCCTGAATCTTCGTGCATGATTGACGAACATGGTGCCACTTTTATCATTGTCTAGTATAATCCCGGGCAAACATTTGACTGGAATCGGATTAATGTAAGTTGAGATCGCTACTTCTGATTCAGGGTCTAGGTAATTATGAACTTTCGGACTGTATTCAATACTAAGACTTTGAAAATGGAGTTGGAGTCCAAGCATAGCTGCATTAGAAGTGTAGAAGACATAACTTGGGATTCCAAACTCGTTCGCCACATCAATCATCGCAGTGCAGAACATGTCTATTACAAATCCTTTGAGTTTCACAGAACTTGACGAACTAAAGGTTTCATTAACAGCATCTTTGACACGATCCTTGTAGCTGGAGATGTACTCAAAAAAATTGATGGCATTAAAACTGCTCATACTAACAGAGGTCTCAGGTTGAGAAAGTTGAAGCAGCGTTATACGAGAACTGTAGTCTGAGGACAGTGATTTAGTATATGATGGAATATTTGTTTCCAAAGGAAGCGTCATGATGAGAACTGTGATTGAAAGCTGTTCGTCTCTGTCGACTAGTTGCTTTGCCACCTCCACAGTGGGTACAAGGTGACCCATGCCAGGAGCAGGAATGAATACTAACTCTGTTGTCTTCATTTCCAGAATTCAGGGGTGTTTGAAAAATCTTCACTATGTTTCAGTGGGAGTTTTGGTGCTCACTGAGATATTCAGTCATTGGAGGTTTATATAATGTATATTATTCTTGGAGTGTAAGATTCAAGATTGGTTTGAACCTGAATGATGTCACTGCTTTGCTGGTTTGGTGAGAAGCAACTTCCTTGAACTAAATTTGGTAAGAATATTAAATTAGGATCAGATATTGTGTAATATGCAGTGTATAACAGTATGAATTTTGATAGGAAAGACGAACAATATAATGTTTCTTTATTACATCAGCAATAACGAATGATTTGATACATCGAAAGAGGACAAGTTCATACAAGGGCTGGTATGGTCTAAAGCTTAAGTTTATTTAATTAAACTATACGGTTAAAGTTGTTGGGAATAAACCCTCAACCAAAATAATATTTACGGTAATAAAAGCGGAATAATAATGTAGCATCTGTTGAATTTGACAAAATGTTTGTCCCACATCGGTGGGAAAACAAAAGTTGGAGGATTTTCCCCCTATAAAAGAAGGCTTAATGTTTAGGTTTTAAACACACCTCTCATTTGCCTTCTCATCTGTTTAAGGCATTTGTATCTTCTCTCTTTAGTATTATTTCACTTGTACTTTTGAAGTGAAATAAAATATTGGTTGTGTCCGAGGAGTAGACAAAATTAGCCGAACCTCGTAAATTCTGGTGTTCCCTTTATTGTTGCTTTATTGTCTTATTTATTATTTGGTGGCTGTCATAATTTTTGGTATAGTAGTTGTTACTTTTTCACACTATATACATTTGGCTTCCGCAACAATTGGTATCAGAGCCAAGGTACTGTCTAAGTATGCTCTGTGGTTGCAGCATAGTCTGATCTTCCACATCAGAAAAGATTTATCTTGGTAACTGAGTCAAGGTTCTGTCTGAGTATGCTCTGTGGTTGCAGCTTAGTCTGATCTTCCACACCAGAAAGGAAATAATCTTGATTTGTGTCGACAGCTATTAAATAATATTTGTGTCAAAGATGGGAGACAATAAACAAGAAGAATCTACATCAAGTGTCAACAATACGTCATCATTGGCATCTTCGCTTATGACAAGAATTGTGTCAAATGCGAAATTTGCGGTAGAAATATTTGACGGGTCCGAACATTTTGGGATGTGACAAGGCGAGGTTCTAGATGTCCTTTTTCAACAAGGGCTAGATCTGTCCATTGAAGAAAAGAAACCAGATGTTATTGGAGAAGAAGATTGGAGAATTATCAACCGTGTTGCTTGCGGTACCATTCGATCCTACCTTGCTAGAGAGCAGAAATATCCATACACAAAGGAAACTTCTGCAAGTAAATTATGGAAAGCACTGGAGGATAAATTTTTGAAGAAAAACAGTCAAAATAAATTGTACATGAAGAAGAGACTGTTTCACTTCACCTATGTTCCTGGTACCACGATGAATGAACATATCACCAGTTTCAATAAGTTGGTCACAGATTTGCAAAATATGGATACAACTTATGATGATGGTGACTTGGCCTTAATGTTGTTGGCGTCAACTTCCTGATGAGTACGAGCACCTTGAAACTACTCTACTCCATGGAAATGACGAAGTTTCTCTCAGAGAAATTTGTTCGGCTTTGTACAGCTATGAACAAAGAAAGCGAGAAAAACAGAAGGGCGGAGAAGGAGAAGCACTATTTGTGAGAGGTCGTCCTCAAAATCAAACGAGGACAAAGAAGGGAAGATCCAAGTCAAGATCCAGACCCAGCAAAAATGAATGTGCCTTTTGTCGAGAAAAAGGGCACTGGAAGAAAGACTGTCCGAAGTTGAAGAATAAGGCCAAACATAACAATGGAAAGGCCATTATGGATTCAAATGTAGCTGATTGTGATGATTCAGACTTCTCATTAGTTACAACAGAGTCATCAACATCATCAGACATATGGTTGATGGACTCGGCTTGTAGCTATCATATGTGTCCCAACAAGGACTGGTTCGTGGAATTTCAAGAAGGAGAATATGGAGTCGTCCACACAGCGGATAACAGCCCTCTTACCTCATATGGCATTGGTTCAATACGATTAAGGAACCATGATGGAATGATCAGAACATTAACAGATGTTCGATATGTACCGGATTTGAAGAAGAATCTCATCTCTGTGGGAGCCCTAGAATCAAAAGGGTTCAAAATCATTACAGAAAATGGAGTGATGAGAGTATGCTCCGGTGCACTAGTGGTAATGAAGGCTAATCGGAAGAATAATAATGTGTACCGCTATCGTGGCAGTACAGTTATTGGGACAGCGACAGTGACATCCAGTGACGACAAAGAGGCAGAAGCAACCAAGCTATGGCACATGCGCTTGGGACATGATGGAGGAAAATCCTTGAAAACTCTATCAGATCAAGGATTGTTAAAAGGAGTAAAGGCTTGCAACTTGGAGTTTTGTGAGCATTGTGTCAAAGGGAAACAGACAAGGGTTAAATTTGGTACATCGATCCATAATACTAAAGGCATTTTGGATTATGTACACTCTGATGTTTGGGGTCCTTCCAAAACACCTTCATTGGGTGGGAAGCACTATTTTGTAACCTTTGTTGATGATTTTTCCCGAAGAGTATGGGTGTATACAATGAAGAGCAAAGATGAAGTGTTGGGAATTTTTCTCAAATGGAAGACGATGGTGGAGAATCAGACAGGCAGGAGGATCAAGTGTATTCGCACAGACAATGGAGGTGAATACAAAAATGATCATTTCAATAAGGTATGTGAAAATGATGGCATCGTCCGACACTTCACTGTTAGACATACACCACAACAAAATGGAGTGGCAGAACGTATGAACCGGACCTTGCTGGAGAAGGTACGGTGTATGTTGTCCAATGCTGGCTTGGGCAAAGAATTTTGGGCTGAGGCAATTACATATGCATGCCACCTCATTAATCGCTTACCATCTGCTGCTATTAATGGCAAGACACCATTTGAAAAATGGTATGGAAAACCTACTGTAGATTATAACTCTTTGCACGTGTTTGGCTCAACTGCATATTATCATGTGACGGAGTCAAAATTGGATCCAAGGGCAAAGAAGGCTATTTTTATGGGAATTACTTCTGGAGTCAAAGGATATCGATTATGGTGTCCTATGACAAAGAAAGTAATATTCAGCAGGGATGTTACCTTTGATGAATCTGCTATGGTAAATAAGGTAACAGAAGATACCAAACAAAATAAAGGTGCTTCTAAGCAGGTGGAGTTTGAGTGAAAATTTATTTTTCCTACACAAGAAGCAGAGGAGGAAACAAATGAAGATTATCCTCTAGAAGGAGAGCCAGTAGAGGAGATTCCAACTCAGGAACCTCAACAACAACTTGAATCAATAGCAACCAGCAGGCCAAAAAGAACAATAACGAAACCTGTTCGTCTCATAGAGACGGTTGCTTGTGCAACCTCAATTGTAGCTGATGATGTTCCTACTACTTATAAAGACGTTGTCCAAAGTTCAAAAGAAGATAAGTGGAGGATTGCCATGAATGATGAAATACAGTCCCTTCATCAGAATCATACATGGAGATTGGCCAATCTCCCGAAGGGAAAGAAAGCAATTGGGTGCAAATGGGTATTTGCAAAGAAGGAAGGATTTCCTAACCAAGTAGATGTTCGCTTCAAAGCAAGATTGGTGGCCAAAGGATATGCTCAAAAGGAGGGAATTGATTACAATGAAGTGTTTTCTCCAGTTGTAAAACATTCCTCCATTAGAATTATGTTGGCTTTAGTAGCACAACTGGATTTGGAACTAGTTCAGATGGATGTAAAAACTGCGTTTTTACATGGAAACTTGGAGGAGGAAATCTACATGACTCAGCCAGAAGGATTCAAAGTTGCTGGAAAAGAAAATATGGTGTGCAAACTTGAAAAAATCGTTGTACGGATTGAAACAATCTTCTAGACAATGGTACAAGCGATTTGACGAGTTTATGTTGCGACAAGGGTACAAGAGAAGCAAATACGATCATTGTGTGTATTTGCACAAGCTTAAAGATGGTTCCTTTGTATATCTTCTCCTATATGTTGATGATATGTTGATAGCTTCCAAAAATTTGGAAGAAATTGATAAGTTGAAGATTCAACTGAAGAAGGAGTTCGAGATGAAGGATTTGGGTGAGGCAAAGAAAATTCTTGGCATGGAGATAATTAGAGATAGACATTCAAAGAAACACTGTTTATCTCAAAAGGAATATTTGAAGAGAGTACTTCAACGTTTTGGCATAGATGACAAGACTAAGCCAGTTAGTACTCCACTTGCTTCCCATTTTAAGCTAAGTACTACTATGTCGCCAATGGATGAAGTTGAACGAAAGTATATGTCAAAGGTACCATACACAAATGTTGTTGGTAGCTTGATGTATGCAATGGTTTGCACAAGGCCTGACATTTCACAAGCTGTTGGAGTTATTAGCAGATATATGCACAATCCAGGGAAGGAGCATTGACAAGCTGTGAAGTGGATTCTACGGTATATTCATAATACTGTAGATGTCGGGTTAGTTTTTGAGCAGGAAGACAATCAGTCTGTAGTTGGATATTGTGACTCAGATTTTGCGGGTGATCTGGACAAACGAAGATCAACTACTGGTTATGTGTTTACTTTTGCAAAGGCACCAGTTAGTTGGAAGTCTACTTTGCAGTCAACAGTTGCTTTGTCTACAACAGAGGCAGAGTACATGGCTATTACAGAGGCTGTGAAAGAGGCAATTTGGCTTCAAGGATTGCTAAAGGAGCTTGGTGTTGAACAAAAAGGTATCACAATTTTTTGTGATAGTCAAAGTGCTATTCAATTAGCGAAGAACCAAGTTTATCATGCAAGGACGAAGCACATTGATGTTCGATATCATTTTGTACGAGAAATCATAGAAGAAGGTGGAGTCACAGTGAAGAAAATTCATACTACGGAGAATCCTGCTGATATGCTGACAAAGGTGGTGACTGCGATCAAGTTTCAACATTGTTTGAATTTGATCAACATTGTTGAACACTGAAGATTGAAGATGAAGACACAACCAAAATTTGTTATTGAGAGAAAATTGAAGATGTGAAATTTTGCCAAGGTGGAGATTTGTTGAATTTGACAAAATGTTTGTCCCACATCGGTGGGAAAACAAAAGTTGGGGGATTTTCCCCCTATAAAAGAAGGCTTAATGTTTAGGTTTTAAACACACCTCTCATTTGCCTTCTCATCTGTTTAAGGCATTTGTATCTTCTCTCTTTAGTATTATTTTACTTGTATTTTTGGAGTGAAATAAAATATTGGTTGTGTCCGAGGAGTAGGCAAAATTAGCCGAACCTCGTAAATTCTGGTGTTCCCTTTATTGTTGCTTTATTGTCTTATTTATTATTTGGTGGCTGTCATAATTTTTGGTATAGTAGTTGTGACTTATTCACACTATATACATTTGGCTTCCGCAACAACATCGAGATACGGTAATTAACAAGAATAAAAGAGTAACAATGACACCAAGATTTTTACGTGAAAAACCCTTCTGAATAAGGGAAAAACCACGACTCCGAGAGGAGCAACTGATATCACTATAGTAAAGAATTTACACTTTATAGGCCCAAGTAAAATACTATAAAGACCACTACAATACTCAAAAGAAATAACCCTCTTTTGATATTTCACCTCACTACGATATCACTCACACTCTCTATTTTCTTCACAGACTATTTTCTTATATCCTGTCTGTGAAACCTCACTCTTTCTTTCTAGCTCTCAGATATATTTTCTTCTGAGATTGATGATGTTAAAAATGAGAGCCGAAGCTCTCATTTTATAGGCAGAATACAGCCTACCACATTTGATATTACAGGTGCAGACTGCTTAATTTGACAAAAGTTAACAAAGGAAGAGAATTCTTCCATAATTCAAGGGCTGGACTCCACAAAAGTTTACTTCTTTACTAACGGAAATTTATTAAAATTACCCCTATGGAGCTTTAGCATAGAGTAGCAGAGCCTTGACCCGATTAAACCTCGATCTAGTAGATTCGATGCATCAAAATACTTGGGGGAAAACTGTTTAAATTTATCCATCTACATTTGTTTTGGTTTTAGAATTACATTCCAATTATACTTCGGTTCATTTGTTTCTTTAAAGCTTATATTTGAAATTCTACTACTGTAAACCAACATCTACAAGTCAAAATACAAATGCAGTCCTCTTTATCTAAAAGAAGCTGCTATGTGGTCTATTCATTTCATCTCTAAAACAAATTTTGGTTCTTTCTTATACTGTGTAAGAAATATAATAAGATAAGGAAAAAGAAAGTTTATCCCATGAGATTGTACAAAACAAAGAAGCAGTCAATCTCTAGCCCAAATAACTCTTCTTCATCGTAAACAATTAAAACCAGTGCAAGAAACATCAAGGAAATAGGAAATAGCAATATGAGAAGAAAAATAGTGGCACCTCCAGTTAAAAAATTGATGGCCAGAAAATGAGTAGGGTAAGAACTATTTAAGAAACAGTACCATTAGTGAATGAAACTTGGTGACAGCCTTCTTTTGCGCATATTTGCCTCCCAATACTTGACATTTTGGAGCAGTTCACTAGAAAAATATGTAGTCTCTTGGCATGCAAATAAAGTAGAGATGTTCTCTGCAACTATCGCCGGGAACGACTTTTTCCAAGACTACTGGAACCAATTACAACACAAGATTTTACCACCATGAATGTCAATATATAAAAGGATATCCCACGGCTTAACACAATTCTTCCTCTTAAATAGGCAACAACAATAACCCAGTAAAATCTCACAAGAGGTCTGGGATGATAGTGTGTACGCAGACCTTACCCCTACCCGGGCAATAGAGATGTTATTTATGATGAAAAGGAAAATTTCAAAAAGAAAAGAAAAAAAGGAAGAAGGAAATTTTGCCACCTCTTAAATTCTTATCTGCTCACATACACATATCACACACGCTACAATAAGCACAGCACAGATATTTTTCATTATGCATTTGCACACTCAGAGGGAGGGACCACGCTCAGTTTTTAACAATATTCACTCTCAACACAAAAGTGTTATTGTGTTGAGCTACGAATAAATTGTACGTGTAATATATAGAATATAAAGGAGAATTCTTGTAAAAAAATGTTTATCTTATTTATGACAATCCAAAGGTTGATCTCAATCAACACGTTCCAAAGCACACAAGGCACACAACCAAGGAAGAATCTTCCATGTAATCAATACAAATCAATAAATCATGGGAAAATGCAAAATCAAAAAAATTACAGTCACATCCTGTATAACACTCTGTCAAGAGATAAGACAGAAAAAAATTTAAAAGAAAAAGACAAATAATGTGAAATTGATAATAATCAGTGTTGATCAAATTAAGCCCATTTGGCTATGAGAGCCATGAGTCCAGCACCAAGAAGAAGTGAAACATTGGCACCTAATTGAAGTTTTCCATTGCCTTGCATTCTTGGATGCATAAAATCAGCAGCCAAAAAATCAACTAATGCCATATAAATCAAGATACCAGCTGATGCTGAATTAAATACTCCTTCCACAATGAGAGCCGTTGGACTGTTTTCATCGTAAACATTTGTTATTCCTAGTCCAATTGCAATACCCACTGGAGTTGTAAGTGAGAAAAATAAAGCCATTATTGCCACTGCCCGAGTCTTGAATTTTGCCTGCATGAAGGGCCAAAAAAGAGTTTAAGCTTTGTTTGCTGACATGTAAGAAATATTTATACAATGACCTATTTACAAAGTGGTTAATTATATGTAACTCAATTTAACAAGTATTGACAACTCGAAATGGCGGGGAAAGAAAGGTTTCCTTTTTCTAGGGTACTCTCGGGAACAGATCAAGTGGAGACAGGGTGGGGGCATAGAGGATTAGAGTACGTGGCTATGAATCACAGTGTTAGGGGTTCGAATCCCTTCTCGCCCACAACAGCCCAGAAGGGAAGTACCTTTTCGCAATAGCGAACCAAAAACTATGGAACTTGGGCGTGGGCCTTTTGTCGAACCAAAATCATAACCTTTAAGATACTATCTATTAAAACTATCACTAAGATTATAGTATTGACCCAAACCAAACAAGCTTCCTGAAGAATAGTAGAGCGGCCAATAACTCCATCATTGTTCAAGAAGTTATCACACATTATAATAAGATGAGAGGTAAAAGTACCAATATGATTAATTATGAAAATTGATCTTTGAAAAGATGAAGTGATATATATATTACCTGAGCAATGCATCCACCAAGTCCCATGCCTTCGAAAAATTGATGAAAAGTCAAAGCACCAACAAGAGGCCTTATGGTTTTGGGACTTTCAGAAGCACCCAAAGCTATTCCTATTATCACAGAATGCACTATTATCCCCATTTCCAATACCTGCATGCCCCAGGAGAAATGGAGAAATGTTAATGATAATAGAGTTTAACATCTATATATAAATAATGTAAAAATAAATATTAATCCATTCGTTTTAATTTATGTGAATCTATTTAACTAGGTACGGAGTTCAAGAAAAAAGAGAAGACTTTTGAACTTGTGGTGTAAAATAAGGCACATATATATTTTTTGTGACTATAAATCACTACAACAACAACAACAAAAAACCTAGTGCAATCCCACACGTGGGGTCTTGGAAGGGTAATGGGTACGCAAACGTTACTGCTACCTTATGAAGGAAGAGAGGTTGTTTCGATAGACCCTCGGCTCAAGAACAGTGATAAGGACACAATAAACAAACAGTAACAACAACAAGGAAATAAGATAACAGAAACAAACAGCACAACATGTAATAGCAAAGAATCTAGGAAATACGAAACTATAAGAGAAGTGCGAAAATTACCGGCAATAATGCCATATCGTCTAACAACAAGTAACTCGGAATAGGAGAATACAAGACTAGTACTAATACTACTAGTACGACTAGTAGAGACTCTCGACTACCTGTCAACCCACAACCCTAATTCTCGACTTCCACAGCTTTCTATCAAGGGTAATGTCCTAGATAAGCTAAAGTAGTGACATGTCCTGCCTAATCACCCCTCCCCAATACTTCTTAGGCCTCCCTCTACCTCACCTCTGACCTGCCATGGTCAACCTCTCACATCTCCTACCGGGACATCGGTGTCTCTCCCCTTCACATGCCTGAACCATCTCAGCCTCGATTCCCGCAACTTCTCTTCCACAGGAGCCACATCCACCTTATCCCTAATAACTTCAATCCTAATTCGGTCTTTTCTGGTATGCCCACACATCCATCTCAACATCCTCATCTTTGCTACTTTTATCTTCTGGATGGTTATAAATCACTTTCCAAATAAGGAAGTAGCTATTCTCTTTGGAACGGATTAAAAAAATATAGATTCACATAAGTTAAAACGGGGAGAGTATAAACAAGGGTGATAGTGCCTCCTTTTTCATCTTTTTTTTTTTTTGCGAATTGGAAATGTATAGGACAACGAGGGTTAGTGAGGGGAAAAAACAAAAAGGAAGAAACAGGAATTATCAATGAAAATAGTTCCGCGCATTCTATTATCCAGAAAAAAATAACTCATCCGAAAAAACTTCCCTTTTTTCTGATGAGTTGAACAGTATATTGTTTAAGTTCTCGTTATGATATCATATTGTTGACTTCAGTATAAAATTCTCAAATCTCTACGGCATTGAAAATTGTTTATATCCACGCTATTGAGTTGATTACAAAAATTTGTGCTTTCGCCGATTCTTTTTTCCTTTTGGTTAACACAAATGATAGATTATATACAAAATTCATACAGAAGAAAAACTTCTTCAACCTTAAAATTGCTCAGGAATTATAGTTAATCTCAACGGAAAAAACGAAAAAATAAAACCACCTTCATAACAATCTTAAGTTGACATAAATATCAATTAGGAAAAAGAGGAATAGCTAAGGAGAACTAAGAGACACTCTTTTTTTAAGTCTAGTAGTATCGATAGTGAGAAACACACACTTAAGAACAAGGCATGGTTCAATTTTCATGACTATCCTCCTTTTCCTTTTCCTTCTTGATACCCCAATGTGATAAAAGAAATATTTAAAAGGTACTTCTATATGATGTGTTCGATTAAACACAAAATTTAAGAAAGAAAAAAATTATTAAATTTATGATTTTAAACAAGCCAAAGAAATTTATGTGACTATAAATATGTGTCATTAAGGTTAAATGAAAAGTTCAGATTTAAATAGTTACTAAATATAAATAGATAGTATATATTTTTGGGATTAACTAAAAAGAAAAGAGTATCATGTAAATTGACGCATAATGAGTAAGTAATATTGGAGTTAGGGTTACCTGAGATACAACACGATAACGAAGGAGCTCGGAACTAGAATCACCCAGCAGTGATGATGAACCATGTGCATGGCCATGTGAATGAACATGTATAGCTCCTCCTTCATCTCCAGACTGAGCCACCAATCCATTTTTCGTATCATTTTTGTTACTGAAATATGAAGTTGCATAAGTGTCCACCATTAGAGTTCCCATTGCAGAAACCATTGCGATAAATCCACTGAATGGAAAATTTCCCCACGGATTCTCTTTCAAACATGGCGATGTTAAGCTTTCAAATGCATCAGGGAGTACATGTATAAACCCTGTCGCGAGGATCACACCAGCAGCAAAAGCTTTGATTATGAAGAAGAAATTCTTCTCTGGGCTCAAAGCTGGAATTGCTTTTCCTAGTACAGGAATACAAACCCCAATTGCACTGGCAATCAAAATGGAAGCGATTGCTACCATTTTATATTTCAGTGCTTCAGGTTTGTTTCTTTCTTCATCCTCAGAATCACAAGTACATTCTCCTAATACTATAGCAGGAAGAAGCAAGAGAATGTACCAAAAAACTACTTTTTCTAACTTTGTCATGACTCTAGGTTTAGAAAACCAAAAAGGTTTGTGGAAGTATGATTGAGAGAAATGAAACACTTAGAATCTGAAGTGTTTAACAAATTCCAATGTCAAAATCGTGGTGATCTATGCTTCTTAATTATATGTGATCCAAATTGATAGTTTGGCTCTTATATTAGCACTTGAAAATGGCTGAGAGAAAATCAAGAAAAAACTGCCATAAATTTTGTAAATTAAAAAGTAAAAGTCAAAGGAAAAGTCGGGTGCATGAAGCATTCCGTCTTCACAACTTCACGTAGGATTCAGGAAAATGCGTACATCAATGAGGTGTGACGTAGACAGTCTACCCTAATGCAAGTGATTCCGAAACACAAAGTCAGAACTTGAAAAAATAATATATTAAAGGTTGATGTATAATAAAACATATACATTACTTGGTTATCGCAGATGTATTAGGAAACACGTATTAATGATATCAAAATGTGAAGACATAATAAAGTCACAAGGGTCTATAAAACTGGAGAGAAGGAGAAAGAACTAAGGGAAATAGGGCAAAAACAATTCTTAACTATATTATGTGTCGAAAAAATGTCGACATATATTCTAGCTGAATAGATTAACGGGATATACTTCCTCCTCGTAAATTGCTCTTACTTAGCTGGCTTATTTTATTTTTTTAAAATTTTTGTGGATTCTAAACAAATTTATTCTTTACTATTAATTATTTCCTGATTAAATTTGTTTGTTTAATTCCTTATAATTTTATTAACTAATTCTATACGTGCTAAAACGTTCTTGTCATTCTCCTTTAATTTGTCAATTAAAAGTACATAACGAGAAGGTTTTGAATCTTAACCCCCTCTATTCATTCTTCCTTAATTTATCAATTAAAAGTACATAACGAGAAGGTTTTGAATCCTCTCACCCTCTATTGAGATAGCAGGTCATCAGTTTAACGTAATAATCCAATGTAAATAAAGTCATGAATCGGTTTATCGATAAATCGAATCGATTATTTGTTATCGGTTTATCGATTTCGATTTCGATTTCGAAATTTTTCTTATCGGGTAATCGATTTCGATTTTGATTTTGTCCTCTTCGATTATCAGTTCATCGATAAACCGATAAGATATACTAAAAAGACAGAGTTCTTAATATTTTTCTTAATTTCTTTCAGGTTTAAAGGTTAGGACTTTCAGCAAGGGATACCACATTTAATGAATGATCATATTTAAAGCTCAAGCGAATGAAGTTCAAATTAATGGAAAACAGAGTTAGCCGTGATGATGTATTTTTTTTATATATCGTTGGAGTGTTGGTGACATACATTTGATCCCTTACTTTAGTTTCGTTCCACGTGCTTGTTGACACAATTTATATGTTATAAATGGTGTTCGTCTTATTTTAGTTTCTTTTTATCCATATTAGTTAGACGTGTTTATAGCGATATATTTTCCGTGAAATCCCGCAAATTTTCTTATAGGTGTAATTAAGGCTGCTTGGTGGGCCGGGCCTGAACCAGACCGGCCCGGGCCTGGTGGGCCGGGCCTGGTGGGTCGGTCCTGGTGGTCCTGAGAAGCCCGTGACGGGCCGGTCTTGTAGTATTAGCCCACGAGCCCGGGACCGTTTAGCCCGGGACCGTCAGACGGGCCTGGCGGGCCCAACGGCTATTTTTTTTAAAAAATTAAAATTCTCCAACGGCCATATTTAAAATCTAGCCGTTTGGGCTGAAAATATGACCGTTTTTAAGTTTAAAAAATGGTCATTTGGCCCCAAACTTTATTTTAACCCCAAACTTTATATAATTACACTTTTCCCCATTTCTCAACTATAAATACCCCTTCATTCTTTCATTTTTATTCACCAATTCATCAATATCTCTCAATATCTCTCAATCTCTCTACTACAATTACTTAATTTATTGTTGAAATTTCGTGAAAAATTGTAAAGTTGTTGAATTGAAGTTTTCAAGTGTTCAACGATTTTCAATTTTCAAGAAGTTGTTCGGCAATCCGGTAAACTCGTTTCAACTCTTACGTTTTAAGAATATATTTTTGTATGGTTTAGTTTGCATAATTATAATTAATATGGCATTTACTTTGAAAAAAATGTTTGGTAAAGGAAAAGATAAAATCGGTGAAAGTAGTGGCCAACCAACTACCCTTCCCCCGACTCCCCAACCTAGAAAAGATAAGCAAGTTGAAAGTAGTCGCCAACCTAGACGTCCTCTTCCTTCCGTAATTCTTGATAGTGATCACCCTTGTTTTCAATTTACCGATAGTGAATTTTACCATAATGTTGCACCAGGTGAAAGATTAGATGATGAAATTATGAATGCTCTTTATCCTAATGAAACCATCTTAGAAAATAATGTGGAAAATGAGGATGATGATGAAACCCAAGCACCGGATTTAGATGATACACCTACTAGTCCTCTTAATAACCCAACTGATGCACCGGTCGACCCACCTGTAGAAACTCCTACTTTTAATAGAGAACCTGCTAAACGCCTAGAAACATCATTAGTTTGGAATATTTTTACTCAAGTAAGAGAACAAAATAAAGCTAAGTGTAAAACTTGTGGGAAATTAATGGTGCATAAATATACTGGAGACCGTAGCGGCACGGGTAGTTTGACTAGGCACATAAAAACACACCCTAGAGATAAGGCTAGATTTTTTCAAATGAAAGCGCAACTAGAGGAGACAAGTGTAGATTCTGCTGTTAACCCTAGTACAGGTTCAAATCTAGTTCAACCAGGAATTAACACTGTCACCGGAGGTATTTTATATTACGATCCAAATAGAGATCGTGAAGAATTAGCAAAGATGATTACTGTTATGTGCTTACCTTATACTTTTGCATCTAATCCTAATTAGGGTTCATTATATTAGAAGAGTTTTTAATCCTACTTATAAAGGTTGGCCTCGCGCAACAGTTAAGAGTGATATTTATAAATTCAAACATGAATATGAACAATATTTGCGGTATTTATTTACTCATATACCTAATCGGATTTCTATTACTACTAATATTGGTAGAAGTGGTAATGATTGTGATTATCTAACTGTTACAAGTCATTGGATAGATGAGGAATGGATAATGCAAAAACGCATAATTGCATATAGAATAATTAATTCGCGTCACACAGGTAAGTTTATAGCTAACACTGTTGCAGATATTTGTAGATATTTTTGCTTTAGCGATAAAATAATGGCAATTTCAATGGATAATGCTTCTAGTAACACTAGTGCTATAGGCATGCTTACAACAATACTAAATCCTGCATTTACTAATATTTTCCATGTTAGATGTATTTGTCATATTTATCATTTAATTGTCGGTGATAGTATGCGAATATTAAACATAGAAATTGAAAAGGTTAGAATGGCTCTTAATTGGCTTTTTTATTCAAACCGTAGAAGTAGACTTAGAGAGTATTTTAAAAAATGTGATGAATATGGCCTTAGAGAAAGAAAGGTTCCTAAACCTTGCCCGACTAGATGGAATTGTATGTACGAAAGTTTAGTAGTAGCATATGAATATAGAAACCCAATTAATGCAATGTTTAATTCTCGGGTAGGTGGTGAGGATGATGATGAAATGCTTACTACTCAAGATTGGACGAATGTTAAAATTCTTTTAGATTTTTTAGAACATTTTTAAATTGCTACAAATGCATTTTCTGGGCAATATTATCCTACTATTTCAAACTGTTTAGTTTATATTGCAGCACTATCTGATTTGTTTGTTGAATTTGGTGAGGGTGGGGACATTTATAAACTTGCTATAAATGAAATGAAACAAAAGTTTAAAAAATATTTTTTCCTATCCCTCCTATTTATGGTCTTGCTGCAATGCTAAATCCTACAATGAAATTGGGAGGTCCTCATTTTTGGTATTCAAATATTTATAAGGCTTTAGATCTTTCAAATGAGGAAATTGCTACACTTGCAGATGCAAAAGCTTCAATTAAAATTAATGCTCAAACAGTTTATAATGCTTATCAACTTGCCTTAGAGCATGCTAGGCCAACTATTCCAACCCCTACTTCGTCTAGCTCACAATCGTCTAAAAGAGTTGCGGGCTTAAAAGCTCTTAAATCTTGGACGGAGTTCAGGGGTTCTCAAGGTGAAAATTATGATGAAACTTCACATCTAAATGAGCTTCAAGTTTATTTGTCTCAGGGACTTGAAAAGGAGAATCCAGACGGCTCTTTTGATCTTTTGGAATGGTGGAAGGCAAGGGAAAAATATTTTCCGGTTCTTGCAAGGATGGCTCAGGATATTTTATCAATTCAAGCTTCAACTGTTGCATCAGAGAGCGCTTTCAGTCAAGCAAGACTGCAAATAGGTGATCATAGAGCGTCTATGAGGGATAGCTTGGAAAAATCAGTATTGTTTAGAGATTGGATCCGCTCGGAAAGAAGAAACTTTGGAATTGCAGAAGCACAACCGGCGATAGATGAAGCTTATGAAGAAATGATAGCGGAACTTGCGGAGGATTCGGCTTCGCCCGGAAGTGGTGATGAACAAGCTTCTTTTCCACCACCACCAACGCAGCCTCCTCCGAACCTTGAAGGATTTATGAGATTTGTTAGAGATAATACATACACTAATATGTAACTTGTATTTTGGCACATCTTCCTTAGTTTTTTTTTCTTCTAATGGTGGTATTAGTATCTTGTTGTGCTCATTCCATTGGGGGAAGGATGACTAAGAAAGATATGCCATTTTTGGTAATAAAATTTATTGCTTCTACCCTTGAATATCTTTTCGCAATATTTCTTTGTCTTTACTTAGAATTATTTATAAGCTACAATATATACATAAGATACAATATATATACTACAAGAAAATATATTATGCGAATATATATACATAAGATACAATATATATACTACAAGAAAAATATATAAGAGAATATATATACATAATATACAATATATATACTACAAGAAAATATATAAGAGAATATATATACATAAGATACAATATATATACTACAAGACAATATATTATGCGAATATATATACATAAGATACAATATATATACTACAAGAAAATATATTATGCGAATATATATACATAAGATACAATATATATACTACAAGAAAATATATTAGATACAATATATACATAAGATACAATATATATACTACAAGAAAATATATTATGCGAATATATATACATAAGATACAATATATATACTACAAGAAAATATATTAGAGAATATATATACATAAGATACAATATATATACTACAAGACAATATATTATGCGAATATATATACATAAGATACAATATATATACTACAAGAAAATATATAAGAGAATATATATACATAAGATACAATATATATACTACAAGACAATATATTATGCATGACAATTTAGTGTTTTACTATTGTTTTGTTATTTTCTTTTTCGTCAAGCACTTTAATAATTAGATCTACATATATACTACATATATATTTTTAATATAGCCATGATACTACAAGAAATTGCCTTTAAAAAAAAACCGCTAGGCCCGCGAAGCCCACGAGCCCGGCCCGTTAAGCACAGGACCATGTGGGCTTAGGCCTGTCACGGGCCGGTTCCACCCATTGAGCCCATGAAGCCCGGGACCGCCAGAGCCCAGGCCCACGAAGCCCAGGCCCACGAAGCCCGGCCCGTTTGGCCCACGAAGGCCCGGGCCAGAATACAGCACTAGGTGTAATCGATAACCGAATCAATAAGCCCCAGAAATCGAAAAAATCGAAACCTTATTGAAACGATAACGATAAGCATATGTACAGATCGATAATCGATAAGTAATTATCGATAAGGGTCAAAATCGAATGCACACTCCTAGTCATGGGTGGCTCAAAGGTGAGGCTAGTAAAGTCTTTGATTTAGGTCTCCAAAATTTTGAGGTCCAAAAAGTATTAATGGTGGAATGCATAAGTAATATTTTAGATTAGACAATATTGACGTTTATAGAAAAAAAAAGTACAAATTTTGTGTAAAAATGAAAGAAACAAAGAATGTCTACCTTTTAGCATTAGAAATTTTTTAGAACTTTGAATTAAACTACTTAAACTTTCATATTAGTAAATAAAATTTTTACGACAAGATCCAAGGTAATGTATTGCAAACATATGACTAATATTTTTTGAATTAACCTTTGCTAATATACATAATAATATTATTAAATAAAGTTAAAAGTCTTATATCCTGTAAGAATACAATACTATAAATAAGTACGGATAAAAAAAGGAAAGATAACTTTATATAGGGGTATAAAATTCGAATTCTTATTAAATTTTGGCTTTAGACCACTAAATTTGTTTAGCCGACCCTAAATAAAAGGTCAATTGATTTTGTCGCTCTTTACAATTTTATTTTTAGTTTTATGACCCTACTAGTAAAAACTGTCGTTGTATTTTTTTTAATCAATATTTTGAAACTCTAAATTTTGGTGGTATTCTTTTTTTACTTTTTACAGAAAGAACTAACTAATTCGTTAGTACTTATCAATAATTTATTGGCAAATAATTTGAGAATATTTGACACAGATCATTTTCATGTGTCCACTTTTGGGATCACCATTGAAGTTATATTCGTATTGCACAAAATTTTACAAAGTGTACCTGCTCGGATATGATGTAGTTCAATCTCTTCAATGCAATTTTAAAAACTAAATATGAAATCCTTACATCTTTAGAAATTCGAATCTTAAGTAGTTCAATCTATTGAATGCAATTTCAGATTTCGATCTTAAGTTCTGAAACATAAACTTGTTCTTCGAATTTCAACAATCTAGTACACAATTCAATGCCTAAATCTATTTCAAATGAGCTCAAATTTGAAACATAACATTCAAATTTCATAAAGAAGAAATCTCAATCACCAAATTGTCAAAACAATAACAAATTAAACAAACCCATTTGTAAAGAAAAAAAATAAAAATGTATGTATATGAAGTTATCCAAGAATTGGGTCTGTTAATTTTTTTTTTTTTTTAGAAGTTAGGTACAAATTCAATGAATGACACAAAACTTGACAATTTTACCGTTGGCCTGCGCGCAAGTTTACAAATCTAGCCAAAGAACCTTTTGGAAGTCAACGAAAACCACTTATAACGTTTTTAAATTTGGTCATATGTAGAATTTGAAAATTCAACAGAAAGGAAAGTGACAGGGGTAATAATTTATTACTTTTTCTTATGAAGTGACAAAATGACTTGTTCGTACGGACAAATCGTAAAGTAAAAGCACACTTGTTGAGAGCAAAGTTTGTGATTTGAAGTAGTTGACTAATCTTACTTTTCGGCCGGGGTATGGATATGAAACTGGACATAGTTGGCAATCTAATCTTATAAAGCAACCATTTTCTTTTTCCCCTATATATATTTTTTAAAAAGGAAATGCGATTAATTTTGCTGTATGACTAAAATAGTAAAGATTTACTAGTGCAATTTAAGGATCATAGCAAACTAATAATAATAAAGAAAAATATCTGAGCTCCAATTTTGAGATAGATTTATCAAATCTATTTTACCTTATTTCTTTGAGTTTCTAGAGGAGATGATTGATATTGATGAGATATGTTGTTATGACTTACCTTTCTATTAAAGTATATGTACCAACAAGACTACTATT
Source organism: Nicotiana tabacum (assembly GCF_000715075.1). NCBI lineage: Eukaryota > Viridiplantae > Streptophyta > Magnoliopsida > Solanales > Solanaceae > Nicotiana > Nicotiana tabacum. Next base: position 162,488,559 of record NC_134089.1, on the reverse strand, counting down.
TAATTCCACATCATGCCTACTTTTTAACTTAGTTGTGACTATTTTGTGTTAAACAGCAGTAGTGAATTAACATGATTTATTCTCCAAGCTATTAATATTTCATTTGACATAACACATAAAACAAAGGGAAAATAGTTTACACAATTATTGTATATAACTTTAATTATATTATTCTTGACTTTATTTAGTGCGATTTGTACATCATGCCCTTTTACAATTTATAATTTAAGAAAATGACCTTTTTAGATTTCTTATGTGTAAAAAATAGATCTCTTACGTGTAAAAGTAAATCTCTCATATATAAAAAAAAATGAGGGCTATTCAAAACCGACCCGAAAATATTAATCAAACCGAACCGATGGCTTGTTGGCTTATTGGTATCGGATTATCGGAGTAATGGATAGGGAACACATTGAGATTTTATAATTAACGGCTTAATGGTTTGGGGGCGGATTACTCAATTTTCTTATCGGGTAAACCGTTAAGACTTTTATATATTTACTTTTACCCCTATGTATATAAAGTAATATTGAACGAATGTGAATGTTTGATTGATTATGAACGAATGTCCTTTTGAAAGTTTGATTGATTACTGAACTAATGCGCTTTTCTGGTTTTACAAATTTGGTTAATATGTGTATGACAGACAGTCTGTTGCGTTCCAACTTATGCATTTGTCCCTGCCTGTTGCCTTCCAAAATCCGGCATTTGTTGCTCGGTTTGTTCTTGAACATGTGGGATATATACTCCCTATCCTCGTGGCTGAAAAAGTACCACTGATTCTGCAGCGTTGATCCAATCTTGCACCTCTTTGTACAGTATGTGTAGTCTTGGTATAGATTGAATAATTGTTCAAAAATTTTAATTTGGTTTAGCCGATAAATCGCCCGATAATTATTAATCTGATATCAATCCGCCTGTTGTCTTATAGGATGGCTAGCAGAATCGTTAAACCGAACCGTTAAATATAATTATTTGCCCGATCCACCCGATAAACACCCCTAATTTTTACCACGGGAGTCCCCAACACTTTTTACTCGATCAATTGAAGCTCTTGGTCCAAAATTTCCAGTGGCTCATTGGTGTGAGTTAAATAAATTCAAAAAGGATTTTCTTTAAAAATTTAAAAGTAATTTCCAAATAAAAATAAATCAGGTGAGCTAGAACACTTAAAAAATGATTGGTGATGACTCCATTAATTAACAACCCTTTTGAATAGCTATTTTTGGCACAGTTTTGTCAAATTTAATTTCCTCACTGAGGATTCTGAAAGAATAATAATAGCGGGGCGAGAACAACAATCGAATACCCTCATGGTAAGTGTAGTGGTCGACCTATGAATACAAGTTAAATTACTAAATTTTTAGTCGTCTTCCCTTTCTACTCGAATCTTTTCATTCCAAATTAACTGCTTTCCTAGACATGCATTGCATTGCCGAATCAATCATGGCTAATAGTGGCATGCTAAAGTAGCAACACTGATTGGCACTTCAAGAGACAGTAAAAGGTCAAAAGGTATTTCAATAAAAATTACTTTAACTTCTTTGGTATCTCACACAATGAAGAAGCAGGGATTCATTCTTCCATTATCCCATAGTCGATAGCACACATGGTATGAAACACATGTCACGGTGTTCTCACCTTATATTGGTGCGTGTCTTATTATTTTAATCATCCAACACCGTACAGATCTTGGTCTAGATACCTTCAAGTGTCTAACCCGAGTTTCGCACTTCAGTAATCCTCAAACTATCTTCTTTGAGAAACTCGTATCTGGTTTACAAAACAAGTCATAATCGAATAGTAAAATTCGTAAGCTGTCAAGAACGACCTCTACAAGTAAATATAACCCCGCATTATCCAAGGTTCTATAAGGTCTCATCTCTTCACGATTCTTAACACAAGAGGTGATTGCTTGTGTGAGAGAGCCAATATCGTGACTTGTTCGACACACTTTATCAACAAAATATTCATCACATGCATACGAGATATAGCAAAATTCAAGAGTCAAATATTGATGAGCATTTATAATACTAAAGTCATTTTACAATACATAAATATGTTCATATCCTTCGCAAACCTAGAGCCATAACATGTTTCTCAAACAGGTTTCTAGATATCGCCTTTGTAAAAGGATCAACTATCATGCTTCGCGTAGGAATGTACTGTAAATTTATATCTCCACTTGCTATCATGTCTCTTACAAAGTTATACTTGATGTCAATGTGTTTGGTCTTGCTATGATACTTAGGATCTTTTGTATATGTAATAGCCACTTGACTATCACAATATAGAGTCATGGAACGCTGAGAGTTCTTTGTAATATTCAAATGCTCAAAGAATCTCTTCAAGCAAACAACTTCTTGTACTGCAACGCACAAGCCACAAACTCAACTTCCATTGTTGTGCTGTGCAGGTTTGTTTCTTACTTTTTCATGATATAGCACCACCATTAAGTAAGAAGGCATAACCGGATGTTGATTTTCTATCATTCCGATCACCGGCCCAATCAACATCTGTATATCCTCTCAAGTATAAATCATTTGTCCCGCCCCGAACCTGGGCCTAGACGTAACACGGTACTCGGTGCCTGACTACATATGACTGAGTGAACCAACTGCTTGGCTGAATCAACATGTGATATCATAACATACTAAACGCGAAAGATAAACTAACACATGCTGATATACTAAATGCCTGAATGATAAAAATCAAAGTGTGGAAATACTAATATAATTCTGAAATATATTTGTTAAAATAGCTTAATATGAAAAGCATGCGGCTCTATCTAGCTGTTACTCTAGTCTATGAAGACTCTAATGAAGTACTAAAAATACTGACTATCTGTAAATACTGAAAGACTATAAAGTAATGATAATGCCCCGAAAGAACTGGGGATCACCAAATATCTGGTACGAGAATCCTAGCGCTCGAAATCATCAACTTGTAAATCATTACAAGCATTGTGAGATGCAGGCCCCGGGCAAAAGAGACGTCAGTACATTTGAATTGCACTAGTATGTAAAGCAGCTGAAAGAAAGAATTATAAATGCTGAAACTGAAACTGAGCTAATAATTGAGAATTGATAATTGATAACTCAAACGATAACTATTGAAACTGAAACTGAAATGATAACTGATGACTGATAACTGATAACTGAACTGATAACTGGTAACTAAAATGATAATTAATAACTGAACTGAACAAAGGAAGTAAGGATATGAATACCCCTCTTCTAAATGATGAACAACCTGTTTATCTGATTAAGCTACGGCCTCGGGCCCAATATATATGTGCACAAGCTACGACCTCAGGCCCAAGTATACGTATACATAACTACGGCCTCAGGCCCAGAAATGCATAAAGCATATAAACTACGGTCTTAGGCCCAAACATGCATAAAGCATAAACTACGGCCTCAGGCCTAGATACAGGTGTTCAACATTCGGCGATTTAAAGTTAGGAACTGAGAATCATACTGCAAAATATGATAGTGAAATACTGAATCACACTGAGTTACATAATACTGGAATACTGAATAGGACTAAACTAAGACATGTATTCTTGAACTGATTATGAACACTAAAACTTCAACTGTTTATGGCATATTGAGTAATCTATACTAAGACTCGGAGGCATCAAACCCAAGTCTATATTGAATACGCACTGAGCTCACAACATTCAGAATGAAAGTCATGAACGAGTTATGAAACTAGAGAATATAAGTTCTACAACTATTCAAGGAACTAGGCTTAACAATATTTCTGAGGCAATTACTAACGACGTAAAAGAAACGTAGTGTAGGGAGAGTCATTAACATTCCCAAACATAGAGAGTTAGCCTCACATACCTTAACTTCCCCCTTAGTTATACTACAATGATCCACAATACTAAGAACCTTCAATCTACAATAACAACATCCAATGGAACCCAATATCAGTAACAAATTTCATAACTCAAGCCATTTAGGCATATTATCAAACACCTTGTAGGCATAAATCTCTACATCTCATCACCATATAATTAGTTCATCTAACTACCACCATTCATCAATAATTTATTCCACCATCATGATTAACCAATTTATAACTTCCAAAGTCACATATACGACCATCCATCAACACCCAACCAACAAAGTTCCATTAAATAAACATCTTTCAATCTCTATAATAGTTGTGTAATTAAATTGGGAATTTATGGTTTCCAATCACCATACCAAGAGTTCCAATACTTGTTCATACCCATATTCCCTTAATAAATCCATACATGTAAGTCTAAGGGTGTAGGATTACCGTTTTGGAAGAAATCTTGCAAAACCCTCCTTTGAGTTCTTGAAGAAATCCCTTGAAGATCTAAGTATTTTATGTGTATATTTCATCAATACTAGTGTATAAATGATGGAATTCACACAAAGATAATGAGGATTACTTACCTTGAAGATGGGAGGGGTTGGAGGTTTTGAAAGAGTGGAGGAAAACCCTAAACTTCGTCCAAATGAAGTCGGGGAAACTAAACCTCGAAGGTTTTATATCAAAATAGGGTCGGGTTAGAAAAAAACGAAGATTTGCACAGTCGCGGCGCATGGGGCGATGCATGGGGCGGCGCGGTAGTGTAAAATTCTGCGAGCTTTTGGTAATTTGGCCATAACCTCTGGTAGGTGTGTCCAAATGATGAAAGGTTTGAAGCGTTAGAAACTAGACTCAAAGATCTTTCATTTGATAGGTTGTGCATCACATAATACCTTATATAAATGTAGATATTCTCGTGCAAAGTTTGGTCTTGTGCATGCTCATTTGGAATTTTAGTCTATCATGAAATTTTCAAGCTTGACTTAGACTTAGGCCTCTCCTTGGACCCCAAATCACTTATGATATGCCTCGTACACTTATTATCATAACCAATTGATAACCATTATATTAATACTCATTTAATGCATCCAAAACTGATTCAAATTTATGGGGTGTTACATTATCTCCCCCTTGGGATCATTCGTCCTCGAATGATTATCCTGAATGTATCTTCGACTAACTCTGGAACTTAAATGGGTCTGGTGGGAACATGAACTTTTCATTAACACTTGCATACTAAACTGAATGAATACACGATTTCTGAACTGATGAGATACTGAGCTGAATAGGTACTAGACTAAATGGCTACTAAACTGACTAAACACTGAAAGCCATGGAGATTGTAATATAAAGTCTGGATGAGAAGGTTAGATACCTTTGACATTTCTCCAAAATACCTACTAGCTAACACAACATAACACTAGCTCCATAGGGCATAATAATATGCATAGCATGATACATATACATGAACACTTGTCTGTTATGGATACGTGAATTCTCAACTAATGTGGATATACGAATACTAAACTGGCACGAATAATCGAGTGCTGAACTGACGTGAATATCTGATTACTGAACTCACATCAATATCTGAGTATTAGTCTAGCATGAATATCTGAGTATTGGACTGACATGAGTATCTGAGTACTGAACTAACTTGAATGCTCTAACATGAGATCTGAATACTGGAAACACAAATGCCGTGACATGATATTTGAATACTGGAAACTTGAATGTTATAACATGAAACGTGAAATACTGGTGTACAACCGTTAATTATGGTGGAAATTCTGACTCATAAGCTACTTACCCGATCCTTTGTAGGATCCTATATGGGCTGATGTATCTGGGATTGAGCTTTCATTTCTTTCCAAATCTTATAACACCTTTCATAGGCAAAACTTTTAGAAACACCCAATCATCAACTTGAAACTCTAGGTCTCTATGTTGCATGTTCGAATAGGACTTTTGCCGACTCTGAGCTGACTATAAATGCTCTTGAATTAACTTGACTTTCTCCATAGACTGATTGACCAAATCTGGTCCTAGCAACTCCGCTTCGCCAACTTCGAACCAACTACTTGGCAATCTACACCTTCTCCCATAAAAATCATGCTTTGGAAATGAGCGAGATAATCATATTATAAGGTCCATGTTTACCATCTCCACTAAAGGATGTGTGTGCTCTGAGATAAACATTTGGTTTTCTGTTGCTCGACTTTCACTTGCTGACAATTCAAACACTTGGCCACAAAGTCTGCAACCTTCTTTTTTGTGTCGTTACACCAATAAATCTCCTTAAGATCATGATACATCTTTGGGAAACCCAGGTGGATAGAATACCTGGAATTATGGGCTTCTAACATTTTCCTCCCTCGCTAAGTCCATCTACGGTTGGAACACACAATCTATCCTGATACCTTAAAGTACCATCATCTCCCCCTTGTTCAAAAGCCATCGTGTTATGCATGTGAATCCCCTTTTTTCAGCTACACAAGTAGGGATAATCAAACCGTTTCTCCTTCACTTTGGCTACTAAGGAGGAACAGGTCTTGTTCTATACAACAACTCCACCATCTTTGATGTCCGAAAGTTGAACTCCTACCTTGGTTGAGCAGTGAACTTCTTTCAACATAGTTCTCTTGTCTACCTTGTGAGCACGTGATTTTTGCCTCATACGAATTACTCCAAAATAATTCCCAAAATTAGGTCTTTTCTTTAATTATGTGTTCTTTTTAGGAAATGTTGTGCGATTTTCCTGTTTGTTTGCATAGATCTGTGTGCATGTTTAATTTTATTAATGCATTAAAAAAAAGAATATATAGCATTTGCATTTAAGATTGGATTTTTATATTTTTGGAATTAATTAATAATTAGGTGTTTTACAAAAATGAAAATTCAAAAAAATAATAATAACATATTTTTGTAATTTTAGTTAAATTGTGTGATTTTCTTTTAATTTGTCATTTAATTATTTGTGATAATTATTAGTTAGAGTTAATTAGTATTTTTAAGTTAATTTGGTGTTTTATAATTTAATTTAAGATTTTGAGTTTTAATTTTTGAGAGGAAAAGAAGAAAAAAAAAGAGTTAATAAAGAGAGGAAATAAAATTTGGGCTAAATCTAAATTAAATCCCATAGCCCAAATTAATTAACCCAGCCCAAAAACATGCCTCATACCCGGTCCAAACTTCCAGCCTCTGAAACCATCGAAACGACGTAGTATAGGGACAGAACTACGTCGTTTCAATTTCAATAGATCTCAACCGTCCATTCATCCACATCCAACGACCAGAACTTTGCCCCATTTCCATTACCCGACCCTGAACCGTTTCCCCCTGAACCCGATCCAACCTCTAACCTTAACAAACGACACTGTTCAAACCAATCAAACAATCCAAGCCATTGATCTCGTTTGATCGAACGGCCTGGATTTAACCTCACCCTCAGTATATATTTGTCCAAATGAACCCTGCCCCCAAACCAAGCCCCCCTCTCATTCTCTCCCAAACCTCGTCTCTTTCAGAGACGAGGAACCCTAATAGCCGCCACCCCATCCCTTCACCATAAACCCGGCGGCGCCGGCTCTGTTCGCTACCAAACTCACCCCCAGAACCCCCTTGATCCCCTCTTTCATAATCCGTAGTTATATTCCCTCGAACATCCCTAAAACAGTTCGAATCTAGATTTAAAGGGACGAACCCTAGCAGTCACCACCATTCACCATAGCCTTCCGGTGGCGGTGGCGGCGCCGGCTTCGATGGTCATGAAATTAACACCCCTAAGCCTTCTAACCACCCTCAACCTGAATCCCCACTCCGTTGTCCTCGAATCATATCCCAGCTTCTCGAATCTTCGATCAAAGACCCCGTCCCAAACCCTAGCTTGTCCACTTAACCCCAAAATCACACCCAATAATCCCCTTGACCTCCTCGTCGCTAATCCCTAACCAGATTGGTTCAAATCCGAGTAAAAACGCATCGAATGGCGAATCTAGGGCTCGACAGTTCGAGATTGTTTCGAAGTTGTTAGGGTCGAACGGTTTTTGGTTAGTATTATAAGTCTATTTCTGATGAAATAGACGTATAATACTAACTGGAAATCAAGTTCGAAAGGGCATATGGTTGAAATCCGAGAAAAGAACAGTGAGTTCTTCTTAACTTCTTTTTCTTTTTCTATGTGTTTGTTTGTCTGTGTGATTAGTCGTTTCTTTAGGGTTTTTAGTTTAAGTTAATCCAGTATATATATTCTGTTTCTTTTTCTGATTTTGGTTAGATTAAATATTCCAATGCTGTTTGAGTAGTTCAATCAACTCTGGGTTTACCTAAATTAGGTTCATTGTAATTCGTCTATTGTCCGTTATTTTTTCTCTTCTCCATCAGTTTATGTTCTGTTGATTAATAACATAGGTTATAAATAGTTTCGTCGATTAGTTCGTTCTTGTTTGTAAACCAATAAGCTCGTCAAATGGTTGTTGCGTATGTTTGATCTATGGACACTTAGCTTCAGGGCATTGTCAATAGGCTGACAATGAACCTGCATTCATATTACCTGCATCCATGTGCATTTTGATTCAATTGTCAATTTCAGTTTAAATGATTCTGTTGAGTTCTGTGTGATGATTTAAATTCAGTTCATTTGTCTCAATTGGAATTCAACCTTAGCTTCAATTTAGCTGTCAATAAGTTTGGTTATAGGTGTTAGTGAGGTTTAGTTTTCAAATCTTTGTTAGCTGGAACAGATTTCAGAATTAAAAGTTTTAATATAGTGGGATATTAGTATCTTTAAATTAATACACTAATGGGGAACAAAAGGGAGTGGGGGCTGAAAATAAGGAAAAGTTTTCCTTAGTGGGATTTAAAGTGGAATAATTCAGATTTTTAGTAAAGAAGAGGGGGTAAGGCAGTAAGTATAAGAAGGCAGAGGGAGGTCTATAGAAGGGGACTGGAAAAAATGGAATTCTAAAAGCTGAAAAAGTTGAAAAAATATAGCTATTTTCATCATTTGTCTGGTTTAGGATCTGAAATTAGCTAGAACTTTCTTCCTTTTACTTCTGCTCTATACTTGGGGAAGTATATAGTTGCTGGCTATTTGTTGTTGCACTGCTGTTCCAACTTTTGTTGGTTACTACTGCTACTGCTGACCCTCTTCTTCCTCTTCTTGTATTGTCTATACCAGGTACATGTCCTGAATCTCAAATCATGTAGTTGTCCAGTTGGAATGAAATGAAATGGATGTATAACTTCATTGGAAGTTTTAGTTCTTGCCGTGTTTTATCATAGTTGATTGTAGTAGTTTGGACTGTAATTAAAATTATTTTACAATAATTTAGATTGGTTTGGACTGTTAAACTCATGGACTATTCGGGACATTTGATCGTTTGTTAGACATGTGGTAGTTTAATTCCATTTAGTATAGTTAAGTTTTGAAAATCAGAAGTTATTCAAAACATAAAGCGATCTTGTGATTCACAGTCCTCACTCGTCCTAATAGATGGCAGTGTAATCCTGGAGTCACATTGTTTTGTATTTAGTAATGGTAATTGTGAGTTAGTTTAGAGCTGGACGTGTAATTTGACTGTTGGATTTGCTTATCACTAATTAGCCTAGAATAGTTTGTTGATTAACTCTGTTAAAAGACATAAGTTTGAAAATTGATTCTGGACTTGCATTTTTAGTTGATAATTGGATATTTGAATGATTGTGGATAATTAGTTAAGGTTAATTGCAACATGAGTTAGGAAGTATTATTAACTAGGAGCTGAAGCAAAACTGGGTTGAATGTTATTAGCATAGAATTAGTGTAGAATTTCAAACTCAGCATGTTAAGTGCATCACATGTGTATTAACACAAAATTAGACCCTGAATTATAACATGGATACGTTAATGCTGCTGTTGATCTCGCCTAATTTTTGCTAATGGGCCAAGCTGAGCACAAGGTGTGGCTCACGCTCTACAATGGGAACTCAGACTGAGCAGCATGTTCTCAAGGCCCAACTCGCTGGTTGGTTTCAATTCAGCAGGGATTGGGCCAATTACTTGAGCCCAGAATTGCTAAAGGGTCCTTATTAATATGTTTTGTTTAAGTAACTCCAATTATTTAGGGCCTCTTTTTCTTTATTCTTAGGAACAAAAATATAGAAAATCGTAGTTGCTTTAGGTTTGTCCTGTAATTAATAAAATGAGACGAACCTCAACAAACAAAACTACACAAGCTGCGGGGCCCTCTATATGTGTTGGTAAAGTTACTTAGACTTCAGGATGGGCCGTTTATCAAAATTTCACGGCCCTACCCAAAATAATGACACGTTAGTCGCTTTAGGCGCATAGTTAATAATGTTATCTTCTTAAACTCGGGTGCACATTTATGTGACCCAAATCCAAATCTCAACAGAGTTGAAATGCGTCAATAACCACGGGTGCATTGATGTGACGTGGTTTTAGATGTATTTTCATGATGTTGCAAATTTTCGGTAACAATAATAATAATAAAAGTGGTACACAGTTAAAATTTGCACATAGATTAAACATGTATTAAAAATCAGATATATAAGCCGAATATGACATTTGAGCGACCGTGCTAGAACCACGGAACTCGGGAATGCCTAACACCTTCTCCCGGGTTAACAGAATTCCTTATCCGAATTTCTGGTGTGCAGACTGTTAAACAGAGTCATTCTTTTCCTCGATTCGGGATTAAAACCGGTGACTTGGGACACCATAAATCCCCCAAGTGGCGACTCTGAAATAAATAAATAAATCCCGTTTCGATTGTCCTTTAATTGGAAAAACTCCCTTTACGTCCCTTAGCGGGGGGTGTAGCGGAAAAAGGAGGTGTGACAGCTCTGGCGACTCTGCTGGGGACCGAACCTAGAATCTCTGGTTCAGGGTTCAGAATTCGAGCTTATAATAATTGTTATTATTTGGCTTTATTTATTATCTGATTTTATTACATGTTTTAGCCTAAATGTGCAAAATGTTGCTCTTACCGCTTTGATATTATCTGAACTGTATATAAACTGCTACGAAATCCCTCTCTTCTCTTTCTTGAGGAGTGCACGCTGGTCGTGACTACTTTCTGTTAGTGTCATATCCCAAAATAGAACGAGGATTCAGAGGAGTTGCAAAATCGGATGATCTTTTGGTTACCGGTACGCAGTTCCTATCCTCGGCTCGAGTTGTCCGCTCGGGTAAGCCAGGTCTAGAACAAACACCCAGGATAAACCTAGTATAACAAAACCTCATGCCGAATCCCTAGTAGGAACGCTTATTTGCATCATGTGCACTTAACTTAGGGGACTCAACACAGGGGTTGGGTCCGTCTAGGATAAGCAACCTGAAATGAAAAAGACCATCCTGCTGCATTCTGTTTGTTTTACATTTGCTGCAAACTTGCATGCTGACCAGAAATACTGGAATATTGAAAAAAAAATAGCAATGTAGAGAGATAATTCTGAGTTACCGGCTAACTCTGCCAAAATTTTGTGAAAATGAAAAAAAAATGTCTTTTTTAGTGTAATTTGTTTAAACAAGTCTTGTTGTCAGAATTAGTTTATTGTCGTGGCCCAAACTACGCCAGTTTGATTCTCACAGGATGTGAAATACTTAGGCAACCCTCATCGGGTCCAACCTCCCCTTTTTGCAAAAATAGCCAAAAAATGTCAAATTTTTTAATCTTTCGTCATAAATAAGTCGAGCGATTCCATTCTTGTAAAAATAGCTGAATGTCTCTAAAAAGACGCCGGAAGGCTGTTTTTGCGAAAATAGTCACTTTTGGTCATTTTCAAGGTTTTGTCCGGTTGGTAAAACACAGCCTTTAAATCTTTTTCGAAGTGCTGAAAGGTCGTATTGACAAGACCAGAGTTTTATTTAAATGTGTGTCAAGTTTAGTTTATTCTTTCTTTGAGTCCAATGAGTGGTAATCACCCCAAACAAACATACAGAATGAGCCCGGGTCCAAGTTTGCCGGAAATAGTCAGGAGCAAGATCCCTTTGGAGTTGCGCTTGTGGTGGGAGGATTTGGAAAAGTTAGAGCGAGATAAGATCAAACTACATCTGGGAGGTCTCACCAGTTTGTTGAACGTCAGACCCAGATTTGACATCATAAAGGCTTTGGTTACATTTTGGGACCCGACCCACAATGTATTCCACTTCTCGGATTTTGAACTCACCCCAACCTTAGAAGAGGTAGCAGGTTATATGGACATTACTAAGGGGCTAAGGCACAAATATTTGACTGCTCCAAGAGCCGTCAATTCGCACAAGTTCATGGATCTGCTAAAGATAAGCAAGGGAGTCCCGTACTCTGAATTGGATAGGGGTTTTTCTACTTTGCAGTTCATATACCAGAGGTATGGGCATATAGGAGGGTTCGACGATCTGGAAAGCGGGGTTTGCAGCAGAGGGAATCGGACAAAATGGGATGAACATAGGCGGTTCACCTTCATGGTAGCATTCTTGGTCATTGTGGTGTTTCCTCGGAAAGATAGAAATATTGATTTGAAGGTGGTTGGAGTCGTCAAGGTCCTAATTACCAACAACAAAAGCACGCTTGACCCTATGATAGTGTCCGAGATATACCGAGCTCTCATAGCCTGCAAAGCCGGGGCAGATTTTTTCGAAGGATGCAATTTGTTATTGCAGATGTGGATGATCGAGCACTTGTGCCATCATCCTCAGTATATGAGCTATAGATCTACAAACGAAACGTTGCATTGAAGGATATAACACGAGGGTTTCAGGGCTCAAATTGCCAGAAGGGTCTGAAGACTGGGTATCTTGCCTTCGCGCCATCACAGCAGCATGAATAGGGTGGCCACTGGGTTGGCTTCCTGTTGAAGAAATTGTGTACATGCCCGCCACGGATCCTTACTTCCTCTTAATGGGACTCCGAGGCATTCAGCCTTATGCGCCTTACCGGGTGATGAGGTAGTTAGGGAGGTGTCAGGTGGTACACCCAGATGAAGATCTCAGTATTTATGCAATCGAGGTTGGTACCAACGACCAATTTCATGATGAAGCCGTTCGTTCTATATGGAATGAATGCCAGTATTTAACGGTAAACACTCGAGTGCGCGACATATCCAGAGGTGAAGTCTCACCGGCTTATATCGCCTGGTACAGGAAGAGAGATGTTTTAAGAGATGATCCAGAACGACCAGCCAAAAAACCTCACATTCAAGAGTTTGTTGAGGCGTCGCAAGATCCGTGGGACTGTTTGGCCAAAGAGCGCGAATACCAGGCCGAAATAGGCAAGCTGAAACAACAGATTAAGGATCTGAAATTTGAGAACAAGGTGCAAGTTGCTGCTGATGAAGGAGAGAAGAACAAATTAGCTCGGGAAAGCGAGATCCTCAAAGCTCAAATCCGGGAAATGAAAATAGTTGCCAGAAACCCGAAGAGAAACCGGGCTGATGAAAAGCTCATAAACGGCCTGAAGAAGAAAGTCCTCTAGTATCAAGAAGACTTGGAAAAATCTAAAGCTGGTCTAGCAAAAATCCAGGTGAAATGGATAAAGAAGGCAGAACAGCGAGCACGGTCTATGCAACAAATAAAGAGGGAATACGAAAGGAGCATCGCTCTATTGAGAGAAACAATATCCACTCTCGAAGAGCGGATCTTCAGACAAGCCCGAGATGCCAGAGCAGATAGGAAACACTACTATGATCTAATGGCCCGAATGGAGAAACAGATGAATGAGTTTCAGGATCAACTCCTTTACAACGCTCAAATGCTGGGGACGCGGAATCAATAAATAGAGTGATTGCTTATGGAAAGGGACAGAATCAAGGGAAGAATCGACGATATCGGGCACTACATCACCATAAAGTGCCTAGCTTGTGAGGATATGTCCCGCACCACCTTCCTTGCTTCAATAATGATTTATGTCCACCAGATTATGGAAGATTTGAAAGATCTGCAAAGGGGCCTTGCACCAAAACCCGCGGCAAAGCCGAACGACGCCCCGCAGGCGCCAAAATTCAAAACTCTGAAACATTCATAGTTTGAGTCTGTATTTTCCTTGTCTTCAGAGTCTGTTGTCCGTCGGAGTTTGTATTTCCCGTTTTGGCATAAAATTCTGTAGTCTGTCTGTTAATTCCCTTTCAAAAATGTTTTGTCTTATAATAAGACGTTTTGCTAGTAAAGGTTGAAAAATCCAAAAATGGTGTCTTTATTTTCCGCACTTGTGGCAGAACTACGCCCGGTGTGATTCATGCGGGGACATGATACGTAAGAAATCCACATAAGATTCGACCATCACTAAAAAAAAAAAGAAAGAAAAGGCAAAATGAATAAAAGAAAGGACATAAGCCGGAATGACGCATGCAGTCAAAGCAAAGACATGTTAGAAATGGTTAAACTGCCTAGGAACATTGCATTCCCCAATGTGAAATTGCAATATGTGTTAAACTCTAACGCTAATAAGTTTGTTGTTTATACCAGAGAAAGATTTCGAAACAGTTAGCTCGTTAGAACGTCCTGGCAGATTACCATTACCACACAAGATATAAAGGGCCCATTCCAGAAAGTATGTCTGGTTCGGACAAAAGTGTTGAGGAGGAAAAGACAGAGATGCAAATGATGAAGGAGGAAGTAGACAGGTTGAGACAAGAGATAGTTGGGATGCACCTAGCCCGGGCTAGGGGACAAACATCACCAACCCTTCCCCCTACTCCTACCCTCTCACCAGCTCGGACTCCGGAACACCCTTCCACTGGTCCATCAACGAGCTTCCCCATTGCCCAATACTATCAGGGGGAAACTTCCTATAATCCCCAAGCTCCACCACCCAAACAAAACCCTCCTCCACCAACTGTTCCTATTTTCGTGGCACCTCCACCCGCCACATTGCAAAAATCATCCGATGAACCAGTGTTTCAGGTTCACGACAACCAATACTATCCTCCCGAACTCACCTTCAAAGCACCCGAGCCATACACTTACACCCCTCACCTTCAGCTCCCGACAGAAACTGAGAGGCCAACTAAGAATCCGGAGCAGGACGAAGTGCTCCGTAAAGTGAAAAGCCTGGAGAAATCCTTCAGGAATATGCATGGATTGGGCATCCAAGTTAGTGTGGCCTATAAAGATCTGTGTCCCTTCCCCGATGTTCAATTGCCGGCAGGTTTTAAGATGCCAAAGTTTGATCTATATGAGGGACATGGTGATCCCATGGCACATCTACGAGGTTTCTGTAGTAAGATGAGAGGGGCAGGTGGAAAGGATGAGCTGCTGATAGCTTATTTTGGTCAAAGTTTAAGCGGGTCCGTATTAGAATGGTACACGAGGCAGGATCCTAGCAGGTGGTATACCTGGGACGATCTAGCACAAGCATTTGCAGGTCATTTCCAGTATAACCTTGAGATCGTCCCCGACCGTCTCACACTGTTAAAACTTGAGAAAAAGCCTGGAGAGAGCTTCAGGGAATTCGGATTCCGTTGGAGAGAACAAGCAACAAGAGTCGATCCACCAATGAGGGAAGGTGAAATGGTGGACTACTTCTTACAAACTTTGGAGTCGACTTACTTTGGTCACCTGGTGACGTCAGTTGGTAAATCTTTCAATGAAGTAGTAAAAATGGGCTGTATGGTTGAAGAGGGACTCAGGTCCAACAAGATAATGAGCTATTCGGCAATCAAGGCCACAACTCAGGCTATCCAAAACGGCACGGGAGGTGCGCTCGGGATAAAGAAGAAAGAGGAGGTCGCAATAGTCGAAGCAGGTACTTGGTCCAGATCTAGAGGTCCTTCACCTCGCTACCAACCCAGACCCCATTACCCAAATTATCCACACACTCCTTACAACCCTCCACAACCCTATTATCCACCACAAGAGCCACATTTCTCCATCCATCACACCCAAACTTACACCCAGCCTCCGGCTCGCCCGCAATGGCGTGCGCTGGCTTCCTAACATACGTATCCACCTCCACAAAACTCATATCCACCACCAAGCGCCTACAGGAATCCTCAGGGCCAAGCTTCCGCGGAAATCAGGCTTTCAGGAATGAAAGGGTGCACAAGCAGAGAACATTCACTCCGCTGGGAGAAACCTATACTACTCTGTTCCACAAATTGAGGCAATTAGGCCTATTGAGTCCTGTTGAGCCCAAATTGCCAAATCCCTTTCCCAAAAATCTGGACCACTCGGTAAGCTATGAATATTGTTCGGGGGCTCCCGGGCATGATACTGAGAAGTGTTGGAAGTTGAAGACTGCCGTACAAGATCTTATTGACACAAATAGGATCGAGGTTCAGGCACCATAGGCACCCAACATCAATGAGAACCCGTTACCAGTGCACCATGAGGCCCACATGATCGAACTAGTGCACGAAGGAGGGAAGCCCAAGAAACCCTCACAAACGGTAATGATGATTCGTGCCAGTCCAAGCGAAAAGCCGACCAGTGGAAAGGCAGTGGTATAGTTGGGAAGGGTAGATGACAAGCCAGTTGTGGTAACAGGGAAAGGTTCGTTTGTTGTTACGAAGAATCCAGAACTGGTCAAGGTAGTGCTACAAGGAGTATCAAACACACTAGTGTTGGTGGTAAAGGGGGCCCGCGTAGAACCAGTTGTTATCAGGCCAGTAATGTAGTTGCCGATAACAAGTGAGAAAGTTGTGCCCTGGAGCTACAGTCAAGTGACAGTGATGCATAAGGGGAATGAGGTTGTGGAAAAAGTATGCGAGGCCCAGGGGTTAACTCGTTCGGGAAGGTGTTTTGCTCCCGCAGAATTGAGAAGGGCCAATCCTATAACAATAAAGAAGCCAGTGACGGAGGAGGAAGCAGAGGAGTTTTTGAAGAAGATGAAGGCACTGGACTACTCCATTGTAGAGCAGTTGAGGAAGACCCCGACCCAGATTTCGTTGCTATCCTTGTTGATCCATTCAAGCGATCATTGTCGGGCATTAATGAAGATTCTGAACGAAGCCCATGTTCCGGACAAGCTCTCCGTGAACCATTTGGAGAAAATAGTGCACAAAATCTTCGAGGTAAATCGAGTGACATTTTCTGACGATGAGTTGCCAGTAGAGGGTACAGAACACAACATAGCACTCTACCTGACTGTGAAATGCGAAGACTCGGTGGTCACTCGAGTACTGATTGATAATGGGTCCAGTGCCAATATTTGTCCTTTGGCTACTCTGAACAAACTGAAGGTAGATGATGATAGGATTCACAAGAACAGCGTTTGCGTCTGAGGTTTTGATGGGGGCGGTACTGACACAGTAGGTGATATCATACTAAAATTGACAATTGGTCCGGTCGAGTTCACCATGGAATTTCAAGTGATAGATGTGGTAGTGTCGTATAATCTTCTATTGGGGCGACCCTTAATCCACGCAGCCAAAGCAGTGCCTTCTACCATGCATCAGATGGTCAAATTTAAATGGGATAGACAAGAGATTGTGGTACACGGGGATGATGGTACACATGCCGTTAGTGATGCCATTGTGCCCTTCATAGAAACCGACGATGACAAGGGCCCATGGGTCTATCAGGTTTTTGACGCAGTCTCAGTAGACAAAATTCCTGAGGGTGGGGGCCTCCTACTTCCCAGAATAGTAGCTGCAACCTTCATGATAGCCTCGGAAATGTTAAACAGTGGGTTTGTACCAAGAAAGGGTTTGGGGGTTGATCTGTAGGGTATTGTCCAGCCAGTTTCCTTACCAAGAACCTGGATACTTTTGGGCTAGGATTCAAGCCTACCGCAGCGGATGTAAAGCGGGCCCGCAAGTTGAAGAAAAGAGTCTGGGTCCTTCCTAAGCCAATCCCGCGCCTATCCAGATCATTTGTCAGAGCAGGTTTCAGAAAGTTGTCGGCCCCGAAAGTTTTCGGACCACTGATCGGGCCAGATGAAGATTTGAATGAAGGCTTTGAAAGGCTGTTCGCCAATGTCAACATGATAGAAGTTGGAGAAGGTTCCAGTAAGGCAGATATACAGTTTGTGGGTCCTAGGGCCAATGCCAACAATTGGACAGCTACTCCTCTTCCTACTCGGAGGGAGTCCTGGTAGTTGGCTCTGATTTTCCTTCCTGTTTTCTGGATTATTCCAGGGTTGTAATCCAGATTCCTTTTTTATTTTTATTGTGTTTATCAAAGTGTGAAACCTTGTTATCCCATAATTCAATAAAATAAAAAGTTTCTTCTTCAATCCTTATTTTATTTTTTTCTTTTTAATTTTGTTTTATTCTTTTCTTTTTCTGAACAGTTCTCTTTATACTGGTCTTAATGACATGACATGCACAACGGATCTTCAACCTAGTCTAAAAGATCAATCTGATTCCGAACTAATTGTACAAGAGGTCGATTATGATGACGAATCGGAATACGATGAGGATGAAGCCTTTGAAGAGATAAACAGAGAATTAAGCCAGTTCGAAGAAAAACCCAAGCCCAACTTAAATGACACAGAAGCCATCAATTTAGGGGATGCAGACGATATCAAGGAAACTAAAATAAGCATCCATATTGAACCAAATATCAGGGAAGAACTAGTCAAAGCACTCATTGAATTCAAAGACATTTTTGCATGGTCGTACGATGACATGCCTGTATTAAGCACTGATTTAGTGGTTCATAAATTGCCCACTGACCCGGCATGCCCTCCCGTAAAGTAGAAATTGAGGAAGTTCAAAACAGACATGAGTGTGAAGATTAAAGAAGAAGTAACCAAGCAGCTGCAAGCAAAGGTTATTCGGGTCACTCGATATCCTGATTGGTTGGCTAATGTGGTGCCAGTGCCAAAGAAAGATGGGAAGATCAGGGTGTACGTCGATTACCGCAATCTGAACAGGGCAAGCCCAAACGATAACTTTCCATTACCCAACATCCATATCTTAATCGATAATTGTGCCGGACGTGAGATCGAGTCTTTTGTAGATTGCTATGCTGGGTATCATCAGATTCTGATGGATGAAGAAGATGCGGAAAAGATAGCGTTCATTACGCCGTGGGGGACTTATTGCTACCGGGTAATGCCATTTGGTTTGAAGAACGCTAGGGCAACGTACATGAGAGCAATGACTACTGTGTTTCATGACATGGTACACAAAGAGATTGAGGTATATGTGGACGATGCGATCATAAAGTCTAAGCATCAGGAAGACCACGTAGCAGACCTAAGGAAGTTTTTCCAAAGACTTCGAAGGTACGATATTAAGCTCAACCCGGCCAAATGTGTATTTGGAGTTCCATCTGGAAAGTTGTTGGGATTCATCGTCAGTCGGCGAGGCATTGAGTTGGACCTGTCAAAGATCAAATCCATCCAAGATTTTCCACCGCCGAAGAACAAGACAGAAGTAATGAGTCTGTTGGGAAGGTTGAATTATATCAGCAGGTTTATTGCACAACTCACAGCAACCTGTGAACCCATTTTTCGGCTACTGAAGAAAGATGTTGTGGTAGAATGGACGGTAGAATGTCAGGAGGCATTTGACAAGATCAAAGGATATTTATCAAATCCACCTGTATTGGTTCCACCTGAGCCGGGGTGACCGTTAATTCTTTATCTAACGGTTCTGGAGAATTCATTTGGCTGCGTACTAGGACAACACGACATTACAGGAAGGAAGGAGCAAGCTATCTATTATCTCAGCAAAACGTTTATAGGCTATGAGTTTAAGTACACTCAACTCGAGAGGACATGTTGCGCCCTAACTTGGGTGGCCCAGAAATTGAAGCATTATCTGTCATCATATACTACTTATCTCATTTCATGGTTGGATCCGCTGAAGTATATTTTCCAGAAGCCTATGCCTACAGGGAGATTGGCGAAATGGCAGATACTACTCATAGAATTCGACATCGTCTATGTGACGAGGACGGCCATGAAGGCCCAAGCATTGGCGGATCATTTGGCTGAGAATCCTGTTGATGAAGAATATGAACCCTTGAGGACGTATTTTCCTGATGAAGAAGTGATGCAGATAGATGAGTTGGAAATCACCAAGGAACCAGGTTGGAAGCTCTTCTTTGATAGAGCCGCAAATGCGAAAGGAGTTGGAATAGGAGCGGTACTTATTTCTGAAATAGGACATCATTATCCTGTTACGGCTCAGCTACGTTTCTATTATACCAACAACATGGCTGAGTATGAGGCATGCATTTTGGGTCTACGACTAGCTGCAGACATGGATGTCCAGGACGTCTTGGTCTTGGGAGACTCGGACCTCCTGGTGTATCAGATTCAGGGTGAATGGGAAACAAGGGATTTGAAGCTCATACCATATCGACAATGTTTGCATGATCTGAGCAAGCGATTTCGATCAGTGAAGTTCAGACACATCCCAAGAGTTCACAATGAGGTTGCCAATGCTTTGGCCACTTTAGCATCAATGTTGCACCACCCAGACAAAATTCATGTTGACTCGTTGCATATCCAGGTTCGTGATCAGCATGCTTATTGCAACATGATAAAGAAGAAATGGATGGCGAGCCATGGTTTTATGATGTCAAGGAGTACCTCAGGATGGGGATATACCCGGAGCAGGCCACCGGAGATCAAAAGAGAGCCATTCGGCGATTGGCAAATGGATTTTTCCTCAGTGGGGGAGTGTTATACAAAAGAACACCAGATTTGGGATTGCTGATATGTATAGATGCTAGTCAAGCCACGACAGTTATGATAGAGGTACATGCTGGAGTTTGTGGGCCACATATGAGCGGATATGTGTTGGCGAAGAAGATTCTTCGAGCAGGGTACTATTGGCTCACTATGGAGCATGATTGTATCAATTTCGTGCGAAAATGCCATCAGTGTCAGATACACGGAGATTTGATTCATTCTCCGCCAACAGAATTGCATACAATGTCAGCACCATGGCCATTTGTTGCTTGGGGCATGGACGTCATTGGACCTATTGAACTGGCAACTACCAACGGGCATAGGTTCATTCTGGTGACCATCGACTATTTCACTAAGTGGGTTGAAGCTAAAACTTTCAAGTCGGTAACCAAGAAAGCAGTGGTAGATTTTGTTCATTCCCATATCATCTGTAGATTTGGGTTCCCGAAAGTGATCATCACGGACAATGGTGCTAATCTTAACAGCGGTTTAATGAATGAAGTATGTCAACAATTCAAGATTACATACCGCAATTCCACACCATATCGTCCCAAGGTGAATGGAGCGGTCGAGGCGGCCAACAAGAAAATAAAGAAGATACTGAGGAGGATGATAGAAGGATCCAGACAATGGCATGAGAAATTACCATTTGCATTGTTGGGTTATCGCACTACTGTTCGTACTTCAGTAGGGGCAACTCCTTATTTGTTGGTATATGGAACTGAAGCAGTAATACCGGCAGAAGTTGAAATTCCATCCCTTCGGATTTTTGCTGAAGATGAGATTGATGATGACGAGGGGGTCAAAACCCGTTTAGAGCAGCTGAACTTGATTGATGAAAAGAGACTGGCAGCTGTGTGTCATGGCCAGTTATATCAAAAGAGAATGGCAAGAGCATACAACAAAAAGGTGCGTCCTTGGAAGTTTGAAGTGGGCCAGTAAGTGCTGAAACGCATCCTCCCACATCAAGCTCAGGCAAAGGGCAAGTTCGCCCCAAATTGGCAAGGGCCATTCATTGTAACCAGAGTGTTGTCCAATGGCGCTTTATGCTTAACAGATATCGAAGGGAAATGCGTCGACATGGCTATCAATTCGCACGTAGTTAAGAGATATTATGTATGATTTCTTTTGATTGTAATTTTTGGTTGTACTTGGCATTTATCGGAGAATGAAATGACGGAGAAAATTCTTTCTTCTATCCAAACACTTTAACCTTTGCTTTCCCTTTTGAGCCTTATTTATTCTTTCATACCCCTCTTTTGGAAACAGTGATGAAAATGAAAGAAAAAGAGAAGAGGAAAATAATGATAATAAAGATAAAAGAAAGTCACTAGAAAAACAAAGGAATTGGGAACTACGTTTGACCTGATTCCTCAAAGAAGGATACGTAGGCGCCTCACGGCTCGGTCATAGTATAACATAGCGCGCGTAATGTAACATAGTGTAACAAAAAATAAAAATCCCCAAGCAAGAAAAACCTGGGGCCGAAGTTTGTGTTTGTAATTTTGGAAAGAAAGTGTGATTCCAAGAGTTGTACTGTTTTACCCATCAAAATTATTTTGAAACTCTTGATACCCCGTTTCTTTAGACATACACGAAACTCATATTGATGTCCAAAAAGACCTCCCGATCAGTATCCGAGAAGTGCCAAGTCATGCAAACGGAAGTCGGGGATAACACCCCAATCCCCAACAAAGAAAAGGATCATGAACTGGAAATGAATTGATAGCCGAGAAGAATCCCCAGCAGAGAGAGTCATATCGGCAACACTCCAATCCCCAGTTGAAAATAAAATAAAATGAGAGAGTCTTATCGGTCAAAACCTTCACATGCACCATAAGACGACGGGAGTTGAGAGAAATGAGAGAGTCTTATTAGTGAAAACCCCTCGAAGGGCACTATGAGGCGACAAGGCAAGATTGGCAGAAAGGGTCTGCATTTGGCAAAAGGTTGAGTGCTTGTTTATCCCCAGCAAGATAAGGCCGTCCGGAAGATTGATTGATACAAATAGACTGGGTTGATTAATCCAGAATGCACGACATGATCATTGGGATCGGTTGTATCATTCAGATAAGTTCTTTTCTTTCTTTTTCCCCATCATTTGTTCAGAAAGACTTCTTCTTTTTCTATTTTTTGAAATCATCACTTTTTTTTATTTCTTGGTTTAAAGACTTTACCTCCCCAGCAGTTTGTTTTTGAAAAGGATTTTCAGAGCTTACTACCAGTTGCCAAGATGGTGCAAAAACACAATATGGATAGGACAGGCCAAAGATAAGGCGACAAAGCGAAAAAAAGTTTGTCGTAAGACCAAATGATGAATGGGTCTAGATCCCGGACCAAATTTCCAGGGGAAGTTGGAGAAAAACTGAAAAAGCAGTAGTTAACAGGTTACGACGATCCCCAGCAGATTTGCGAGATACAGGAACAACTCCTACAGATTCTCAACCAAGTTCCGCAATGGTCGGACAACACAGAGCGGGGAGGGAAGGAAAAAGAAAAACCATCCCCAGCAGGAATATCATCCCCAGCGAATAATATCATCCCCAACAAGTTTTGTAATAAAACGCAAATCAGGGAAAGGGAGAAGGGAAAACCATCCCCGGCAGGAGTGGCACGACCACTCGCCACATTTTAAACTAACAAATTTTTCTTTGATTTGAAGCAGGGAAATGAAATATTATTGACAGCAGGAAGTCATGACCACAAAGAAGATTATCAAACTGGGGCAGAAAATTTTCTCTCATTGCGAAAATTTTCTCGAAAATAAGATAGGCACTTGGGGAAGAGGAAGATAACACAAGTTTCAAAGGAAGTGAAATCCCCAGCAGTATACGAGAGAAGGCGATACAAGTTTTAAAGAAAGCAATCTTGGAAGAAGAAGGATAACCCGAGTTTTAAGGGTAGTGATCCGTGAATCAGTGTCATCCCCACCATTGCTAAAGGGAGGAAAGCAACTAGTCTTAAAGAAGGAAGATGATTCCCCAGCAGTGTTATTCCCGACAGGTTTCAGAGAAGTGAAAACACCAGTCAGAGGGAAGTAATTCCAGTGGAAGGAAAGCGCCAGCTTTAAAGAAAGTAGTTTTTGAAGTAGGAAAATGATATATTTTTGAATAAAACACCGGTGTTGTCCCTAGCAGTTTTCGGAGAAATAAGGCACCAGTTTTGAGGGAAGCAGTTGAAAGAAGATGATTCAAGTTGAAGTCAGGAGCCCGCCTGGAGAATGGAGGTGTTATGTTATAAGAGGTAGTTGAAGTCAGGAGCCCGCCTGGAGAATGGAGATGTTACATTTTAGGAAAGTTGTTGAAGTCAGGAGCCCGCCTGGAGAATGGAGGTGTTGTATTTTTAAGGAGTTATTGAAGTCAGGAGCCCGCCTGGAGAATGGAGGTGTTAAAATTTTAAGAAGTTGCTGAAGTCAGGAGCCCGCCTGGAGAATAGAGGTGTTATATTTTAAGAAAGTTGTTGAAGTCAGGAGCCCGCCTGGAGAATTGAGGTGTTATATTTTAAGAAGCAGTTGAAGTCAGGAGCCCGCCTGGAGAACGGAGGTGTTATATTTTAAGAAAGTTGTTGAAGTCAGGAGCTCGCCTGGAGAATGGAGGTGTTACATTTTAAGAAAGTTGTTGAAGTCAGGAGCCCGCCTGGATAATGGAGGTGTTAATTTTAAAGAAGTAATTGAAGTCAGGAGCCCGCCTGGAGAATGAAGGTGTTATATTTTAAGAAGTAATTGGTGTTGAAGGCAGTAAAGCGGAGAAATACAACAAAAAATCCCCAACGGGAAACAACAAAAATCCCCAGCAGAGGAGGGCAGTTCAAGATTCGAAGGGAAAATAATGCGAAGCTCGCCAGAAGGAAATAAACAGTTCGAGATCGGCGATCAAGGGAGAATACAAGTCAAATTAGAAGTAAAGAAATACCAGAGGAAACACAAGGCAACAAGGCAGTGATAGTCACATGACCAAGCTCGGGAATAAATCTTTGTAATTCATAGATCATAGCTTAGTATAATTTCTTTATCTTTCATCAAGGTGTAATAAGGAGGTCAGTAAGAGGTAACATCAGTAGCAACAGCAGAAGGCAGTCCCAGGGTAGTCCCAGCTACCCAAAACTTCCCGAACTACATTGACCTGATTCCTTTATAGCCAAGGATATGTAGGAAACCTTTGAAGCAGAGGTTCGGTCAAATCTTTCAAAAAAATGCTTCCCACGGAGTATTTGAACGGGCAAAAATCGCTCGTATCCGCTCACTTTATCTTTGCACGAAAACTCTTCGAGTTTCCGCACAAAGAGGGGCAGCTGTGAGCACGTGATTTTTGCCTTACGAAAACTACTCCAAAATAAATCAAAAAATAAAATATTTTCTTTAATTATGTGTTCTTTTTAGGAAATGTTGTGCGGTTTTCCTGTTTGTTTGCATAGATCTGTGTGCATGTTTAATTTTATTAATGCATTAAAAAAAAGAATATATAGCATTTGCATCTAGGATTGGATTTTTATATTTTTGGAATTAATTAATAATTAGGTGTTTTACGAAAATGAAAATTCAAAAAAATAATAATAACATATTTTTGTAATTTTAGTTAAATTGTGTGATTTTCTTTTAATTTGTCATTTAATTATTTGTGATAATTATTAGTTAGAGTTAATTAGTATTTTTAAGTTAATTTGGTGTTTTATAATTTAATTTAAGATTTTGAGTTTTAATTTTTGAGAGGAAAAGAAGAAAAAAAAAAGAGTTAATAAAGAGAGGAATAAAATTTGGGCTAAATCTAAATTAAATTCCAAAGCCCAAATCAATTAACCCAGCCCAAAAACATGCCCCATAGCCGGTCCAAACTTCCAGCCTCTGAAACCATCGAAACGACGTAGTATAGGGACAGAACTACGTCGTTTCAATTTCAATAGATCTCAACCGTCCATTCATCCACATCCAACGACCAGAACTTTGCCCCATTTCCATTACCCGACCCTGAACCGTTTCCCCCTGAACCCGATCTAGCCTCTAACCTTAACAAATGACACCGTTCAAACCAATCAAACAATCCAAGCCGTTGATCTCGTTTGAACGAACAGCCTGGATTTAACCTCATCCTCAGTATATATATTTGTCCAAACGAACCCCGCCCCCAAACCAAGACCCCCCTCTCATTCTGTCCCAAACCTCGTCTCTTTCAGAGACGAGGAACCCTAATAGCCGCCACCCCATCCCTTCACCATAAACCCGGCGGCGCCGGCTCTGTTCGCTACCAAACTCACCCCCAGAACCCCCTTGATCCCCTCTTTCATAATCCGTAGTTATATTCCCTCGAACATCCCTAAAACAGTTCGAATCTAGATTTAAAGGGACGAACCCTAGCAGTCACCACCATTCACCATAGCCTTCCGGTGGCGGCGCCGGCTTCGATGGCCATGAAATTAACACCCCTGAGCCTTCTAACCACCCTCAACCTGAATCCCCACTCCGTTGTCCTCGAATCATATCCCAGCTTCTCGAATCTTCGATCAAAGACCCCGTCCCAAACCCTAGCTTGTCCACTTAACCCCAAAATCACACCCAATAATCCCCTTGACCTCCTCGTCGCTAATCCTTAACCAGATTGGCTCAAATCCGAGTAAAAACGCATCGAATGGCGAATCTAGGGCTCGACAGTTCGAGATTGTTTCGAAGCTGTCAGGGTCGAACCGTTTCTGGTTAGTATTATAAGTCTATTTCTGATGAAATAGACGTATAATACTAACTGGAAATCAAGTTAGAAAGGGCATATAGTTGAAATCCGAGAAAAGAACAGTGAGTTCTTCTTAACTTCTTTTTCTTTTTCTATGTGTTTGTTTGTCTGTGTGATTAGTCGTTTCTTTAGGGTTTTTTGTTTAAGTTAATCCAGTATATATATTATGTTTCTTTTTCTGATTTTGGTTAGATTAAATATTCCAATGCTGTTTGAGTAGTTCAATCAACTTTGGGTTTACCTAAATTAGGTTCATTGTAATTCGTCTATTGTCCGTTATTTTTTCTCTTCTCCATCAGTTTATGTTCTGTCGATTAATAACATAGGTTATAAATAGTTTCGTCGATTAGTTCGTTCTTGTTTGTAAACCAATAAGCTCGTCAAATGGTTGTTGCATATGTTTGATCTATGGACACTTAGCTTCAGGGCATTATCAATAGGCTGACAATGAACCTGCATTCATGTTACCTGCATCCATGTGCATTTTGATTCAATTGTCAATTTCAGTTTAAATGATTTTGTTGAGTTCTGTGTGGTGATTTAAATTCAGTTCATTTGTCTCAATTGGAATTCAACCTTAGCTTCAATTTAGTTGTCAATAAGTTTGGTTATAGCTATTAGTCAGGTTTAGTTTTCAAATCTTTGTTAGCTGGAACAGATTTCAGAATTAAAAGTTTTAATACAGTTGAATAATTGTATTAGGGGTAGTAATATTAAGGGGTTTCAGGGGTAATTTGGGAATAAAACAGTTAGGATAATATTTTAATGTTTGTGTTTTGTTAGTGGAATATTAGTATCTTTAAATTAATACACTAATGGGGAACAAAAGGGAGTGGGGGGCTGAAAATAAGGAAATGTTTTCCTTAGTGGGATTTAAAGTGGAATAATTTAGATTTTTAGTGAAGAAGAGGGGGTAATGCAATAAGTATAAGAAGGCATAGAGAGGTCTATAGAAGGGGAATGGAAAAAAATGGAATTCTAAAAGCTGAAAAAGTTGAAAAATATAGCTATTTTCATCATTTGCCTGGTTTAGGATTTGAAATTAGCTAGAACTTTCTTCCTTTTACTTCTGCTCTATACTTGGGGAAGTATATAGTTGCTGGCTATTTATTGCTGCACTGCTGTTGCAACTTCTGTTGGTTACTACTGTTGTTGCTGACCCTCTTCTTCCTCTTCTTGTATTGTCTATACCAGGTACATGTCCTGAATCTCAAATCAAGTAGCTGTCCAGTTGGAATGAAATGAAATGGAAGTATAACTTCATTGGAAGTTTTAGTTCTTGCCGTGTTTTATCATAGTTGATTGTAGTAGTTTGGACTGTAATTAAAATTGTTTCACAATGATTTAGATTGGTTTGGACTGTTAAACTCATGGACTATTCGGGACATTTGATCGTTTATTAGACATGTGGTAGTTTAATTCCATTTAGTATAGTTAAGTTTTGAAAATTAGAAGTTATTTAAAACATAAAGCGATCTTGTGATTCACAGTCCTTACGCGTCCTAATAGATGGCAGTGTAATCCTGGAGTCACATTGTTTTGTATTTAGTAATGGTAATTGTGAGTTAGTTTAGAATTGGACATGTAATTTGACTGTTGGATTTGCTTATCACTAATTAGCCTAGAATAGTTTGTTGATTAACTCTGTTAAAAGACATAAGTTTGAAAATTGATTTTGGACTTACATTTTTAGTTGATAATTGGATATTTTAATGATTGTGGATAATTAGTTAAGGTTAATTGCAACATGAGTTAGGAAGTATTATTAACTAGGAGCTGAAGCAAAACTGGGCTGAACGTTATTAGCATAGAATTAGTGTAGAATTTCAAACTCAGCATGTTAAGTGCATCACGTGTGTATTAACACAAAATTAGACCCTGAATTATAACATGGATACATTAATGTTGCTGTTGATCTCGCCTAATTTTTGCTAATGGGCCAAGTTGAGCACAAGGTGTGGCTCACGCTCTGCAATGGGAACTCAGACTGAGCAGCATGTTCTGAAGGCCCAACTCGCTGGTTGGTTTCAATTCAGCAGGGATTGGGCCAATTACTTGAGCCCAGAATTGCTAAAGAGTCCTTATTAATATGTTTTGTTTAAGTAACTCCAATTATTTAGGGCCTCTTTTTCTTTATTCTTAGGAACAAAAATATAGAAAATCGTAGTTGCTTTAGGTTTGTCCTGTAATTAATAAAATGAGACGAGCCTCGACAAACAAAAATACACAAGCTGCGGGGCCCTCTATATGTGTTGGTAAAGTTACTTAGACTTCAGGATGGGCCGTTTATCAAAATTTTACGGTGCTGACCAAAATAATGACACGCTAGTCGCTTTAGGCGCGTAGTTAATAATGCTATCTTCTTAAACTCGGGTGCACATTTATGTGACCCAAATCCAAATCTCAACAGAGTTGAAATGCATCAATAACCACGGGTGCATTGATGTGACGTGGTTTGAGATGTATTTTCACGATGTTGCAAATTCTCGGTAAAAATAATAATAATAAAAGTGATACATAGTTAAAATTTGCACATAGATTCAATATGTATCAAAAATCAGATATATAAGCCGAATATGACAGTTGAGCGACCGTGCTAGAACCACGGAACTCGGGAATGCCTAACACCTTCTCCCGGGTTAACAGAATTCCTTATCCGGATTTCTGGTGTGCAGACTGTTAAACAGAGTCATTCTTTTCCTCGATTCGGGATTAAAACCGGTGACTTGGGACACCATAAATCTTCCAAGTGGCGACTCTGAAATAAATAAATAAATCCCGTTTCGATTGTCCTTTAATTGGAAAAACTCCCTTTACATCCCTTAGCGGGGGTGTAGCAGAAAAAGGAGGTGTGACAGCTCTGGCGGCTCTGCTTCCCACACTTGATTATCTTCTTAAGCACTTCCTGAAAACACTTATAGTATTATTGTGAACTAAGTCTCTGACCACTACTCGGAATATTAGAGTCTCGTCAATGGCACTACCCTCGTAATACATAACTGGGCATGAATTTATAGCTTTTCTGTGATCACTTTATCATCAATAACTAAGCTCGGTGATCAGTCTACTCACTTTATATTTCTTACACATGCTAGATATATTCCTTGTGGTAATTATATAATTTTCCCTCATTATCGAACTGATTTTCTTTTTCATATCCCATGTTAATTATTCAGGTTTAAAATCTCTAACTGGACTTACTGAAAATTCTCACATCACCCCTTAGAC
The DNA here is from genome assembly GCF_000715075.1 of Nicotiana tabacum. Lineage (NCBI taxonomy): Eukaryota > Viridiplantae > Streptophyta > Magnoliopsida > Solanales > Solanaceae > Nicotiana > Nicotiana tabacum. The sequence continues at coordinate 162,459,197 of NC_134089.1, read as the reverse complement.
CAAAGATCTTATACTTGCGGATAATTCTCTTTTTGTTGGATCCAAATACTTTCCTTATTTTCTGCAATTCTTTGTACTCTACGTCAATGACGACTCATCTTTCAACTTACTTGTGAGCTAGGAAAAACTAAATTATTCACATAACAAAAAGCTAATGTATTCACAACTATCATACACAATCTTAATAATTTAACTCTGCTCACACTATCAATCTTGGAGAAACCACAATTCGATAATTCCTAAAGGGTATTCTTCTATAACTTACTCTCTCATTGCTAGATGATTTTTTCCCCACTGTCACTGTACTTCGAGTTTAACTTAAACTCTTTGGATTCCAACACATGTTCAATAATTTAAACTGTCATCCACTCACTAGAGTTAACTTAGCTAAGTGAATCAAATCGTACCTCTACTAGCTCTGCTGAAATTGCTAATTCACTGTATTTGCTCAAAACTTATTTACTATTATTTTACTAACCATATGCTAGCATCATATTTTCTTGCTCTGCTTTGAATAACTAAAGTGAAACATTAGGTTAGTTTATCCTAACTTCCCTCATTATCTGACCATATTCTTTTGCCGTACACTATCATTCTTTTTGAACTATGCACATGGATCACACTTAGGGAAATTTCAACTATCTTAAACAAAATTGGAATATCTAACTTAAAACATCCTATACACTTCAAAATCACTATAGACTATAAACCTCCGGCCTAAACACATAGTTACATCATGTGAAGGGGAACTATCATATCCTTTACCTCACAATAATAGCCACTTCGTATACAGATTCACTAACATGGTACTTTCTAGTTCTGATTTGAATAAATCTAAACAACTTAAAATCATTTCCTAAAATTCAATGTCGCCTGCTCTTGGTTATCATTTCGTACATCATATTATTCTTATCTATATTTCCATTAGGATCTTTTCTGTCCAAAACTATAGTGATCAATTATATGTCTGCTGCGGTTGAATTCTTAACCTGTTATACCATGAGGGTCTGACATGCGGATACACTGCCATACACATCTGATAATCACTTCATGTACTATCCGGTGAGCCTTGGGTCTTAATCCCTAAAACATGCAAAGATTTTGCTATAATCACTGTTACTTACATTTTCTTTGAGCATCCATATGCATCATTGTATACTCACAAATCTCCAAAAATTTTGATACACTAAAAATTGAATATTTGGTAAACATATAACTGAATACTGGCGTATTGAATAACCATAAACTTGCTAGCTGAAAGGCCGCTAACTGGTAACTGAGATAAACTGATAACCATATAACATGATAATAGCTTTTGTACTTTCTGATTAGGTTATGCTCTAATATGTACTACTATCTATTGCCTCCCACTTTCAACATACCCTCAAATCTCATTTGTTACCAACCTGCACTCCATAAATATACCCTAATAGGCAATCGTCCTCTCTAGAACCTTCGGTTTTTCTTGCTTGTCGCTTGGGCATTCGATACATATGGAATTCGATAGTAAGAGAAGATTAGCTATTGATCTAAGTTTCATGGCACAATCTATAGTAGAAAGAAGTGAGACAATCCTGAATGTCTTGGTAGTTAACCATTTATATGAGTGGCCGGAACACACATATAAAGGAAACTCCACTGGACACGGCTTCATAGACTACCTAGGACTCTTGAACCTAGTGCTCTGTTACCAAGCTTTGTCACGCCCCGAACCTGGGCCTAAACGTAACACGACACTCGGTGCCTGACTACATGTGACCGAGCGAACCAACTGCCTGGCTGAATCAACATGTGATATCATAACATACTAAATGTGGAAGTTAAACTAACACATGCTGATATACTAAATGTCTCAATGATAAAAATCAAAGTGCGGAAATACTAATACAAATCTGAAACATATTTGTTTCCAAAATAGCTTAATATAAAAAGCATGCGGCTCTGTCTAGCTGTTACTCTAGTTTATGAAGTCTCTAATGAAGTACTGAAAACACTGACTATCTGTAAATAATGAATGACTGTAACGTAATGATAATGCCCCGAAAGAACTGGGGATCACCAAATAGCTGGTACGAGAATCCTAGCGCTTCGAATCATCAACCTGTAAATCATTACCTGCATCGTGAGATGCAGGCCCCAGGCAAAAGGGACGGCAGTACATTTGAATTGCACTAGTATGTAAAGCAACTGAAAGAAAGAATTATAAATACTGAAACTGAAACTGAGCTGATAACTGAGAATTGATAATTGATAACTGAAATGATAACTATTGAAACTGAAATTGAAATGATAACTGATGACTAATAACTGATAACTAAATTGATAACTGGTAACTGAAATGATAATTAATAATTGAACTGAACAAAGAAATTAAGGATATGAATACTCCCTCTTCTGAATGATGAACAACCTGTTTATCTGAATAAGCTACGGCCTCAGGCCCAATTACACGTATACGTAACTACAGCCTTGGGCCCAAAAATGCATAAAGAAAATAAACTACGGCCTCAAGCCAAAACATACAATAAGCATAAACTACGGCCTCAGCCCCAAACATGCATAAAGCATAAACTACGGCCTCAGGCCCAAATACAAGTGTTCAATATTCAGGGATTTAAAGTAAGAAACAGAGAATCATACTGCAAAACATGATAGTGAAATGGTGAATCACACTGAGTTACATAATACTGGAATACTGAATAGGACTAGACTGAGACATATATTCTTGAACTGATTATGAACATTGAAACTTCAACTTTTTATGGCATACTGAGTAATCTATACTAAGACTCGGGGGCATCAAACCCAAGTCTATATTGAATACGCACTGAGCTCACAATATTCAAAATGAAAGTCATGAACGAGTTATGAAGCTATAGAATAGAAGTTCTACAACTATTCAAGGAACTAGGCTAAACTCAATTATTGAAGCAATTAGTAACGTCGTAAAAGAAACGTAGTGTCGGGAGAATCATTAATATTCCTGAACGTAGAGTGTTAGCCTCACATACCTCAATTTCACCCCTTAGTGATACTACAATGATCCACAATACTAAGAACTTTCAATCTACAAAAACAACATCCAATGGAACCCAATATTAGTAACAAATTTCATAACTCAAGCCATTTAGGCATATTATCAAACACCTTGTAGGCATAAATCTCTACATCTCATCACCATATAATTAGTTCATCTAACTACCACCATTTATCAATAATTTATCCCACCATTATGATTAACCAATTTATAACTTCCAAAGTCATATATATGACCATCCACCAACACCCAACCAACAAAGTTCCATTAAATAAACATCTTTCAATCTCTATAATAGTTGTGTAATTAAATGGGAAACTTATGGTTTCCAATCACCATACCAAGAGTTCCAATACTTATTCATACTCATATTCCCTTAATAAATCCATACATGTAAGTCTAAGGGTGTAGGATTACCTTTTTGGAAGAAATCTTGCAAAACCCTCCTTTGAGTTCTTGAAGGAATCTCTTGAAGATCTAAGTATTTTATGTGTAGATTTCATCAATACTAGTGTATAAATGATGGAATTCACACCAAGATAATGGGGATTACTTACCTTGAAGATGAGAGGGGTTGAAGGTCTTGAGAGAGTGGAGGAAAACCCTAAATTTTGTCCAAATGAAGTTGGGGAAAATAACCCTCGAAGGTTTTATATCAAAATAGGGCCGGTTTGGAAAAAAACGAAGATTTGCATAGTCGCGGCGTGTGGGGCAACATATAGGGCGGTGCAGTAGTGTAAATTTCTGCGAGCTTTTGGTAATTTGGTCATAACCTCTTGTAGGAGTGTCCAAATGATTAACGATTTGAAGTGTTAGAAACTAGACTCAAATATCTTCATTTGATAGGTTATGCATCACATAATACCTCATATAATTGTAGATATGCTCGTGCAAAGTTTGGTCTTGTGCGTGCTCCTTTGGAATTTTAGTCTATCATGAAATTTTCAAACTTGACTTAGACTTAGGCCTCTCCTTGGACTTCAAATCACTTATGGTATGCCTCGTATACTTATTATCATAACCAATTGATAACCATCACATTAATGCTCATTTAATGCATCCACAACTAATTCAAATTTATGGGGTGTTATATCATTTCCACTATAACATAGTGGACAATCTGTAGTTCCCTTCAGGTATTTGTAGATTCTCTTCACAACTTTCTAATGATCTCTTCCAGGATTGGATTTATATCTTCTAACCAGACCTACGGCATAACAAATGTCTGGGCGAGTACACATCATAATGTACATCAAGCTCCCGACGGCACTTGAATATGGAACACGGGACATGTCTTCCCTTTTATTTTCAGTCTTGGGACACATTTCAAGGCTTAAAGTTTCACCTCTCGCTATAGGAGTATCCATGGATTTGCAACCATTCATGTGAAAAAGCTCCAAAATTTTCTTTATATAAGTTTCTTGAGATAGACTCAATAACTTTTTGGAACGGTCTCTTTGGATCTTAACTCCAAGGATATAGTCTGCCTCACCCATATCTTTCATGTCAAATGACTTTGAAAGCCATGATTTGATAGTTTTCAAATACTCTAAATTATTGTGACGACCCGGCCAGTCGTCTCATGAGTTACTGCTCAGTTTCCCCCATTTCTATTTCTTTATGCTTTGTTTATCCGTGTTATGTGGTATCGGGTTGGTCGGATCAAATTCAGAATGATTTTGGTAAGGTTTGAGACACTTAGTCTCTTTTGAGGAAGCTTAAGTTGGAAAAGTCAGCCGGATGTTAAATTATATGTTAGAGGGCTCGGATGTAAGTTCCGACAGTTCAGATAGATTTGGGTGGTGATTTGGGACTTAGGAGTGTGATCAGAATGAGTTTTGGAGGTTCGGAGTAGATTTAGTCTTGAATTGGCGAAGTTGATATTTTGGCGATTTTCGGTTGGTAGGTGAGATTTTGATATAGGGGTCGGAATGGAATTTCTAGAGTTGCAGTAGTTCCATTGTGTCATTTGGGATGTGTGTGCAAAACGTTCAGGTCATTCGGACGTGGTTTGGTTGGATTTTTGATTAAAAGCAGAATTTGGAAGATTTTAGAAAGTTTGGCGTGAATCCAGTGTGTTTTGGTTGATTTGATGTTGTTTGAGGTGTTTTGAAGATTGAAACAAGTTTGAATGAGGTTTTGGGTTATGTTGGTGCCTTTGGTTGAGGTCCCCGGGGCTCGGGTGAGTTTTGGAGGGTTGAACGGATCATTTTAAGTAGAAGAAAATTGTAGATTTTGGTTTCAGCTGTTGCAGAGTTTTTGCTCTTCACGATCGCGTAGGGAGTCTCGCAATCGCGTAGAGCTGTTGTGGGGGTAGTCCAGTTTGCTCAGTGCATTCGCGAGGCTGGGGATGCGATCGCACAAGGTGTAGGCATTGTTGATCGCGAACGCGGGGAGTGGGTCGCGTTCACGTAGAGTTAAGTGGACCAGGGGTCTTGGCTTGAAGTTGTTCACTGCGAACGCGGTAGCCAGTCCGCGATCGCGTAAGGTTAATTGCTTGAGCATCGCGTTCGCATGGGATTTTACGCATTCGCATAGGGTTAATTTTGGGAGCTGAGAATTTGTGCTTCGCGATCACGAAGGATGTCCTGCGATCGCGATGAAGGAATTTAGGCCTGGGCAGAAGGTTTAAAAGGTCGTCTTGTCCGCGAATGTGGGGTTTATTTCTTCCATTATTGGTCATATTTGGAGCTATTTGAAGGAGATTGGAGAGGGATTCAAGGGGAATCACTTGGAGGTAAGATTCTTGGACTTAAAACTCGATTCTAATGTGAATTCCACCTAAATAATCATGGAAATTAAGCCAAAAATTGAAGAACTAGGGCTTGGAAACTTAGATCTTTGATTGAGGATTCGAAGGACCATTTGAGGTCGGATTTCAGAACTTTTGATATGTATGAACTCATGAAGAGATAAGGAATCTATTGATGAAAAATTATCGAATTCCAAGATGTGGGTTCGGGGGGTCAGGTTTTGGTAATTTCGGGAATTGTGTCGTAATTTGATTATTTTCGCTTGGGCTTCGTTCCCTTAGCATATTTTGATGTCCTCGTTCTGATTTTGGATAGATTCGACGCGAGTGGAGGCCGTTCGAGGGGCAAAGGCGTCGCGAGCTAGAGATTTGACCGGTTCGAGGTGAGTAATGATTGTAAATGATGTTCTGAGGGTATGAAACCCCGGATTGCACATCGTAGTGCTATATTGAGGTGACACATACGCTTGATGACGAGCGTGGGATCATGCAAAGTTGGGGATTGTGACTTAGTCCATCTCGATTAACTATTTTATCGCGTATTTGACTAAAATCTATTTGCTATCATCATTATTTGGGCTGAATGCAATATTTGGGCCTCGTGTCAACTATTTGAACCCTTCGGGGATTTATATTGACATTTCCTCATTTTTTTGACTTTATAATTGGGCTAAGAAACATTGTTTTACTATCCTGAGTGGCTTGTGAGGATTTTTGACTGAGTAAGGCTGAGGGCCTATGTTGTGAGGAAACACTGATCATGAATTGAGGCCGAGGGCCGGAGATATGTACGCCACGAGGTGGCTTGATTGATATGAGGCCGAGAGCCTAGTGATGACGCCACGAGATGGCTTGATATTGCGCTTGGGCCGTAAGGGGCCCCTCCAGGAGTCTGCACACCCCCAGTGAGCGCGGGTATCTATTGTGATGTGAGATTGAGCTCCAGGGGCTGGTATTATTCTGAGATGTTGCCCGAGGGGCGGTTTGTTGATGTTGTGCCCGATGGGAGAACCTTTATGTGTTTACTTTCCTTAATTCCCTGTCAATTATCTACTTAATTGTTGAAAAAGGTCTTTTCATGAAATTACATTTAAGTTAAAGGATTTTTTTACCTATCTTTCATTGATTTACTGTTTTAAATGGTTTTACTGCCTCATTATAGAATGTTTTGCGTCTTACGTGACTTCTTGCTTTCAGTCTTTATTTACATTTGTTACTCACTGAGTTGGAGTACTCACTTTACTCCTTGCACCCTGTGTGCAGATTCAGGCGCGTCTGGTCCCGCTCTCGAGTGCTGATCATTCTCAGCTCAAGCGGATCCGAGGAATCTCTAGGTAGCTTTTGGCGTTCGTAGCCTAGAGCTCTTCCTTATCTTCTTTCTTTATGTTCTTAGTTTTTATATTAAACTCTGTAGTTTGATTTGGATTATTCCGGATTGTTTAGATGCTCATGACTAGTGACACCCCGGTATCAGGCTGTGTTGGGTTATTTTCCGCGATTTATGCTATTAACTGCTTAAACCTTGGCTTATTTGATCATGCTTTATATTGTTTCTTAATGTTCAACTGTTAAATACTGAAATGGAAAGTGTCGACTGGCCTTGTCTTCACGAGAGGCGCCATCACGACCGGGTCCGGGTTTAGAGTCGTGACAAGTTAGTATCAAAGCCTAGGTTACATGGGTCTCACGAGTCATGAGCAGGTTTAGTAGAGTCTCGTGGATCGGTACGAAGATGTCTGTATTTATCCTCGAGAGGCTGCAGAATCTTTAGGAAAAACATCATATTCTTGAAATTCTTGTCGTGCGACATTGTTGATCCGAGTACTAAACTTCTGTTATTCTAGTCTCTCACAGATGGTGAGGACACGCGCTACCGGTCAGGATAGATGACCACCAGTACCACCAGTTGTGGCCACCAGAGGCCAAGGACACGGTCGTGGTCGTGTAGGGGCAGAGCAGCTAGGGCACCACCTGCAGATCCACCAGCTTCCCCAGTTCAAGATCAGGTCCCAGTTATGGACGCTCAGGCAGCACCAGCTGTGCCTATTATGATTCCGGGTCTTCAGGCGGCCTTGGCTTAGATCTTATCAGTTTGCACTGGCCTAGCTCAGGTGGTTTCATCCACTACATCCGCAGCTACTTATCAGGCCGAGGGAGGCAATCAGACTCCCACCGCTTGCACACCTGAGTAGATCGTGCAGGGACTTCAAACACGGGGGCACACCCAGCCCAACCGGTTGCAGCTACTCAGGACTATAGAGTTCCTACCATGGCAGAGGACAAGTAGCGTAGGTTACAGAGGTTTGGTAGACTTCAGCCTCCGTCATTCAGTGGTATAGAGGGCGAGGATGCCTAGGGTTTCTTGGATAAGTGTTAGAGGATGCTTCATACAGCAAGTATTCTAGAGACCAGCGGGGTCGTTTTCACTACTTATCAGTTTTCAGGAGCTGCCTTCACTTGGTAGGAGGATTTTGAGAGGCGTAGGCCCGTTGGTGTAGCACCCCTTACCTAGCAGCAGTTCTCCATTCTCTTTCTGGAGAAGTATGTGCCACAGTCTCACAAAAAGGAGCTGCATATGCAGTTTGAGTGGTTGCGTCATGGGGAGATGACTGTGTCGCAGTATGAGTTGAGGTTCTCCGAGTTAGCTCGTCATGCCATTTGGTTGGTGTCGATAGATAGAGAGAGGATTGGGAGGTTTGTTGAAGGCCTCACTTATCAACTTCGTATTTTCATGACTGGGGAGAGGGTGATTGGTTCTACTTTTGAGGAGGTGGTGGATATCGCCTATGGGATTGAGTCTGTTCGTCGCAAGGAGCAAGAGGAGAGGGAGGCCAAGTGGTACTCCTTTGAGAGGTCAGTTTCAGCATGACAGAGGCCGTCCATTCAGGCTTGCTCAGCCAGCTCTCCCAGGTTATCGTGGGGCGTCATCGGGTCATAGTTCTCACAGTTCTCATCAGGGCCGGTCATTACTTAATGCCCTTCCAACTTAGAGTTTATCCCATGGTCCATCAGTTTAGGGCTTGTTCTATGCCAGGTGCATCTGCTAGTCACTCCTTTGCGAGGGGTTCCCTTCAGTCCCCTTCTCCAGCACCTGAGAGTTGTTATGAGTATGGAGATATGGGTCATATGTGGAGGCAATGCCCTTGTCGTTTTGTGAGTTCATCTCAGCAGAGGGGTCAGTCATCGACTTCAGCACCAATTGCTTCATCACCACCCGCCCGGTCAGCTAGAGGTGGAGGTCAGACAGCTAGGGGTCGTTCCAGAGGGAGAGGTCGATAAGATGGCGGTCAGGCCCGTTTCTATGCACTTTCAGGCAGACCCGATGTTATTGCTTCAGATGCTGTTATTACAGGTATTGTTTCAGTTTGCCACAGAGATGCCTCTATATTATTTATCCCGGTTCCACCTTTTCTTATGTGTCATCATACTTTGCTCGTTATTTGGGTATGCCCCATAAGTTTCTTGCTTTACTTGTTCATATATCTAACCCTGTGGGCAATATTGTTATTGTAGATCGTGTGTACCGATTGTGTGTGGTGACTATTGGGGGTATGGAGACCCGAGTAGATCTTTATTATTGTGCATGGTGGATTTCGATGTCATTTTGGGCAAGGATTGGCTATCTCCGTGTCGTGCTATTCTGGACTGCCATGCTAAGACAGTCATATTGGCTATACCGGGTGTGCCACAGATCGAGTGGCTAGGTGTGACTGATTATGTTCCCAGTAGAGTGATCTTATTCTTGAAGGCCCAGCGTATAGTTGGGAAGGGTTGCCTTTCGTATCTAGCCTTTGTGAGGGAGGTCGGTCTTGAGACCCTCAGTATTGATTCTGTTCCAGTTGTGAGAGATTTTCCATATGTGTTTCCTGTAGACCTTAGAGCATGCCGCCAGACAGGGATATTGATTTTGGTATTGACCTGGTGCTGGCAACTCAACCCATTTCTATTCCGCCATAGCGTATGAAACCGACAAAGTTGAAGGAGTTAAAGGAGCAGCTTGAGGAACTCCTTGATAAGGGGTTCATTCGGCCTAGTATGTCGCCTTGGGGCGCGCCGCTTATATTTGTGAAGAAGAAGGATGGCACAATGAGGATGTGTATTGATTATAGGCAATTGAACAAGGTAGCAATCAAGAACAAGTATCCTTTTGCCTCGCATTGATGATTTATTCAACTAGCTTCGGGGAGCGAGAGTGTTCTCCAAGATTGATCTCCGTTTAGGTTATGACCAGTTGAAGATCAGGGATTCTGATATTCTTAAAACGACTTTCAGGACTTGATATGGTCATTATGAGTTCTTGGTGATTTCTTTTGGGCTAACCAATGCCCCAACAGTGTTCATGCATTTGATGAATAGCGTGTTCTGGCCTTATCTCGATTCATTTGTAATAGTATTCATTGATGATATTCTGGTGTATTCGCGTAGTCAGGAGGAGCATGCAGAGCATTTGAGAGTTGTGTTGCAGAGATTGAGGGAGGTGAATCTTTATGCAAAATTCTCCAAGTGTGAGTTTTGGCTCAGTTCAGTGGCTTTCTTGGGGCACGTGGTGTCCAACGAGGGTATTCAGGTTGATCCGAAGAAGATAGAGGCAGTTCAAAGTTGGCCCAGACCGTCCTCAGCTACAGAGATTCGCAGCTTTCTTGGTTTGGCAGGCTATTATCGCCGGTTTGTTCAGGGATTCTCATCTATAACATCGCCCTTGACCAAGTTGACTCAGAAGGGTGCTTCATTTGTATAGTTGGACGAGTGTGAGGAGAGCTTTCAGAAGCTCAAGACAGCTTTGACCACAGCTCCAGTGTTGGTTTGCCATCAGCTTCAAGTTCATATATCATGTATTGTGATGCTTCGAGAATTGGGAGAGGTTGTGTATTGATGCAGGAGGGTAGAGTTATTGCTTATGCTTCTCGTCAGTTGAAGACCCATGAGAAGAACTACCATGTTCATGATTTGGAGTTGGTTGTCATAGTTCACGCGTTGAAGATTTGGAGGCATTACTTGTACGGTGTGTTTCGTGAGGTGTTTACTGACCATCGTAGTCTTCAGCATTTGTTCAAGCAAAAGGATCTTAATTTGACGCAGCGGAGATGGTTGGAGTTGCTTAAGGATTATGATATCACCATATTGTACCATCTGGGAAAGGCCAATGTGATGGCCGATGCGTTGAGCTGAAAGGCAGTGAGTATGGGGAGCTTGGCATATATTCTAGTTGGGGAGAGACTCCTTGCAATTGATGTTCAGGCCTTGGCCAATCAGTTCGTGAGGTTAGATATTTCAGAGCCCAGTCGGGTATTGGCTTGTGTGGTTTCTCGGTCTTCATTATATGATTGCATCAGCGAGCACCAATATGATGATCCACATTTGCTTGCCTTAAAGACAGAGTTCAGCATGATGATGCTAGAGATGTGACCATTGGTGATGATAGGGTGTTGAGGATGCAGGGCCGGATTTGTGTGCCCAATGTGGATGGGCTTCGCGAGTTGATTCTGGAGGAGGCCTATAGCTCGCGGTATTCCATTCATCCGGGTGCCGCGAAGATGTATCAGGATTTGAGGCAGCACTATTGGTAGAGAAGAATGAAGAAAGACATTATGGGATTTGTAGCTCGGTGTCTCAATTATCAGTAGGTGAAATATGAGCATCAGAGACCGAGTGGCTTGCTTCAGCGGATGGATATTCCAGAGTGGAAGTGGGAAAGGATCACTATGGACTTTGTTGTTAGACTTCCACAGACTTTGAGAAAGTCCGATGGTATTTGGGTGATTGTGGATCGGTTGACCAAGTCCTCGCACTTCATTCCTGTGTGTACTACCTATTCTTCAGAACGGTTGGCAGAGATCTATATCCGGGAGATTATTCGATTGCATGGTGTCCCAATTTCCATCATTTCAGATAGAGGCACTCAGTTTACATCGCAGTTTTGGAGGGCCGTGCAGCGAGAGTGGGTACTCAGGTTGAGTTAAGCATAGCTTTTCACCCTCAGACGGACGGGCAGTCCGAGCACACTATTCAGATATTGGAGGACATGTTGCGTGCTTGTGTCATTGACTTTGGGGGTTCATGGGACCAGTTTCTGCCACTCGCTGAGTTTGCTTATAACAATAGATACCAGTCAAGCATTCATATGGGTCCATATGAGGCTTTGTATGGGAGGCGGTGTAGACCTCCAGTTGGTTGGTTCGAGCCCGGTGAGGCTAGGCTATTGGGGACAGATTTGGTGCAGGATGCTTTGGAGAAGGTGAAGGTGATTCAGGAGAAGCTTCGTATAGCATAGTCGAGGCAAAAGAGTTATGCTGATAGGAAGGTTCGAGATGTGTCCTACATGGTGGGTGAGAAGGTTCTGTTGAAGGTTTCGCCCATGAAGGGTGTTATAAGATTTGGGAAGAAAGGAAAATTGAGTTCGCGGTTCATTGGACCTTTTGAGGTGCTTCGGGGGATTGGGGAGGTGGCTTATCAGCTTGCTTTGCCACCCAGCTTGTCGAGTGTGCATGCGGTATTTCATGTTTCTATGCTCTGGAAGTATATTGGGGACCCATCTCATGTTCTGGATTTCAGCACGGTTTAGTCGGATGATGATTTAACCTATGATGTGGAGCTAGTAGCTATTTTGGGTCATCAAGTTCGAAAGTTGAGGTCAAAGGATATAGCTTCGGTGAAGGTGCAGTGGAGAGGTCTGCCATGGAGGAGGCTACCTGGGAGACCGAGTGGGAGATGCGGAGCAGATATCCTCACCTGTTTGAGGCTTAAGGTATGTTTCTTGACTCGTTCGAGGATGAAAGTTTGTTTAAGATGGGGAGGATGTGACAACCCGACCAGTCATCTCATGAATTATCGCTCCATTTCCCCCATTTCTGCTTTTTGATGCTTTGTTTATCCGCGTTATGTGGTATTAGGTTGGTCGGATCGAATTCGGAATGATCTTGGTAAGGTTTGAGACACTTAGTCTCTTTTGAGGAAGCTTAAGTTGGAAAAGTCAACCGGATGTTGACTTATGTGTTAGAGGGCTCGGATAAGAGTTCTGGTGGTTCGGATACTTCGGGAGGTGATTTGGGACTTAGGAGTAGGCGAGATTTTGATATAGGGATCAGAATGGAATTCTGAGAGTTGTAGTAGTTCCATTGTGTCATTTGGGACGTGTGTGCAAAATTTCAGGTCATTCGGGCGTGGTTTGGTTGGGTTTTTGATCAAAAGCGAAATTCAGAAGATTTTAGAAAAGTTTGGCTTGAATCCGATGTATTTTGGTTGATTTGATATTGTTTGAGGTGTTTTGAAGATTGGAATATGTTTGAATAAGGTTGTATTGTGGTCCGGGCCCGAGCCTAAACGGGCCAAACGGGCCAGGCCTAACGGTCCCGGGCTTTGGTGGTCCGGGCCAAACGGTCCCGGGCCTAACGGTCCCAATGGGTGGAACCGTCCCACTGTGGTCCTAAGCCCAGATGGTCCCGGGCTAAATGGGCTGGGCCCACAGGCCTAAACGTGCTTTTTCGTTCCGGGCTATTTTTTTAAAAAAATTTTTTATCTAAGGCAATTTCTTGTAAACTATATATGTATATACTAATATAAATTGTTTATATATATATATATATATATATATATATATATATATATATATATATATATATACTTTATATATATATATATATATATGTATATATGTATATATAGTTTATATGTATTATATATATCTATATAGTGCCTTATATATAGCTTACATGTATTATGTATATATATATATATATATATATATATATATATATATATATATATATATACTATATCAAATTTAAACACAAAATAAATTGTAAAGAAATATTCAAGGGAATGTCTTATAATTTTTATTATTACGACATTAACAAAAAATGACAATATCTTTCTTATACGTTGCGCTTATTGGGTTTCTATATTCATATATATATATATATATATATATATATATATATATAGTTTATATGTATTAGATATATGATATATATACTATATCAAATTTAAACAAAAAATAAATTGCAAAGAAATATTCAAGGGAATGTCTTATAATTTTTATTATTACGACAACAACAAAAAATGGCAATATCTTTCTTAGACTTCCTTCCCCCCCCCCCCAATGGAATGAGCACAACAAGATACTAATACCACCATTAAAAGGAAAAAAATTAAGGAAGATGTACCAAAATACAAGTTACATATTAGTTTATGTATTATCTCTAACAAATCTCATAAATCCTTCAAGGTGCGGAGGAATTTTCGTTGGTGGTGGTGGAAAATAAGCTTGTTCGTCACCACTTTCGGGCGAAACAGCATCCTGCGCAAGTTCCGCTAGCATTTCTTCATAAGCTTCGTCTATCTCCGGTTGTGATTCTGCAAGTCCAAAATTTCTTCTTTCCGAATGGATCCAATCTCTGAAGAGTACTGATTTTTCCAAGCTCTCCCTCATAGACGCTCTATGATCACTGATTTGAAGTCTTGCTTGACTGAAAGCGCTCTCTGATGCAACTGTTGAAGCTTGAACACTTAAAATATCTCGAGCCATCCTTGAAAGAACCGGATAGTGTTTTTGTTTGTCCTTCCACCATTCCAAAACATCGAAGGAGCCGTCGGGATTCTCTGATTCAAGTCCCTGCGACAAATAAACTTGAAGCTCATTTAGTTGTGAACTATCACCAATATTATCACCTTGAGAACCCCTGAACTCCGTCCAAGAACTAAGGGCTTTTAGGCCCGAGTTCTTTTAGATGATTGCGAACTAGACGAAGTAGGAGTTGGAATATTTGGTCTACCATGATCTAAGGCAAGTTGATAAGCATTATAAATTATTTGAGCATTTATTTTAGTTGAGGCTTTTGCATCTTCAAGTGTAGCAAATTCCTCAGCTGAAAGTGATAAAGCATTATAAATTCTTGAATACAAAAAGTGAGGACCTCCTAATTTTATTGTAGGATTTAACACTGCAGCAACACCAAAAATAGGGGGATAGGGAAAAAATATTTTTTAAACTTAGCTTTCATAGAATCAATAGCAAGTTGATAAATTACCCCACCCTCTGAAAATTGAGTAAACAAATCTGCAAGTGCTGCAATATAAACTAAACAGTTAGAAATAGTAGGATAATATTGCCCAGACAATTCATTTGTAGCAACACGAAATTGTTCTAAAAAGTCTACAAGCATTTTAACATTTGTCCAATCTTGATTTGTAAGGTGCTCATCATCATCATCATCACCTACAAGAGCATTATACGTTGCGCTTATTGGGTTCCTATATTCATATGCAACAACTAAATTTTCATACATGTAATTCCATCTAGTCGGACAAGGTTTAGGAACCTTTCTTTCTCTAAGGCCAAATTCATCACATTTTTAAAATAGTCTCTAAGTCTACTTCTACGGTTTGAATAAAAAAGCCAATTAAGAGCCATTTTAACCTTTTCTATTTCTACATTTAAAACTTTCATACCATCACCGAAGATTAAATGGTAATGAAAAATACATCTAACATGAAAAATATTACTAAATGCAGGATTTAGTATAGTTGTAAGAAAGCCTATAGCGTTAGTGTTACTAGAAGCATTATCCATTGAAACCGACATAATTTTATCTCTAATGCAAAAATATCTACAAATATCTGCAACTGTGTTAGCAATAAACTTATCGGTGTGGCGTGAATTGATTATTCTATAAGCAATAATGCGTTTTTGCATTATCCAGTCCTCATCTATCCAATGACTTGTAACAGTTAGATAATCACAGTCATTACCATTTCTACCAATATCAGTAGTAATAGTAATGCGACAATCTATATGAGTAAATAAATAGCGCAAATATTGTTCATATTCATGTTTATATTTATAAATATCGCTCTTTACGGTTGCGCGAGGCCATCCTTTATAAGTAGGATTAAAAACTCTTCTAATATAATGCACAAAATGAGGGTTAGAAGGAAAACTATAGGGTAAGCACATAACAGTAACCATTTTTGCCAATTCTTCACGATCTTTATTTGGATCATAATATAAAATGTCACCGGTAACAGTGTTAATTCCCGGTTGAAGTAGATTTGAACCTGTACTAGGGTTATCCGTACTATCTACACTTGTCCCCTCTTGCGCAGCTTTCATTTGTAAATATCTAGCTTTATCTCTAGGGTGTCTCTTTATGTGTCTAGTCAAACTACCCGTACCGCTACGGTCTCCAGTAAATTTATGAGCCATCAAAGACTCACAAGTTTTACACTTAGCCTTATTTTGTTCTCTTAGTTGAGTAAAAAAGTTCCAAACAAGAGATGTTTCGGGCCGTTTAGAAGGCCGTCTATTAAAAGTAGGGGTTACTACAGGTGGGTCAGGCGGGGCATCAATTGAGTTATTAACAGGACTAGTAGGTGTATCATCTAAATCCGGTTGCGCTTCATCTAAATCATCATTTTACTCTACATTTTCAAAGATAGTTTGATTAGGATAAAGAGCATTAATAACTTCTTCATTTTATTGCTGACCTGGTGCAACATCATGGCAAAATTGACTATCGGAAAATTGAAAACAAGGGTTATTACTATCAAGAATAACAGGTGGAGGAGGACAGGTAACAGGTCTGGGTCGGGGAGTCGGGGGAAGAGTAGTTGCTTGGCGACTAGATTCACCAATTTTAGATTTTCCCTTACCCTTACCCCCAAATATTTTTTTCAAAGAAAAGTCCATATTAATTATAATTATACTAAATAAAACACACAAAACAATAATATTAAAACTTAAGAGTTGGAACGAGTTTACCTAATTGACGAACAACTTCTTGAAAATTGAATATCGTTGAAGACTTGAATACTTCAATTCTCCAACTTCACAATTTTTCACGAAATTGCAATAATAAAATAAGCAATTATAGAAGAAAATGAGAGATAGATTGAGAGAGATTGATGAATTTGTGAGTAAAATGAAAGAATGAGGGGGTATTTATAGTCGAGAATAGGGAAAAAGTGTAATTATAAAATATTTGGGGTTAAAACAAAGTTTGAGGGCCAAATGGCTATTTTTTAAAGTGCCAAACGACTAAAAATGCAGCCCAACTGCTACATTTTAAATATCTGACCGTTGTCCCTTTTTTAAAAAAAAATTAAAAATTAGCCGTTGGGCCCGGTTGAACCGGTCCAGGCCCGCCTGCCAGTCCCGGGCTCGCGGGCTTTTTAGTAAGGACCGGCCCGCTATGGACTTTTGGTTGATTTGATGTTGTTTGAGGTGTTTTGAAGATTGGTACAAGTTTGAATAAGGTTTTGGGATATGTTGGTGCTTTTGGTTGAGGTCCTGGGGGCCTCGGGGTGATTTCAGATGGTTGACGGGGAGTTTGAGACTTTGTTGCAGCTACAGAATTTGCTACTTCTGGTATTTTCGCACCTACAAAATGGGGACCGCAGGTGCGGCGCCACATAAGCGGAAGGTTGATCGTAGAAGCGGTTTTATCCATTAAGTGAGGAACCGCAAAAGCGGATAGTTGGCCGCATATGCGGTAATTGGGCCCCAGATGCGAAATGTCTAGGCAGAAAGTATAAATTGTGGCCTTCACGAATTTTGAGCTATTTTACCATTTTTATCTCGGCTTTGGAGCTTTTTGGACGATTTGAAAGAGGTATTTTAAGGGAACTTCATTGAGGTAAGGAATTTGGACCTAAAACTCGTTCCTATGATATTACTTCACGGATTAAAGCTAGAAATCATGGAAATTAAGGGTGAAAATTGGAGGTGATATTACTTAGACCTTTGCTTGAAGATTTGAAGGAACATTTGAGGTCGAATTTCTGAACTTTTGATATGTATGAATTCGTGGGGAGAGAAAGAATCTATTGATGTAAAAATTATTGAATTCCGAGATGTGGTCCTCGGGGTCGGGTTTTGGTATTTTCGAGACTTGTGTCGTTTTATGATTATTTTCACTTGGGCTTCGTTCCCTTAGCAAATTTTGACGTCTTCGTTCTGATTTTGGATAGATTCGACGCTAGTGGAGGCCGCTTCAAGGGGCAAAGGCGTTGCGAGCTAGATATTTGATCGGTTCGAGGTGAGTAATGATTGTAAATGATGTTCTGAGGGTTTGAAACCCCAGATTGCACATTGTAGTGCTATATTGAGGTGACACACACACTTGATGACGAGCGTGGGGTCGTGTGTGCCTTGTTTCCAAGTGTGATGACCCTTTGAGTCATCACTTGTCTTAAAATGAAATTCCGTGTTCTGAGGCCTTGAAAACCTCACTTATCATCACCTCGATTTGCGTGCGCAGCCTGGGCATGTAGCCGGAAAGCTTAAATATGAAATTCTGTGAAAACGATAGAATATTGGTTATAAAATGAGTTAGTTTGACTTTGGTCAACATTTGGGTAAACGGACCCGGATCCGTAAGAAAATATGGGACTTGGGCATATGCCCGGAATCGAATTCCGAGGTCCCAAGCCCGAGAAATGAATTTTTAAAGGAAATTATTTTTTGAAAATTTTTAAGGAAATTTGAAATGAAGTTTGATTAGAAAGAGATGGTATTGGGCCCGTATTTTGGTTTTGGCACCCGGATAGGTCTTATATATGGTTTAAGTTATTTTTGTGAAGTTTGGTTGAAAACGGACGTCGTTTGACGTGATTCGGACCTAAATTGCTAAATTTGATACTTGATGAAGTTGGAGAAAAAGTTCTTGATTTTGAGGTTTGATTCTTTGTTATTGAGGTTATTTTGGCGATTTGATCGCACATATAAGTTCGTATGATGTTGTTGAGTTGGTACGTGTGTTTGGTTAGGATCCCTGAGGGCTCGAGTGTGTTTCGGATGTGTTTCGGCAAGTTTTGAACTTAGGAAAAAGTTGTAGATTCATAGAAGTTGCAGGTCTCTGAAGCCAGGTCTCGCGGTCCGAGGTGGAAACTTCGCGACCGCGGTGGAATTTTTGCAGTCCGCGGTGAGCAAGGCCAAGCCTTCGCGGCCGCGCTCGATTTCTTGCGGTCCGCGGTAGAGCTCCGCGGCCGCAGTCCTTTTTATGCAGTCCGCGGAGAGGGTCTGACAGGAGTATATTTAATCGGACTTTTCAATTATTTTTTACTTTTCAAAACCCCAAAAACCTAAGAGGCAATTTTTCAAATAACCTTTCTTCTCTAAATCAATTGTAAGTCATTTTTAACTAGTTTTCTTCAATCATTAATATCTTTAACATGATTTCAACTTAAAATCAATGATTTTCATGGGGAAAATTGGGTGTTTTGGGTAAAACCTAGGTTTTCCAAAAAATTGGGGATTTGGACCTTGATTTGAGGTCCGATTTTAAAACAAATTACATATTTGAGCTCGTGGGGGAATGAGTAATCGGGTTTTGGTCCGAATTTCGGGTTTGGACAAAGCAGGCCTGGAGTGATTTTTGATTACTTTTTGGGGAAATCTTTATAAAACCTATTTTCATGCATTAGAATTGATTCATTTAGCATTTATTGATATCGTTAAGCAAATTGTGGCTAGATACAAGCGAGTTGGTAGTGGAAACAAGAGGTAAAGCGGTAATTGAGGCTTGAATTATGTTCGTTGCATCGAGGTAAGTGTTTGGTCTAACCTTAGCTTGAGGGATTAGGAGTTGAGTCTTATTTGCTACGTGGTAATTGTTGAGTACGACGTATAGACATGGTGACGAGTATTTATACGTTGGTGTCAAGCATGACCGTGAGTCTTATATTGTGATTTTCATGATTTCGTTGTATTATTCATGCCTTGGTGAAGATTTCTAATTGTTGTATAAAGTTTGTGGAAAGAATTGTGAACCATGATCATTGAGGAGCGTTGGCTCAAGTTGTATAACGAATTGTGAAAGTGTAAGTGACAATTGAACTTTTAGAGCATTGGCTCGAGTTGTGAAATGAGTTGTGAAGGTATAAGTGATAATTGAACCTCTAGAGCATTGGCTTGAGTTGTGAAGTGAATTGTGAAGTAAAATTGAGAACGAGAAGGGATCCTTATGTTGTCACCCTTGCCGGGTTATTATTGATTTATTTGTTGTTCCCTTACCAAAATTTAATTGTTTAATTATTGTTCCTTTGCCGGGATTTTTATTGCAAATTTCCTTTATTTCCTTACCCTATTGTTTGGGTGAGAAAGAGAGTTAAAGCACGAAGGGTGATGTCGTGAATTGTTCGTTATTGTGAGGAAAGAGTGTAAAACACGAAGGGTGATGACGTGCCGCACGATGTACCATTCTGTGCTGATTTTATTGATCATATGTGAGGAAAGAGAGTAAAAGCACAAAGGGTGATGCCGTGCACATTTTTATTACATGATTGCTTTGGTGAGGACGAGAGTAAAAGCACGAAGGGTGATGCCGTGCATTTGTTGATTTCTGATTCTTTGTTGATATCCAAGTTATGTTGTTTCTTTCATTACTTGTTGTTATTTGATTTACTTCGCAGTTATAGATCCCCTTACCCTATTTGCCTTGTGATTGTTGTTTGGGTGAGGAAGAGCGTAAAGCATGAAGTGTGATGCCGTGTATTGTTTTGGTGAGAATGAGAGTAAAAGCACGAAGGGTGATGTCGTGCAAATTGTTGATTTCTGCTTCCTTGTTGATTTTCTAGTTATGTTGTTTCTTCGCTTACTTGATGTCTTTCTATTCGGAACTATTATCTCCCCCATAGCATGTTTCCCTTCCCACATTGACTGGTTATTTTCTGCATTTCTTTTTCGCTGTATATATATATTTGAACTGCACAGGTTTAATTGGTAGTCTGGTCCTAGCCTCGTCACTACTTTCGCCGAGGTTAGGCGAGACACTTACCAACACATGGGGTCGGCTGTGCTGATACTACACTATGCACTGTGTGCAGATCTAGAAGCAGCTTTCGGACAGTAGCTGGAGGGTTTCCTTCAGTCCACTCGGAGAACCAAGGTAGACTTGCAGGCGTCCGCAGGCCCTGGCATCTCCTTCTATCTCTATTTTCTGTTTCATTTCCTTTGTTCAGAAATAGTGTACTGTATTTTCTTCAAACCTTGTATGTAGTAACTCTTAGACAGTCTGTGACACTGTGACACCAGATTTTGGGGTATTTAAGGTTTTAAAAGTTGTAATAGACGTAGCTTTGAGATATTTCATTGTTATCTTCCGCTTAATTATTTAAAGTTCCGATGTTTTCATGTTATTGCTTGTAATTGTTAAAAAGAAGTAATTTGGTAATGAATTAGGTAGTTAAGGGTTGGCTTGCCTAGCTCTCATTAGTAGGTGCCATCACGACTCCCGAGGGTTGGAATTCGGGTCGTGACACCAAGCGAGCGTGGGGTCGTGCACAGTTGGGGATTGTGACTTAGTCCGTCCCGATTGACTATTTTACCGCGTATTTGATTATTTGCTATCATCATTATTTGGGCAGAATGCCATGTTTGGGCCTCGTGCCAATTATTTGAACCCTTCGGGGATTTTTATTAATATTTCCTCACTGTTTTGACTTTATACTTGACTCAGTTATGTTATTTTCCACTATTTTCATACTCAGCCATGTTTACTCAGTTTTAATACTTAAATGATATTTTAAATGATGTTTGGGCTGAGAAACACTGTTTTACTATTGCACGAGTGGCTTGTGATAATTTTTGACTGAGTAAGGCCGAGGGCCTATGTTGTGAGGAAACACTGATATTAATTTGAGGTCGAGGGCCTAAGATATGTACGCCACGAGGTGGCTTGATTGATATAAGGCCGAGAGCCTAGTGATGACACCACGAGATGTCTTGATATTGCGCTTGGGCCGTAAGGGGCCCCTCCAGGAGTCTGCACACCCCCAGTGAGCGCGGGTACCCATTGTGATGTGAGAGTAAGCCCGAGGGACTGGTATTATTGTGAGATGTTGCCCGAGGGGCGAATTTGTTGATACTGTGCCCGAGGGGCGAACTACTATGTGTTTATTTTTCCTTAATTTCCTGTCAATTACCTACTTACTTGTTGAAAAAGGATTTTACTTATCTTTTCACTGGTTTACTGTTTTTAAATAGTTTTACTGCTTCGTTATAGACGACTTAGTGTCTTACGTGGTTTCTTACTTTCAGTATTTATTTACATTTGTTACTCACTGAGTTGGAGTACTCACTTTACTCCCTGCACCCTATGTGCAAATTCAGGTGTAGCTGGTCCCGCTCATGAGTGTTGATCATTTCCAGCTTAGGCGGATCCGAGGAGTCTCTAGGTAGTTGTTAGCGTTCGCAGCCCGGAGCTCTTCCCTATCTCTTTTCCTTTATGTTCTTAGTTTTGTACTGAACTCTGTAGTTGATTTAGAGTATTCCGGATTTGGTTAGATGCTCATGACTGGTGACACCCCGGTATCGGGCTGTGTTGGGCTGTATTCCGCATATTTTACTATCGTTTGCTTAAAATTTGGTTTATTTATTCATGTTTAGACTGTTTTTAATGCTTAACTGTTAATATTTGGAAAAATAGGAAGTGTCGGCTTGCCTTGTCTTCACAAGAGGCGCCATCACGACCGGGTCCGGGTTTAGGGTCGTGACACTCTTCAAGGGAATATATATTACTTTATATAGGTGTGATTAAGTGTTTAGGGTAGAGTAAACTCCAAGAAACACTAATAGACTCCTACGATTTCAAGAGTCCTGTAGTATCTTTAATTTAGGATTTGGCTTGATCCCTCAAAATTTTGATGTCTACAGTTAGATAATTTAAAAAACACTTTGAGCAGCAATTAGTGTTTGGCTAAGCTTTTAAAATTGCTTCTAAATGTATTTTTATCATAAGTGTTTTTCAAAAAAGTGTTTATGACTGCTTCTCAAAAAATTCTTCGGCTTCTACTCAAAAGTATTTTCATTGTATAAGTTTGGTCAAACACCTTAGCTTTGAAAAAGAAATACTTTTGACAAAAAAAATTTGGCCAAACAGATTATAATACTGATTTTATTTATGACGATCCAAAGGTTGGTCTCAATCAACACACTCCAAACAACGCAAGCAAAAAGAAAGCCGAATATCACATGTATGTAGTCAAAACAAATCGATAAGATGACAAAAGATATCGGGCATTAATATAATTTATGTTATAAATATATTATATTATAGATGTTCATTTAGTACTTCGTTGTAAATAATCTTCCTGAAGAAGCTTATCCATATGGGACTCCACCGTAAATATGTTTATCCATTTAGTACTCTATTGGAAATAAGCTTCCTGAAGAAGATTATCACTTCGGTACCCGGTTATGGATAAACATTACCCTAGGTAGAAGATTATCCATACCGGGTATAATAAGCTTATCCATTCAGTACTCTGTTATGGATAAACATTGCTCTAAGTAGAAGATTATCCATATCTGGTATAGTAGCAGCTTACACATCAGCTTGCAGTAGCAGCTTACACAGTAGCTTGTAATAGCAGCTTACACAACAGCTTGTAGTAACAGCTTACACAGTAGCTTCCTTTCTTCTATAAATAGAAGAGATTTCAGTTCATTATGTACATCAGTTTGAATCAGAATAATATATCAGTTTCTCTTTATACTTGCCTTTACTTTACAGTCTTTATTTTATAACACGTTATCAGCACGAGACTCTGACATCTCGAGCAAATACTTTGAAAGTATTAGAGGTAAGAACTTTCTTTTCCTAAATAATGTCAAATCTTTCTAAACTTGAATTTGTAGCCCTAGATATATCGGGCAAAAGCTACATGTCTTGGGTGCTTGATGCTGAAATTCATCTTGATGCGATGGGTCTAGCAGACACCATCAAGGATAAAAATCAGGCATCAAACCAAGACCGTGCCAAAGCAATGATATTCCTACGCCATCACCTTTATGAGGGCCTGAAAATGGAATATCTCACTATTAAAGATCCAGTCATACTATGGAATAATTTGAAAGATAGATATGACCACCTGAAGATGGTCGTTCTTCCATAGGCACGTTATGATTGGATTCATCTAAGGCTACAAGATTTTAAATCTATCAGTGAGTATAATTCTGCTATGTTCAGAATTATTTCTCAATTGAAATTATGTGGTGATAATATTACTGATCATGATATGTTGGAGAAAACTTTCACCACTTTTCATGCCTCGAATATGCTCCTGCAGCAGCAATATCGAGAGATGGGATTTAAAAAGTATTCTGAACTTATCTCGCATCTTCTTATAGCAGAGCAACATAATGGGCTATTAATGAAAAATCATGAAAGTCGACCTATTGGTTCTTGTCCATTCCCTGAAGTGAATGAGACGAACTTCCACCAAGCTAAACGTGGAAGAGGTCATGGCCCCAGTCGTGGTCATGGCCGTGGTCGGGGAAGAAACACCAATCATGGTAATAATAATGCACCAAAGAAGCCTCCTCACCACCAACAGTGGAAAAGGAAGGAACAAAAGCATGAAGCGGTGCAAGCGTCAAATGCAGAAAATGCATGCTATAGATGTGGAGGAAAAGGGCACTGGTCACGTACCTGTCGTACGCCAAAGCACCTGGTTGAGCTTTATCAAGCCTCCCTGAAGAAGACAGAGAAAAATGTGAAGCAAATTTTATTTCTGAAGATAATTTACACTTCATGCATTTGGATGTAGCTGATTACTTTGCACTCCCAGAAGGAGAAACAAGTCATGTAATCGGTAGTGAATCTCTAGAAATGTAAATATTTTAATTTTTGTTGTTTGTAATAGATAGTATGGTTATGTAATTGTTGTACATAAATAAAAGTTATGCTTTGATAATGATGTTTACTATAATATATTTTATTTATGTTATTTTGAAGAATATGGATAACCCTCAAATTATGTTTGGATCAAAGACAAATCATGAAGATATTTGTGTTATTGATAGTGGAACAACTCATGCCATATTCAATGATCAGAAATACTTTTCTTATTTTCATAAGGAAAAAGCAAATGTTTCAACAATTTCTGGTAATATAAGTTTGATTGAAGGCTCTGGAAGAGCCATAATATTTATGTCTAAGGGAACAAAACTTATTATAGACAATGCATTGTTCTCCTCCAAGTCCCAAAGAAACTTGTTGAGTTTTATAGATATCCGCCGAAATGGGTATCATATTGAGACAATAGATGAAATGAACAGGGAATATCTTTGTATTACAAAGAATATTTCTGGCCAGAAATGCATTGTAGAAAAGTTACCAACTTTATCTTCTGGCTTATACTATTCAAAAATTAGTACAATTAAAGCACACTCTATCGTAAACCTGAAGTTTACGGATTCAAATACTTTTGTGCTTTGGCATGGCCGTTTGGGCCATCCCGGATCAATAATGATAAGACAAATTACTGAAAATTCGAGTGGGCATCCATTAAAGAACTTGAAGATTCTTACAAATGACGAATTTTCTTGTGATGCTTGTTATCAAGGAAAAATGAATACTAGACCATCACCAATGAAGGTTTGTATTGAATCCCCTGCCTTTTTAGAGCGTATACATGGGGATATATGTGGACCTATTCACCCACCAAATGGGTTGTTTAGATATTTTATGGTCCTAATAGATGCATCTTCAAGATGGTCTCATGTGTGCCTACTATCATCTCGCAACCTGGCGTTTGCAAAGCTATTAGCCCAAATAATTCGATTAAGGGCACAATTCCCAGATTATCCTATAAAGGCTATTCGCCTTGATAATGCTGGAGAATTCTCATCTCAAGCTTTTGATGATTATTGTCTATCCGTTGGGATAAAAGTTGAACATCTTGTAGCTTATGTTCATACTCAAAATGGCCTTGTAGACTCATTTATTAAACGCCTGCAATTGATAGCAAGACCACTACTTATGAAAACAAAATTGCCCACTACTGCTTAGGGTCATGCTATCTTGCATGCAGCATCACTTATCTGTCTCAGACCGACACATTATAATAAATATTTTCCGTCACAATTAGTTTTTGGTCATGAACCAAATATTGCCCATCTACGAATTTTCGGATGTGCTGTATATGTGCCAGTAGCACCACTACAACGTAGTAAGATGGGACCACAAAGAAGGATGGGAATATATGTTGGGTTTGAATCACCCTCTATTATTCGTTATCTTGAACCATTAACAGGAGATTTATTTACTGCTCGATTTGCAGATTGTCGGTTTGATGAAATAAATTTTCCACAATTAGGGGAAGAGAAAAAGGAAATCAAAAGAGAAATTGTGTGGAAAATTTCATCATTATCTCACTTTGATCCCCGTACCCCTATATGTAATCAGGAGGTCCAGAAGATCATTCATTTACAGAATATAGCAAATCAAATGCCAGACGCATTTACTGATTTGAAAAGGATAACTAAGTCACATATCCCAGTAGAGAATGTACCTATCCGAATTGATGTCCCAGTAGGACCATCTACTAGCATGAGAGATAGTGAACCTAAAGCACGCCTGAAGCGTGGTAGGCCTTTGGGTTCTAAGGATCGAAATTCTCGAAAAAGAAAATCGACAAATGATCAAAACGATACTATGAAGGGATCTCCTGAAGAGACCCAAAATCTGATTAGTTCTGAGATTCCTGAGAAATTAATGAACCCGAAGCTCATGTGAGTAAGGAACTTTTAATAAGTTCGATCGGTGATGGGATTAATTTAAATCGATCTGAAATAGTGGTGGATAATATTTTTGCATATAATGTTGCACTTAATATTATGCAAGATAGTGAGGATCTTGAACCTCGATCTGTCGAAGAATGTCGACAAAGGTCTGATTGGCCAAAATGGCAAGAGGCAATTCAATCGGAATTGAAGTCACTTGCTAAAAGAGAGGTCTTTGGACCAGTAGCCCAAACACCTGCTGGTATAAAACGAGTTGGTCATAAATGTGTTTTTGTGCGAAAAAGGAATGATAAAAATGAAGTTGAAAGATACAAAGCTCGCCTTGTTGCACAAGTATTCTCACAACGACCTGGAATCGATTTTGATGAAACATATTCACCTGTTATGGATGCCATAACATTTTTATATCTCATCAGTTTAGCACTACATGAAAAGCTTGAAATACATCTAATGGATGTAGTTACAGCTTATCTGTACGGTTCACTTGATAATGAAATTTATATAAAAATCCCTGAAGGATTTAAAATGCGTGAAGCAAAATCTCAGGAAATGTATTCAATCAGATTACAAAGATCTTTGTACGGTTTAAAGCAATCTGGGCGCATGTGGTATAATTGCCTTAGTGAATAATTGTTGAAAGAAGGTTACATAAATGATGTTATTTGTCCATGTATTTTTATAAAGAAAATGGCATCAGAATTTGTTATACTTGCTATTTATGTTGATGACATAAATCTTGTTGGAACTCCAGAAGAGCTCCAAAAGGCAATTGAATATCTTAAGAAAGAATTTGAGATGAAAGAATTTGAGATGAAAGATCTTGGAAAGACAAAACTTTGTCATGGTCTGCAAATTGAATATTTAGCAGACGGGATCTTTATCCATCAATCTGCCTATACAGAAAGGGTCTTAAAACGCTTTTACATGGACAAAGCGCACCCATTGAGTACACCAATGGTTGTTCGATCACTTGAAGTGAATAAGGATTTGTTCCGACCTCCAGAAGAGGACGAGGAACTCCTTGGTCCCGAAGTACCCTATCTCAGTGAATTGGTGCACTAATGTATCTTGCTAATGCTACAAGGCCTGACATAGCATTTTCTGTTAATTTACTAGCAAAATATAGTTCTTCTCCAACACGGAGATATTGGAACGGGATTAAGCATATATTGCGATATTTAAAGGGAACTCTTGATATGGGTTTGTTTTATGCTAACAAAGATAGTGCAGACCTTGTTGGTTATGCAGATGCAGGTTATTTATCTGATCCTCATAAAGCTCGATCTCAAACCGGCTACGTATTTACATATGGAGGTACTATCATATCATGGCGCTCCACAAAGCAATCTATTGTTGCTACTTCTTCAAATCACGCTGAGATAATAGCTATTCATGAAGCAAGTAGAGAATGCGTATGGTTGAGATCAATAATTCATTTTATTCGAGAAAAATGTGGTTTGGAATGTGAGAAAAGACCCACAATTTTATACGAAGACAATGCTACATGCATAGCCCAATTGAAAGGAGGATTTATAAAAGGAGATAGAACGAAGCACATTTCACCAAAATTATTCTACACACACGATCTTCAGAAAAGTGGTGACATTAATGTGCAACAAATCCGTTCAAGTGATAATCCAGCAGATTTATTCACTAAATCTTTGCCAACTTCAACTTTTGAGAAGATGGTATACAAGATTGGAATGCGGAGACTCAAATATTTGAAACAAGGTTTTCATCAGGGGGAGTAAAATACGTGATGCACTCTTTTTCCCTTACTAAGATTTTTTCTCATGGGGTTTTCCTTATAAGGTTTTTAATGAGGCACCTAGCAATGCGTATTACTAAATATGTGTACTCTTTTTCCTTCACTGAGATTCTTTTTCCCACGTGGTTTTTCCTAGTGAGGTTTTAATTAGACATATTATCTTTTAATGAACATCCAAGGGGGAGTGTTATAAATATATTATATTATGGATGTTCATTTAGTACTCTGTTGTAAATAATCTTCCTGAAGAAGCTTATCCATATGGGACTCCACCGTAAATATGTTTATCCATTTAGTACTCTATTGGAAATAAGCTTCCTGAAGAAGCTTATCACTTCGATACCCGGTTATGGATAAACATTACCCTAGGTAGAAGATTATCCATACTGGGTATAATAAGCTTATCCATTCAGTACTCCGTTATGGATAAACATTGCTCTCAGTAGAAGATTATCCATATCTGGTATAGTAGCAGCTTACACAGCAGCTTGCAGTAGCAGCTTACACAGCAACTTGCAGTAGCAGCTTACACAGCAGCTTGCGTAGCATCTTACACAGCAGCTTGTAATAGCAGCTTACACATCAGTTTCTCTCTATACTTGTCTTTACTTTACAGTCTTTATTTTATAACAATTTAGAACAATTTAAAGTCACTATTTGTATAACAACCACTCAACGAGAAGATGCAAAAATAAAATTAAAAAAAAAAAAAGAAGAAGAAAGAAAGTGAAAAGACAAAACTGTGAAATTGATAATAATCTGTTTTGATCAAATTAAGCCCATTTGGCTAGGAGAGACATAAGTCCAGCACCAAGAAGAAGTGAAATATTGGCTCCTAATTGAAGTTTTCCATTGCCTTGCATTCTTGGATGCATAAAATCAGCAGCTAAAAAATCGACAAGTGCCATATAAATCAAGATACCAGCTGATTGCTGAATTAAATACTCCTTCCACAATAAGAGCCGTTGGACTGTTTTCATCGTAAGAATTTGTTATTCCTAATCCAATTCCAATTCCTATTGGAGTTGTGAGAGAGAAAAATAAAGTCATTATTGCCACTGCACGAGTCTTAAATTTTGCCTGCAAAATGGCAAAAGAAAAAAAAAAGATAAATAAACTATCATGGTAGTCTGACGCCAAATTACAAATAAGAAAAGTACTAGCACTTGCCCACTGTATTTAAGTTAAAGACATTTGGTTAGTTAATGTATCGACCTGTAACACCCTAGGCGAATTCCACATTGACAAAACACGAAAGTGATGTTGGGTATATAAATAGACAGTTCTTAGGTGCTAGTGACGCCTTTTAAACCCGTGAGAGCCTAGGTCTAGAACGGACAATATCACTAGCGAATTGGGTTGTTAAAGATCGTATAAGAACTATTGGGTATATAAGTAGATAGGCTTTAGACTCTAATGACGTATTTTAATGGGCCGACACCTAAAGTCTTGAGATGCATTAAAGTAATAACGTACACACTCTATTGTTCCTCATTGACAAAACGTAGCAAGCCTTTTCTGACTTTGAATGTCAAAAGCTTTGTAAGTAGGCATTTGGACAAAACCCCTCACATTCAAGCGTTTGTCAAAAGCAAGACAAACCATACTAGTGGTGAGTAGTCATTCAATTCTCATACAGTAAATGGACTGGACCCAAAAACACCGACTTCCCTTTCTCTCCCTCCCCCCACCCCACAACCCCAACTTTCTTCAAGCAAACCTAGAGTTCTTAAGAATTCGAAATTTATGGATTTGGATCCTAGTTCTTTTAAGTTATTGAATTCTTAAATATTAATTTTGGAATTTTTACATAAGTAACCGGTAGAATTCACTATTTAGTTTTCCTGACCGGTATACATAAATTATATATTGACTATTCACGGTTATACAATATATGATACATGAATTATACATATATTATATATATGCCGGTTATTTTTATTTTGAGAGGTTGAGTAAGCGCCTATTTTGATTAAATCTTCTTATTAATTTGTATATATTCCGTGAATTTTTAAAGACAAATATAGGGATTGAATCAAACCTGAATTCAACTGAACTCATAGCTTAAACTCTAGCTCTGCCTCTATTTATACATAGGACAAACGTATAAAAGTCATGCGATACCCTATCTCATATTTAGTTGTGTTCAATGGATGCATTACATTATTAAATTTAATCATGAAACTCAATGTAACTTGCGGTTAGATTAGGACTTTTAGTTATCCAAATTTAATACTCGATATATATGACATAAGATTAGACTATATCCTTATCCAACAGTGATAATTCAAAAAGAAACAAATTAAATGAAAAATTAAACAAGTGAAAAGAAGAAGTCATATTACCTGAGCAATGCATCCACCAAGTCCCATTCCTTCAAAAAATTGATGAAAAGTCAAAGCACCAACAAGAGGCCTTATGGTTTTGGGACTTTCAGAAGCACCCAAAGCTATTCCTATTATCACAGAGTGCACTATTATCCCCAACTCCAAAACCTGCAAAATATTTAAATATACCATAATTAGGCGTGATAACATGAGTTTAACTTAAAAAAGAAGTGATGATTCATATTTCTGACCGGAGTTTATTTGAGATGAGGCATAGTTATTATTGTTGTACTATAATCAAGGGTGATACTGATTCAATTTGTATAATTTTTTATTTTATTCTTTTTGAGAGTTTGAAAATATGGAAGAAGTGACGAAATAGAGGAACAAACAGTTGTTATTATTCAGAAAAAAGGTTGTTTCCTCGGACCATTCACCTTTTTAATAAGTTGAAACAGTATATTTATTTTTAAATTCTCGTAATGATTATTCTCCATTATTTTTTACTACTACAATATAACAAAATTCAAATCTCCTTGCGATAAAAAAAATTGTCTTATATCCATGATAATGCCAGAGATTACAACGAAATAGCTTATTTTAAAAAATTTAAAGCTGGCAAATTTCAATTAGCAGAAAATAGATTGAATGGTTAAAGTGAATACTATCTTTCTTTTCCTTCCCTTTCCTGATCCCAAAATGTACATAATAGAAGAAGAAAAATACTTTAAAAAAATGTAGAGAGTAAGATATATTAGAGTTATAATAAGGGGTCTTTTTACAAATTAGCGAAGTTAAAGTGGTTGGTTGAGCTGCTATTTACCTGAGATATAACACGATAACGAAGGAGCTCGGAATCAGAATCACCAATCATTGATGTTGAACCATGTGCATGGCCATGTGAATGAACATGAATAACTCCTTCTTCATCTCCAGACTGAGCCACCACACCATTTTTCACAGATTTATTCTTATAATACGAAGTTGCATAAGTATCCACCATCAGAGTCGCCATTGCAGAAACCATTGCAATAAATCCACTGAATGGAAAATCTCCCCACGGATTTTCTTTCAAACATGGCGACGTTAAACTTTCATATGCATCAGGTAATACATGTATAAACCCTGTCGAGAGGATCACACCCGCCGCGAACGCTTTGATTATGAAAAATAAATTCCTCTCTGGACTCAAAGCTGGAATTGCTTTTCCTAGTACAGGAATACAAACCCCTAATGCACTAGCTACTAAAATGGAAGCAACTGCTACCATTTTATACTTCAGTGCTTCAGCTTTGTTTCTTTCTTCATCCTCAGAATCACATGTACATTCTCCTAATACTATAGCAGGTAAAAGAACGAGAATGTACCAGAAAATAACATTTTTAAACTTTTCCATGGCTATGGATAATTTAGGTGAGAGAAAACCACGAAAGAGTTGCACAAGTTTGGTTATTTATATAGAACAAAATGTCATAAGTTGAAAATGAAATAAAGTATTCCTATTAGAATACGTTCATACTTGTTTTAAATTGCGGATTTTTAGGAAACAAGAATTAATAATATGCCAAAATGTGAAGACATAATGTAGTCACTATATTATGTGAAAATGAAGGGAAATAGAAAGAATGAAAGAGAAGTAGAGCAAAAGAAAATGTCTAGCCACAGTTGGAGTCCAAAAAAAAATGTCGACATATATAGCTGCGTTTTAATTAACGAAGTTGATATTTAGAGGAGACCAAGTCAGTAGTCAAGATGTTGCCGTTGTTGCAAGTTTAATTAGTTTTTTTACCTCCTCATAAATTCCTCTTTATTATATTAGTATTATTTTTTCACAAATTAACCTCGTATAATCCTCTTAATTAATTATTAACTTATTTTTAGTTGGATCCTATACAAAGTTATTACTCTCTCCGTCTCGTGGTTTCTAAAAATAGTAGTCTCAAATTATTTATTATTTTAAAAGTTCAAGATAAAATTATTTTTTTTCTTCTTATTTTACCCATATAGTAGTAATTGTTCTTGAAGATGGAATAAATATTCAATGAAGATAGATTATATCTTAATTCTTAAAACATAAATAAGGGTAAAATAGTCCAAAAAAACCCTTCTAACTAATATTTCTTAAAGGCCGTGTAGAAGAGAAAATGATAGGTAATTTGAGACGGAAGGAGTATTCTTTTATTTCTAATTAGATTGGTTTGATTAATTCATTCTGATTAAATTAAGTAATTCTGTGCATGATAAGATGTTCTCGTCCATTTTTCTTGAATTTGTCGTCAGAAATATGTTAAAATACAAAAGTAATCTTTTGAATCGTAGCTCTCTATTGAGATTGAGGTTATCACGTTAGCACTTGACACTTGGTGTTAGAGCAATTATATCACGAAGACTGATTAATTGTATTTTCAGACTTCAGTTCATACATATTTATTGATGGCATTTACATTTAATAAACGAAAAAGGGAAAATTGATGTTTGTTTTGTGGTTTGACTTTGCTTTTACTTTTTATTTTTCATCATTTTTTGGGGCTAGAATTCACTTTATGTTTCATTTTGGAGACTTAATTGTCATTTGTTTGTTGAGAAAATATCACCAAACGCAGTAGTACTATTAGTTTTAGTCAACTGAATTCGTTCCATAATTTAATTTAGGTCAAACAAGTTGTTCAAATTTACCACTTTAAAGTTTAAACTATTAGTTTATCAGTAGGAATTCAGGTAAGTGTATATTGTATGCTTTATGCATGCAAGCAAATCATTTTGCTACTCATAAAGTATTTAGTATTTTTTAACTTTTTCGTCCTGTTGAAAGAATGGGAACGAGAAAATAATCTGCTTTATTCACTTGCAATTTGAATACAAAAATATCATACCATCAAACTTCTCTATAACATCCTCGTTTGTTCTGATTTTTTTATATTGTTATCGTAAAATGTTGTTATAGAAAATATATATTATAATATAATATAAAAATTGGTTTCGAAAAAGCTTGGCTTTTATAGAGAAGTGTTGTTATATAGGGATGCTGTTATACGGAGGTCTATGACCAAATCTTATCGGCCCAAAATTGATATTCTTTCATATATTGGTGTGTACCTATGCCAGAAAATGGTTTTCAAAAAAATATGTTTCCATAAAATAAAATATTTCTCTAGTGTTTAATCAGAATATATATTTTAAGGAAAATATTTTTCATCAGAAGGAGAAAATAGCTTTACTAACTTCTAGGCATATATCATTTTCTTTCACATCTATTTTTAACTCTTAATCGCCTATAACTGCTTTAATCAATACTTAGAGCCCGTTTGAACATAAGAATTTTTTTATTTTATTTTTCAAAATCATTGCTTGGCTATAAAATTTTCAATTTTTACTTGAAAATAAATTTTGGAACTTTTTGAAAATTTAAAAAACTCCAAAAGGCTATTTTTAAAATTTTCACTTCGATCAATCACAAAAATTCAAAAAAAAATCCAAAATTATATTCATGTTCAAACACAACTCTAATTTTCAAATGCCATTTTCACTTGAATTTTTTTTTTTACTTTTTTTTAAAAAAAATTTACAATTCTTATGTCCAAACGCCCACTTATATTTTTACGGATTGCTCGATGTATAAGGCATAAGGCGTTTACACAAGGAAAAAAGGATCGTATCCCAAGGTGTGTGTTGTAGACAACTTATCGTAATACAAGCATTAATGAGTGCTTATACATCATTATCAATCTTTAATTCTCAAAAAAAATTCATGAAAATACTATTAGGTTTGCAAAGATCACTATCAATATTTAATTAAAAAATCAAAATTTATTTTTTACTCTTTAACCAATTATCAAAAAATATTATAACTAATCTTTAACAGATATTTTTTCGAAAGATATGTTTCACTCTTTTTGCATTTTTGTTCTTAGTTTCCGGGGTCCCCAAAGTGACTTTGGCTAATTTTGTGATGCTAGTGTTAAAACATAATAATATAATTAAGTAAATAATCATTTTTTAAATAGATATTCGTGTGTCTAGCATATAGTAAGTCTTCTTTTCGTTTGACTTGAAAATAAGGTGAAAATTCTTGAGAAAATCTCACTTTATACCTATTAATCCTAAACTATTTACCTTTTAATGTTCAGGCCCAAATTATTTACTACTCTTACCCATGTGGCCCAAACTATTTACCCGTTTTTTCCCTAAAACATATTATTTCTGAATTCACTATACCCATTAAAGAGTACATGTTACCCTAATTCGTATCAAAATTATTTCCGTTTCATCCATAAAAGGCTGAATTCATTGTACCCATTCAGTTCAATTTTTTTCTTATAACAGATGCATTAGATTTTATACATTAAAAAATGGTGAAGTGAGTATTAATCACAAAGACGAATCAGCCCTTAGGAATCTGATCATTCATTCAGCTGTGAAACCCCTTCCCCCACTCATGTTTTTCTGTATCACTTTCTTGTTTTTTCCCCTCAATTTAAATCCACCATTGAAGGACCTTGAAACTTAAAACTCATAAGTTGGTTTGTTTGAGTTTTTAATTGTTTTGATCCGATCCTGTATTGGGTTTGTTTGGAAAGTTGATTGAAGGTTGTAGCTAAAGTTTTAGTCAATTTTGTGGGAATTTTGTAGTAGATTTTAGAAATTTGAGTTGAAATATAGTTGAACCAGAGAAGAAGACGAATTTGTATTGTATACTCAAATAGTATACAAATATACCAATTTAGTATACAATTCATTCCAATTATATATCCTATTAGTATAGCTTTATACTATATTGGTATCATATGCTAGTTGAATCATTTTTTGGTTGTATTAGCTACATTTAATTGGTACAATATTTGATTTTCTTTTAATAATAGTAATATAGTACAATATCTTGAAATACCTTATTATATTAATATGTGGTACACTATTTTTTTATTTTTCTCTTTATGCATGTGTGTTATGTAATAGTAGTATAGTCATATAGTTGCGGGAAATTAACTAGTAAAATTGTATACCATGTTGGTATAGTTATATGTCATATTCATATCATATAATAGTTGAACATTGTTTTGGTTGTTTTAGCTGCATTTTAAATGAATTCTATTATGAAATTATTTATATGAACAAGAGTTGCAATGCTGGAATTTTTGTGTGCTGATGGACATAAATTATGTGTATTATGTAATAGTTTTTATAGTTATAGGCAATTATTGGAACGACCCCATACAACTATATACCCTTTTAGTATATGAAATGAGCAAGTTGTTTTGCGAATATTTAGCTTGAAATATGAGCATGTAATTTTCTCATACTTTTATTGCGTCCTTTAATGTTTTGGTACAGTAGTATAGTCGCAGATAATTGTAGCAATATTCTAGAGAAATTATATGCTCTGTTGGTATATATATATACACCATATTGGTATCACATGGTACTAAAAGTCTTTTTTGCTACTTATACTTTTGTTGCATTTTTTAATATTTTATTATTATTTTATTCTAACTAGTATATATGGAGATTTGGTTGTCGTAGATTATGTTTTCTTGTTCTATAACTGGTTGTAGTGCTGCTAATAGTAGAGTGTGTACTGATATTTATAGGGAAGGAGCTCAAGGTTTGCATGGCAATCACGTGTTGATTCTTAAAATCTGATTATGTAATTAATGGTGCTCAGCAGCAATCAATGTGATATTCTGTGAATTAGATCAAGTGACAACTGATATTATTTCAGTTTAATAATTGAATTTAAAAACTAAGAAAGAAAAAAAATAAAAGGTATATTGTACTAATTATATTAAAAAAAGGTGAACAAACATTTACTATATCTGTTATTTTTTCTTATTGTATAAAAATATAGTAAAAACAGTAAATAAAATTAGATTATGAAGAGAAAAAGAATATTAAAAAAAAAGTTAAATGAAATTAGAAAAGGAAAAAAGAAAAAAATAAGAAGAAAATGAGAAATAAGAAAAGGAGAAAAGAAAAAAAAAGAAAAAAAAAAGAAAAAAAGAAGCATAGAAATAAAAAAGAATTGGAGAACAAGGAAAAAAATTCCCCACAAAAATTATTATGGATAGAAAATGTAATTAATTTATGGGTAAAAAAATAAATAGATAGACAAGGATAAATAATTTTTTTTTTTTTTGATAAATGTGTCAAAACCCCAAAATTCTTCGCCAAAAAAGTCTTTCTAAGTTTTGGCCTACTTATCCTCCCCACAAAGACAAACTATGATGTGACCAGTACTATTTGTCACTATTTGGAAGATTTTAGTCGCATTTTCCTTTGTTGTTGGGTTGTCTTGTAAGTAGTAACTCACCCAATAATTCGGCTATTAATGTCATCAAAGTTGTTCCCATACTTTAGTGTTGACTTTGACCTATGTATATTTTTCCACGAGTTAACTACTTAAATTAGCTCCATGCCACATCTATCTCATTATTAATACTCCGGCCGTTTTATTTTACCTATTTTAAGTTGACTAGTCATCAAGTTTATATATATATATATATATGGTCTTAAATGAAAGGTATATATAATATACAAAAATATTTTTTGAATCTTATAATTTAAATATGTCATACTATTGATATAGGAGAATTTCTTTAATGTGACAAAAATGGTTAGAATTAAGAATATACAATATATAGAAATGTTTAACTTTACAAGAAAAATAAAACACAAAATTAAAATAAATGGATCACTAGTTATCTTAGCTCCAGGCCACACTATTCATGACCTCTCTAAGGCCGAAAGTATTCATTAATATTAAACATATAGCAGCAATAACATCTCATGTTTGTTCCACATCAAATAGTACCACATGAAATTGGACGAGAAGAGTAATTTGTAAGTCAGTTTGAAATTTAATTTATAAATATCACCATTAGCAGAGTTTACTGTATTTAGAGTTCTTCGTGGCTTACCATATCCCTCTATTTGTAACGTGTATATAGGCATATATTGTGCCTATGGAGAAAAACGAACGGCGGAGGTTTCACTGCAATTCTTTTGCTTCAGTTTTCACATGGTATCAGGGCCTCATTGGCTAATCTAGAATAGCGTTCAAGCATCAACAATGGGAACAAAAGGAGAAGAGTCGAAATCGATTGGTTTCAATTCACCATTTTATCTTCATGCCTCGGACAATTCCTGGATGTTACTTACCTCCTGTCTGTGTGATGGAACAAATTATGCAATATGGTGTAGAGCTATGAAAAATGCTCTAAGGTCCAAAAACAAGTTGGGTTTTGTGAATGGTTCAATCACAAAGCCGAAGGATGGAACTCTAGAGGCGAACTCATGGGAGACGTGCAATTCCATGATTACATCATGGATATTCAATTCACTAGACAAAAGGTTTACACAGTAGTATAGCATATGTTGAAACTGCAGGGGAAGTTTGGGTAGATCTGGAGGAACATTTCTCCCAAAGGCAAAGCTCCAAGAATTTACCAAATCAAAAGGTGAAGGTTTTACTGCAATTCTTTTGCTTCAGTTTTTACAATCACTATGGTGAATTATATATATTCTTACCTCGTTTACACTTAACGATAATAAATTAATATGATTTGGTGTAAATATCTAATGCGAATAAGTAATTACCATTTCTTTAGACACGTGGGTCCATCTTAAGACATAAACTGTTTGATATTCAAATAGGGTCAATATGCATTATAACTTTTTTCTAGAATAGACACAAGAACGTAATCAAATATAAATAATACAAGTGTAAAGTGTATGCTTCTTAAATTTGACAATCAATGTTGATTGAGGTGAGGTTGAGCATGAAAATAGAATAGAATTTCCCCTCTATAGCAGGACCACCTCGTACAAATATAAAGACTTTGTCACACTAAATTAAGATTCCTGGTCCTATTAGGATTGTCCAATAGTGAGACTTCCTATCGTAGAAACTTTGTCACAAATTAGAATCTCAAAGCCGAATTGCTCCGTTGCGGGAGGCTCGAGATAGGGAGAAATCCCTCAAACTTCTTTGTGTGGCAAAGGAAAAGATACACCGGGAATACGTCCTTGTAGTACTTCGCTTTGCCGTCGAGTTTGCAGAGAAGAACGAGAATTAACCAAGCGAATCGGAGTGAGATTGCCGGTGCCGGAGACTCATCAGAATCCGCAATGCCGGAAAATGATTCAGGGCTTGACACGTTGGGCCGGCCCAGCCCGTGATTTAGCAGGGCTGCGCTACAATTTTTTGAGCCCATTTAGAAACAAGGCTTTTCGACCCGGTCCGAATAAGCCCGTGGCCCGTGAGGCTTGATTGAGGCTGGGTTGGGTCGGCCTGTGGACCTAATAAAAATACGTATTCAAAATATATAAAATATAAAAAGTATGACACAAAAAATAACAAGAAGAGTATCCCAAGCTTAAAGTTTATTAAGCTCATCATATTAAAAGATCAAAGTCTTAAAACGTTAATTAGTTTTAAAGATTTAATTATTCTTAATATTTAACTAATTAATATTGCAAACGAATTGTAGATGTAGGTGAAAGTGAAGATTTCAAGACAACCTTTTCACAAGCGGATTCAAATGTGTTTGATGAAAATCATATGTTGGATATACCATAAGCGTCATGGACGTTCTCTTGAATAGTTTGTTTTGAGTTTTGACTTTTAGTGAATGAAATAGTCTTGTCTTTTCCTTTTTTAGTGGTTACTAGTCTTAGGATACGCGCGTTGCGCGTGAACCTCGACTCAAGGAATACGAGATTTCTAAAAAATCACATAACACTATTTTAAAATTTGTATTTGAGTTATATAATAAAAATTAATGAAAAAACTGTAAAACTATGAAGCTGATGATTGTTGATTTTATTTGACTAATTTAATAAAGAAAAATGTTTCGCCTCGTAAAAGTCGTCAAAATCCTTAATATCAGTTATGCCATAAATTAATTATTAATTGTAATTTTGATTTGTCCCACATGAAAAGGATTTATGAAGGGTAAGAAAATCTATCTAACATTTCGTATTACAATTTCATACTTTTAAAATAGAATGTATATACACATACATTGACAAATAGATATATTTTATCCGTCTATCAAAAAGAACTAATGCAAATATAGATCATTAAATCATATTTTATTAAAATTATAATAACACTTAATTAGTTGAATTTAAAGTTTTAAAAATTAGATAAAATTTACATTTTAATATAACTGATTAACATAGATTTATTTGTTGAAGGAATAATTTAGTTTTTTAATGAGTATGGAAACTTAAACTCTATGATAATAATTGACTTCATATAAATTACTCCATAAATTCTTAGGTTATTAGGTATCTAAATATTTTTGTTATTTTGTTAGCGTTATTCTAGAATTGAAGAGTTATTTTACACTCCCAAAATATTCAAACTTTATATATAGTAAACATTTATTTTAATCATTTAAACAGATATTGCACTTACTTTAATATCAATTGCTATTTTCCACTTATTATTCTCATTTATGTCTCATATTGCTTGACATGATGTGCTTATGCAACACACGTAATAAAGTTGCTGGAATGTTTAGATTTTTAAGTTTTAATTAGGTTAGCTTGTGTCATGAAACATTTAATCATATTTATAAAGAAAATAAGTATATGTTAATGTTACGTGAGAGAGTTAACTTTTATAGGAACAAAACATACTCATAATGATAAGTTAATAGTAATTCACTTAAATCCAACTAAGGAATATATTTATATAAGTTAAATTTTTCTTGACTTTAAATTCCTAAATATTAGGATTTTTTATACCCAAATAAAGAAAAACTTAGTAGTCAAATTTTATTTAGTTTCAAGCTCCTAAATATTAGGAAATTAGGTAAATGACGATTTTGTTTAATATAAGTTCTATTTTAAACGGATAAAAAAGGGGAACGACATTTCGCTAAAGGCTTTCGTGCTTTTAATATAGTATAGATATAGATAGATATATTAGAAATAATACTAATATTTAAGTGATAAGACTTAGATCGAATCTAACCAATTTTCTGTGATGAATTGCAATTCTTCAATAACTTGCAATAAATTTGTAAATTAGGTGAGATGTGAAATTAGCCAAGTTAAAAACATAAAACAAAAACTATATAATAAAAAATTATTGATGCAACAAGAAAAATAAATTGTTGATGCAACACTAAAAACTGGTGCATGCAAACGTGCTTGCAAAATACGAAGTAGCAAAATATGTTGATATTAGTAAAAAACAACACCTGAAATCATGATGTTGGAATATGGCAAAATTTGATGATTTAATTGTGACATTGTAGCTTATTTTATAAAAGTATTATGGTACACAATCTGACACATGAAATGAATTATATAAAGTAAAAATATGTGTAGGT
This sequence comes from Nicotiana tabacum, assembly GCF_000715075.1. Classification (NCBI taxonomy): domain Eukaryota; kingdom Viridiplantae; phylum Streptophyta; class Magnoliopsida; order Solanales; family Solanaceae; genus Nicotiana; species Nicotiana tabacum. The sequence continues at coordinate 162,418,455 of NC_134089.1, read as the reverse complement.
CAAAGAGACAAGAAAAATTTACCAAAAAATAAAAACTTCTACCAAAATATTTCCTTGTGTCATCCAACAAATCAAATTCTTTAAAACACTTTCCTTGTGCAACGGAACCACAATAATAATGGTTCCATTTTACCCGGTATGAAACTTTTTGGTTATAATCGAATACCTAGTATGTAATTTACTGTGCGTCTATTACATATGCTTTTTGGTTCAATAACGCGAATAAATCTAACCAAAAACTAACATATAATATGGTCCCATTAATATCATAATACCTCCTAGTCAAATTCTTTAATAAACTTTCCTTGTGCAACAATAGAAAATTTTTATTACCAAATAATTAAGGCAACATATAACTCATTTAATACTCCAAAAAGTAAAGGGAATCTGTTATTTAATGAGAGTGAAATTTTAGGAAATATTTTTTATTAAGTTTCCTTGGGGTAAGAAACGTGAGAAATTTAACCAATTAATTAAGACAAAGTTTAATAACAAATAATTGAAGAAACATTTACCAAAAAATTCGAAAAACCAAAATTAATTAAGTGAATATTTGTAAATATTTATGAAATACTTAAATTACTATATTGTCCTATGGGAACTCTATGTTTTAAAGGGTAAAAAAACGAATGACATTTCGCTAATGTCCATCGTGCTTTTAATATAATATAGATTAATCCCTCCGTTCCAATTTGTATGAACCTGTTTGACCAGACACGGAGTTTAAGAAAAAATAAAGACTTTTTGAATTTATGGTTCTAAACAAGTCAGAAAGGAGTCCAGAGTATTTGTGTGGTTATAAAAGTTTCTCATTAAGGGTAAAATTAGAAGTTTGAGCTAAATTATTTCCAAATTTAGAAATGGATCATTCTTTTTTGAACGGAAAAAAAAAACAGGTTTACATAAACTGAAACGGAAGGAGCATGATATATTGGAACAATATAAAATGTTATTAAATTTTGTGAAAATTTTCCAATAAGATTTTTTTAACTTTTAAATATTTATCTTTTTTTAGGTTAGAACTTAAAGAAAAAATATAAAATTATATTTTAAAAATAATAGGCCGGCCCTTGGGGGCCCGCAACTCACATAGGGTTGGGGTGAGCTGACTATTACAAGGTCCATCAAAATGATTGGCTAGTCCAGCTCAGTTCGTCAATTATTAAAGCCCACATAGACTGGGCTAGACTAGCGTGACCCGCTCATTGACATCTCTATTAATATTGAAGTTGTCGTTCTAAATTTAACATTCACAAAATTAAAATTCTGACATCGCATCTGCATAAATTAGTAATTAATGCCTTGTAGCTACAACCACTGTCATTTGACCAGCTAGGACCATGTGCTAAGTCTTTGCATATCTTTTCGACTTTGTGCACTATTTTGGCTTCTTCAATTTCTCCATAAAACCAAAATATCATCCAAGTTTCTAAGGACACCACAACACAATGTAACCCAGCCAATAGTATCAAAGCTGTTCCCATACTGCAGTGTTGACTTTGACCAAAAGTCTTAGCACTAGAGACGGATCTAAAATTTAAATTTTACGGGACTTTTAAGGTTTTTAGAATTGAACCCATTTTATTTTTAAAATTATGTGTTCATATTGTTATATATTGCATCCGCCTCCGCTTAGCACCGTATTCATCAGTAATATAAAAATGGCAGCAATAACATCTCATACTCTGCGTCTCTATGCCAAATTAAATGATATCTACAATAAGAAGAAAAAAGTAATTCGTAAGTCAATTGACTCAATTCTATGTCCATTTCCAAATATATAACCTATATTACTATTTTTAAAGTTGCCGGGCAAATTCTTATGCATGAGTCCATCCTCAGACTTGAAAAGGGTCGAAATACATCATTCTTTTCGTCTACTATCATAAAATATCCATAAGAAAATAATCACATTATAAATAATGCAAACATAAAATTTATACTTCTTATATCTGGCTTTCATCGAATGAGAATGAGGATGGGATCGAAGAAAGTCGCTACCATTTATCCTCTATAGCAGGACCACCTCGTATTAATATTAAAAAAACTTGTCACACTAAATTAGGACTCTTGATCCTGTTAGAATTGTCCAATAGCGACACTTACCATCGTAGAAATTTCGATACAAAGTCATTGTGATGTAGACACTGAATAGAAATGCCTTGTCTCTACAAGTCCACTTGCCTAACTTGGACCATGGAATTTTGTGGCTGAGGAGGACGGTAGCTAGCCTTGTGATTGGACCAGGTGGCATCGATCCATTCGCCACCTTGACACATTATATGCGTGTGAGTTATATTGGGTTTTTAATAAGCACCTCCATCTCCATCTCATCTTTTCAATGCTTACGAATTGAGAGGTTTGTCCTCATTTTAAACATCACAAAAATTCTCTCCCTTTTCCATTGTTTTTAAAATAAAATTATTAAGTGTGATTTGTTCCACCATTTGAGTTCGTCGAAACTCTGTGATTTATAGTGCCGCTCTCACATAATAGTTATTCCGTTATATCCTAAGAGGAATTAAGGATACACAAGAAACTTGTGGCTCAGAATAATTTTTTGTTTTGTTTATTGAACTAATATTATAATATTTCTTTGCTTATCTAATTACATGCACATTTTTTACAATAAACTAAGAAAAATGTGTTTGATACAATTTTTGAATAGTATAGGTGTTCAATAAGTACTACCTTTTTTTTTGGTCCAAAAGTACTACCACTAGTTCTCGTGACAAAAAAAAGAACCGGACAAGTTTATGAGACTCTTAATGTCTTTGGCCCAAACTAATATTATGGTCCATAAGGCATAAAACGATAAACTTTGGGGATAAACTTTCATTTCTATTGAACCTCAATATATTCATGTTCGTCGTTATCATAATACTCTTCTTCTTCGTCCTCGTCCTCTTCATCATATATATATAACTAGTTAATTTATCCGCGCTAGCGCGATGACAAAAAAACTTCATAAATATTCGAAGGTATAAGAACGTACAAGTAATTAAAAAGATCTAACATTTTCTAAATATTCGTCATGTACTTCACTAATTGCCAAAATTCGTCATGTACTTCACTAATTGCCAAAATATAATTATAAAAATTTGAAATCATCCTATAACAAAATAGACTTTAAGTAAGAAGATCCAACTAATTTCATAACAGCAAAATTGGTTATCAAGATATTTGACAGTTTTCAGAAAGGTTAAAGCCTATTACTGGAAAAAAAAAACCCAGTTAAAGTCAAATTTGCAGTTACCCTTTTTTTATGTGGCAGAAGAAATTTTGTTCTCCTAAAGGCGTGTGGGGTAATGATTAGTACGTCCCTTCGCAATAGTTGCCAAGTTAAGAAAAAATTTAAAAATTGAATAAAGTCAAAAATTATTGTTACCTGTTATAAAATAAAAGCAATTTAGTAAAACATGAACAAGAAATAGAGATAGAGAGAATGAAGAGATTTTCTTCTTCAATTGTGTATTTTTTCCTATCTATTACAAGGCCTTTATATAGGCATAAAAAGTGAAGAAAATATGTCATGGAATATGTCATTGAACATACAAATTATGTCATTGAATATGTCATTAAGCATTTTAGATGAAGATCATGGAAGAAGAGTAGACATCCACCATAATGTGATATTCATCATAACACTCCCCCTTGGATGTCCATAGATAATGTGCCTCGTTAAAAACTCTCTAAAAAAATATTGGGATGTACATAGTTATTTATGATATGCATTGCTTGTTGCCTCATTAAAAACCTTACCAGGAAAACCTAGTGGGACAAAACCTTGGTTAAGGAAAAGAGTGCAGCGTGTAGTTACTCCCCTGATGAAAAATCACTTAATGTCTCGAAGACGACGCATTCCAATCTTATATATCAGCTTTTCAAATATTGAGGTTGGTAATGCCTTAGTGAACAGATCAGCCAAATTATCACTTGAACGAACTTGTTGTACATCTATTTCACCATTCTTCTGAAGATCATGAGTGAAAAAGAATTTTGGTGAAATGTGTTTTGTTCTATCTCCTTTGATATATCCTCCTTTCAATTGAGCTATGCATGCAGCATTGTCTTCATACAATATTGTTGGAATATTCTCTTTCGAAGAAAAACCACATGTTTGCAGAATGTGTTGAGTTATAGATCTTAACCAAACGCATTCTCGACTTGCTTCGTGAATGACTATTATCTCTGCATGATTTGAAGAAGTAGCAACCATAGTTTGTTTTGTCGAACGCCATGATATGGCTGTACCTCCACTTGTAAATAAATAGCCTGTCTGAGATCGACCTTTGTGTGGATCAAACAAATATCCTGCATCTGCATAACTAATCAATGATTGGTTGGATTCGTTTGAATAAAATAAACCCATATCAATGGTCCCTTGGAGGTATCTGCATATATGTTTAATACCATTCTAGTGTCTTTGTGTTGGCGAAGTACTAAATCTCGACAATAAACTTACTGAGAAAGCTATATCTGGTCGGGAATTATTGGCAAGATACATTAATGCCCCAATTGCACTAAGATATGGTACTTCAGCACCAAGAAGCTCTTCATCATTTTCATGAGGTCGGAATGGATCTTTCTTTATATCAAGTGATCTCACAACCATCGGGGTACTCAATGGATGTGCTTTATCCATATAGAATCGCTTTAAAATCTTTTCGGTGTATGTTGATTGATGGACAAATATTCCATCTTTCATATACTCAATTTGTAGACCAAGACAAAATTTTGTCTTTCCAAGATCTTTCATTTCAAATTCTTTCTTCAAACAGTCTACTGTTTTTGGAAGCTCCCCAGGAGTTCCATATTTATGAGATACCTGAAGGTGATAGCATCCACTACAGGAGAATATGTCTCCATATAATCAATTCCAGGCCTTTGGGAAAACCCTTGTGCCTCAAGTCGTGCTTTATATCTAACGACTTCATTTTTATCATTTCGTTTCTGCACAAAAACCCATTTATACCCTATTGGCTTTATGCCTTCAGGTGTTCGAACTATGGGTCTGAAGATTTCACGTTTTCCAAGTGAAGTTAACTCTACCTGGATAGCGTCTTTCCATTTTGGCCAATCATTTCTCTGTCTACATTCATTGACAGATTTTGGTTCAAGATCCTCATCTTGTTGCATTATTTCAACAGCAACATTATAAGCAAAAATGTTATCGATAACAACATTATTTCGGTTCCATCTTTACCCGGTTGAGACGTAACTTATTGATATCTCTTCATTTTCATTATTTTCAGGTACCTGGACCTCCCCTAAGGTCTTATCATTTGTTACGTCTTGGGGCTCTTCTTGAGCCACTACCTCCGTGTTATGTTCACTTTGATCATTTGCTCCTTTTCTTCTTCGAGGATTTTTATCTTTAGAACCGATTGGTCTACCACGTTTCAAGCATGACTTAGACTCATTTGCTTTAATTAATTGTCCTGCCGGGATATCAACTCGAACTGGAGCATTAGCAGCTGGAATATGTGACTTGGTCACCCTTGGTAGGTCAGTGAATGCATCTGGCAATTGATTTGCAATATTTTGCAAATGAATAATCTTTTGAACCTCTTGTTCACATTGATTTGTTCGAGGATCTAAATGAGACAGTGATAATGCATTCCAATCTATATTCTTTTTCAGCTGCTTATTTTCTCCCCCTAATGTTGGATATACTGATTCATCAAAATGGCAATCAGAAAATCTTGCCGTAAATAAATCTCCAGTCATCGGCTCTAGATATTTTATAATTGAAGGAGATTCATATCCAACATATATCCCCAACCTTCTTTGAGGACCCATCTTTGTGCGTTGTGGTGGAGCAATTGGAACATATATCGCACAACCAAAGATCCTAAGATGGGAAATATTTGGCTCCTGACCAAAAGCCAATTGCAATGGGGAGACTTTATGATAACTTGTGAGCCTTATCCGCACAAGTGATGCTGCGTGCAAAATAGCAAGACCCCATACTGAAATGGGAAGTTTTGTTCTCATAAGCATTGGTCTAGCAATTAATTGGAGGCGTTTGATCAATGATTCTGCTAGACCATTTTGCGTATGAACATGAGCAATCGGATGCTCAATTGTTATCCCAGTTGAAATACAATAATCATTAAAGGCTTGGGATGTAAACTCACCAGCATTATCAAGACGGATTGTCTTAATTGCATAATCTGGAAATTGTGCTCTTAGCTTTATTATTTGAGCCAACAATCTCGCAAATGCCATATTGCGAGTTGATAGTAAGCACACATGTGACCATCTTGTAGATGCATCTATCAAAACCATATAATATTTGAATGGTCCACATGGAGGGTGAATGGGCCCACATATATCACCTTGTATACGTTCCAGAAATGCAGGGGATTCCATCCTAACTTTAATAGTTGATGGTCTAATAATTAATTTTCCTTGAGAACATGCAGCACAAGAGAATTCCTTAAATTGAAGAATTTTCTGATTCTTCATTGCATGTCCATGTGAATTCTCAATTATTTTACACATCATATTAGAACCAGGATGGCCCGACCGGACATGCCAAATAATAAAATTATCTTGATTAGTAAACTTCTTGTTTACTACAACATGTGTTTCAATCCTGCTAATACTTGTGTAGTATAAGCCGGAGGAAAAAGCGGGTAACATTTCAAGCACATATTTCTTACCGGATGTTATTGTAGTAATATAAAGATATTCAATCTTTTCATCATTTGTAGTCTCAATATGATAGCCATTTTGGCTAATATCTTTGAAACTTAATAAGTTTCTTTGAGATTTACTACAATATAGTGCTTCATCAATAGCCAAATTTGTTCCTCCTGGTAGTAATAAATTGGCTCTTCCAGAACCTTCAATTAATCTTGTACTACCAGATATTGTATTAACATTCGCTTCTTTCATTACCAAATAAGAGAAATATCTCTTATCTTTTAAAATAGTGTGTGTTGTAGCACTATCCAGAAGACATATATCATCTTTATTAATCTTGAGTCCAACTGAAGACTGTGAAATTTTCATATTCTTCATAAAAAAGACAAATAATACATCATAAGAAATATGAAAGACAAGCAAAAAAAACATTAAGAAATACATTAGAAATATAGAAACTAGCAACACATGATGCATTAGGAAAATACACTCAAGAAAAAATAAACTAGTTGCAAACATAAACATAACAACTTTTATAACTTTATTCCCCAGTAAGATGATTCATTCTTCAGTCAATATCCTCAAAGAAGTCTCCAACTTCTAAATGAGTAATATTTGTTAGGCCTTCAAAATCATCATCTTTATATGCAGGATGTGCCTTAGAATCATATTTATTTGAGGGACCTGCTTCATCATTATTATTTTGAAAGGTCAAGTGTGCCTCCACATTATTTTCTTTTTTCTTGAGGGAGGCTTGATAAAGTTTGACAAAATGTTCTGTCGTACGACAAATGTGTGCCCAATGACCTCTCATACCACATCGGTGACACATACTAGCTTTACCTTTTGAATGATTAATTTGAGAACCCTTATTGTTCTCCAATTTATTTCCACCATAATGACGATAATTGTTTCGCCCCCTGTCACGTCCACGTTTACGACCATGTCCATGACCACAGTAATTATTTTGTTTTCTTTCAAACTTATCATATGTTGCTATAGCATTCACTTCCGGAAATGGAGTTGACCCAGTGGGACGAGCTTCATGATTTTTCATTAATAGAGTATTATTCTGCTCAGCCACAAGTAGGCATGTGATTAACTCAGAATATTTCTTAAAACCTTTTTCATGGTATTGTTGTTGTAGCACCACATTTGAAGCGTGAAAAGTAGAAAATATTTTTTCCAATAAGTCGTCATCTGTGATAGTGTCTCCACATAATTTTAATAGAGAACTTACTTTAAAGATAGCAGAATTATACTCACTTACAGTTTTAAAGTCTTGCAACCTTAAATGTATCCACTCATACCGAGCTTTCGGTAATACCATAAGTTTTAGGTGGTCATATCGATCTTTCAAATAAATCCATAATTCAAGTGGATCTTTTACTGTTAAATATTCAGTTTTTAACCCTTCATGTAAATGATGGCAAAGGAAAATCATGGCCTTCGCTTTATCCTGATTTGATGCTTCATTTCCTTATATAATCGTATTTCCAAGACCTTTAGCGTCAAGGTGAATTTCAGCATCAAGGACCCATGATAAATAGTTCTTCCCGGTGATGTCAAGTGCCACAAATTCAAGTTTTGATAAATTTGACATAGTAAAAACTATCATAAAAGATGAATCAGTTAGAGAAATAATTATAATAATAAACAATTAATGAAACAAATCGATTAAGGTAAAAGAAATGAAAATAAAGCTATATCATGTTAGCAATCTACTATTTCATTTTATTCATGCCATAAAATAGAAACTATATATTGTTTCATTTCACTTTATATTATTGATATATATATATATATATATGTTAATAGAATTTAACGTTTATATATATATATATAAATAGAATTTAACGTTTTATTAGTTGCAGTGACTAGATAATGTATACACTACATACATATGCATATATTTTTTTTAATGGTATTGTGTCAGGTGTGAAAAATAACATGATAAACAAAAATATAAAAAAGGGAACAACAACATGAATGATGTAAATTATCAAAAATTGCAAAGAAAAATTTAGGTTGTAAGAATTAAGCATATGATATATGTACTGCCATAAATAAAATGATTATAATGATACTTACCTCAATAAAATATGGCTCAACTTAGCTGGAGTTAAGAATAAAATTAGAGTTTCGTGCTGATAACGTGTTATAAAATAAAAGCAATTTAGTAAAACATGAACAAGAAATAGAGATAGAGAGAATGAAGAGATTTTCTTCTTCAATTGTGTATTTTTTCCTATCTATTACAAGGCCTTTATATAGGCATAAAAAGTGAAGAAAATATGTCATGGAATATGTCATTGAACATACAAATTATGTCATTGAATATGTCATTAAGCATTTTAAAAATGAAGATCATGGAAGAAGAGTAGACATCCACCATAATGTGATATTCATCATAACATTACGGAATTTTTAATGAAATATTTGACTCACTTAAATAGAAGTAATTACTTATCTCCTCTTCTTTTCTATGTCACTAATGATAGAAATATTGGACGGTGTAATAATTGGGTAATTACTTTTTACTCTTCATAAATTTTTTCTTGTCAAAATATTCACAAACTAAAGACTTTGAAGTTTGAAATATTAAAAAGGAACTTAGAATTTTTTTTATCATCTTTGTTAAAAGCTGAAGCGCTTGAACATGTTTGATACAATTGTAAATCTATAAATATTAGTGTTACACCTCCTTTTTTCCGGAAGGGGATATAAGGGAGTTTTTCCAATTAAAGTGACAATAATCGAAATGGGATTATTTATCCAAATTCAAAGTCGCCACTTGGGATAGTTTATGGTGCCCCAAGTCACCGGTTTAAAATCCCGAATCGAGGAAGTTGACTCTATTTATGGTCTGCGAACACAGAAATTCGGAGAATTCTGTTAACCCGAGAGAAGGTGTTAGGCATTCCCAGGTTCCGTGGTTTTAGCACAGTCGCTCAACTATTATTAATTGGCTTAATTATCTGATTAATTACATATTTAGAACCTATCGTGCATTTCTAATTTTCTAACCGCTTTTAATATTTTTAGGAAAATTCATGATCGTCGTACACTTGTCTATTCTGGAAAACACATCGTAAACCATGTTACATGAAATGCACACGCGGTTCATGACATATTTATTTTATTTAACATTATTAGAGGTTATGGCCGGGGTCACATGAAATGTGCACCCGAATTTTGGAAATTATGTATCACAACTACGTCATGGAAATCGTACCCCGTAAGTATGATGATTTATTATAGCGCGCCTAAAGCAAACTACGAGTATTCATATTTAAAACTAACTTGACATTAAATGAAGGCTACTAATTATAAATATGCGTTGGACGCTAGGTTAAGCCTTTAATTATTTGGTAAAAATTGGGCCAGCAGCGAGCCCAGTACATTGTCTGAAGCAAATCATTAAGGAAAATATAGCTGGTGTTGGTTGGGCTCGAAATTGAGCCCAGAAATGAAAGCAAAGGAAAAATGGAGGGGTTTTGACCAGACAACCTCATTTGGGCCATCACCAGACCCAATTACTTTTTAAAGAAAAACCTTCAACATTAAAGCCCGCTGAGGCTTAATTCATCCTAATACACGTGTAACCAAACATTTGCGCAACTCTTAAAAAAACCAAAGTGCTAAACGCCTACATTATAGGCCTTAACTCATTATAATGCATTTAGTAATAACAAAATATTAAACCTTAAACTATTCATAAATCACCTTAAACTCAAATATACAATTACTTTAACAGTATGAAATTAGTGACAATTTAGTTGAATGTACTCAGCAATCAAACACTGCATTTTCGAACATGTAGCATAATAACCATCATTCTCTAATAAACACCCAGCTAAGCTACTGGGTTATCAACCATCTCGACCTTTGAACAATACATGGAACATATAAGCTAATTTAAACCTTCACATATTCATATGTGAAGCTCCTAACTAGGCTATTGACTATCAAACAGATCTGGAATACTTAAACAAAGCTGAGAACAAAAATTACAACAACAAAAAAAACTAAATAACTTGAAAGCATCATATGTAAGGAAAATACTGAAATTTAACATAAAACAACAATCTTCGGGTCACATATACATCTTTGAAAGAAAGAGCTTCAAGGTTCAAGGAATACCTGGTTAAAACGAGCAAAAAAAAGAAAAGGAATCCTTGAGAACAAACAAAGCAGCAGGAAATCAGTAGAAATCAGCAACAAGAAATAGCAATGCACACAACTTCACACTCAATCCATGTTTAGACTTATAAAACCAAAAATTCCCAAAAATTTGTTCTAGCTTTTTTCTTTTGAAATCAGAAATTGGATCAGCTACTACTGGAACAGCAGAGCTGAACTTTTTAGGGTGTTTTAGAGTCTGAAAATCTATCTAATGAGTGAGAAAATGGTTCTATGTATAGGTACTAAATGTGTCATATGCTGAAAACAATAAAAAAATTATTCCTTCAGCCCCCCCCTAAATTTCAGGGGAAAAATCTTTTATAACTGAAATTAGGTAGCTGTTGGATAGCCGTCCATATTCAGATATTTTCACATGTTCTTTATCAATTTTAGACAGCTAGTACACTTCTAGAACCTTCCCCTTAGGTCTGGGCCAATTGTCCTTGCCAAATGGCCCAAGTCATGGCCAAACCCAGGCCTTGACTGATCAAGCCTTCATTGGCCAAACCAGAACAAAACATCAAAGTAAAAAACTGTTACAAATTACCCCAACAAATCATTTGAACATTCTGAAATTAATTAGTACCCAATCACTAATAACTAAATTCAATTAAATGGCAATAAACCTAAGAGATATGCAAATCAGTTAATAGCTAGTTAATTTAGCTCGATTAAATAACCTACGCAACTGACCAATTAAAATCACTGACCTTAAACAAACTAAGAATAATTCAAACAAGTAAATAATAAGAACTAATTCAAACAAGTAAATAACAAAAAAAATCAAAAAACAGAAACGAAGAAAGGAAAAGACAGAGGAAGGGTACTGGTTTTGGCCGGAACGAATCGACGACTGAAGCGACTCAAGGAATGATGAAGGCGACGAACTTTGCTGGGCATAAGTGGTCTTGGTCAGAAACCGGCGACTCTTGAAACGAACCAAGACTAACGTTAATCAATTGTTCTTAACAAGAGTCTCGAGTCAAATCGAGCCTTGGAAGCATAAATATCGGAGTTAGGAATGGATTAGGGTTTTTTCAGAATTTCAGATTTGAAATTAAGAAAAATAGGTAGGGATTCTAGGGAAACTAATGGTAGATTTGTGCTTTGGGGGTTATGAGAAGTGTAGGGTGAAAATTTGGGGACATTGGAGATGGGCCGCCGCCGTAGGGCGATTTCCGGCGGCAGCGACGGCTGGGGTGAGAGAGAAATGAGGGAGATGAGTTGTGGGTGAGTTCTCTAGGGTTGGAGGGGAAGGGGGTCTTTCGGACAGATATAAGGGAGGTGGGGGATCAGTTCTCATCCATCCAGTCAGACGAAATCAACGGCTCAGATTTAAGAGTAATAAAACGACATCGTTTGGGGTTTTAGGTGGGTACTAGACCGGGTAAGGGTATTTGAGCTTGGCAGATTGGAAAGGAAAATTGGGCCGTGGGAAACAAAAACCAGCCCAACTGTTAAGGCAGCCCTACCCCTTTCTTTTCTTGGTTTATTTAACTTCTAAAATTAGACTAAAAACCTAAACTAAATCCTAAATAAATCTAATATGTAAAATTAAAGATAATTACCTATTTTCAGCACTAAAAATAATTAATTAACCTAAAATTAATGAAAGAAAAATTACCAATTTGCAATTAAACTAAAGTGCAAGAATGAACCAATATTTTTTATTTTTTTTTATATATTAATTGCAATTGAGACCTAAAATGAAATGCATGATGTATTTTTGTATTTTTATTTTAAATAATTAAATATGCAATTAATGCAACCAACAAATACCAAGATATTCCTAAAAATTCTACAAACTTTAAAATAAACTAGAAAAAATCTACTTGTGATCTTGTAGGAATATTTTTTGTCAGACAAAATCACTTGCTCACAGCTGCCCCTCTTTGCTCTAAAACATGAATATTTTTTGGCCAAAGATAAAGTGAGCAAATACGAGCGATTTTTGCCCGTTTGGATACTCCGTGGGAAGCGTTTTTGAAAGTGTGATCGAACCTTGCTGCCGAGGCTGTCTACATATCCTTGGCTATAAAGGAATCAAATCAGTGTAATTCTGGAAGTTTTTGGTAGCTGGGGCTATCGAGAAGTGATGATAGGCTATAATTACATATTTTAGCCGCTTATTACACTCAAATTTACTACACTTTAATTGAGTTTGAGCTTTAATCGCTAGTGGCTTACACTAATTGTGTGTTTTATGCCTTGTAAGAGTGATTTTGAGCTATGTAGATGTTATGGAATGAATTCAAGTGATTTTGAGCTTTGAAGTCTGAGTAAAAGCCCAAGGAATTAAGCCGGGATCGTATTCGGGGATCAACGGATGATAGAGCAACAAAACGCAGAATCGAGTAGGCATATTGCGCACTGTCTAGTAAAATGCACATAACATTTTGCTCAGAACTCTATTTACGCTCCTCAATATCTGGTTGGAAAGATAACCCAAAGTGCTACAATTTTCATGTTTTATGTTATTCCAATATCCAAACTTAACAGGGTGAAAAATGCAGTCAAAATCGCGACCGCGGACCTGACACGGACTGAAATAGTAGACTTGCCAAGTACCGCGCCCGGGCCGCGGACGTCCAAGCCTGGAAACTTGTCCTTTTTTTGCGTAGGAGAAGGTATAATTGTTTGGGCCCGACCCTACTTGGTATATATACATGGAAAAACGGTATTTTGAGGAGATGAGACCAATTTTTGACACAGATTCGACCTAAGGAGGCAGAGACACAATAGGAGCAAGGCGGGAAATTCTTTTACGAGTTTTTCCTTCCTCTTCCTATTTTTCATTGTTGGTTATGACTTTTAGCATTGTATTTTTACATACTATTATGAATAGCTAATTTGTTATCTAGGGTTTTGATCGAACCTTTTGTAGGATAAATTCTTGTTATGTTTTTATATAATTAAGCCATTGGATTTATCTACTTGTTCAACTACGTATTTATTGTTGTTGATTGAATGTCCATCGATTGACTATGCCTATTTATTATGTGTTGCTTGAGAAGGGATATATATTTATGTGGTTGTTGAACAACGTCACTCTTAACGTATGTGAGAAATCAATACAGCGGGTTTAAAGGTAGGTATAGAAATAACAAAGCCTTGACGTGGTCATAATGAGTGGTTAGGTAAAGCCAACTAGTGTAGTTCGAAAGAATATGTCAAGTAAATTGTTGTAGTTGCTCGAGAGAGAATTACGACATCTAAAGTGCTCACAATCAGTAGAGAATACATTGGCAATATTGTAGGGAACATAGCTAGAAGGATTCCGACAATTGGGGAAATCATAACTCTAGACATCCTTAATTTAGTCTCCAACCCTTTGTCTCGTTAGTTTATAATTTTACCGTTTTCTAGTATTTTCTATTTAATTAGTTAGAAATATAAATCTCAATCTTTATAATTTATAAAATTGTTCAACTTGTCTTTTTAGTGATATTAAACAGATATAGCTATGTCTTAGTTCTCTGTGGGACCCGACTCTGGACTTTTAGACCGGATTATATTTGCAGCGACCACTTATCTTTTTTAGGACTAGAGTTGTGCGTGATCAAATTTTGGCGCCGTTGCCGGGCAACTAATGGTGTAGTTGTAGCTGCATATATTGATAGGGTTCAAGTTTGAACTTTTTTTTGTTTTTTTTTTGTATTTTTTTATAACTGTTGATTTCAGAAACATGACATCTTGGAATTATAGAAATTTAGGTGTAGATATTTCTACAATTGATCCTCATACATATTGTGAAGGAAACCACCCGTATCAAAATTACCAAAGTATTCCCGAGAGCAAGTTATGTGCACCAACTCAATCTTATTTGTGGAATGTGTGTGGTGGTAAAAATGGTCACTTTGATAGTTGTGCTTATATTTCTTATCTTCCCCCAACCCCTTACTATGATGGTTCTACCTTTTCTTGTGAAGTTAATAGGAACAAAGAACCTGGGGATGCAGACCTGAAGGAGATCAATGATATGTTAAAGTGTCTTCTGAAACAAAATAATAAAAAACAATTGCAGATAGAAAGGCAAGAGGCAACTATTTGCATTGAGTCAAGTGGTTGGAGCTTTTAATGCTCAACAAGCCAATATTGATAATAGTAGCCAAGAAGAGCACGAATTTGAAGTGTTAATTGGGGAGGTCAGAGTAGAACATCAACAACCTAGCCAACTATAATTTGGGGATGTCAATGTTGAAGAAGTGAGACTAGAGTCAGCCAAGGACATTGAGGATACAAATTTTGTTGACTCTAGTATCATTGATGTTGAGGATGCTGAAAGTCCTGAAGTTCATGTGTGTGAGCGCATTGGTCCTCACTCCAATTCTACATTGTGCTTGGATGACGATATGGAAATACAGTCATCCGAGCCGATTGAGAAGTCAAGGAATGAGGAACAAAGTGCCTACATTCTAGAATTTTTCTTGCCAAAAAGACAGGACTACATACCTCATCTAAAAGCCAAGAAGTGTAGAATAGTATAATGGTTGCTTGAGCGAATTAGATTTGTTCCTCCACCTCTGGAGCATAGCCGAAAACTTGATGCCAAATTGGGGGTTCAATTCATAAGCTCGAGGTGGAGACAAAAAGTGATTCGCGTCGTGCCGCGACGTTAAATCAAGCGCTTGTTGGGAGGCAACCCAGCTTTATTACTTTCTTTTATTTATTTATTATTTTTTAATTGTATTATTTTTGTAGTGTCAATTTTTTATTTTCTAGGAGCATGGAAAGCAAATGTATTGGAAGGATTCAACAGCAAACCAAATGGTTGGAACTAAGTGTGAGGTACTCGCACGAAGGACCAAGCTTGGGAGAATTCTGAGTACCCCATGAGCTGTTGGTGCTTCGGACTTTGGCCTACCAGGGAGTCTCTTTTACCCTTTTATTAGTTATGGTGTGCATTGGGGATAATGCACAATTTTAAGTGTGGGGTGAGGAGATTGTCTGGGTGACTTTCTATGCTATTTTAGTTGTGTTAGTTTAATTGAATATTTTTTTTAATAGAAAAGATTGGACTTTTCCCGACGATGGATCTATTAGACAATTTTCTTGAGGGATTTAAGTCTAAAGAAAAAACAAAACAAAAAGATTTTCTTTTGTTAGGTAGTGTAGCAATTCCCCCTAGGTTTTTCTTTGTGCCGCATTTTTTTTTTCAAGGGTTTTATTTGAATCGGGTGTAGTTAGTTTTTTTAGGCATATGAGTCATTATGTTGTGTTTTGAAATGGATCAATATCTCTTGACTTTGTTATGCCTTGAGAATAGTGAGTACTTTGGTTGTGATGCTTAGGATCGGTTTTTGACTCTTGTAGAAGTATCTTAAATTATATGATTTTGACTTTGCTTAACTTCTTTGAATAGAGTGTCTATGAAACCAATCCTGAGTGAGTTATATGCCATGTGTGTGTAAGGATTTGTTATATTCTGTGTATTGCATTTGATGCCTAAAACTTGCCCTGTGTATTTGTAAAGCGAAATAGTAGTTATGTGTTGCTTGAGAAAGGATACATATTTAGGTGGTTGTTGAACAACGTTACTCCTAACGTATGTGAGAAATCAATACAGCGGGTTTAAAGGTAGGTTTAGAAATAACAAAGTCTTGACGTGGTCATAATGAGCGGTTAGATAAAGTCAACTAGTGTAGTTTGAAAGAATATGTCTAGTAAATTGTTGTAGTTGCTCGAGAGAGAATTACGACATCTAAAGTGCTCACGATCAGTAGAGAATACATTGGCAATATTGTAGGGAACATATCTAGAAGGATTCCGACAATTGAGGAAATCATAACTCTAGACATCCTTAATTTAGTCTCCAACCCTTTGTCTCGTTAGTTGATAATTTTACCATTTTCTAGTATTTGCTATTTAATTAGTTAGAAATATAAATCTCAATCTTTATAATTTAGAAAATTGTTCAAACTTGTATTTTTAGTGATATTAAACAGATATGGCTAAGTCTTAGTTCTCTGTGGGATTCGACTCCGGACTTTTAGACCGGACTATATTTGCAGCGACCGCTTATCCTTTTTAGGACTAGAGTTAGGCATGATCAGGAAGCTGTGATTTCAATGCTGCTGCAGCTGTTACTGCTTGCTGAATTCCTTGTTACACCAAAACCAAAATGAGAAGAAGTTAGGCAAATCAATAATCTATGAGTTACAAGATTCCTATCTATATGTCTTCAAACTTGATCTTGAAACTTTTGCAGTTCTACCGTGTACCTTGAACTGTTGACTCGCACTCTCGAGGCGAACTTCTGTTATTTCTAACTTGAATTGACCTCATTCTTCAGGTGGGTTCCTGCTGTTGTCATGGACTTAACTCTGATATGTATTCCCTCGTTCCCCAGGTAGGTGTATGCTACTTGACTTGATACTTAAAGTGAATTCCCTTGTTCTCTACCTGCTACTTGACCTAATACTTGAATGGATTCCCTTGTTCTCCAGATGAGCGCCTGCAACTGATGCTAACATAAAATTTGAAATAAATTCCCTTGTTCTCCAGGTGGGTGCCTGTAACTTAAACTTGAAATGGATTCCCTTGTTCTCTAGGTGGGCGCCTGATGCTGACTTAAAATTTGAAATAAATTCCCTTGTTTTCCAGGTGGGCGCCTGCAACTTAAACTTGAAATGAATTCCCCTGTTCTCCAGGTGGGTGCCTGCAAGTGACTTAAAACTCGAAGGAATTCCCTTGTTCTCCAGGTGGACGTCTGTAACTTAAAATTTGAAATAAATTCCCTTGTTCTCCAGGTGGGCGCCTGCAACTTAAACTTGAAATAAATTCCCTTGTTCTCCAGGTGGGCGCCTGATGTCGACTTGAAATGGATTCCCTTGTTCTCCAGGTGGGCACCTGCAACTTAAACTTGAAATGGATTCCCTTGTTCTCCAGGTGGGTGCCTGCTACTTGACTTGAAATGAATTTCCTTATTTTCCAGGTGGGCGCCTGACATTACAATAAAACAGACAAAACAAAAGAAACTTTTCTGCCCTAATTTGGTACCGGGAACATCTGTGAGTGTTAATCAAATCATGTTATCCAAAAGAACTTCTAAGTATTTAAAAGCTAAATCCCATTATCCGGGAGGGCCTCGAAAACTAAAATTAAATCCCATCTTAAGAGTGAAATCTTGAAAGCTAAATTCTACTTCCTAAAGGTAAAGCTTGCGCTAAATCTCATTATCTATGAGGGTCCTAAAAACTTAAAACTAAATTCCATTATCTAGGAGGGTCCTGAAAACTTAAAACTAAATCCCAATAACCAGGAAGGTCCTGACAAACTTGAAACTAAATCCCATTATCCAGGAGGGTCTTGAGAATTTTAAATTAAATTCCATTATCCGGAGGGTCCTGATAACTTAGGTTGAACCTATCTGGCGCACGCTTTCTCATAAAGATTCCTGTAGAACAAACGAAATCCTGCCCTTGTTTTAATCAAAGAAATCTTATCAGTTTTAAAATGTGGCGGTTAGTTTGCGGCATTCCTGTTGAAGGCGGTGGCCTTTCCACTACCATGATTTTGTTCCGATTGACTGCTTTCGAACTAGCAAAGAATTGTTTGAACTTCTGATTGAACCTCAACCGTAGAACCTTAAATGAACCGAGTGTCTCACACTCATCCTGCTATTTTACATTTCTGTCATTCCAATTTGAACCTCTATATTCCCTCAAAATTTACGAAACCACTTGAACTCCCCACTAACACCTTATTTCTCATTCTGAATCATGTTATTTTTGGTATGCTTTGTCCACACTTTACTTTGTGCAATTGAAAGTTGGTAATAAGCTTTGAAATCCTTTCTTGCTTGCTTAACAAGGCTAACATTGAAAAAGACTTAGAGAAGTAGACCCAAAAGAAAACGAAGCAAAGTGACTTCGAGTAACAAAGACAGAGGAAATTTTAGACAGAGATGACTATTTGAGGAAGAATGGAAAAGAGACTTATCTGAGTAAAGCAGCTGGCTCCAATGATCATGACATGCATTTCGGATTAATTAACCCAGACCATTCACCTAGTCATATTTCATTTTGTGCCTCATCTTCATACTTTGAAAACCGGGATTTTCCATAATCCAATCTCTCTGCAAAGTCACGAGCCTCACTTGACTTGTAGTTCCCTGATGAGTTTTCACCAACAAATCTCTCTCATTTGTTTATCTCTCAACGCACTGTCGCCTTACGGTGCCCGCGAGGATTTTCACCAATAAGACTCTCTCATTTTAGTTTTCTCTTAGCTTTTCATCGCTTTACGGTATCCGTGAGGGTTTTCACCAATAAAACTTTCTCATTTATTCATTTTTCCTTGTGTAGTACGGAGTGTTGCCCATGATGCGAACCATACATCTATCTTGTTTGACTTGACATTTCTCAAGGATTGATTAGAAGGTATTTCTTTGGAGTGGAGTGTGGGCTTTTGGGTAGGGTTAGAAAGAAAAGACGGCATACCGGATTAAAAATAATAGGGTTCAAAATTACAACTTTTAGAATCAGGTCTTTTGCAAAATCACAACTTCTGCCCCAATATCTTTGAGCCTGAGGAATTTTGGATTTTTATTTTGATGGGACCGAATCGTGAGGTTACCTACGTATCTTTAAAAGGAATCAGGTCGAACGTAGTTCAAGACATAGGAGTTTCTTCATTTTTGTTACTTTTCTTTTCTTCTTTTTTCTTTTCTTTCTTTTGCTTTACTTTTTTTTTCAGTTTTCCATTTTCTCTTTTTTTATTTTATTTTATATTCCTAAACTCTAACGTTCGATTCCAAAAGAGGGGTATGAAAGAAAATAAATAAGGCTCAAAATGGGTAACAAAGGATAAAAGTGTTTAATAGCTGAATAAAATGCTTTCGTCATTCCAATCTTCGAAACACGCCAAATACAAACAATACAATTTGAAGACAAACCAAAGAAATCATACATAATATCTCTTGACTACATCAGAATTGACAGCCATATCTACGCATTTGCCTTCTATATCTGTTAAATACAAAGCACCATTGGGCAACGCTCTCGTTACAATGAACGGTCCCTGCCAGTTTGGGACGAACTTGCCTTTAGCTTCAGCTTGATGTGGAAGGATGTGTTTCAATACTTACTGACCACTTCAAATTTTCGGGGGCGCACCTTCTTGTTGTATGTTCTTGTCATTCTCTTCTGATACAATTGACCTTGACATACTGCCGCCAGTATTTTCTCATCAATCAGACTTAACTGCTCCAATCGGGTTTTAACCCACTCATCATCGTCAATTTTAGCTTTAGCAACAATTCGAATGGATGGAATCTTGAGTTCCGCGGGTATAACTGCTTCGGTCCTATATACCAACAAATAAGGAGTTGCACCTACTGAAGTGCAAATAGTAGTGCGATAACCCAGCAAAGCAAAAGGTAACTTTTCATGCCATTGCCTAGAACCTTGCACCATCTTTCGAAGTATCTTCTTTATGTTCTTGTTGGCCGCCTCAATAGCTCCATTTGCCTTGGGGCGATGTGAGCACCTAATTTTTGCCCTACATAAAAATAACTCCTAAAAAATAAACCAAAAATGATTTTTAAGAGATTTTAGAAGTTTTTCTTTATTTAGTTGCATTTCATGCATTTTAATATTTTAAAATCATAGAAAAATCATAAAAAATGCCACTTTTTAATTTCATGTCATTTTAAGTCCAATTTGCAGGTAGGAATTAATTTTATTAGAAAAAATCCCAAAATAATCATTTTTACATATTTAGCTTTTAGTCTTTAGAAAGTAGTGTTTTTATTTACTTTTAAGTTAATTAGTTGTTTTAATAAATAAAAAAATTTTAACTTTTACAAATTAGACCGATTTAGGATTAATTTAGGATTTTATTAGATTTTAAAATCAAAGAAAAAAAAAATGAAAGAGGAAAAAAAAAGATTTTGATTTAGTCTTCCTACCCCAAAGTTAATTAGCCCAAATTTATGACTCAAATCCCTTCAAGCCCAAAACATTGAGCCCATACCCATTCCCCATTTGACCTAACCTAATTCCTACCCCTATAAAGTAGTGCTAACTCCAAAAAACAAAAGGACCTAAGACTAAAAGGAAACAAAAACGGTAGCAGCATTTGGAAAAAGTGAAGAACTAAGGCAATCTTTCATTGGATTCCTAAATTCCAAAGTGAAGAAGGGACAAGAAAAACCATGGCAGGGAAAAACAACAAAAAATGAAATAGAAAGAGAATAAAGAGAGTGGAACGGATTGGAAGTTTACTCTTTCTCCATAACTAGATTTTAACTTTTTCCATCACTTTACAACACCCATTTTCAGATTCTTGCTTTTCTCATCATATATAGATACAAACACCTACCTCCTCAACCCAAAATTGAAAATCAATTAGTCTTCCATTCGGTTCAAGTTTTTTTTTTGGTTGCTCAGATTTGAATGACAATTTCAGAGTTTAAAGTCTCGAGATAGGAATTGAGTCGACGAAGTGCTATTTGAGGTCTCTGGCTTTCCGTAGTTCGAGCCCAACATTTGATTTTAGAATTTCGGAATTTTGTTCAACAAATTAAGGTCCATCTCTCAAACTTGTTCTTGACTTTATACATTATTGTTAATTTTAATAAATGTTAAATCAAGTTTATGCTTATTTTGTGACTAGCTAAATATTTATGTCATGTTCAAGATAGCTCTAACCTAAATGCCATGATATTTGAGTTTGTTAAAAATTATTTTTTTTTAAAATTTTCCGTGTATTGTTGTAATGTGAATATAACTAGCTTTGGAGTGGAGATTGTGTTGCACTTCTGAGAATATTCCTTTTTATTAGTAATAGTTAACCGGAAACACAAAGAGCATAAAAGGGCATTATGCCTAATATCTTACCGTGCCACAAATACTATGGAAGGAACAAGCTCTCCTATTACAAATATACAGTAATTAAAGCTATCATATCTCTTCCTAACTAATCCATAAGCTGAATGCATATAGTAGTAGAAGGAAGTGGCAGGAGACAAGCATATAAATATGGTGGACAATAAAGCCAAATGAAAAAAAAAGGAAGCCAAGCATATACAGAGATTAAGATTTTTTTTTAAATCTGTTTCACTTAGGAAAAATTCAAATACGCTAGTTGCTTTAGGTGCGATTAATAAACTATTGTGATTATGGGTACGGTTCCCGTAACATAGTTACGATACCTAATTCCAAAATTCGGGGATTCATTTCATGTAACCCGATTATAACAACTTCGAATAATAAAATCCTTTGAAATAAATTGAGGCGTGCCATGCCAAATAAAACCCCTAAGCCCATGGCCCTCGCAAAACTAGTTAGCTTTTTTTTTATATAGAAAATTTGAGGTGTGCCATCAATTAAATTATCCATGGCCCTCACAAAACTTTTTATTAATTTGAACCTTCATAGTTGCTTTAGGCGAGTCCTTTAAATAATTCAATCATAGCTACGGGTATGGTTCCAGTGACGTAGTTATGATTTTTTTTAAATTCCGGGTGTACATTTCATGTAACCCAATTTCAATTCCTCAACAATGTTAAATAGAACATGTTGCGAACCGTGGGTGCATTTTATGTAGCGGGGTTCAAGGCGTGTTTTAAATAACATTGAATTTTTCTAAAAAGTGGTTTTAAAATAATTAAAAGCGGTTATAAAGTTAAAAGCGCACAATAGGTTAAAACATGTAATAAATCGGATAATAGGCAAATTTTAATAGTTTAAGCGATCGTGCTAGAATCACGGAACCCGGGAATGCCTAACACCTTCTCCCGGGTTAACATAATTCCTTATCTAGAATTTCTGGTTCGGAGATTATAAAATAAAAGTCGAATTTCCTCGATTTGGGATTTAAAAATAAACCGGTGACTTGGGACACCAAATGAACCATCCCAAGTGGCGACTCTGGTTATAAAAATAATATCATTTCGAATAATGTCACTTTAATTGGAAAAACTCCCTTATATACCCCCTCGGGGTGTAAAAAGGAGGTGTGACAGGTGATAGGGAGTGGAATTTCGATGCATAATCTTGAACTATTGGCATACCTCTTTCATCAGATGACTGTTGAGATTAGTCGCATTGTCCATGATGATTACCTTAGGGATTCCGAACTGGCAAATGAGATTTGAATGCACAAAATCCACTACTGCATTCTTGGTCACAGATTTGAAAGTCACAGCTTCGACCTACTTGGTGAAGTAATCGATGGCCACTAGAATAAACCTGTGCTCGTTCGATGCTGCTGGCTCAATTGGTCCAATAACATCCATGCCCCAAGCAACAAAGGACCAAGGTGCGAACATTGTATGCAACTCAGATGGCGGAGCATGAATCAGATTACCGTGTACCTGGTATTGATGACATTTGCATACAAAGCTGATGCAATATCGTTCCATGGTGAGCCAATAATACCATGCTCAAAGAATTTTCTTTGCCAAAATATATCCGCTCATATGCAGCCCGCAAACTCCAGAATGAACTTCGGCCATGATGGCTGAAACTTGTTTAGCATCTATGCACCTCATCAATCCAAGATCTGGAGTTCTCTTGTATAAGACTCCCCCGCTCAAGAAAAATCCACTAGCCAAGCGTCGAATCGTTCTCTTTTGATCACCCGTGACCTGTACCAGATACACCCCCATCTTGATGTATTCCCGGATATCATGGAACCAAGGTTCACCATCAAGTTCCTCCTCAACAACATTACAAAAGGCATGCTGATCACGAACTTGAATATGCATAGGGTCAACATAAGCCTATCCGGATGGTATAACATTGACGCCAGAGTAGCCAAGGCTGTTTAACCAAAAAATAGAATTTTAGTCAAAGCTAGAATTTAGAAGAACGCGGGTTACTGATAATCAAAAGAATATGTAGAAGAGAATAATTTGGAATAACCAGAATGTAATCAGGAGAAAAACAAGTGAATCAGAGTGTATTTCAATTGTGTTATGTGTCCTTACAAAAACATTCTCTCCTTTTTATAATGGTTTTTTTGGAGATATGTATATTGCCTTTGTCTTAATAAGGCAATTATGGGTAATAAATAACAATAAAAAAAACGTTACTCAATCATTTATATTAAATATAAATTCTCTAACGTACTCAGTATTTAATGTATGTTAAATACTAAATTTGGACTCTCATGCGTTGTCAGATTCATTTCCTTGATTCTTCTTGATCTTTGAGCTTTAAATGACTTAAACAGGTGCGGGCGCTGAACTATTTGAATAACTGTCCATGCCTCTTTCATCGCCTTCTCTCGTATCTGTTATTGCTTGTGCCTCTTGGCTAATTATAACTCTTTGACCATTTGACTAATCCACGTGTCATGACACGTCACCTCCAATATACAAACTCAATTTTTCCCAATACAGACAATCCCCTCACTTTCCATTTATTTTTAAATTAAATATTTGGGAAGTGGATTTCATTAAAAAGGGAATTTATGTCATCATTAATGCTATGACAACATTGACGCTTCACTTGTCTCTTCTATTAAATGCTCTATACACGTGTCATTCTCCCATCGGTTCTGCAGTTTTGCAGCCTTTTTTCAAGGCTTTTACAGCTCCACTATTCACGAAGAGCTAGTTACCTTTATTATAGGCTTTCCATCATTACACTTCTTGCCTTTGACGGTCGTTTTCTCACATAAATATAACCTTTTTCTCTTGTCCTCTTCTTCATAAAGTGTTATTGAATACTTTATTCCTCGATACTGTTCACTTCTTCCTTAATTCGTCCTTCTTCATCATGTCTTCTTCAAACCCTAATCCTAGAAGAGTTCCTATCTTGGATAACTTCCCCAATGCCCCTGTTAGACATAGAAGGGGTAGGGGTGGTAGACTCCGTAGTTTAGGATCTGCCCATGGCGGCAGTTCTTCTGCTGGTTCTTCTACTCAGAAAATATCTTCTAAGGGTAAAGAAACTTCTTAACCTTTACAAGAACCTTTGATAGAAGAGATAGTTCCTAGCGACTTATCTTTTACCCATGACAGAGAATCACTTCAGAAACAAGTTTCTGAGTTGAGTCGTGCTGGTACCTACCCTACCATGATTACAGAGGTTTTAACCCCCATAGTTTGTAACGACTGTCATTGGAATAATGACTTCCCAATTGTTGTTCCTAATCCAAATCAAAGAATTACTTCTTATATGACTGGTTTTTCTTTCGTTTATACTTATCCCTTTACTCTAGGATTTAAACCAGCCATTGACCTAGTAATTCTTGATTTTTGCCATTTTTTCCAAGTTTGTTTAGCACAAATCGGCCCACTCATTTGGAGAGTTGTGGCTTGCTTAAGACATTTATCAAACAAGGCGGGTGTTGATTTTACTTTCTTCATCTAATTCATCTTTACTCCCCCATGCTCTATTGCATCGGTGTTTTTACCTTAGTAACTAGGAGTAAAAGGGTTTTAGTAAGCCCCGAAGATGATAAGGATTGTTGCTGGTATGCTCGATTCGTTGCTGCCCCCACTATTGGTTTAGTGGGTGAAAAAAATGTTCCTTTTCCCGAGAAATGGAATTTTGCACGTAAGTCTTTTATTCTTCTCGTACCTTTTCTTTCAATTTTGATTTTTTTTTAATTTTCTCTCCCTCTCCTTTTTGTAGCAATTCCCAACTTTTGTGGTTGGGTAGACAAATTACTGAAGGCCGCGCCTATGGAGGCCAGGTCTTGGAAATCTATCTCCAATCAGTACGATTGGAAAGTAAAAACTCATGGTAAGAGTTTTTTTATATTTTCTCGTATGTAAAATCTTCTATTTATTGCCTTAATTTTAATCCTTCTTTTTGTCAGGATTTTAAATTCGATGCGTTCTGCTGAAGCAGTTGCAGCCTCTTGAACCTCTATAGGAACTCAACTCACTTTAAGGAAAGCTCAGGACATATTGGTGAAGAGGGAAACTGCTGAAGAAGATTCCGAGGAGGAAGATGAAGATGACTCTTTGATAAAGAGGAAAAGGGCTAGGAGATGTGTTATGTTCGATGATGAGGCTGAAGTCTCTCCCCGTGCCTCTTCTGCCGAGCCTGTTCATCTCGTCTCTGATGACGATGTTACCCCCCAAGATACTCATGAATCCACCGACCAACTTTTCTCTAGTGGTTTTGATAGTGGTGATCTCGGGCCTGTTTTAGATGAAGTACCTTTATTGACTTGTTCATCACCCGTGCCTGTGATTCCTTCTATACCGGCCCTAGTTACTTCCGTTCCTTCTTCTACTGCACTCACCTCTTCTCCAGCTCCTCCTTTGATTATTCCCCCTCCTATTGTTCATCATACTGAAGTTGGTTCTACGAGCAAAACTACTGCCATGAGGAGCATGACTATTGAAGTCCCCGCCAACAACAGTCTTTTGAGAAAATCTGGTCAGGCAGACGTTTGGTTTGAGCCTTTGATTGACTCAATTGAAAAAGAGAAGATGAATAGCCATAGCTGCTTGACTTTGATGAACGACATTGTTCATGCCACTTTGAAGGTATTTTCCTTCTTTATTTAAAAATTTTCTTTTTCTTTTTACTCTTGGATTCTTACTTTCTTTCTTTATTATTTTGAGGCCAGCCTCATTGGTACAGAGTTGATGGGAAGAATTTCTCTTTTAGAGAAGGTGGCTCGTGACTCTGAGAAAACAATTCTTGAGGCCGAGAAAGTGACTCGTGAAGCTCAACTAGAAGCGGCTAATTGGAAAGGGCAATTTGATAGTGCACAAATTGCTATTGAAGATATGCAAGAGAGTAGGAGTAACCTGGAGCAGCAGGTGCGTGCATTGACTTTGGAATTGGCAGTGGCCAAGGCTTCTTCAACCCAAGCAGAGAAGGACAAAGAAAGCCTTGAGTCTTATTTCTCAGATCGGTTATCTAAGGCAGATGAGGAGATTAAAGAGTTGAAAGCACTTCTGAGTCAAAAGGAGGTTTATGAGAAGGATCTTGCACAGAGCTTGACTCAAACTCAAATGGACTTGAGGGCCTCTACTGATAAAATCCGTGCTTTGGAAAGTTCCAATGCCTCTCTTCAAATCTCCTTCAATTCCACCTTGGCTGAAAATGAAGAACTCAAAAGTGAAATTGTTGTTTGGGAAAGAGACTAAGAGCTTCTCGAGGATAAAATGGCTGTTGAGGTAAGTTGGACTTTTCTGAACTCTCGCTGTGATGCCTTAACCGAGGCTAGCCAAGAGAACTTTAATTAGAGTCAGAATTGGCTAAAGTCATGGAGACTATTGAGAAGGCTCAACAACCACTGGACTTTCCATCTCCCGCAATTGAGGTTCCCGTGGCTGAAGCTCCCGAAACTGATGTAGCCTTGGTTCAAGTTCCTGAAGTTGAAGCTACCGTGGACCAAGCTCCTGAAGGTGAAGCTTCCGTGACTCTTCCTCACTTCATCGAGCCTGCTATTTCAAGTCAAGTTGACACCGTGCTTGTGGCTGCTCCTTCTGATGTTGGCACCGTTACTTCTGATGCTCCTGGCTCCCAGTGACCAGTTTTTATAACTTAACTTGTTTTTTCTTTTTTTTTTCTTTTTGGAAGATAATGATCAAACCCTTAGTTTGTTTTAAGGGTATTTTAGAAGGAAAAGTCCCCAGTTCTTATTATGGGGCATCTATATAAAACAATTTTGATGACTAAGTTTATACTTAGTCTTTAGATTTTAAATATATTAATAAGTTTTTATTACTTCTATTCGTTCTATTCTTGCCTTTTATTTTTAAGGACTTAAAGAATAGCTTGCATTTTTATCCTTTGAAAATGCTCTATGATTAATCTCATGACTTAATAACATGAGTTTTATAAAAGAGGGCCCTTTTATATTTTCGACACTTAATGAAGAAGACGTCTCAACTTTATAATGGTGTTATAATACGATGAAAGGAATAGGAACACACATGTTTTGTTTGAAATAACTTTGACAAGTTAATATTTATGAACCTTGACAAGTTTTTGAATAATACTTTACATGTATTTGGATTACATCTATAGCTTTCTCGTAATTGTTTTTCTTATAACAGATTTTTACAAAAGAAAAATAATACACACAAGGTTTTTCCTTATAACCCGTTTCAGTACATAGTCATTACCCTAACTCTATGTATTAGGAAGGGTTTGAGAAGTGACTCCGTTGTTCTCATGAGAAAGAACACTATGATGAATGCCATAGCTCTTCATTGTCTTAATAGGAAAGAACACTATGATGAATGTTATGAATGTCGTAACTTCGTAACTTTTGCTCTGCACTTGTTTCTTCTAAGCTTGATTTTTTCCTCAAATCTTTGCTTGATTTTTACACATATGTCTGTGTATATTATGTAGTCCCCCAAGTGTTTGAGCGTTGAAGTTTGAAGCCTCGAGCACTTGTTTGTTTCTCTCATCCTGGTCCTTTTCCTGAAAAGGAAAAACATACAGGACTCGGAGGGACGATTATAGATGAAGACTGCATAACCCGTTTTCGTAAAATTATTTATCAGAATAATTGTAACTCTAGGCTAGGAATTTTAGGTTACTCCGTGTGCCTTACAAGTCGTGACTCATCATTAGTACGGGCTAGCTTTGTGCCTATCATCTAAAATCGTTAGTAAAATTAATAATTCAAAAATGAAATTTAAAATAGTTATACCTGACCGTGGGTTTTCCTTAGAAATAGTATCTCTTCAAATGAACACAATTCCAATGTGAAGGCAGTATCTTGCCATCCATTGTTTCCAGTTCATACGCTCCCTTTCCTGCAACATCACTAATTCTGTAGGGTCCTTCCTATATTGGACTTAATTTCCCTGAGTTAGTTACCTTTGTAGATTGAAAGACCTTTTTAAGAACGAAGTCCCCAATTTTGAAGAACTTGAGGCGCGTTTTTCGGTTGTAATATCATTCAATGACTTGCTTTTGTGCTGCCATCCTTATTAATGCAGCTTCTCTTCTTCCCTCGAGTAAATCAAGATTGACCCGCATCTCTTTTCTATTAGACTCCTCCGTTGCCTGCATGAACAGTGTGCTCGGCTCTCCTATCTCAACTGGAATCAAGGCTTCGGCTCCGTAAACCAACGAGAATGGTGTTTCGCCCACACTTGTTTTAGCAGTTGTTCGATATGCCCATAAAACCCCAGGTAATACTTCAGGCCAGTTACCTTTTGCTTCTTGTAAACGCTTTTTCAAATTGTTAATGATAATCTTGTTTGTTTACTCTGCCTACCCATTACCCACTAGATGGTATAGTGTTGATGTAATCCTTTAATTTGCCAACTTTGAAAAAATTCCGTGATCTGAGCTCCAATAAATTGAGGGCCATTATCACATACGATCTCCTTTGTTACGCCGAATCGACATATGATATTTCGTCAAATAAAATCTCTAACTTCCTTTTCTCGTACCTGTTTGAATGCGCCTGCCTTCTACCCATTTAGTAAAATAATCAGTGAGAACAAGCAAAAAATTTACTTGTCCTTTTGCTTGCGATAATGGACCTACGATATCCATTCCCCATTTCATAAATGGCCATGGTGCAATGACCGGATGTAACAATTCCGCAGGTCTATGCATATTGTTACCGTACCTTTGGCATTTATCACATTTGGCCACGAAACTTTCTGCCTCTTCTTCCATTTTAGGCCAATAACCTGCCTTAATCAAGGTTCTTTCCAGTGATCTGCCACCTGTGTGATTCCTGCAATGACCCTCGTGTACTTCTCTCATTACATACTCTGTTTGCGAAGGTCCAAGACATCTTGCTAATGGACCACCGAACATTTTACGATATAAATTGCCTTGTTTTAAGTAGTACCGAGCAGTTTTTCTTCGAAGTGCACAAGCCTTTTTCTTGTCATCAGGAACAGTTCCGTACTGCAAAAAAACAACAATTTCGTTCCTCCAATCCCAAGTTAAATTATTAAAATTTACCTCGTTAACATCAGGATCAAGAACTGAATGAAATAAATGTATCACTGAGGCATTTGCATCGTTTGCCACGTCGGCCGCAGATGCGAGATTAGCTAGGGCGTCTGCTTCAAGATTTTCGTCCCTGGGTATTTGTCTAATTTTCCAATCTTGAAATTGTTTTATCAATTCCCGTGCCTTTTCCAAATACTGATGCATCCTTACTTCCCTGACTATATAAGTCCCCAGCATTTGATTAACTATGAGTTGTGAATCACACTTGATTATAATCTGATTTATGCCAAGTTCCCGTGCCAGTTCTAAACCTGTAATCATAGCCTCATATTCTGCCTCATTGTTAGTTATGGAATGACATTTAATAGCTTGTCGAATGGTTTCACCCGTAGGTGGTACCAATACTATCCCCAAACCTGCTCATCTCACGTTAGATGAGCCATCAGTGAATAAAGTCCAAGTTCCTGGGTTGGCTCCATTGAACACCAGTAGTTCTCTTTCTGCTTCTAACTGTATTCCCTGACTAAAATCAGCCACGAAATCATCTAATACTTGCAATTTTATAGCATTTCTAGGTTGGTATGCAATTTCGTATTCACTTAAATCTATTGCCCACTTAGCTAACCTACCCGATAACTCATGATTATGTAGTATGTTACGTAAAGGGTAGGTAGTTACCACAATGATAGGATGACATTGAAAGTAAGGTCTTAACTTCCTAGATGCCATGATTAACGCAAATGCAAGTTTTTCTAACTGAGGATACCTCGTTTATGCATCTAACAAAGATTTACTTACGTAATAGATAGGTTATTGTTTACCTTGATCTTCTCGG
Source organism: Nicotiana tabacum (assembly GCF_000715075.1). Lineage (NCBI taxonomy): Eukaryota > Viridiplantae > Streptophyta > Magnoliopsida > Solanales > Solanaceae > Nicotiana > Nicotiana tabacum. The sequence goes on along the minus strand of NC_134089.1, from coordinate 162,387,933 downwards.
ACCAGAACAACACTTACTGCCTCCGAAACAGCAAGGTATAGGAGTAGCTTTTCCCCAGCCTTTGGTTTTGCCAACAGAGGCGGATTTGATAAGTACGTTTTCAAATTCCTAAGTGCTTGTTGGCATTCCTCATTCCATTCAAAATGATCCTGCTTTTTAAGAGCTGAGAAGAATTTAAAACACTTCTCTGATGATTTAGAGATGAATCTTCTCAAGGCCGCAATTCTCCCTGTTAATCTTTGAACTTCTTTCTTGTTTGAAAGTATGTCAGGGATTTCTTCAATGGCTTTAATCTGTGCAGGATTTACTTCAATTCCATGGTTAGAAACAAGAAAACCCAAAAACTTGCCTGATGCAACGCCAAATGCACATTTTTCAGGATTTAACTTCATATTATATTTACGCAGAATTGAAAATGTGTCAGACAAGTGTGATATGTGATTTTTTTGAGTGCTGAGTTTTAACAAGCATATCATCTATATATACCTCCATTGTCTTTCCTAAATATTCCTGAAACATTTTGGTAACTAACCTCTAGTACGTTGCACCTGCATTCTTTAGACCAAAGGGCATTACTTTATAACAATAAGTCCCCCTGTCTGTTATGAACGAAGTTTTTTCTTCATCTGCCGGATCCATTTTAATCTGATTATATCCTGAATATGCATCTAGAAAACTTAACAATTCATGACCTGCAGTTGCATCAATCAATTGATCTATGTGTGGTAGTGGAAAAGAATCTTTAGGGCAGGCTTTGTTAAGATCTGTATAATCCACACAAACCCGCCACTTACCATTTTTCTTTGGAACCACAACAGTATTAGCTAACCAGTTAGGATACTTTACCTCTCGAATGGAACCAGTTTTTAGCAATATTTGGACTTCTTCTTGAATCACCTGATTCTTGAAAGTTCTCTGCTTTCTTTTCTTTTGCTTCACAGGAGGATATGACGGATTTTCATTTAGTTTATGAGTCATCACCTCCGGTGGTATTCCTGTCATGTCGGAGTGGGACCAAGCAAAGCAGTCCATGTTAGTTTTCAAAAATTCGATTAACTTACCTTCATTCCTTGGTCAAGATTAGCCCCGACATAGACTTTTTTATCAGGCCACTGAGCAAACAACACGACATGTTCTAATTCCTCTATCGTTGTTTTGATGTCTTTATTCTCTTCTGGTTCTTGAATGGTATCAGGTCTTGAGTCTACATCTATTCGCACTTGTTCAGTTGAGGTCTGTGTTGTGGTGTCCTCAACTGCCTTCTGTGATTGCTATTTGCCTTCATTTCTTGTGCTTGTATCTGCAACGGAATTATTATCCCGCGATGTATGTTGATCTCCGCGAATTTGACAAATTCCCCATGGTGATGGAAATTTGATAACTTGATGCAAGGTTGAAGGAACAACATCCATTTCATGGATCCATGGTCTCCCCAGAATCATGTTGTAAGCCATCTCTATGTCTACTACCTAGAACTTTGTATCTTTGACGACCCCTTCAACAAAAGTGGTGAGTGTTACTTCTCCTTTTGTGACGACACTGGAATTATCGAATCCAGATAAAGTATGCGCCTTTGGTATTACTCCATCTTCAGCTTGCATCTCACGTAGCACTCTTAGCAAAATAATGTTCACGAAACTACCTGGATAAATCAAAACTCGTTTCACATTAGTATCATGCACAATTAAAGATATTAACAGTGCATCGTTTTGAGGGATTAATACGCCATTTGTATTTGCATCATTGAATGTAATATTGCCTTCTTCTAGAACATGCCGCACCTGTTTCCCTTGGGTAATAGTTATTTTGGAAGTTTTGTTAGCCGCAGTATATGACACACCATTAATGTCTTCACCCCCACTTATAACGTTAACAGTTCTTTTGGGAGAAGGTGGCTTTGGAGGCTCCTGCCTGTTCTTTATGTAAGCTTTCTTGCCTTTCTTGCTGAACAACTCTATAATATACCCTTGTTTTAATAAATGATCAACTTCACTTTGTAAAAATTTGCAATTTGCTATTTTATGCCCATGATCATTATGGAACTCGCACCAATGGTCAGGGTTGCGCCTGTTTGGATTCGATCTCATTTCCTTTGGCCATCAAACCTTATATCCCATGCTTTTTAAAACAGCTACGTGCTCGGAGGTGCTGACGTTGAAGTTGTAACCTTCGAATATCGCTTTTAAATTTCTATCATCATCCCGTGACTCATAGTTGTTTTGCTCCTTCCTAAATCTTGATGAAGAACCTGATTCTCTGTTTCTTGATCTGTAATCGTGCCTTTGATTATCCTGTTTTGACCGTGAGTCTTTCCCCGTAGGTCCCATATAAGGCTCGTACCTGTTTTTACCGGGTCTTTTTTCGTTCTCCGCACGTCTTGAACGTGTACCTTCTTCTTTTTGAGATCGAGGAACAATATCTTCCTCAATCCTCAACTTCGTGCTATACTGTTATAAACATTGTTCCACGTTGTAGCCAGGAATTCTCGAAGGCTTTCCTTTAGTCTCCTCGTAGCTTCCGAGCTTTTTTCATTCAAATTGCTTGTGAAAGCTATGGTTGCCCAGTTATCAGGTACACGCGACAACGTCATTCTTTCGCGTTGAAATCTGTCCACGAATTCTCTAAGCAATTCTGAATCTCCTTGCTTAATTTTGAAAATATCCTCCATTCGTTTTTTCCACTTTTTGGGCTCCCGAGTGCGCTTTGATGAAAGAATCTGCAAGCTCAGCAAAAGAATTTATAGAATTTTCAGGTAAAAGGGAATACCACGTTAGTGATCCTTTGGTGAGTGTTTCACCAAATTTCTTGACTAATACCGATTCGATCTCCTGCTTAGTCAGATCATTGCCTTTTACGCCCATTGTGAATGCAGTCACGTGGTCCCGTGGGTCTGTCGTTCCATCATACTTTGGAATATCAGGCATTTTGAACTTTTTTGGAATTGGGAGTGGGGCAGCACTCGGCTTCCAGGGTTGTTGCGAATATCTGTCCATGTCTACCCCTTTGATTATGGGCGACACTCCGGGTATCTGCTCTATGCGTTCACTTTGCTCCTTGAGCTGCTTCTGCAAGGTTAGTACTAAATTTTGTAAATCAGAATTAATTACATTACTTGGTTCTCTCTCCTGCGATTTACTGGGAGTTCTACCGCTGCCTGAGTTAACAAGCCCGGAATGAGGGTTTTCTATAGTGTTATTATTTGGAGAAGGTGTGGGTGTTGCAACTGGTAACTGGTTAACAAGCGCTTCAACAGCTTTGTTGACCTGAGCAGTAATTAACTTTTGCAGAGCTTCATCAACAGCTTCAGCATTTTCAAATTGAGCATACTCGTTTATTTGAGATCCATCGGGAGTACCCTCACGAGATTGCCGTGAAGAGTCCTACAGAGTAGGAACTTGAATGTTAATGTTCTGTGGGCCTCCCTGACTTTGTTGGTTCTCTTGGTTTCCTGGAATGTTGTCATTGTTATTCGACATGATTGATGTAACAAGGAAGGTCAAGTGAAAAGAAAATAGATTATCAGATTTCCGGTAATGGAACCAATTTGTTTAACCAAAAAATAGAATTTTGGTCAAAGCTAGAATTTAGAAGAACACGAGTTACTGATAATCAAAAGAATATATAGAAGAGAATAATTTGGAATAACCAGAATGTAATCAGGAGAAAAACAAGTGAATCGGAGTGTATTTCAATTGTGTTTTGTGTCCTTACAAAAGCATTCTCTCCTTTTTATAATGGTTTTTTGGAGATATGTGTATTGCCTTTGTCTTAATAAGGCAATTATGGGTAATAAATGACAATAAAAGAAACGTTACTCAATCATTTATATTAAATACAAATTCTCTAACGTACTCAGTATTTAATGTATGTTAAATACTGAATTTGGACTCTCATGCGTTGTCAGATTCATTTCCTTGATTCTTCTTGATCTTTGAGCTTTAAATGACTTAAACAGGTGCGGGCGCCGAACTATTTGAATAACTGCCTGTGCCTCTTTCATCACCTTCTCTCGTATCTGTTATTGCTCGTGCCTCTTGGCAAATTATAACTCTTTGACCATTTGACCAATCCACGTGTCATGACACGTCACCTCCAATATACAAACTCAATTTTTCCCAATACAAAGGTGTCGGTAACCTCATTATGGATTCTAGGAATATGCCTGAACTCTACTGATCTGAATTGTTGAGAAAGATCATGCAAAAATTGTCAATACAGTATGATCTTAAAATCCCGGGTCTCCCATTCTCCCTGAATCTGGTGCACCAATAGATCTGAATCTCCCAAAACCAGTTCTTCCTGAATGCCCATGTCTATAGCTAACCTTAAACCTAGAATGCATGTCTCGTACCCAGCCATGTTGTTGGTACAATAGAAATGAAGTTGGGCCGTAACAGGGTAGTGATGCCCTGTTTCAGAAATGAGCACAACCCATATTCTGACACGTTTCATGTTAGTGGCTCCATCAAAGAAAAGTTTCCAACTTGGCTTTTCATCCTGCTCCACCTTGTCGATATACATCACCTCTTTATCAGGAAAATAAGTCCTCAATGGCTCATACTCTTCATCCACCGGGTTCTCGACCAAATGATCGGCCAATACTTGGGCTTTCATCGCGATTCGAGTCACATAGATGATGTCAAACTCTGTGAGCAAATCTGCCACTTTACAAGTCTTCCTGTGGGCATAAGCTTCTGAAAGATATACTTTAGAGGATCCATGTGAGAAATGAAGTAAGTAGTATAGGACGACAAATAATGTTTCAACTTTTGTGCTACCCAAGTCAGGGCGCAACATGTCCTTTCAAGGAGAGTATACTTAACCTCATATGAAGTGAACTTCTTGCTGAGATAGTAACTGGCTTGCTCCTTCTTGCTAGTGATGCCATATTGACCCAACACATAACCAAATGAATTATCCAGGACTGTCAGGTAGAGAATTAAAGGTATTCTAGGCTCCGGCAGGACCAACACAAGTGGGTTTGACAAATAGCCCTTGATCTTATCAAATGCCTACTGGCGCTCATCAGTCCATTTGTTCGCGGTATCCTTATTTAGAAACTTAAAGATGGGCTCACAAGTTGTCGTGAGTTGAGAAATAAACCAGTTGATGTAGTTTAAACGCCCAAGCAAACTCATCACCTCAATCTTATTCTTTGGCAGTGGCAATTCTTGGATGGCTTTGATCTTTGACGAATCCAACTCAATACCTCGCTGACTAACTATGAACCCCAACAGTTTCCCAGACGGAACACCAAATGCACATTTTGCAGGGTTGAGCTTAAGGTTGTACCTACGGAGCCTCTCGAAAAACTTTCTCAAATCCCTGGCATGGTCGGACTGTTTTCTTGACTTTAAAATCACATCATCTACATAGACCTTAATCTCCTTGTGTATCATATAATGAAATACGGTAGTCATTGCCCTCATATAAGTTGACCCAACGTTTTTTCAAACCTAATGGCATTACCCGATAGCAATATGTTCCCCACGGTGTGATGGACGCTGTCTTTTCTGCATCTTCCTCATCCATCAAGATCTGGTAATATCCTGCATAGCAATCCACAAAAGACCCGATCTCATGCTTGGCACAGTTATCAATCAAGATGTGGATATTCGACAATGGGAAGTTATCCTTTGGACTTGCTTTGTTGAGATTGCGGTAATCAACTCACACCCTGATATTACCATCCTTCTTTGGTACTGGCACAACATAAGCTAACCAAGTGGGGTATCGAGTAACCCGAATGACCTTTGCATCCAACTGTTTTGTGATTTCTTCCTTGATCTTCACACTCATGTCAGTCTTAAACTTCCTTAACTTCTACTTGATAGGAAGGAATGCCAGATCAATTGTCAATTTATGAACTACCAAGTCAGTGCTCAAACTCGGCATGTCGTCATATGACCTTGCAAAAATATCTTTATATTCAAACAGTGCTTTGATTATTTCTTCCTTGATTTGTGGTTCCAGGTGTACACTTATCTTATTTTACCTGATATTATCTGGATACCCTAAATTGATTGCTTCAGTTTCATTCAAATTAGGCTTGAGTTTCTCTTCAAAATGATTTAGTTCTTTACTAATTTCCTCAAATGCCGCTTATTCATCATATTCTGTTTCATCATCGCACTCTACTTCTTGGATTATTTTCAGAGTTAGATTGGCTTTTAAGACTTGGCCGAGAATTCGTCATGCATGTCATGCTATTGAAACCAGCATAAAAAGAATTGTACAAAGAAAGACAAAAATGAAACACTATCAGGAGTAATGGAATAAGGGAAATTGCATTTCATTGAAAATAAGGATAGAAGGGTTTGTACATCAAAATAGACGTAAAATAAAAATCTGGATTACAACCCTAGAATAATCCAGATAACAGAAAGGAAAACAAAGCAAACTACCAAAACTCCTTCCGAGTAGGGAGAGGAGTAGCCTTCAAATTGTTAAGCTTTACTTTTGGCCCGATAAACTGCACATCTACTTTGTTGGAACCTTCCCCAATTTCCACCATGTTCACCTCATCAAATAGACTCTAGAACCTTTCAATCAGCTCTTCATCAAAGTCAACCACAGGCTTTGGGACTGCTGACACTGGCCACTTCATGACCCCTGACTTGACGAAGGACCTGAAGAGGCGTGGGATAGGCTTAGGGAGTGACCATGCCTTCTTTTTCAACCTTTTAGCCCTCTTCACCTCCTCCCCTGTGGGCTTAAATCCCAGACCAAACATGCCCAGGTTTTATGTAGAGACACTGCCTGCACGATACCTTATAAAGATGCACCTAGACCTTTGCCTGGCACAAAATCATTCTTCAGCATTTCAGTTGCTACCGTAACGGATGCGGAGGCTAACTTTGGACCTGGAATACACTCCCCCTCCGGAATCTTCTCAACTGACACTGCTTCGAAAACATGGTAGACCCAAGTCCCCTTATCGTCTTCGGCCTCAATAAATGGGACAGATGTATCATTGTAAGCAATAAGTTCTCATCACCATTCATAACGATTTACTGTCTGTCCCACTCGAACTTTACCATCTGGTGCAGAGAAGACGGGACTGCCTTGGCAATATGTATCCAGGGCCTGGCCAATAGCAAATTGTAGGAGACAGCCATATCTAGTACCTAGAAGTCCATGGTAAATTCAACTGGTCCTATTGTCAATTCGAGCACGATATCGCCAACAGAATTTTTCCCCCTCCGTCAAAACCGTAAACACATATACTGTTCTTGTGGATCCTTTCAGTATCAATTTTCAACTTTTGTAGAGTGGAGAGAGGGAAATTATTTGCGCTGGACCCATTATCAACTAGCACCTTTGTGACCACAGAATCCTCGCATTTCACTGAGAGATAAAGAGCTTGATTGTGCTCTGTACCCTCCAAAGGCAGCTCGTCATCCGAGAAAGTGATCCTGTTTGCCTCGAATATCTTGTTGGAAATCTTCTCCAAATGATTCATTGTGATCTTATCAGGGACATGAGCCTCATTCAAAATCTTTATGAGGGCCCGATGGTGCTCGTCTGAATGTATCAACAATGATAGAAGAGAAATCTGAGTGGGGGTCTTCCTCAGTTGTTCCACGATGGAGTAATCTTGCACCTTCATTTTTCTCAAAAGTTTTTCTGCCTCCTCTTCGGTGACAGGCTTCTTCACTAGAATTGGATTATATTTGAGCGGTTTATCTTTCCTTAATTCCACTGGGGCAAAGCATCTTCCCGAACGAGTCATCCCTGGGTTTCATTAACTTCCACTTCCATTTCTTTCCCTTTATAAGTTACTATCATTCGCTTGTAATTCCATGGAACATCCTTCGTGTTATCTATCGGCAGTTGGGTCATGGGTTTAATAATAACAGGGGCAATAAGAGCCCCTTCCACGATTATGACAGGCTTACTTGCTACCCCTGGCACGACCACTTTCGGCTTTCCTTGCTTTGTTTCCACATCATCTGGGAACCCTTTCACGCCTACTACAAGCGGCTTAACATCAAGCTTGCTTAGCTTGTCTGTCAGCCCTTCAACTGTCGAAGATGTTACATTTGTAACAACTAGAGTTTTGACTGAATTACTTTCACTGGAACAGGTCATCATGACGGACTTCGAAGGCTTCTCGGGATCCTCATCCTTATACACTATCTCAATAATATGTGTTTTGGCATGAGCTGGCAATGAATTTAAATTGATGTTTGGCGCTTTCGGGCTTTGGACCACAATTTGGTTTGTATCAATAAGCTCCTGATGGCGCTCTTCAAATGCCAACACTTTTCTATGTCGTTCCCCGAAACATCAGAACAATATGCACATCTGAGGGAATAATCCAGGTTCTTAGGAGGGGGATTTGGTAATTTTGGCTCAATCAGCCTTAGAACATCCAACTGCCTCAAACTCTGAAACAGACTGGCGTAAGACTCTCCAAGGTGGGGTAAAAGTTTGTTTCCACTGTTGCCTTTCCCTTTTATACTCCGACCTGGGTCAAAAGCTGGGACCATAGGGTTTCAGTATGTTTGTGGAGGTGGGTAAGGGTTTTGTGGATCTGGGGCACTCCATTGCAGGTAAGGAGGGGGTTAAACATATGACTGTGCGTGGTGGACGTGGTATTGGGGTGGTTTGACTGAATATTGAGGGTCTTGTGGTAGGAAGTAGTGTTGGGTGGATTATATGGAGCTTGGGTGTAGGTTTGAGGTTGAGGTCGAGGCTGGGTGTAATGGTGCGGTGAACCCTTTGGGCCATGCCACGATCCTGAGATGACCATAGAAACATCTTCTTTCTTCTTTTTCCCTAACACGCCCCCGGTGCCATTTTGGATCGATTGTGTGGTTGCTTTGATGGCAGAGTAGCTCACGATATTGCTTGATTTGAGACCTTCCTCTACCATTCTTCCCATCTTCACCACTTCATTGAAAGACTTACCTATGGTCAAGATCAGATGACCAAAGTAAGTAGGCTCCAAGGTCTGAAGAAAGTAATCCACCATTTCATCTTCCTTCATTGGAGGGTCGACTCGTGCCGCCTGTTCTTTCCACCGGAAACCATACTCCCTGAAGCTCGACTGGACTTTTTCTCTATTAGTCAAGGATAGGCGATCTGGGACAATTTCTATATTGTACTGAAAATGCCGAGCGAAAGCCTGAGCCAAGTCATCCCAAGTGTCCCACCTGTTGTTGTCCTGGCAGGTGTACCATTCCAACGCCGCACCACTCAAACTTTGACTAAAATATGCCATTAACAAGTCATCTTTCCCCCCAGCGCCCCTCATTTTGCTGCAAAATCCTCTTAAGTGTGCCACAAGGTCTCCATGCCCGTCGTACAAGTCAAATTTGGGCATTTTGAATCCGGCAGGTAGCTGGACATTGGGAAACAAGCACAGATCATTATATGCCACACTCACTTGGCCACCTAACCCTTGCATATTACTCAGCGACTGCTTCAAGCTCTTTACCTTCCTAAACATCTCCTCTTGCTCCGTGTTTTTAGATGGCTTCTCAGTTTCGATAGGAAGTTCAAAGTGAGGAGTGTAGGAGTAGTGATCTGGGACTTTGAAAGTGGAATCTGGGGCATAGTACTGGCTATCTTGGGCTTGGAATGCCGGCTCACTAGAAGATCGATGGAGGGTAGCTTGCAGAGGTGCTATAAAGACAGGGGTAGCTGGCGGAGTAGGGTATATGGTTGCTTTGGCTGGTAGAGTTTGGATAGTTTGAGAAGTGGTGCCAGGATAGTTGTGGTAAGGGATGAAGCTTGGTGCATGTTGCGGGGATAGATCAACAATGGTGAGATCTTGAGATTGAGGTAGTGGTGGGATGAAAGCAGGGTTGGCAGGGTATGACGGTGGAGGATGCCCCTTAATCCGTGCCTGGTACATCTCGACCATTTGGTGCTTCAGCTTATGTACCTCTTCTTTCAAACCAGACTCAGATATCTCCATCTCTCCCGGCGGGTCAATAACATTCGCGTCCAATTCTTTTCTAGCCATGATTGCCTTGTGTTTAGACGTGATATTATATGGGTGGCTTTCCAGAATGCCGAACAAACTAACCACCTTCCTGAACTCAAGGAAAACAACAAACTTGTTAGTGTTTAAGAGTTTAACAGATAGACAATCGCATGTTTGGGATGCTATGCACCTAAACAGTTAAATACTTCTATCGTGTATTTGAACGGTTGCAGCATCATCCCGGCTTTAACTAACTCTTTTCACTTTGCATTTTTCTTTCCTTTCACTCCTGCCTTCCTTTAGTCACTATTGATTTTCTCACTTGGTTCATGCTTTCTTTATTATTTTTCGTGCTCTCTTTTATTTTTCTTGTTTTGTCACTCTTTCTTTCCACTCAGTTTGTTTCTTTCCTCTTTTCATTTTATGGTTATGATCGAATCCTATGGGATGACCTACGTTTTATGACACTGCATGAATTCATTACATAGTTTAGGAAGATCGGGAATAAAGAAAATAAATTAACTCTCTTTTTTTGGATATTTGAAATTTTATTTTTTTCTTTTTTTTTAAACTTTCGAAAGAAAGACTTATAAAGAAAAAGAAAACATTTTTGGATTTCGATTTTTGTTTTTAAATATTTTTTGAATTTCAATTTTTTTATTTTGGAATTTTGAAAGAAAAATTTCTAAAGAAGAAAAGAAATATTTTTGATTTCTGGACTTTTATTTTGAATTTATGACAGAAAGACTTCTAAAGAAAAAGAAAATCTTTTTGAATCTTGAATTTTCTTTTCAGTTTTTGAAAGAAGAATGAAAATATTTTTGGATTTTGAGAAGAAATTAAAAGAACATATTTTTGGATTTTTTAAAAATTGGGGTCTAAAAGATAGACTTTCTACGCAGAGAAGTAAAGAAAAATATTTTTGGATTTTTTAAAAAAATTATGGGCCGGAACCGATGAGGTTTGCCTACGTATCTCACATCCGGTGAAAATCAGACCCGCGTAGTTCAGCCAGTTTTGACGCAACAAGAAAGTATGACTTATTTTGAAATGACCTTTTCTTTTTTTTTTTAAAAAAAAAATTCAGTAGAGTTTTAGGATATTTTGAGCACCAGGGTTTTGGAAACGGATGATTTTCTCTCTCCTACCTCAATCTTGATTTTTCTTGACTTTTTTGCTCTATTCTAAAATTCGGTCAACATGCAGGCCTAAGCAAATAAATGTACAAGTAGCACTTAAAAAATGCATTAGGATTGTCTAGACAGACTCAATCCTTGTGTTGAGTCCCCAAAGTCAAATGCACGTGATGCAAATATGCGTTCCTACTAGGGATCCAACATGAGGTTATGTTATTCTAGGTTTAAAACCAGGGTTTATTGTTCTAGACCTGGCTTACCCGAGCGGACAACTCGAGCCGAGAGGGTAGTGTATCGGGAATACAGAAGTTTCACCGGCTTTACAACTTGTCGGAACCTTGTTCTAAAATTAGGATATGACTCTAACAGAAAAGAAGTCATGCGAAGCGCACACTCCCCAGATGATTTAGAAGACTCAGACAGAAAAGGGGTTTCGTAATAGTTTATATGCAACTCAAACAATATCAAAGTGGTAAAAAGCGGTATTTAGCATGTTAGGCTTAAACACGTAAAAATCAGATAGTAAACAAAAGTCAACTATAACAGTTATTCTAAGCTCGAATTCTAAACCCTGAACCAGAGAGTCTGGGTTCATTCCCCAGCAGAGTCACCAGAGATGTCACACCTCCTTTTTTCGGAAGGGAATATAAAGGAATTTTTCTAATTAAAGTGATAATAATCAAAACAGAATTATTTATTCAAATTCAAAGTCGCCACTTGGGATAGTTTATAGTGTCCCAAGTCACCAGTTTAAAATCTCGATCGAGGAAGTTGGCTCTATTTATGGTCTGCAAACACAGAAATTCGGGTAAGGAATTTTGTTAACCCGAGAGAAGGTATTAGGCATTCCCGGGTTCTGTGGTTTTAGCACGATCACTCAACTATTATTAATTGGCCTAATTACCTAATTAATTATATATTTAGAACCTATCGTGCATTTCTAACTTTCTAACCACTGTTAATGTTTTTAGGAAAATTCATGATCATCGTACACTTGTCTATTCTGGAAAACACATCGCAAACCACGCTACATGAAATGCACCCGCGGTTCACGGCATGTTTATTTTATTTAACACTGTTAGAGGTTATGATCGGATCACATGAAATGTGCACCCGAATTTTGGAAATTATGTATCACAACTACGTCACGGGAACCGTACCCGTAGCTATGATGATTTATTATAGCGCGCCTAAAGTAAACTATGAGTATTCATATTTAAAACTAATTCAACATTCAATGAAGGCTACTAATTATAAATATGCGTTGGACGCTTAAGCATTTAATTTTTTGGTAAAAATTGGATGAGCAACAAGCCTAGTACATTGTCTGAAGCAAATCGTTAAAGAAAATATAGTTGGTGTTGGCTGGGCTCGAAATTGAGCCCAGAAATGAAAGCAAAGGAAAAATGGAGGAGTTTCACCAGACAGCCTTATTTGGACCATCACCAGGCCCAATTACTTTTTAAAGAAAAACCTTCAGCATTAAAGCCTGCTCAGGCTTAATTTATCCTAATTCACTTGTAACCAAATATTTGCGCAAATCCTAAAAAAACCAAAGTGCTAAACGCCTACATTATAGGCCTTAACTCATTATCATGCATTTAGTCATAACAAAATAAGATTAAACCTTAAACTAATCATAAATCACCTTAAACTCAAATATACAATCACCTTAACAGTGCTGAAATTAGTAACAATTTAGCTGAATGTACTCAGCAACCAAGCACTGCATTTCGAACATGTAGCATAATAACCATCATTCTCTAATAAACGCCCAAAAATGCTACTGGGTTATCAACTATCTCGACCTTTGAACAATACATGGAACATATAAGCTAATTTAAACATTCATATGTGAAGCTCCTAACTAGGCGATTGACTATCAAACAGATCTAGAATACTCAAACAAAGCTGAGAACAAAAATTACAAAAAAAAAAAGAAACTAAATAACTTGAGTACATCATATGTAAGGAAAAGACTGAAGTTTAACATTAAGCAACAATCTTCAGGTCACAAATATATCTTTGAAAGAAAGAACATGATTGCACTCCACTTGTTATTCAAGGCTCAACGAATACCTGGTTACAAGGAGCAAAAAAAGATAAGGAATCCTTGAGAACAAAGAAAGCAGCAAAAAATCAGTAGAAATCAGCAACAAGAAACAACAATGCACACAACTTCACACTCAATCCATGTTTAGATTTATAAAACCAGAAATTTGTTCTAGCTTTTTTCTTTTGAAATTAGAAATTGGATCAGCTATTAATGGAACAGTAGAGCTGAACTTTTTTAGGGTGTTTTAGGGTCTGAAAATCTATCTAATGAGTGAGGAAAATGTTCTATTTATAGCTACTAAATATGCCATGTGCTGAAAAGAATAAAAGAATTATTCCCTTTAGCCCCCACCCCCTAAATTTCAGGGAAAAAGAATCTTTTATAACTTAAATTGGGCAGTTGTTGGACAACTGCCCTTATTCAGATATTTTCACATGTTCTTTATCAATTCTAGATGGCTGATACACTTTTAGAACCTTCCCCTTAGGTCTGGGCCAACTGTCCTGGCCAAATGGCCCAAGAGAGGCCCAAGTCATGGCCAAACCCAGGCCTTGACTGATCAAGCCTTTATTGGCCAAACCAGAACCGAACATGAAAGTAAAAAACTATTACAAATTACCCCAGCAAATCATTTGAACATTCTGAAATTAATTAGTACCCAACCACTAACAACTAAATTCAATTAAATGGCAATAAACCTAAGAGATATGCAAATCAGTTAATAACTAGTTAATTTAGCTCGATTAACTTAAAACCTACACAATTGACCAATTAGAATCACTGACCTTAAACAAACTAAAAACTAATTCAAACAAGTAAATAATAAGAACTAATTCAAACAAGTAAATAAAGAAAGGAAAAGAAAGAGGAAGGGTAGTGGTTTTGGCCGGAATGAATTGACGACTGAAGCGACTCAACAAATGATGAAGGCGACGAACTTTGCTGGGCATCAGTAGTCTTGGTAAGAAACCGACGACTCTAGAAATAAACCAAAACTAACGTTAAGCAATTGTTCTTAACACAAGTCTCGAGTCAAATCGAGCCTTGGCAGCATAAAAATCAGAGTTAGGAACGGATTAGGGTTTTTTTTTCACAATTTCAGATTTGAAATTAAGGAATAGGTGGGGATTCTGGGGAAACTAATGATAGATTTGTGCCGGGGGGGGGGGTATGGGAATATAGGGTGAAAATATGGGGATGTTTGGAGACAGGCCGCTGCCGTAGGGCAATTTTCGGCGGCGGCAACGGTTGGGGTGAGAGAGAAATGAGGGAGATGAGTAGTGGGTGAGTTCTCTAGGGTTTGGGGGGGGTCTGTCTTTCGGACAGATATAAGGGAGGTGGGGGATCAGTTCTCATCCGTCCGATCAAACAAAATCAACGGCTCAGATTTAAGTATAATGAAACGACGTCGTTGGGGTTTTAGGTGGGGAGTGGACCGGGTAAGGGTATTTGGGCTTGGCAGATTGGGAAGAGAAATTGGGTAGTGGGAAACACAAACCAGCCCAACTGTTAAGGTAGCCCCACCCCTTTCGTTTCTTGGTTTATTTAACTTCTAAAATTAGACTAAAAACCTAAACTAAATCCTAAATAAATCTAATATGTAAATCAAAGATACTTATCTATTTTCAACACTTAAAATAATTAATTAACCTAAAATTAATGAAAAAATTACTAATTTGCAATTAAACTAAAGTGCAAAAATGAACCAATATTTTTTGATTTTTTGTTTATATATTTACTGCAATTGAGACCTAAAATGCAATGCATGATGTTTTTTTGTATTTGTATTTTTATTTTAAATAATTAAATATGCAATTAAATGCAACCAACAAATACCATGATATTCCTGAAAATTCTACAAACATTAAAATAAAGTGAGAAAAATCTACTTGTGATCTTGTCGGAATATTTTTTATCGGGCAAAAATCACGTGCTCACAATTAGTATTTGTGATTATGTTTAAAGAGAGTTTTTGAAATTTGAGATTCCAATCTCGACTTAGAAAACATTATTATGGTGTTTTTCTTCTTTGTCCCCTGTTAAAACAGATGGTGATTTTTGCTTTGTGGACACAAACTATCACTAACATCTGTATAATCAGTTAGCTATTCCAACTAAACCAAAACATTAGCATCCTAAATATATTGCTATGACACTAACAAATAAACTACATATTAAAAACTAAAACAGAAATATTTTTTTAAAAAAAAAATAAAAGAAAGAATTAGGAAAATGAAGTAAATAATGATAACACATACTTTTTATTTTCCATCCGGTATTCGGTACCCGTATTAGAGCCCGATTATATCTGAATCGCACCGTATAGCCCCAAGGGGGGGGGGAGGGAGGAGGGAAGCGCTCCCTACCAAGAACTTTTATAACACATACTTTGACTCCTTGTCCATGTTGCTATTTTGGTTCTCTCTTTTTATTTTTTCCTTTTACTTCCTTCTTCCATTCCACTCTTTCGTTATTTTTCTTTCCATTTTTCATCTCAGGCCTTTACCTTCTCTCCTCTGCAACAATAATGAAACAACATTTCCTCTCAAATCTCTCCTAATTCAGATTGTTTCTTTCTCCAAATAATTCTTCTTTCCTTATGGACACTCTCGGTACTCTTCAATTAAATTCCTTAATCAATTTAGAAATATTGTTCGATATCTCTCTGTAAGAAAAATTATAGTGAGACAGCTTTCGAGAAAGATTTTTACGTACTTTGGTACAAAATTGTTGCAACTTGACCCTACTCATTACACACATCACCTTTAAGACAACCATATATCTCTTTCTCTTCTCTAAAAAAAACTGCACTTGATAGGAGCAGACAAAATTGTGGAGATGCCCCATACTTGTTGGCCACAAGAAACTTTAACATTCTATGGACTACTGTCGTAAGAACTAATATATCCAATATTACTCCTACAATCATGTAGACAGAAGAAAGCACAAGGAGCAGTAAACAAAATGAGAAAACAAAATGTACAACATTCTCTGACTCGATGGAAGTTTGCACTTAAATATCCTCTTTCAGCATCAATGATTTTCAGTATTCTCAGCATAGCATGCACAACTTTAAAAAGGCTAATGTAGATCATATACTAATGGTTACATTCTCAATTAATAGCACATTGATTACACAAAGAAATTGTGTCTTTTGGCTTCTGATGAAACATAATAACGGTATTTTTAATATTGAGTCTCTTGAGTGTGCCTTTTTGGTTGTGACTCACTTATTATGGAGGTGCGATTAAGATTTTCTTTTTCGAAATGGTGTCTTTCCCTTGCAATTAAAATGTGATTTTCTTAAATTTAATGGGAGGAAAAAGCTCAAAAAATTGAGAAATTAGATAAATGCTTTTCCGGTCAATGAGAGATGCCACATCATCTTGTCAAGTCCCTCCTTTATATATATATATATATATATATATATATATATATATATATATATATATATATAAAAGATGAGTTGACACCTCTCTTTGGCCAAGGATCCTATTTATCTATTTTATCCTTTTTTTGGATTTTTCTCATTCTTTCCCAGTTTCATACTCTTTTATGCTTTCAATGTGGTATTAGAGGAGTCTAAAGCCGTTTCTGTTCTCTAATTAAATTTTTCTAATTATACCTCCCACTCTTTCTCTTCTTCTACAGAGGTTACGCTTTGTATGGAAAAGACATTGAAATATTTAAAGACCCTAAAATACTTAATCTTCTTCGTAAATATATTTGAGATAAGAGAATAAAATTTTCATGCATATACATAAAGCAATTATTTGCAAAAGTTGATAAAATCACAAACATAAATATTTTTCCCTCGTGCTCCAACACTTTCTATATTACTAATTTCACATTAACAACATTCATTATATGAATAGAAACAAAATATAGTTGTGTTAAAATTACAACGATTTATCCTTTTATACAAAAGTACAACAAAATTGTGTTTGTGTATCAACTTTAAAAATATACATAAAAAAGAAAGGATCCCACAGTCAACAAACATTACAACAATATGCACTTTAAATACAAAAGCACATAGTAACAAAATTGTATTTGTGCATTATTTTAGAAATATTATACATATATAAATAAAGAAAGGATCCAACAATCCGCAAATATTTAGGTAGCAAACTGTTTTAACTGCCAATGAATCCTAATTTCTCTCCCTGTGTAGTATGACATACTCGAAGCAGGTGCTGAAAAAATTTATCCTCAACAGGAGTTTTGCTTATGTCAAAGAAATTTGAAGATGAGTGCCGAAATTTTGGTCAATATTCTGCAATTTAAATTCATAAAGCTCATCTTAATCTTGTTATTATGGCATTTCAATAAAACTTCTTGCATGATCTTCAAAATTTCAGAAAGATTTTTTTATTTTAAAAAAAAATGGATAGTAATATTCATAAGATTTACCTAAATTGAGAACTTTGAATATATGAATGCATTCATCAAGATCCGTTTTAGCGCCACATACCTTTCTTGGACATAGCATCAAAACAAGCTTCCACTAAAAAAAACTTTATTAATTCTTGAATAGACATTAGTTTTCTCACCAAATTTTGATTTATGTTTCTTGATCTAGCTAGTGAATTTATATAGGCATATATGAGAGAATACAAAATGGTGCCATAAATTAACATATTAAATAATATTTGAGAGTTATGGACATAATAATCAACAAAATTTAGTAACGGATTATAGGAGAGCGGAAGTTTGAAAGAGCATAAATATATATTAAGAAGTCCAATAAAGACACAATCATGGGAAGAAAAAGTTGACTTTGTAGTTAAAGAATTAATTTTGGACTATTAATTAAAAATAAGATAAATAAAAAATGAGGAAGCAAAGCCAAAAGAAAAGAGATAAAAAAAGATAAATGAGTTTCTTAGCCAACGTCGTCTTCTTTTCTCTCTCAATACATTCATAAACTAATGTTGCCTAATAAATTTACTCGTGATAATAGTCATAAATTTTTATTTATATTTAAGGCATACATGCAGAAACAAATTACAACGATATGTATAAGAAAAAAATATATATGAAACAAAGACACAAAAATAGAATGAGATAATTATAGTTTTATAATGTCAGAATACATTTAGAATGTGTAACGCAAGACCTCTTGCCTAACTTTCTTATTTAAATGTTCTAAATAAAAATTTGCTCGCACTTTGTGGTTGCATGAAGAATTAAAGTGTCACGACCCAAACCCCGAACCCGATCGTGATGACGCCTTTCATGAAGACAAGGCCAACCAGTTATACCTAATTCGCTTTTCAAAACAGTTAATCAACATAAAGACAGTCTAAACATGATTAATAATACCAAACAGCGGAAAATATCGATAACAATGCGGAAATATACCCAACACAGCCCTAACCGGGGTGCCATAAGTCACGAGCATCTACTAGGTATAAATACAACTAAAGGCCTGAAGTGTACAAATATGGACTAATGAAATGAAGAGAGAAGAGCAATGCTGCGAACGCCGGTAGCTACCTTGCTAAACTCCGATGACCCTGCCTCCGATCAGCCAAAACCCGCTATCAGGTATATAAATACCTGAATCTACACGCAAGGTTTAGGAAGTAAAGTGAGTACTCCAACTCAGTGAGTAACAAATGTAAATAAAGACTGAAAGGAAGAAATCACGTAAAACATATCAAGATATTGTATAGAAGCAGTTCAAAACCAGTAAGAAAGCAGTGAAGCTGTGAAATCTCTTAAAACCTCTTAGCTCAGTTTAAACTTCTTTGAAAATGAATTTCCAACGGTTACGCAAATGAATGCAAAATAGTTAGTGCAGATACGCACAAAAATTCGCCCCTCGGGCACAAATTCCATAGTTTAACAGGTAAAAGACAAGTAAACATGAAAGATAAACACATGAAGGTTCGCCCCTCGAGCACAATGTCAACAACTCCGCCCCTTAGGCAATATCTCAGAACAATAGCAGCCCCTCGGGCAATCACATAGAACACTATCAGCCCCTCGGGCAAATCTCATAGAACAATACCAGCTCCTTGGGGCTATCACATAGAACAATATCAGCCCCTCGGGCTATATCTCACATCACAATGGGTACCCGTACTCACTGGGAGTGTATAGACTCCGGGAGGGTCCCCTTACGGCCCAAGCTCAATATCAAGCTATCTCATGGCATCAAATCTAGGCTATCGGCCTCATATCAGTCAAGCCACCTCGTGGCGTATAAATCTCAGGCCCTCGGCGTCATAAACAATATCAACAAGCCACCTCGTGGCGTACATATCTCAGACCCTCAGCCTTAAATCAATATCAGTATCTCACTGCTGCGGTGTGCAGCCCGACCCAAAAGTATCCTCACAATACAGGCCCTCGGCCTTACCCAGTCAAAAATCACATAAGCCACTCGGGTAATAGTAAAACATGATGCTCAGCCCAAAATATTTTTGAATATCATATCAAGTGTTAAAGCAAAATAAACTTGGCTGGCTTTGAAAATAGTGGAAAATAACAAGACTGAGTTCAAGTATAAAGTCAAAACAGTGAGAAAATATCAACAAAAATCCCCGAAGGGTTCAAATAGCTGGCACTGGGTCCAAATATGGCATTCAATCCAAATAACGATGATAGCAAAGAGTTTTTAGTCAAATACGCGGTAAAATCATTAATCGGGACGGACCAAGTCACAATCCCCAATAGTACACAACCCCACGCCCATCATCCAGCATGTGTCTCACCTTAATATAGCACAACAATGTGCAATCCGGGGTTTCAAACCCTCAGAGCATCATTTATAATCATTACTCACCTCAATCCGGTTCAAACTCTAACCCGCGATGCCTCACCCACGCGAATCGACCTCTGGATGCTCCAAATCTAGCCACAATAAGAACGAATACGTCACAATATGCCAAGGGAACAAAGCCCAAACGAAAACAATCAAAAATACCAAAAATTCCGAAATTAGCAAAATTTGAGCCCCGGGCCCACTTCTCGAAACTCAAACATTTTCACATCAACGGGTTCCTTATCCTCCCACGATTTCATACATATCAAAACTTCTCAAATCCGACCGCAAATAGTCCTCCAAATCCCCAATAAAAAAGTTCAAAATCCCAAGCCCTAGTTATTCCATTTTAAGCTTAAGTTTCCATGATTTTCTAGGTAGATTTCACAATAGAATCAAGTTTTAGGTCCGAAATTCTTACCTCCAATCGATTTTCCTTGAATCCCTCTTTAAACTCCTTCAAGAATCTCCAAAAAATGAGCAGCTATGGGTGAAAATAGACCCAAAATCGCAGACAAGACGGCTTAAAACATTCTGCCCATGCCTAACCTTCCTCCATCACGATCGCGACACTACCCTCGCGATCGCGAAGAACAAATCTTCCCAAAAATTGCACTACGCGAACGCGATAAGGCCTACGTGAACACGATGCTTCTTTCTCCTACACATTCGCGAACGCGTTCATCCCTACGCGAACACGATGAACAATTGACCTGGAACGCATCTGACCCCACTTCCTCTACGCGATCGCGAATGCTCTCCCGCGAGCGCGGTACACTGCATCCCAGCCCTCCGCGAACGCAAAGCCCCTATCGTGAATGCGAAGGCTTAATTCATGGCTTTCCTAAATCCTTCTACGCGATCGCGATACACCCTACACGATCGCGAAGGGCAATTTCTCTGCAACCTGAACCTGCATTTTCTGCAATCTTTTAAGGCACAAAATGGTCCGATTGACCATCCGAAACACACCCGAGGCCCCCGGGACCTCAACCAAAGGCACTAACACATCCTAAAACCTTATTCAAACTTGTTCCAATCATCAAAACACCTCAAACAACATCAAATCATCCAAAATACATCGGATTCAAGCCAAACTTTCTAAAATCTTTTGAATTACGCTTTTGATAAAAAACCTAACCAAACCACGTCCGAACGACCTAAAATTTTTCACACACATCCCAAATGACACAACGAAACTACTGCAACTTTTGAAATTTCATTCCGACCTCTATATCAAAATCTCACCTAT
Source organism: Nicotiana tabacum (assembly GCF_000715075.1). Lineage (NCBI taxonomy): Eukaryota > Viridiplantae > Streptophyta > Magnoliopsida > Solanales > Solanaceae > Nicotiana > Nicotiana tabacum. The sequence goes on along the minus strand of NC_134089.1, from coordinate 162,366,783 downwards.
CAACCGGAAAACGCTAAAATCTCAATTTCGCCAATTCCAGCCTAAACCTTCCACGGACTTCCAAAAAGCATTCCGATCGTGTTCCTAAGTCCCAAATCACCTAACGGAGCTAACAAAATCATAAAAATTCCGATCCGAGATCATATACATACAAGTCAAAATCTTGGTCAAAACTTTCAAATTTAAAGCTTTAAACTGAGAACTGTTCTCCCAATTTCATTCCGATTACCCTGAAAACCAAAACCAACGATTTATATAAGTCATAATGCATCACACGAGGCAAGTCATGCCCGAGAACTGGAGATCACAGTGCAAAAGCTCAAAACGACCGGTCGGGTCGTTACATCCTCCCCCACTTAAGCATACGTTCGTCCTCGAACGTGCCCAGAGTTGTTCCAAAAGCTAGCCAATTGCTGAATAACCTTAACATGCATATACCCGGGGTGATCCCACGTCACCCTATCTCATATAGGTCTGATAACACAATATGACTGAAATTCCGCAATCCATCCTAGTCCATAAACCATAGAACTACATTTCTGCCTCTAAAATCATCAATACGATCAGAATCTCACATTTATACTGTGAATAAGTCCAAACAAGCTGTAACAAACCATATCTGCTATCTCAGATGCAATCACATGATATACCACGTAACTCAAACACTAGCAACGATAACTTCTAATCACAACAGCTGCACATAACAACCAAATACCGATAGAAAATCTCTTATCAACTAAAGTCTTATTCTACCACTTCCATATACTGCCAATGATAAATGAAACACGCAATAAACCATAGCCATTTCTCAGATCAACCATTCATAAGGCCACTTCTCCTTTGGCAAGGACCATAGCAAATTTCTGAGCCGAACCTTGATATTATCCTTCAAACATGTTGAAATCGAATCCGTTTGTATTCATTAAAGACCCCAACGATCTCATCTAATCCAACACAATTACTCTGGTGACATGACACATCAATACAGACTAAAGCCACAACTTGCATAGTCCACGCACTAATAAGCAACAATCTGAACATACTCACATCATGAAACTGATTCAAATGAAAGAGCTGAACCTCAAGCTCACCAGTACCACCACAACACAACGCTGAGAACCCGTCTCTCATCATAAGAACAGAATACACAAATCTAGCCCACAAGGTCATATCTTCACATCACTCCGCCGTGATGCGCGATCCTATCCACACTATTCCACATGAACCACCTCAAGTCACTATGCTTGAAATCGACAACTACGCACAATTTGATGTCTGGAGCCAAAGAAAATCATCATACCCACGGTAAAGCAAATAACCTACACCATACAAACCTGAAAGGACATAACCGATACGCCATTTACCGAGCAACACCCAATACTCTTCCCGCTCGACTTCCACTATGAAACCCCAATAGAACCGCACCATATGTGCCTATAACCAACAACTCATAACGCCTCGCGACACAGAAGGGTAACTCATAGATCTTCCCAAATTACTAATAAACTCAATAATAATCGAATTAACACATCCGTCAACAATACAATCCGGAGCCAACCGAGCCAACTAAAGTTAGAACACGCATCCACATTGGCCTGCCAACGAAACCCCTTTATCAAGGAAACCCTGAAGCCGCTCCTTCAACCCCTTTAACTCTGCCGGTACCATACCATACACGGTGCCCGACATCAAATCAATACCGAAATCAACAACCTTGCCCGGCGGCATGCCCGACCACAAGAAACACATCCCAAAAGTCCCTCACCACCGGAACTGAATCAATGATAGAAGCCTCTACACTGACATCCATCACGAAACCCCAACTAAGAAAGGCAATCCTTCCCAGCCGTCCGCTGGGTCTTTGAGATATAAAACCACTCCACTAGGACATAATCCGTCGAACACCGCCACTTCCGGCATAGCCAACAGTGCTGCCTTAGCGTAATAGTCCAGAATGACATAACACGGAGACAACCGGTCTGAACCCGATATCACATCCAAAATCTAACATACCAAGCAACAAAAGATCCGCTTGGGTCTCCATACCTTGACAGTTACTAAACAGTGCCGATACACGAGTCCCACAACCACCATATAGCCTGAGCATGAGAACTCCTAGTCTCCAACTCCATATAGCACACAAATCACCATACCTGATTCCAAATTCCGCCGTCCGGATACAAACCACATCTCAAATACCCAATCATTCCACGAAAGATACTCTAAAATTCCCCTATGCCACCGAGCAAACTCGAATATCAGCAGTTGATCTAACAAGAAAGCACCGCAATACTACCGAAGTACCATCAACTTCATCGCATTGCCTCTTTTGAAACATATACCCTCGTCAAATCACTCCAATTAGCAATACCTTTTCCTTAATCATCTGAAGATCATCCCCTAATCATCTGGAACTCATTCTTCTAATCATCTGAAACTGCCCGTGCTGCCTAAGAATTTTTATGACCTTCCGTTTAGAATTGAACCTTAACCTTCCACACGCAAATCTCAATCCTCCACAACGTACCGCATATAACTTACCATCCTAGGATAACATGAGAACTTCTTCCTCCTTCTGAGCCACAAACATCTACATACTCAACTAGTCAAGAACTTTCCATTGATCCTATCTAGAAGAAAACCCATATACATCCTATGCTCCTCATGCCCATAGAAAATATACATCTCTAACCGAGGTAGAAACCATCAAGAACTCTCCGAGTTCTCCTTGCATAAACCAAACCTGCCAAGACTGAATCCTTCTAACTCGACCAAGCTATGCAAGCCATCAATACCTAAGAGCACTGCCGTGAAATACCTATAGGAACTCATTACCCCGTACACACCCAAGGAACTAATCATATCCTTACCATACCGACCCAACCTACTACCAAGTTATCCCATCTATCCGAGTTTCCTTTTGATTTATCTTCAACTTGACCTCTTGCTGTAGCACCATAACTCCTCAACCCAAACTTACCACATGAGACCCAAGCATTAAACCACACTATCTAAGGCTCATAAGCCGCTGAATACTCTCTTAATTACTCCCAAAAGCTCCACATTCAAAATACTTTACTCCGAAGAACTTCCTGTGAATCTAAATCCGTTACCTTTACCTTCATGATACTGATACATAGAATCCCATAATTAATATAGAAAACACTACAAGTCTTGACATCTTCCAATTAAGACTCAGTCTCTAACCACATATACAACTTTAAAATACCTCATTGCTACAAGTAAAATCCTGAACACATTAGAACCATTCCCACAAGTTATTCACTCTACTCAAATTGCAATTAGCCTGATCGATGAACCGAACAACCCGTGCCTCGTTGGCACTCTAACACCACAGAATGTGACATCATTCTATTACAACCAAGCAACTTCTTACTCTATGCACCGAGCATCCTTTACTAACAACGACTCAAGACATGCCGAGATTCTCACACACCTATGGAGCATACTACCTTTGTTAAGAATTTTCCTTTACTCGAGCCATCTTCGGTCTCAATCTTCATAGGCCATAACTGATTCACCTGAACGCCTCAAACTGGAACCGACATAGCACATAATTGTGCAATCAACTAATCCATAGCGGACTCCCCCACTTGGCTCGAAGTCATAGATCAACACACACTCAATAACTCATAACACATATACTTATTGATGCCCTAATACCATAGTGAGATTAAACTCCAATCCTTTGTAAGCTTGAGAAAACCTAGATCGTCTAGTACTTTAAACCTTCTGCAAATCTCGCATTCATCCTCGCAATAGACAAGCCCACTCTCTTAAGCGGCCCAAATTTAAATCTTCAACACTTATATTTCTCTTTGTAAATGAGATCTTATAGCAGACAACATGAGGATCACACAACCTCAGAACACTCCGCAGGAGATAATCCACCTGTTTGCCTTCAATTAACATTCATGTATACCTTCCACCGTCACAACATTACGCAGTCACTTAGTTTGAACTCATACCGCAACATGAAATTTACTTCACTCACAACTAGGAAATATGAAAAGGTTCTTCACACGCCTATAACTCGAGGCTATACCTCGAATCAAGATGGAATCCAAGCACCTAATAGTTCTTCTATCCTCCAGCAGACCCTTCTCGTAGCTTCCAATTCGTACGGATACATCTCGCAGTCATAACATACGTATCACTTAGCTATCCAGCTATCACTCCCACAAATAGGGACACTACCGAACATATAAGTTCAAAAATATGTGCCCACACAATCAGCACCTCAGTGCTCAAGCCATAGGCAAAAATCCGGCCTCAAGTCCTCCAGACTGGCCCAATATCAACACACAGAGATCACATCTCGCCCCTCGATCGGGGAATCACAAACCATCGATGCACATCTGATACTGAGCGCTCAGGCGCGCATACAAAAGCGTGATAGGCATTTAAAGAGTTACCTTTCAAGCTGAATCAAGGACGCACGATAAGAATTCAAGAACGTGAAGTTTTCCTAAAGGTTCTGCAGCCTCTCGAGGATAAATACAGATGTCTCCGTACCGATCCGCGAGACTCTACTAAACCTGCTCATGACTCGTGAGACCTATGTAACCTAGGCTCTAATACCAACTTATCACGACCCTAACCCCGAACCCGGTCGTGATGGCGCCTTTCATGAAGACAAGGCCAGCCAATTATACCCAATTCGCTTTTCAAAATAGTTAATCAACATAAAGACAGTCTAAACATGATTAATAATACCAAACAACGGAAAATATCGATAATAATGTGGAAATATACCTGACACAGCCCTAACCGGGTGTCACAAGTCACGAGTATCTACTAGGATATAAATACAACTAAAGGCCTAAAATGTACAAATACGGACTAATGAAATGAATAGAGAAGAGCAATGCTGCGAATGCCGGCAGCTACCTTGCTAAACTCCGATGACCCTGCCTCCGATCAGCCAAAACCCGCTACCGGGTGTATAAATACCTGAATCTGCATGCAAGGTGCAGGGAGTAAAGTGAGTACTTCAACTCAGTGAGTAACAAATGTAAATAAAGACTGAAAGCAAGAAATCACGTAAAGCATATCAAGATATTGTATAGAAGTAGTTCAAAAACCAGTAAGAAAGCAGTGAAGCTGTAAAATCTCTTAAAACCTCTTAGCTCAATTTAAACTTCTTTGAAAATGAATTTCCAACGGTTACGCAAATGAATGCAAAATAGTTAGTGCAGATACGCATAAAAATCCGTCCCTCGGGCACAAATTCCATAGTTTAACAGGTAAAAGACAAGTAAATATGAAAGATAAATACATGAAGGTTCGCCCCTCGAGCACAATGTCAACAAGTTCGTCCCTCAGGCAATATCTAAGAACAATAACAGCCCCTCGGGCAATCACATAGAACAGTACCAGCCCCTCGGGCAAATTACATAGAACAATACCAGCCCCTCGGGCTATCACATAGAACAATATCAGCCCCTCGGCCTATATCTCACATCACAATGGGTACCCGCGCTCACTGGGGGTGTACAGACTCCGGGAGGGGCCCCTTACGGCCCAAGCGCAACATTAAGACATCTCGTGGCATCAAATCTAGGCCCTCGGCCTCATATCAGTCAAGCCACCTCATGGCGTATAAATCTCAGGCCCTCGGTCTCATAAACAATATCAACAAGCCACCTCGTGGCGTACATATCTCAGGCCCTCGGCCTCAAATCAGTATCAGTATCTCACTGCTGTGTCGTGCAGCCCGACCCAAAAGTATTCTCACAATACAGGCCCTCTGCCTTACCCAGTCAAAAATCACATAAGCCACTCGGGCAATAGTAAAAGATGATGCTCAACCCAAAATATTTTTGAATATCATTTCAAGTGTTAAAGCAAAATAAACTTGGCTGAGTTTTGAAAATAGTGGAAAATAACATGACCGAGTTCAAGTATAAAGTCAAAACAGTGAGGAAATATCAAAAAAATCCCCGAAGGGTTCAAATAGCTGGCACTTGGCCCAAATATGGCATTCAGCCCAAATAACGATGATAGCAAATAGTTTTTAGTCAAATACGCGATAAAATCATCAATCGGGACGGACCAAGTCACAATCCCCAATAGTACACAACCCCACACCCGTCATCCGGCATGTGTCTCACCTCAATATAGCACAACGATGTGCAATCCGAGGTTTCAAACCCTCGGAGCATCATTTACAATCATTACTCACTTCGATTAGGTCCAAACTCTAGCCCGCGATGCCTCACCCGTGCGAATCGATATCCAGATGCTCCAAATCTAGCCACAATCAGAACGAATACATCACAATATGCCAAAGGAACAAAGTCCAAGCGAAAATAATCGAAAAATACCAAAAATCCCGAAATTAGCAAAACCCGGGCCCCGAGCCCACTTCTCGAAACTCAAAATTTTTTACATCAACGGGTTCCTTATCCTCCCACGAGTTCATACATATCAAAAGTTCTCAAATCCGACCGCAAATGGTCCTCCAAATCCCCAATCAAAAAGTTCAAAATCCCAAGCCCTAAATCTTCCATTTTAAGCTTAAGTTTCCATGATTTTCTAGGTAGATTTCACAATAGAATCAAGTTTTAGGTCCGAAATTCTTACCTCCAATCGATTTTCCTTAAATCCCTCTTTAAACTCCTTCAAGAATCTCCAAAAATGAGCAGCTATGGGTGAAAATAGACCCGAAATTACGGACAAGACGACTTAAAAACATTTTGACCATGCCTGACCTTCCTTCATCGCGATCGCAACACTACTCTCGCGATCGCGAAGAATAAATCTTCCCAAAAATTACACTACGCGAACGCGACAAGGCTTACGCGAACGCGATGCTTCTTCCTCCTACACCTTCGCGAACGCGTTCATCCCGACGCGAACGCGATGAACAATTGACCTGGAACCCATCTGACCCCACTTCCTCTACGCGATCGCGAATGCTCTCCCGCGAGACACTCTACGCGATCGCGAAGAGCAATTTCCTGCAACACTAACCATACGAAACACACCCGAGGCCCCCGAGACCTCAACCAAAAGCACCAGCACATCCTAAAATCTTATTCAAACTTGTTCCAATCATCAAAACACCTCAAACAACATTAAATCATCCAAAACACATCGGATTCAAGCCAAACTTTCTAAAATCTTCTGAATTACGCTTTTGATAAAAAACCCAACCTGACCACGTCCGAATGACCTAAAAGTTTGCACACACATCCCAAATGACAGAATGAAACTACTGCAACTCTCGGAATTCATTTCGACCTCTATATCAAAATCTCACCTATCAACCGGAAAACGCCGAAATCTCAATTTCGCCAATTCCAGCCTAAACCTTCCACGGACTTCCAAAAAGCATTCCGATCACACTTCTAAGTCCCAAATCACCTAACGGAGCTAACCAAATCATAAAAATTCTGATCCGAGATCATATACAAACAAGTCAAAATCTTGGTCAAACCATTCAAATTTAAAGCTTAAAACTGTGAACTGTTCTCCCAATTTCATTCTGATTACCCTGAAAACCAAAACCAACGATTTACATAAGTCATAATATATCACACGGGGCAAGTCATGCCCAAGAACTGGCGATCACAGTGCAAAAGCTCAAAACGACCGGTCGGATCGTTACATAAAGTATGACTAAATGATTAGTCTCATAATTTTTATATAAAAAAAAAACTATATGAAACAAATAAGACACAAAAACAACTCAACATGATTACAGGTGAGAGATCGGTTAGGAATAGAGATAGACTAATTAAATAGATTAAAAGGTGCAACTTTTGGTTAATTTAACAATGATAGTGAGAAACCCAATAAACTGAAAAATTTGGACGTTAATTGTGACTTTTGTAACTGAAATAAATACTATAATGAGATGTAAATAAATAGGATAGAGAATGATCAATTTCTAGTTACTAAACAATTTTAACAAAAATTGAAAAGAATGAAAGGAAAAAGTCAAAAAAAAAAGGAGAAAAAAGATAAATAGGATCCTTGGCCAAAGAGAGGTGCCTAGTCACTTTTTTTATTCCCACCTTTATATATGTATAGACACACACACACACACACACACACACACACACACACACATATATATATATATATATATACACACACACACACTATATTAAAAGCACGAAGGCCCTTAGCGAAATATCGTTCGCCTTTTTTACCCTCTAAAAATAAATTTTACATTGGACATAATTGTAATTTAAGTTACTTTTCTAATAATTACGGTATTTGAATCACCTAAAATTTAAATATTTCCTTATTGAACTAAATAAGAAGTCCTAATTATTACCGTGAGTTTAAAATTTGACTTTCTTACATAACATATATAAATTAATAAGAAAATGTGAGTTTCTTAAACTTAATAGAATACTTTTTATTTATGAAATAATAGTTACATACAATAAAGGACTAAAATTTAAAACTAATGCCTTTTCTTTTCATTTCAAACTTGATCTTTATCATACATAAAAATATATTCTGAAGATCCTCAATTTTATGTTAAATATTATAAGAAACATTTTATATAATAGTTATTTAATTAATTTTGTTTAAAATTTTAGAGCTTAAAATTAATTAAAATTTACTTATTAATTTATTTCTTATATGAACCATGAAGAAATTTAAAATTTGTTTTTTCTTTTGGTTTCAAACTTTGTATAAGTTTAACGCGTAAACTATATATAAATAAAAAGAAAATAAAATAAAGGAAAAACAAAATGATTTAAAAATGAAGAGGTACGAGTTCTTAGACAATAGCGTTGATAGTTAACTTTTTAAAAATATACAAGACTATTGCACTAATAATATTATTCAATATTATACTTTTGACTTTCAAAAGTTTTAAATACACTATTATACTTATGAGCAATGTTGAGCAGAAATCAATAAAAGACGTAAAATTAACAAGATAATTTATGAGATTCTTTAATTTTTAATCCATGTTACATTTAGCTAAATATGAGTTAGTTTATTAGCTAAATTTCAATTGTAGATTCTCTTACTAGCTTGTTTTTTTAAATGTCCATTTTTGTTTATTATTGTACTTTGATTTTGTGTTTATTTAAAGTTCGTAGATTATTAGTTACCTGAATATATGTTGTAAATTGTATCCTTCAAGATTATTTAGATTTTCAAGGTTCTTGCCCGTGAAATTGAAATTCTGAAATTGTAAAGTTGGAACAAATTTTAAGTTGAATTATTTATGTTGAGGACTCATAAGATATTTTTTTAATTATTGAGTTAGTTATATACAATTAATATTCATGATCATCTGTAACGACCCGACCGGTCGTTTTGAGCTCTAGCGTGTCGTTCAGCAGTCTGAGGCCATAAGCAACTTCATTCCAGGTATTATGACAAGTACGCGTGGTCGGAATTAAATTCCTGGAAGTTCAGAGTTGATTTGGATAGAGAATTCTCATTTTGTAAGCTTTAAGTTGGAAGAATTAATTAAGATTGGATTTCATAGTAAACGACCTCAGAATCAGGATCTGAAGGTTCCAGCAGATTCGTATGATGATTTTGGACTTGGGTGTATGCCTGGATCGATTTTTGGATGACCCTGGAGTATTTTGGTGCCTATTGTAGAAGTTAGCATTTTGGAAGAAATTTCCTAAGTTTGGCTTGAAGTGCATTTCAGTGTTATCGATGTCCGTTTGGGATTCCGAGTCTGGGAGTAGCTCCGTATGGTGATTCTAGAGTTCAGAGCGCGATTGGAAGTGAGTTCGGAGGTCTGTAGGTCATTTTGGAGTCATTTGGCTAAAGATAGAAAATTAAAGGTTTTTGAGAAGTTTGATCGGAAGTGAACTTTTTGATATCGGGGTCGAAATCTGATTTCGAAAGTTGGAGTAGGTCTGTGATGTCAAATATGACTTGTGTGCAAAATTTGGGGTCAATCGGACGTGATTTGCTAGGTTTAAACATCGAAAGTAGAAGTTTAAAATTCTAAAGTTCATAAAGCTTGGATTGGAGGTTGATTCATTATTTTAGCATTGTTTGATGTGATTTGAGGCCTCGATCAAGTCTGTAATGTGTTTTGGGACTGGTTGGTATGATTGGTTGGGGTCCCGGGGGCCTCAGGTGGATTCCGGGTGGTTAACAGATCAAATTTGGAGTTTGAAGAAGGGCTGATATTGCTGGTTGCTGGTGTAACCGCACCTGCGAGTCTAGGATCGCAGGTGCGGAGCCGCAGAAGCGGCCCTAGGGTCACAGATGCGGTATGGGCAGAAGAGAGCTGGGACCGCAGATGCGGTCGTTTGGCCGCAGATGCGAGACCACATCTGCGGAAGAAGAAGTGCAGAAGCGAAAATGGGGAGGCCTGGAAAGGGCCGCAGATGCGGTAGTATGTAGGCGGCTGCGAAACCGCAGGTGCGGAAAGTGCTGAGGCAGTGAGGGTGTTAAAATCGGGGGTTTTGGCCATTTTACTCCATTTACTCTTGTTGGGGTGATTTTTGGAGGGCTTCAAGAGGGGATTCTCTTCATCAACGATAAGGTAAGCTAACCCCACCTATCTTGAGTTAAATATATTGATTTTATACGGATATGAGCATGAAATTCGTAGAAAACTTGGGGGTTGAGGGAAAAAATTGATATTCTTAGAATTTGACCATGATTTTGGGTATGAAATTTATAGAAAATTATATATTTGTTTTTGTGAGGCTATGGGAAAACTTATTCTTCGAAAATTTTGGAAACCCGTGCACGTGGGCCCGAGGAGGTTTTCGTCAACTTTTCGATCGGGGTTAGGAATTATTATAAATTGGATTGTAATGAATAATTGAGTATATATTAATGGATTGGTATCATTATTGACTAGTGTTGGAGCGTTGTGCATCAATTTGAGTCTTCGGAAGAGCGTGGAATGTCGGTTACGAATCTTCGGAGCGAGGTGAGTCTTCTTTCTAATCTTGTAAGAGGGAATTATCCTCATAGGTGAAATAATTGGTTATGTGCTCCTATTTGTGGGGGATATGTACGCACGAGGTGACGTGAGTCCGTGCGTAGCTAATATTATGCTATTGTCCGGGTAGTTTAGGACCCAAGAGCATGTTATACTTGGATTATTTGTGAACTTATTGACAACTTGAATTGCTTAAATCACATTGAATTAGTAAATGAATTTCTAAACTGATTAAACTTCATTTTTCTTAAATAATTAAAAGAGGATTGGCTTTCTTTGGAAAATTTCTCTGTGCGGACTTCTAGGTTGCCAGTCTGTATGTGTTTATTTTTGGAGCAGGCCGAACGCCTCTGCAGATTAAATAGATGCATCTATGGCTCGCGTCGCTCGACCCTCGGCAGTGCACAACTTATTTTCTATTGGAGCGGGTCGTACGTCCTCGGCATGATTTGCGCATGCTTGTATTGCTTGCCTTGGGATTATTTGGGATTTATATTTCCTCTCCCCGGCTTGAATAATTGGAAATTATTGGATTATAAATCTTGAGATTTTTAATATAAAAAGGAACTTTCATCTGTTCATGACTTACTTGAAATTACTGTCATTATTAATAAATCTTTGATTATTTGCATTAATAATATATCATTATTGGACCACTAGTAAGTGTCGAAGTCGACCATCTCGTCTCTACTTCTTCGAGATTAGGCGGGATACTCATTGGGTACACGTTGTTTCGTACTCATACTACACTTCTGTGCATTTTTGTTGCACAGGCACATGCAACTCTAGTGGCCTACGGGGCGTGACAACATGATTGATACAGAGACTTAGGTGAGTTGCACTTCTCGAGGCGACCCGCAGCCAGCAGAGCCTCTTTCAAATTTCTATATTTATTTCTGTCCAATATTGTATTCCGTATGATTGTTGTATTACATTATTTCCTAGAAATCGCTCATGCACTTGTGACACCGGGTTCTAGGAGGATTTTTGGATTATTAAGTGTTATATTTTGTTAAAGACTTCATGGTTATTTCTGTAAATTTTATTATTCGTTATTTAATGTATAAAAAAATGATTTTAAACAATACCAAAAATTGGAATTTAATTAAGTTATTTGGTTGGCTTGCCTGACAGCGGTGTCCGGTGCCATCATGACCCTTAATAGATTTTGGGTCGTGACAACATGGTATCAGAGCACTAGGTTCCCTTAGACCTCACGAGTCATGAGCAAGTCTAGTAGAGTCTCGCGGATCGGTACGGAGACATCTGTACTTATCTTCGGGGGGCTACAGGGATGTTAGGAGTACTTCCCTTCTTGATTCCTCATCGTGCGATTTGATTCCTTGAGGCTTATGCCCTTATTTTCTTCCTACTCAGTCTTACGCGACGCGAACTGCCTGTTATAAATCGAGAATTAAAGAATTGTAATGGTACTACAGATGTGGTGCAGGATGTTCTCCCGATATAGTTGGTTGGGCTATTATCGTCGCCTTGTGGAAGGATATTCTATTGTTTCAGCTCAGTAGCGGTACTTCAGAGAGCTCTAAGGCTAGGCGCAAGTTGCCATGATTCCTATGAACGATTGTTCTGTGGTGTTGTTATGATGGTAGGATGTTTGCCTACGTGTCGGGGCAGTGAATGACCTGAGGGGAGGTTTACTCAGTGCACGATCCAGAGATTTGGTATTTTATTCCCGGCAGGGGAAAGACAATCAGACTAAGAACGTTCCGATTTGGGTCGATGGAGTAACGAGACTTGGTATTTGCGAACGTGGTGGAGTTTTCTTCTATAATGAGGTGTCGTTGTCCTTATTGAATGTACTAAATTTGCCGGAGTTATGATCTTTTACAATTCCCCTTTGGAGCAAGATATTGTGAGACAGTATTGAAGAAGCGACTGTTCGATATCGCCGGGTGCGGTGGTGAAGGATTGAATTGGTGTTCCTAATGTTGACGGCTCGATAAAGATTTTCTTCGAAAAAGTTTAAGGTTAGCAGCGATTTGAGGGTTCAAGTGCTGCAAAGATGGATTTATTTAAGGCAACAACTGAGCAGCGAAGGGTGAGAAAGGATATGTGGGGAGTGTCAGGTAGTGGTTAAAATTTCTAGAATGCCAGTTATACAAAGCAAAGGTCGAGTAGTCGATTAAAGGGGTGAGTTCCGCTAAAGTGGTAGAGTGGCGGAGTTGCGTGTGGGCTTTGTGGTCGGATGACTACGCACCTTAAAGGGAGTTTGGAATGTTTTGGGAATTTTAGTGATTGGTGATTGGGGTCTACGGATTTAATTTGAAGTATGGGCTATTATGCGGCAGGAGATTTGATATAACGGGAAGGAGCTTCTTGAAATGAAGAAGGATACAACATAACTTTGAATTGGAAGGATGTTGTCGCGCATTTAATTGATGTCCACGAGGGGTGAATGGACTTGTGCAGCTAGAGAGTGAGCTCGGACTTAGGATTTGGTTGTTGATTTCCTAGTGATTGTACCCCGTGCCGCAGCATTGGAAGATGTCGACAAGTGAACTCCATAGGTGGGTTATTCCCTGTGAGTAGGTTAGCGGTCGCATGATTGGCGAGGTTTCTGCGGAGAATTCTATTGGTTGTACAGTAAAGAGATCGGTCGTGCAAATGTGGCTGATGATTCAGAGTATAAAAGAGGGTTTTACAGGAAGATTCCAAGAATTTTGGCGGTTGATTGCGCAAGGTTATGTCAAAAAGAGATTAAGAATCCTGGTGAATTCCAGAGTTGTGTAATAGTGGCTTCGAGCTAAGGGGGAGAGTCTCACCGCCTATGATTGGGTTGCATGGTTAACTACTTGTGAGGTTTCCAGTTATTAGCATGTTGATGGGTTATTTCAGCCACGGGAAAAGAGCATAAGTGGTAAATTAAGTGAAAGGATTGTTAAAGGTGTACCATGGTTGGCCTTGTTGGCTCATGTTCAGATTTGAGAAAGGATTCAGGGTCTACGCCTCGTATAAGTGTGGGTTTCAAGGGAAGTGATTCTGACAGGTGCTTCGTCGAGAAGGTATTCATGTGCTAAAAGATTTATGGAGTTGATTATATTCGAGGCCAAGTCAGGGCGGGTGGCTCTCAACAACGGTCCTAGTGGATTCAAAGGGTAAATTGTGGTGCCTAATAATTTCGAGCATGTAGGTACGGTTAAGAATCAAGATTTTGTAGCAGCTTATGAGAAGAAACCCAGAATGTTCTATGATGTTTTGACTCACGACGTAGCATGTGGGAGGTATGAAACGGTTCGTGGGATTGGAGACAGCGTGGTTCCGTGATTCAAGGTCACTCGGGATGAGTGCGGATGGAGTCTGCTATATGTTGAATGGAGTTGTTATTATTTCTAAGGCAATCAGGGTAAATCGTAAGAAAATAGGTGGGTTAACCATAGTTGAGTTGGCATATTGGTGGTAGAGATCAGTTCCTTTAGCGTGATCAAGTTATGCGTATGATTTGTGGCGGTACGTGTGAGGCCTGTCGGCTGCCGTAATTGATGTTATTCAGGAGTGTTCTACTGTTATGGACCGTTACGTGTAGGCGGATCCTGGAAGGGCTATGGTGGCTTAGACCACTACTTAGATGTTTGCATATTCTACGGTTATGAGAATTTACCTGTGTGTTGCTATGGTTCTTTTGAAGTTAGTTCAATGAAAAGCTTTTATGTGATGAAGTGTTAACCTACTAGTGGTTCCGGAGTTATGATAAAAATTGTGTTCTATCGTATATTGGCATGTTGGGTGCAGTGAGTGGTATGGAATTTGAAGTGAGGATCAAGGTTGCAGTTTGGTATTGACAAGGATGCCACGAGCTCGGATGAGTAGGAAGGGAGTTTTGATGTTTAAAGTAAGTTGGTATTGTCCTCAGCATCACCTGAGATTGGTGCTTTGTGAAAAAGGCTTTGCATCCTAGTTAAGGATTCTTGATCGCTTTTTCAGCGTTAGTACGACCGGTGGTTTGTATGTACAGACCTATTATCTGTTACGGAAGGTTGTGGGAGTGTGCCCCACGGGAAGGTTGTATAAGTGTGGCAGGAAGCCACTTGATAGATTGAAAAGTTAAACCAAGTATGAAGACTGAAGTGATGTCATTAATTTGAGAATGGATGTCTGGAGGGCACTCGATTTATTGGGTTGTGGACTGCGGAGGATTACTCCGGTTATGATAGTTTTTCTTGTGTGTTATGAGAAAAAGGGGGGTCATTAGGGACCTTTGAAAGGTTATTGTCCTAGTTTGGTACAATCAGGATCGACTCGAAGTCGGTGGATGGATTTAAATGTGAATATGGGCTCTATATCAGACCAGATGTATTCATTTCAACAAAGCGCTCCTTATGGAAGAGTAGTCGGGGTGTTATTTCGTCGTCAGCTATTCCATGCAATGATGCATTGTGCCGTTTGAGTTGAGAGACGGCTTGGTAAATTGTTTATGTGTTATGTTTCCGCATTGAGATGATGTTATTCGAGCAAAATGGCTCTTGAGATTCAGATCATATATCACACCTCAGTTGTGCTTGAGTTTTGTAGCTTATGGCGCTATATCCCCAGGGATGGTATTATGCACTTAGCGTGCTTGTGACCGACATTCGGTATTTTATTATAATGAGCAAGTTAGCTCGATGTGCATCTCCGTATGTGAGTTCTACGTGTGGATCGGGTGGCACCCTGCCATGGGTATGTTATTTGGATCGGGTGGCACGCCGCCATGGTTGGGTTGTGTGGATCAGGTAGCACTCCGCCATGGTTACGCTATTTGGATCGGGTTGCGTGCCACAACAGTGTGATGGTCAATATAGCTCCCCATATCTAATTTTAGGTGTTTGTTTCCTATTTTCTGAGGAAAGCTCATATTAGCTGTGCGCGCGCGTCGCATGTATGATTCGCGAGTCGGGGTGTCTGTTTAGTATGTTGACCGCGTTGCATGTATGATCCGCGAGCGGGGAAACTGAATTTCCTTTCGGAGTTCGTTTTCCTTTTGTGCTGCACTCTAATTAGTAGCCTATTGGCACATTGTGGCTTTATATGGGATTGTTGATCATGTCCGGGACGACTTATTGCCTAAACAGTTCGTACTGGGTGAGACAAGAATATTGGATTTAGGATCAGTGCAATCTGATTACATGGAATATATTAAGGAGCAAAGATCATTATTTGGTTCAGAATGAGGCGAGGGTTCTTGTTAGGAGTATAGACCCTATGATTTGTTAATTCGGCAGTTGGTTATGAATTTCTATGCCTATCTTCCGTCATTGTAGTAATGTAAGAGTTAGAGTAAGAACTATGTATATCTTGAGGTGCGTTGTGAGCATCAGATTCATGGAATTTCGAATACTATGCTCAGAGAATGTTATTGTGGTCCTGTGAGTAAAATGCTACAAGGGGTGAATTCAGCTAAGGTATGCAGTCGTGTTTGGTACTGCGTGTAGTCATTGATATGGTGAGCGTATGTTGGAAGCAGGTCTGGCGTAGAATTTCGGATGTTGGAATTGGGCTCTAAGGCTTATTTGCTTGAATGAAAGAGAATATCTTCAGAATTTATCGAGTTAATGTGCTCAACTGAGTTATGGTAGCACGGGAAGGTGCATGAGGTGCTAAACAGTGATTTCAGACTACTTCAGTGTAGTTCTTAGCACGTTCGAGGACGAACGTATGTTTAAGTGGGAGAGAATGTAACGACTCGACTGGTCGTTTTGAGGTCTAGCGCGTCGTTCAGCAGTCTGAGGCCACGAGCAGCTTCATTTCAGGTATTATGACTTGTACGCGTGGTCGGAATTAAATTCCGGGAAGTTCAGAGTTGATTTGGATAGAGAATTCTCATTTCGTAAGCTTTAAATTGGAAGAATTAACTAAGATTGGATTTCAGAGTAAACGACCTCAAAATCGGAATCTGAAGGTTCCAGCAGGCTCGTGTGATGATTTCGGACTTGGGCGTATGCCCGGATCGGGTTTTGGATGACTCGAGAGTGTTTTGGTGCCTGTTGTAGAAGTTAGCATTTTGGAAGAAATTTCATAAGTTTGGGTTGAAGTGTATTTCAGTGTTATCGATGTCCATTTGGGATTCCGAGTCTGGGAGTAGCTCCGTATGGTGATTCTAGAGTTGGGAGCGCGATCGGAAGTGAGTTCGAAGGTGCGTAGGTCATTTTGGAGTCATTTGGCTAAAGATAGAAAATTAAAGGTTTTGAAAAGTTTGACCGGAAGTGGACTTTTTGATATCGGGGTCAGAATTCAATTCCGGAAGTTGGAGTAGGTCCGTGATGTCAAATATGACTTGTGTGCAAAATTTGGGGTCAATCGGACGTGATTTGCTAGGTTTAAACATAGAAAGTAGAAGTTTGAAATTCTAAAGTTCATAAAGCTTAGATTGGAGGTTGATTCGTGATTTTAGCGTTGTTTGATGTGATTTGAGGCCTCGAGCAAGTCCATAATGTGTTTTGGGACTGGTTGGTATGATTGGTTGGGGTTCCGGAGGCCTCGGGTGGATTCCGGGCGGTTAACGGATAGAATTCGGAGTTTGAAGAAGGGCTGAGATTGCTGGTTGCTGGTGTAACCGTACCTGCGAGTGTAGGACCGCAGGTCCGGAGCAGCAGAAGCGACCCTAGGGTCGCAGATGCAGTATGGGCGGAAGAGAGCTGGGACCGCAGATGCAGGCGTTTGGCTGCAGATGCGGGACCGAATCTGCAGAAGAGGAAGCACAGAAGCGGAAATGGGGAGGCTTGGAAAGGGCCGCAGATGCGGTAGTATGGACGCACCTGCGGAACCGTAGAAGCGGTCGTTTAACCGCAGGTGCAGAAAGTGCTGAGGAAGTGAGGGTGTTAAAATCGGGGGTTTTGGCCATTTTACTCCATTTTACTCTTGTTGGGGCGAAATTTTGGAGAGCTTCAAGAGGGGATTCTCTTCATCAACGATAAGGTAAGCTAACCCCACCTATCTTGAGTTAAATATATTGATTTTATACGGATTTGAGCATGAAATTTGTAGAAAACTTGGGGCTTGAGGGAAAACCTAGAAAATTGATATTCTTAGAATTTGACCACGATTTTGGGTATGGAATTTAGAGAAAATTATATATTTGAGTTCGTGAGGCTATGGGTAAACTTATTTTTCGAAAATTTTGGAAATCCGGACACGTGGGCCCGACGGCGTTTTCGTCAACTTTTCGATCGGGGTTAGGAATTGTTATAAATTGGATTGTAATGAATAATTGAGTATATATTAATGGATTGGTATCATTATTGACTAGTTTTGGAGCGTTGTGCATCAATTTGAGTCTTCAGAGGAGCGTGGAATGTTGGTTACGGATCTTCGGAGCGAGGTGAGTCTCCTTTCTAACCTTGTAAGAGGGAATTATCCCCATAGGTGAAATAATTGGTTATGTGCTCCTATTTGTGTGGGGGTTACATACTCATGAGGTGGCGAGAGTCCGTGCGTAGCTACTATTATGCTATTGCCCGGGTAGTTTAGGACCCAAGAGCATGTTATACTTGGATTATTTGTGAACTTATTGACAACTTGAATTGCTTAAATCACATTGAATTAGTAAATGAATTTCTAAACTGATTAAACTTCATTCTTCTTAAATGGTTAAAAGAAGATTGGCTTTCTTTGGAAAATTTCTCTGTGTGGACTTCTTGGTTGTTAGTCTGTATGTGTTTATTTTTGGAGCGGGCTGAACGCCTCGGTAGATTTAATAGATGTATCTATGGTTCGCGCCATTGGACCCTCGACAGTGCATAGTTTATTTTCTGTTGGAGTGGGCCGTACGTCCTCGACATGATTTGCGCATGCTTGTATTGCTTGCCTTGAGATTATTTGGGATTTACATTTTCTTTTCCCGGCTTGAATAATTGGAAATTATTGGATTATAAATCTTGAGATTTTTAATATAAAAAGGAACTTTCACCTGTTCATGACTTACTTGAAATTACTGTCATTCTTAATAAATCCTTGATTATTCGCATTAATAATATATCATTATTGGACCACTAGTAAGTGTCGAAGTCGACCATCTCGTCTCTACTTCTTCGAGATTAGGCGTGATACTCATTGGATACAGGTTGTTTCGTACTCATACTACACTTTTGTTCATTTTTGTTGCACAGGCACATGCGTCTCTAGTGGCCTACGGGGCGTGACAACATGATTGATACAGAGACTTAGATGAGCTGCACTTCTCGAGGCGACCCGCAGCCAGCAGAGCCTCTTTCAAATTTATGTATTTATTTCTGTCCAATATTGTATTCCGGACGATTGTTGTATTACATTATTTCCTCGTAATTGCTCATGCACTTGTGACACCGGATTCTGGGAGGATTTTTGGATTATTAAGTGTTAAGTTTTGTTAAAGACTTTATGGTTATTTCTGTAAATTTTATTATTCGTTATTTAATGTATAAAGAAAGATGATTTTAAACAATACCAAAAATTGGAATTTAATTAAGTTATTTGGTTGGCTTGCCTAACAGCGGTGTCCGGCGCCATCATGACCCTTAATGGATTTTGGGTCGTGACATCATCTTTAAGAACTTACACTTTTATTTTATAACTTAGTACTACATTTTAAATATTATACTCATTGAGACAGGATTCATGCGCATCGCGCATACCCGAAGGCTAGTACATATATATACATATACATATATAGTACTCAACTTCTTCATAATCATCGTCTTATTTCCAGTTTCCAGCAAACATTTTGATTGTTGGCCTATATTATCTGTCCAGCTACGCGAAGTAAGAAGGTTTCTTCTTCTTAATTAATCTAGCTCCTCATGTAAAAAGTAAATAGAAGATGCAAAACAACATAGATTTGGAAGAAACAAAAGCTAAAAGCAAAACAGCTACCATTTTTATGGATAACTATATCATCCAATACCAGGGTCTCCACTTTCAAATAATTACAAATATAGATGAGTTTGATAAATTTCACATAGAAGCAGCACAAATACTCATTATCTAACACATTACATGTAAACGGCGCCAAAATTTGATCACGCCCAACTATACCTTATAAAAAGGACTAAACGATCATTGTAAATATAATCCGGTTTACAAGTACGGAGTCGAATCCCACAGAGAACTAAGGCTTAGCTACAACTATTCAATATTACCAAAAAGACAAGTATGAACAATTTCTAACTTATAGATATTAAGATTTTTGTGTTTAACTAATTAACTAACAAATTAAAATAGTAAATTAACAACTAAAGATACTAAGGGTTAGATACAAGATTAAGGAGGTCTAGAGTTATGATTTTCCCAATTGTCGGAATCCGTCTCGCTAAGTTTTCTATAAATTCGCCTAAGTATCCTCTACCGATCATGAGCGCTCTAACTGTTGTAACTCTCTCTCGAGTAATTACCACAATTTACTAGACATATTCTCCAGAATTATGCTAGCTGGCATTAAGTACGGCTCACTTGGATCGCACCCAAAGTTTTGTTATCCCTAATACCACTTTTAAACCCTCCGTATTGATCCTTCATATACGTTAAGAGTGATGTTGTTCAACAACTACTTAAATATGCACTCTCTCCCGAGTAATACATACTAAATAGGCACAGTCGATTGAGAGCTCTTCAATCAACCACAATAATAACGTAGTTGAACAAATAGAGAAAAACTATGGCTCAACTATATAAAAACATAACAAGAATTTATCCTACAAAAGGTTCTATCAAAACTCTAGATAAAAAATTAGCTATTCATAATAGTATGTAAAACTACAATACTAGAATTCATAACCAATAATGAAAATAGGAAGAAGGAAGTGAAAAACTCGTAGAAGAATTCTCCGCCTTGCTTCTAGTGTGTTCTTTCCTCCTTAGGTCAAATCTCCGGTCTCCTCAGCCTCCTTAGGTCTAAATTGTGTCAAAAGTGCTCAAAATACCGTTTTTCATGTATATATAGTCGGGCCCAAATAATTATACTGTCACGACCCCAAACCGGCCCGGTCATGATGGCGTCTCTCGTGAAGACAAGGCCAGCCGACAGAACACCCATATTAATCCTTTAATCAGTAAGAGTCATTTTTTAAGCCTTTAGTTAAACAATAACTCATAGAATAAGTCTGAATGAACAATGCGGAAATTGTCACTAGCCATGAGCATCTATCAAGGTCTGAATACTACAAAAACAGTCAAAATGTACTAAGTACAGAAATGAAATGAGAGGAAGGAAGCAGTGCTGCGAACGTCGTGCAACCACCTTGCTAACCCTGATGACTCCGAGTTTGAGCAACCAACACCCGCTACCGGATTCCGAAATACCTGAATCTGTACACGAGGTGCAAGGAGTAATGTGAGTACTCAAATCCAGTAAGTAATAAGAGTAAACAAAGACTAAGCAGTAGAAAACAATGAATCCATATTTATGTCAAACTCAATAAGTACAACAGGCTTTCAAATCAAAGTACGAGTCAATCGTCTCGTTTAAAATCCAACTTTTGGTAAAAATCATTTAAAATACCTTCCAACGGTTTCAGTTGGGGTTCAATACCATTTTTAATAAAGGAGATGAAAACCATAATCGGCCCCTCAGGCAAAACAGGAGTCAGAAATACCTCATAACAAGAAAATCTCAGTAGACATAACAAAAGCCAAATTAGTGATTTAAGTTTTGAACATCTCATAAACCCCAGCTTAAATGAAAGTTGTTTTAAAAAAACATTTATTCAAAGTTTTCGACAGAGGCTCAGTATAAAGATGAGTGAAAGTAGTAAATAAATCAACATATTCGATAGAAACTCACTTAAAGAGGAGTAAAAATCTATAAGTTCATGAACAGGCCTATCAGGCAAAGCGTCACTCAGGTGCATGTATATGTATCTATCGCCCCTCGGGCTAGCCTCTCAGTCACTCGTGACTCAACTCTTACCAATCAGTACTTACACTCAGCACTCACGTTCAATAGGTACCATATAGTAACCGCTGCGGCGTGCATCCCGATCCATATATCGTTGCGGCGTGTATCCCGATCCATATATCTCGTCGACGGCTCTCACTGGGGGTTGCAGACTCCTGAAGGGCTCCTACAGTCCAAGCGCTATATCGTTGCGGCGCGCAACCCGATCCAATATATATATCGCTACGGCGTGCAACCCGATCCATCTATGTATCGCTGCGGCGTGCAACCCGATCCATCTATGTATCGTTGCGGCGTGCAGCCCGATCCATATATATATATATTGCTGCGGCGTGCAGCCCGATCCATAATTATATAATCCTCACAACCAGGCCCTTGGCCTCTCTCAGTCATTAACCTCGCAATCAGACTCTCTGTCTATCTCAGTCATCACCCTCAGGATCACTCGGACCATCAGTAAAACAGGGAACTCATCCCAAACAGTTTTCATATTTTTAAGAAATAAAGTGATAAAACCAGATTTAAACAATAAACAGGTAAAACATGACTGAGGATATGTTTTCAAAACAAATAGAGTGAGGAAAAATAGTGAAAGTACCCGTAAGGGTCTCAACAGGTCGGCACAAGGCCCCAAACATGGCATACAACCCAAAATATAATATAAATCTCTGGGACGTGGAATATCATAAGATTTCAAATCAAATATGCGACTTAACAATCGTACGGGACGGACCAAGTCACAGTCCCCAAACGGTGCACAACTCCATGCTCGCCATCTAGCATGTGCGTCACCTCAAAGTATCACAACGAGGTGTAATCCGGGGTTTCAAACCCTCAGGACAACATTTACAACCATTACTTACCTCGAACTGGCTAAATCTCTAGCTCGCGACACCTTTGCCCCTCAAATCAGCCTCCACGTGCGTCGAATCTATCCAAAATTAGAACGAATACGTCACAATATGCCAAGGGAACAAAACCCAAGCGAAAACAATCGAAAAATACCAAAAATCCCGAAATTAGCGAAACCTGAGCCCCGGCCCCACATCTCAAAACTCAAAATTTTTTACATCAATAGATTCTTTATTTCCCCACGAGTTCATATATATCAAAAGTTCTCAAATCCGACCCCAAATGGTCCTTCAAATCCCAAATCAAAAGTCCAATTTCTGAAGCCCTAATTCTTCAATTTTAGCTTTGATGATTTTCTTAGTGGAATTCACAATATAATCGAGTTTTTAGTCCGAAATTCTTACCTCCACTCATTTTCGCTTGAATCCCTCTTCAATCTCCTTCAAAAAATCCCTCAAAATGAGCAGCTATGGGTGAAAATAGACCCACATTCGCGAACAAGATGACTTAAAAACATTCTGCCCAGGCTTGCATTTTCTTCATCACGATCGCTGCACTCCCCTCGCGATCGCGAAGAACAAATCTTAAACTTCCCAAAATTACACTACGTGAACACGACAAGGACCACGTGAATGCGATGACCGGATGAAATAACCTTACGCGATCGCGGACATAACCCCGCATTCGCAATGCACAAACGACCTGCCAAAACTCAAGTCCAATTGACCCTACACGAATGCGACATCCCTCACGCGTTAGCGATGAACAATTCTCCCATGCTATGTGATCGCGAGCCTCCAATCGTGAACGCGAAGTGCAATTGGACGCCCTCCTAGATTCCTTCTATGCGATCGCGAGACACTCTACGTGATCGCGAAGTGCAATTTCCTGCAACACTGAACCTGCAACTTTCTGATATCTTTTAAGGCACAAAATGGTCCGATTGACCATCCGAAACTCACCCGAGGCCCCCGGGACCTCAACCAAAGACACCAACACATCTTAAAACCTTATTCAAACTTGTTCCAATCATCAAAACACCTCAAATAATATCAAATAACCCAAAACACATTGGATTCAAGCCTAAGTTTCCAAAATCTTCCGAACTACGCTTTTGATCAAAAACCCAACCAATCCACGTCCGAATGACCTGAAATTTTACACACACATCCCAAATGACACAACGAAACTACTACAACTCTCGGAATTTCATTTCGACCTCTCTATCAAAATCTCACTTATCAACCGGAAAACGCCGAAATCTCAATTTCGACAATTCAAGCCTAAACCTTTCATGGACTTCCAAAATGCATACCGATCACGCTCCTAAGTCCCAAATTACCCAATGGAGCTAGACAAATCATAAAAATTCCGATCCGAGATCATATACAAGCAAGTCAAATCTTGGTCAAACCCTTCCAACTTCAAGCTACAACTGAGAACTGTTCTTCCAAATTCATTCTGATTTTCCTGAAAACCAAAACCAACGATTTACATAAGTCATAATACATCACACGGGGCAAGTCATACCCGATAACTGGCGAGCGAAGTGCAAAAGCTCAAAGCGACCGGTCGGGTCATTACATCCTCCCCCATTTAAACATATGTTTGTCCTCGAACGTGCCCAGAGTTGTTCCAAAAGCCAACAATTTGTTGAATAACCTCACCATGCACATACCCGGGGGTGATCCCACGTCACCCTATCTCACATAGGTCCGATAACACCTTGTAACTGAAATTACACAATCCAATCCAGCCCATAAACCATAGAACCACTTTTCCACTTCTGAAACCATCAATACGAGCAAAACCTCTCATCTATACTCTGAATAGGCCCGAACCAGCTGTAATAACCCATGCCTGCAACCTCAGGTGCAATTATATGATATACCACGTAACGCAAACACATGTAGCTATAACTTCCATTCCCAGCAGTTGCACACAACACTCGAATACCGGTAGAAAATCTCTTATCAACTAAAGTTTCATTCCAACACTTTTATATGCTGCCAATGATGACTAAAACACGCAGTAAGCCGTAACCATTTCTCAGATCAACCATTCATGAAGCCACTTCTCCCTAGCAATTACCATAGCAATTTCCGGGCCGAACCTTGATATTATCCTTCCAACATGCTGAAACCGAATCCGTTCGTAATCATTAATGATCCCAACGATCTCCTATAATCCAACACACTACTCTGGTGACATGACACATCAATACAGGCCTAAACCACAACTTGCATAATACGCGCACCAATAAGCAACGGTCCGAACATACTCAAATCATGAAAATGACCCTAATGAAAGAGCTGTCCCTCAAGCTCACCAGTACCATCACAATACAAGGCTGAGAACCCATCTCACATCATAGAAATAGAACACACGAATCTAACCCGCAAGGTCATATCTCCACATAGCTTCACTGCAATGCGCGGTCCTATCCAAACACTACTCCACATGAAACTCCTCAAGTCACTATGCTCGAAATCGACAACCACGCATAACTTGATGTCTGGAACCAAAGAAAATCATTACACCCACAGTGAAACAAATAACATACACCATGTAAACCTGATAGGACATAACCGATATGCCATTCACCGAGCAACACCCAATTACTCTTCCCGCTCGACTTCCACTATGCAACTCCGATAGAACTGCACCATAGGTGCCTATATCCAACAGATCATAATGTCTCGATACCCAGAAAAGTAACTCATGGATCTCCCCAGATTACCAATAAGCTCAATAACGACCAAATCAACACATCCCTCGCCTACAGCAACTCGAAGTCAACAAAGTCGTCTCGATGCCGGACACATATCCATATAGGTCTACCAATGGACCACACATCAACTCTAGTTACCCATAACAGATAAATAATCCTTCGAAGGTTCACAATTACGGAATCATAGCACATACTAACATCTGACTACTTACCCATATTTTGCCATCCACAACCACGAGCTAACCCAGACGAATTACCATATCTGATCCCAATTCCACCACTCGTATATATAACTCACCTCTAGTACTCAATCATTCCACGAAAGATACTCTAAGATTCTTCTGTGCTGCCAAGCAAGCTCGAATATCAATAGTCGATCTGACAAGAAGTGTTGCAATACTACCGAAGTACCATCAACTTAATCACATTGCCTTTCTCTGAAACATATACCCTCGTCCAATCACCTCAATTAGCATTATCATTTCCTTTATCATCTCAAGATCATTTCTCAAATCATGTGAAGCTCATTTCTCTAATTATCTGAAACTATCCATGCTGCCTAAGAATTTTATGACTTTCCATTCAGAACTTAACCGTAACCTTACACACGCAAATCTCAATCCTCCACAACATACCACATATACCATACCATCCTAGGATAATATGAGAAGTTCATCTTCCTTCCGAGCCACAAACATCTACGTACTCAACTAATCAAGAACTTCCCATTGATCCCATCTAGAAGAAAATCACTATACATATCATGCTCCTCATGCCCACAAAAAATATATATATCTCCAACTAAGGTAGAAACCATCAAGAACTCTCTGAGTTCCTCTTGCACAAACCAGTCCTACCGGGACTGAATCCTTCTAACTCGACCAAGTTATGCAAGCCATCAAAACCTAAGAGTGCTGCCGCGAAATGCATGTAGGAACTCATTACTCCGTACACACCCAAGGAACTAATCATATCCTTCACATACCGATTCGGCCCACAACCAAGCTATCCCATCTATCCGAGATCCCTTCTGATTTTCCTTCAACTAGATACTCCTTCTTGCTAATACATCACAATTTCTCAACCCAGACTTACCACACGAGACTCAAGCATAAAACCACATTGTTCAAGGCTCGTAAGCCGCTGAGTACTCTCTTAAATATTCCCAAAAGCACCACATTCAAAATACTTTACTCTGAAGAACTACCTGCGAATCTAAATCCGTTACCTTTACCTTCCTGATATTGATACATAGAATTCCATAATTAGTATAGAAAATACCACAAGTCTTGACATCTTCCAATGAAAACTCAGTCTCTAGCCACATATACAACTTTAAAATACCCCATTGTTACATGTAGAATCTTGAACACATTGGAACCATTCTCGCAAGTCATCCACTCTGCTCAAACTGCAATTAGCCCGATCAAAAGAACCGAAAAACCTATGCCTCAATAGCACTCTAACACCGCAAAATGTGACATCATTCCATTACAACCAAGCAACTTCCTGCTCTATATAGTGAGCATCCTTTACCAACAACGACTCAAGACATGCCGAGATTCTCACACACCTATGAAGCATATTATAACCTTTGTTAAGAATTTTCCTTTACTCGAGCCATCCTTGGTCTCAATCTCCATAGGCCATAACTGATTCACCTGAACACCTCAAACTGGAACTGACATAGCACATAACTGTGCAGTCAACTAATCAATAGTAGACTCCCCCCACTTGGCTCGAAGCCATAGATCAAAATACACTCAATAATGCATAACGCTTATACTCTATTGATGCCATAATACCATAGTGAGGTTAAACTCAAATCCTTTCTAAGCTTGTGAAAACACAGATCATCTAGAATTTTAACTCTTTTGCAAATCTCGTATTCACTCTCGCAACAATTACACCCGCTCTCTAAGAGACCTAATTTACATTACAACACATATCTTTCACTTGCAAATGAGATCTTCTAACAGACACATAAGGATCGCACAACCTCATATCACTTCGTAGGAGATGACCCACCTGCTTTGCCTCCAACTAACATTTCTGTATACCTTCTATCGTCACAAACATTACGCAGTCACTTAGTCTTCCTGGGTCTGAACTCATACCGCAACATGAAATTTACTTCACTCACAACTGGGAAACATGAAAAGATTCTTCACACGCCCATAACTCGGGGCTATACCTCGAATCAAGATGGAAGTCAAGCACCTAATAGTTCTTCTATCCTACAACAGACCTTTCTCGTTGCTTCCCAATCATATGGATACACGCAGTACCAACATACTCATCACATAGTTATCCAACTGTCACTTCCACTAATTGGGACAACACCGAACATATAAGTTCAAAAAAACACTTGCTCACACAATCAGTACCTCGGTGCTCAAGCTATAGGCAAAAATCCGGCCTCAAGTCCTCTAGACTGGCCCAACATTAACTCACAGAGATCACATCTCGCCCCTCGATTAGGGAATCACAATCCATCGATGCACATCTGATACTGAGCACTCATGCGCGCATACGAATGCGTGGAAGGAATTCAAGGAATTACATTTCAAGCTGAATCAAATAACACACGACAAGAGTTCAAGAATGTGGAGTTTTCCTAAAGGTTCTGTAGCCTCTCGAGGATAAATACAGATGTCTCTGTACCGATCCACGAGACTCTACTAAACCTGCTCATGACTCGTTAGACCTATGTAACCTAGGCTCTTATACCAACTTGTCACGACCCCAAACCGGCCCAGTCGTGATGGCGCCTCTCATGAAGACAAGACCAACTGACACAACACCCATATTAACACTTTAATCATTAAGAGTAATTTTTTAAGCCTTTAATTAAAAAATATCTCATAGCATAAGCCTGAATGAACAGTGCAAAAATAATATACAAGCCCGACATCGGGGTGTCACTAGCCATGAGCATCTACCAAGGTCTGAATACTACAAAAACAGTCAAAATGTACTAAGTACATAAATGAAATGAGAGGAAGGAAGCAGTGCTGCGAACGTCGTGCAGCCACCTTGCTAACCCTGATGACTCCACGTTTGAGCAGCCAACACCCTCTACCTAGTTCCGAAATACCTGAATCTGCACACGAGGTGCAGGGAGTAATGTAAGTACTCCAGCCCAGTAAGTAATAAGAGTAAATAAAGACTGAGCAGTAGGAAACAATGAATCCACATTTATGTCAAACTCAATAAGTACAACAGGCTTTCAAATCAGAGTACGAGTCAATCGTCTCGTTTAAAATCCAACTTTTGGTAAAAATCATTTAAAATACCTTCCAACGGTTTCAGTAGGGGTTCAATACCATTTTTAATAAAGGAGATGAAAATCATAATTGGCCCCTTAGGAAAAAGGAGTTATAAATACCTCATAACAAGAAAATCTCAGTAGACATAACAAAAGCCAAATCAGTGATTTAAGTTCTGAACATCTCATAAACCCCAACTTAAATGAAAGTTGTTTAAAAAATCATTTATTCAACGTTTTCGACAAAGCCTCGGTATAAAGATGAGTGAAAGCAGTAAATAAATCAACATATTTGATAGAAACTCACTTAAAGAGGAAAAAATCAATAAGTTCATGAACAGGCCTCTCAGGCAAAGCATCACTCAGGTACATATATATATATATATATATATATATATATATATATATATATATATCTATCGCCCCTCGAGCTAGCCTCTCAGTCACGTGACTTTTCTCTTACTAATCAGTACTTACACTCAGCACTCACGCTCAATAGGTACCATATAGTAACAGTTGCGGCGTGCAGCCCGATCCATATATCGCTGCGCCGTGCTGCCCGATCCATATATCTCATCGACGGCGCTCACTGGGGGTGTGCAGACTCTGGAGGGGCTCCTACATCCCAAGCGCTATATCGCTGTGGCGCGCAGCCCAATCCAATATATATATCGTTGCAACATGAAGCCCGATTCATATAAGTATCGCTGCGGCGTGCAGCCCGATCCATATACACACATTATATATATATATATATATATATATATATATATATATATATATATATATATATATATATATTGATGCGGCGTGTAGCCTGATCCATAAATAACCAGGCCCCCAGCCTCTCTCAGTCATTAACCTCACAATCAAACTCTCGGTCTATCTCAATCATAACCCTCATGATCACTCGAACCATCAGTAAAACAGGGAACTCAGCCCAAACAGTTTTCATATTTTTAAGAAATAAAGTGATAAAACCTGATTTAAACAATAAACAGGTAAAACATGACTAAGGATATGCTTTCAAAACAAATAGAGTGAGGAAAAATAGTGAAAGTACCCCTAAGGGTCTCAGCAGGTCGGCATAAGGCCCCAAACATGGCATACAACCCAAAATATAATATAAATCTCTGGGACGTGGAATATCATAAGATTTTGAATCAAATACGCGACTTAACAGTCGTACGGGACGGACCAAGTCACAGTCCTCAAATGGTGTACAACTCCACGCTCGTCATCTAGCGTGTGCGTCACCTTAAAATATCACAACGAGGTGTAATCCGGGGTTTCAAACCCTCAGGACAGCATTTACAACCATTACTTACCTCGAACTGGTTAAATCTCTTGCTCGTGACACTTTTGCCCCTCAAATCGGCCTCAACGCGCGTCGAATCTATCCAAAATCAGAACGAATATGTCACAATATGCCAAGGGAACAAAGCCCAAGCGAAAACAATCGAAAAATACCAAAAATCCCAAAATTAGCAAAACCCGAGCCCCGGGCCCACTTCTCAAAACTCAGAAATTTTCACATCAATAGATTCCTTATCTCCCCACGAGTTCATACATATCAAAAGTTCTCAAATCCGACCTCAAATGGTCCTTCAAATCCCAAATCAAAAGTCCAATTTCTCAAGCCCTAATTCTTCAATTTTAG
This sequence comes from Nicotiana tabacum, assembly GCF_000715075.1. Taxonomy (NCBI): domain Eukaryota; kingdom Viridiplantae; phylum Streptophyta; class Magnoliopsida; order Solanales; family Solanaceae; genus Nicotiana; species Nicotiana tabacum. The sequence goes on along the minus strand of NC_134089.1, from coordinate 162,336,490 downwards.
GCTTAGTTTTGATGATTTTCTAGGTGGAATTCACAATATAATCGAGTTTTTAGTCCGAAATTCTTACCTCCAGTCGTTTCTGCTTGAATACCTCTTCAATCCCCTCCAAAAATCTCTAAAAATGAGCAGTTATGGGTGAAAATAGACCCACATTCTCGAACAAGACGACTTAAAAACATTCTGCCCAGGCCTGAAGAAAAAACAAGACGACACTCCCCTCGCGATCACGAAGAAAAAATCTTAATCTTCCCATAATTACACTACGCGAACGTGACATGGACCACGCGAACATGATGACCAGATGAAATAACCTTAGGCGATCGCGGACATAAACCCACTTCGCAATGCACAAACGACCTGCCAAAACCCATGTCCAATTGACCTTACGCGAACACGACTTCCCTCACGTGTTAGCAATGAACAATTCTCCCATGCAATGCGATCGCGAGCCTCCAATCGCGAACGCGAAGAGCAACTGGACGCCCTCCTCAATTCTTTCTATGCGATCGTGAGACATTCTACGCGATCGCGAAGAGCAATTTCCTGCAACACTGAACCTGCAACTTTCTGCTATCTTTTAAGGCACAAAATGGTCCGATTGACCATCCGAAACTCACTCGAGGCCCCCAGGACCTCAAACAAATGCACCAACACATCCTAAAACCTTATTCAAACTTGTTCCAATCATCAAAACACCTCAAACAACATCAAATCACCCACAACACATCAGATTCAAGCCTAAGTTTCCAAAATCTTCCGAAATACACTTTTGATCAAAAACCCAACCAAACCACGTCCGAATGACCTGAAATTTTACAAACACATCCCAAATGACACAAAGAAACTACTACAACTCTAGGAATTTCATTCCGACCTCTATATCAAAATCTCACCTATCAATCTGAAAACGCCGAAATCTCAATTTCGCCAATTCAAGCCTAAACCTTCCACGGACTTCCAAAATGCATACCGATCACGCTCCTAAGTCCCAAATTACCCAACAGAGCTAGCCAAATCATAAAATTTCTGATCCGAGATCATATACAAACAAGTCAAATCTTGGTCAAACCCTTCCAATTTCAAGCTACAACTGAGAACTGTTCTTCCAAATTCATTCCGATTTCCCTGAAAACAAAAACCAACGATTTACATAAGTCATAATACATCACACGGGGCAAGTCATGCCCAATAACTGGCGAGCGAAGTGCAAAATCTCAAAGCGACTGGTCGGGTCATTACATATACCTTCTCCTACGTGAAAAAGGATACTTTTCCAGGTCAGGACGTCCGCGGCCGCGGATCTGACTGCGGATTTTGCATAGTGTTCTATCCACGCCTGCGTATTCGACAGCGGACCTGACCGCGGACCGTTTAGAATTTGGAAAAATGAAAAACATGAAAGTTGTCCCTTTGAATAGCTTTCCAACAATATATTGTGGAGCCCAAATGGAGTTCTGAGCGAAAAGTTATATGCATTTTACTAGATAGTACGCAATATGCCTACTCGATTCTTCGTTCGTTCTTAACTATCATCTGTTGATCTCCGAACACGATCCCGACTTAATTCCTTAGGTTTTTACTCAGACTTCAAAGCTCCAAATCACTTGAACTCATTTCATAATATCTACATAGCTCGGAATCACTCCTACAAGGCATAAAACACACAATTAGTGCAAAACACTAGCGATTAAAGCTCAAGCTCAATTAAAGTGCAGTAAATTAGAGTGTAATAAGCGACTAAAATACGTAATTATAGCCTATCATCAACACCCCACACTTAAACCATTGCTCGTCCTCGAGTAATCAAACTACACTTTATATAGACACGACCTTTTTAAACAATTTTCCTAACTCATCACACCAAGAATACTTAAAATAGACTAAGCACAAAAGCATAACATCTTCACCTCAAGATTTGACTTACAAGTACCACGCATTATTCACAACTCACCCGCTTACTCTAACATAAAGGTCACTGACATTACCTCTTCTTCATGAATCAAGTGCCCTCACACAACAAAAGAGAGTAGTTTCACATACAATAAGAGTTAAAAATAATTAGGAACTTAATATAGAAAGAATTCACTCACTCTCAGAAATAACATTCATATGCCACAAAAGATGCACCATAGGCTTATCTGTAGTGTACTACTCTACTAATCGAGCTCATTCAATCTAGCATCAAGTAGGACTTTATTTGGTTGTAATGTTGGCTGCGGGACGGGTATGATACATTTAGATATAAGAGTGACTACACCTCCCTAAGCACTTTAATACATATACTTTAACATTTAAAACCCCACACTTATGTCAAACCATAACTCCACCTTCACATCAATATACATCAACTCCCAAATTATTTAAGCACAATTACATCAAGAGTCACCACTATCAACGAATATTTTTCACAACAATACAACTATTTTTTTTCAATTCAAGTGGCTCTTACCTTTTCAAAACTGTACACTTTTCTCCTTATTTCATTAGTTCCACTCAAAAGCCAAACCAACCACCCCACACTTTAACTTTTACAAAGTTCATAACAATTCAAGTGCTCATGAGAGGTTAAAAGGTTCAAATAGATGGGTAATTCAAACAAATAGGTAAGGCTTGTAATGTAGTTGCCAAAGAAACAGGATGACAGGCTCAAAGAGGTTAACTACGATACATAATAATTAGGCGGGTAAAATATACATATCTGGCTTAACAAAGAAACGCCTATATCACTTCCAAGACTGAACAAAACAACTATTTCGCTTTGCAAACACACGGGTCAAGTTCTAGACATCAAATGCACGCACAGAATAACACAAAACCTTACACACACATGACATATAACTCATTCAGGATTGGTTTTTATCAAGACACTCTAATCAAAGAAGTTAAGCAAATTTAAGATCATACGATATAAGGCACTTATACAAGTGTCAAAAATTGAGCCTAAGCGTCACAACCAAAGTACTAAATATTCTCAAGGCATAATAAAGTCAAGAGATATTGCTTTAGTTTAATTCATCTCACATTGGCTCCTACTCCTAAAAAAATAAAACTAACTACACCCGGTTCAAATAAAACCCTTGAAAAACAACTTCGGCACAAAGAAAAATCAAGAGAAAATTGCTACACTACCTAACAAAAGAAAATCTTTTTGTCCCTTTTTTAGAATTAAATCCCTCAAGAAAATTGTCTAATAGATCCATCGTCGGGTAAAGTCCAATCTTTTCTATTTTTGTAAAAAAAAATCAATGAAACTAACACAACTAAAATAGCATAGAAAGTCACTTAGACAATCTCCTCGCCCCACACTTAAAATTGTACATTGTCCCCAATGCACACCATACTAATAAGAGGGTAAAAGAAACTGCCTGATAGGCCAAAGGCCGAAACATTAGTAGCTCATGGGGTACTCATACTTATCCCAGGCTTGGTCCTTTGTGCGGGTACCTCACACTTAGTTCCAACCATATGGTTTGCTGTTGCATCCTTCCAATAGCTTTGCTTTCCATGTTCCTAGATAATCAAAAATCGACACTACAAAAGTAATACAATAATAATAATAATAATAAAAGCAGTAAAGCTGGGTTGCCTCCCAACAAGTGCTTGATTTAACGTCACGACACAATGCGAATCACGTTCTGCCTCCACTTTGAACTTATGAATTGGACCCCAAGTTTTGATTCTGCTCTATGATCATGCTCCTCGGGTAGTAGAATGAATCTGACTGCCCCCATAAAACAATGTAGTATTCTACACTTCTTGGCCTTTAGGTGAGATGTGTATTCCCGACTTTCTGGTAAGAAGCATTCCAGAATGTAGGCACCTTGTTCCTCGTTCCATGACTCCTCAAGTAGCTCGGACGACTCTATTTCCATATCATCATCCAAACACAATGTGAAAAAATGCTTGGAGTGTGGACCAATGCGCTTAACTACATGAACATTGGGACTGTCTACATTCTCAACACTAATGATAATAGAGTCAACTAAATATGTATCCTCAATATCCTTGGTTGACTCTAGTATCTCTACTACAACATCTGCATCCTCAACATCTAGTTCGATTGATTGTTGGTGTTCTACTCTGGTCTTCTCCACTAGCACCTCAATCTCTGTATCTAATTCACACTCTTCTTGGATACTATTCATAATATTGGCTTGTTGAGCATTAAAATCTTCAACCAGTTGACTCACATGAACTTTCAAGTTGTGAATAGTTTCCTCTTGCCTTTCTATCTGCAGTTGTAATTTACTATGTTGTTCCAAAAGACACGTTAACATATCTTCGATCTTCTTTAGGTCAACTTCCCTAGGTTCTTTGTTACTATTAACTTCACCAGAAAAAGAAGAACCATCAAAGTAACGGATTGGGGGAAGATAAGAAATATAAGCACAATCATGAAAGTGACCATCTTGACCACCACACATATCACACACATTCCACATATAAGATTGAGTTGGTGCACAAAACTCGCTCTCAGAAATATTTTGATAATTTTGCCCTAGGTGGTTTCCTTCACAATATGCATAAGGAGGATTAAAAGTAGAATTACCAATATCAAAACTCTCATAATTCCATGATGCCATGTTTCTCAAATAAACAATTAAAACTAAAATAAAAAAATCAAATAGTAAAATAAAAGTTCAAAATTGAAACCTAACAATATGTACACCTACAACTACACCGTTAGTTCCCCGGCAACGACGCCAAAATTTGATCACGCCCAACTATGCTTTATAAAAAGGACTAAGCGGTCATTGCAAATATAATTCAATTTACAAGTCCGGAGTCGAATCCCACAGAGAACTAAGGCTTAGCTACAACTGTTCAATATCAGCAAGAAGACAAACTTGAACAATTTCTAACTTATAGATATTAAGATTTTTGTGTTTAACTAATTAACTAACAAACTAAAATAGTAAATTAACAACTAAAGATACTAAGGGTTAGATACAAGATTAAGGAGGTCTAGAGTTATGATTTTCCCAATTGTCGGAATCCGTCTCGCTAAGTTTTCTATGAATTCGCCTAAGTATCCTCTACCGATCATGAGCGCTCTAACTGTTGTAACTCTCTCTCGAGTAATTACCACAATTTACTAGACATATTCTCCAGAATTATGCTAGCTGGCATTAAGTACGGCTCACTTGGATCGCACCCAAAGTTTTGTTATCCCTAATATCACTTTTAAACCCTCCGTATTGATCCTTCATATACGTTAAGAGTGATGTTGTTCAACAACTACTTAAATATGCACTCTCTCCCGAGTAATACACACTAAATAGGCACAGTCGATTGAGAGCTCTTCAATCAACCACAATAATAACGTAGTTGAACAAATAGAGAAAAACTATGGCTCAACTATATAAAAACATAACAAGAATTTATCCTACAAAAGGTTCTATCAAAACTCTAGATTAAAAATTAGCTATTCATAATAGTATGTAAAACTACAATACTAGAATTCATAACCAATAACGAAAATAGGAAGAAGGTAGTGAAAAACTCGTACAAGAATTCTCCGCCTTGCTCCTAGTGTGTTCTTGCCTCCTTAGGACGAATCCCCGGTCTCCTCAGCCTCCTTAGGTCTAAATTGTGTCAAAAGTATGTCAAAGGTGCTCAAAATACCGTTTTTCATGTATATATACCAAGTAGGGTCAGACCCAAACAATTATACCTTCTCCTACGCGAAAAAGGACACTTTTCCAGGTTAGGACGTCCGCGGCCGCGGATTTTGCATAGTGTTCTGTCCGCGGCCGCGGATTCGACCGCAGACCTGACCACAAATCGTTTGGAATTTGGAAAAACATAAAACAGAAAGTTGTAGCCTTTTGAATTAGCTTTCCAACCATATATTGTGGAGCCCAAATGGAGTTCTGAGCGTAAAGATATGTGCATTTTACTAGACAATGCTCAATATGCCTACTCGATTAATTCTTTGTTCATTCTTATCTATCATCCGTTGATCCCCGAACACGATCCCGGCTTAATTCCTTGGGCTTTTACTCAGACCTCAAAGCTCCAAATCACTTGAACTCATTCCATAACATCTTCATAGCTCGGAATCACTCTTATAAGGCATAAAACACGCAATTAGTACAAAACATTAGCGATTAAAGCTCAAACTCAATTAAAATGCAGTAAATTAGAGTGTAATAAGCGACTAAAATACGTAATTATAGTCTATCATCAACAAGACTATACTTTTATTAGAGATCATACCTTTTCTCCCACTTTCTCTTGATGCTCCTTGAATTTCTCGTAAAACTTCATTAGTCTTATCTCGACCCTCAATCGCTTTTCCTGATTAGATATTGTACCTTATCCTGTACTTTAATTCTTGAAAGTTTTTTTATTTTTTTTCTATTTTATTGGATTTATATTGTGGTTAATTCTACTTAATACCTTCACCCTGATTTCGATAGCACTAGCTAGACCAGTGTTCCTTAACTCTCCTTTCTTCTCAAAATATTAAATGATCAAGAATTTGTAGGTCCTCCGATCCTAGCTCATATGCTTAGTTATTATATATTTGATGTATTGATCAGACTACCAATTAAGCAGATGTGCTTAATTTATCGTTATTTATGCATTATATGTAGGGCAAAGCGTCAAATATTGTGGCCATTCTTAGGGACAAAACAGCATCTTGCACTTTACTTTCAATTATTTCGTATTTATTATAAAATATAACCCAAAATAACAATATAGAACAAGCAAAACAAACTAAGAGATATAGATAGAAAGAGAGGAAGAGAGATTCTTATTTCTTCTTCAATTGTGTATATTTTCCTATCTATTACAAAACCTTTATATAGGCATAAAAAGTGAAGAAAATATGTCATGGAATATGTCATTGAACATACAAAATATGTCATTGAATATGTCATTAAGCATTTGAGATGAAGATCATGGAAGAAGAGTAGACATCCACCATAATGTGATATTTATCATAATACTCCCCCTTGGATGTCCAAAGATAATGTGCCTCGTTAAAACCTTATTAGGAAGAAAAAAAGACTCTATGAAAAATAAATCTTAGTGAAGGAAAAAGCGTACACATGTTTAGAAATACGCCTTTTGGTTGCCTCGTTAAAAACCTTGCAAGGAAAACCCAGTGGAACAAAACCTTGTAAGGGAAAAAGAGTACAACGCGTATTAACTCCCCCTGATGAGAGCATCAACTCACATCCTTGAGTCTTTGCAATCCAATTTTGTACACCAGTTTCTTGAAGGTTGATGTTGGTAGAGATTTGGTGAACAAATCAACCATATTATCACTTGAACGAATTTGTTGCACATTGATATCACCATTCTTTTGAAGATCATGTGTAAAAAATAACTTTGGAGAAATGTGCTTTGTCCTATCTCCTTTTATGAATCCTCCCTTCAATTGGGCTATGCATGCTGCATTGTCTTCATACAAAATTGTGGGTAGTTTTTCACACTTCAAACCACATTTGTCTCGGATAAGATGTATTATAGACCTCAACCAAATACATTCTCGACTTGCTTCATGAATAGCAATTATCTCAGCGTGATTAGAAGAAGTAGCCACGATTGATTGCTTAGTCAATCGCCAAGATATGGCAGTGCCGCCACATGTAAACACATAACCTGTTTGAGATCGAGCCTTATGCGGGTCAGATAAATACCCAGCATCGGCATAACCAACAAGATCGGGATTGCAATCATTGCCATAAAATAAGCCCATATCGGTAGTCCCTTTTAGATATCGCAATATGTGTTTGATCTCATTCCAGTGTCTCCTTGTAGGAGCAGAGCTATATCTTGCTAAGACATTAACCGAAAAAGTTATGTCAGGCCTTGTAGTGTTAGCAAGATACATTAGTGCACCAATTGCACTAAGATATGGTACTTCAGGACCAAGAAGCTCTTCATTCTTTTCTTGAGGTCGAAACGGGTCCTTATTCATATCAAGTGATCGAACAATCATCGGAGTACTTAATGGATGTGCTCCATCCATGTAAAACCGTTTCAATACCTTTTTAATGTAGGCAGATTGATGAACAAAAATCCCATTTGTCAAATGTTCAATTTGCAAACCGAGACATAATTTTGTCTTTCTGAGATCTTTCATCTCGAATTCCTTCTTTAAATAATCAGTTGCCTTTTGGAGTTCTGTAGGAGTTCCAATAAGGTTTATGTCATCAACATATACGGCAAGTACAACAAATTCCGATGTTGTTTTCTTTATAAAAACACATGGACAAATGACATCATTTATATAACCCTCCTTTAATAAATACTCACTAAGACTGTTATACCACATTCTTCTTGATTGCTTTAGACCATACAAAGATCTTTGCAATTTGATTGAAAATGTTTTCCGGGAATTTGAATTTTGTGCGTTAGGCATTTTAAATCCCTCGGGAATTTTCATGTATATTTCATTATCAAGTGAGCCGTAAAGGTAGGCTGTAACTACATCCATTAAATGCATGTCAAACTTTTTATGGACAGCAAAACTAATAAGATAACGGAATGTTATAGCATCCATAACAGGAGAATATGTCTCTTCATAATCGACACCAGGCCTTTGTGAAAATCCTTGTGCAACAAGGCGTGCCTTATATCTTTGTACCTCATTTTTCTCATTCATTTTGCGTACAAAGACCCATTTGTAGCCAACAGGCTTAACACCATTAGGTGTTTGGACTACAGGCCCAAAAACTTCACGTTTTGCAAGTGAACTTAACTCTAATTGGATTGCTTCTTGCCATTTTGACCAATCAAGTCTTTGTCGACATTCTCCAACAGATTGAGGTTCAAGATCCTCACTTTCTTGCATAATGCTAGATGCAACATTATATGCAAAGATGTAATCTGCCACTATATCCATTCGATTCAAATTTGTCTCAATATCGATTGGATTTATTGATAGTTCCTTATTTTCTTGAGTCTCAGGCTCATTGATTTCCTCATGAATCTCAGGATTGGTTAAATCGTGAATTTCTTTATGAGACTCTTTCGTAGTGTCATCTTGATCATTTGTTTTTCTTTTTCTAGGATTTTGATCCTTAGAACCTAATGGTCTGCCACATTTTAGGCGTACTTTTGACTCATTATCTATGACACTAGAAGATTGTCCAATAGGGACATCAATACGGATTGGAACATTCTCTGCAGGGATATGTGATTTTGTTATCCTTTTCAAATCCGTAAATGCATCTGGCATTTGATTTGCTATTTTCTGCAAATGGATAATCTTTTGCACCTCTGTGTCACAAATAGATGTATGTGGATCAAGATGAGACAATGATGTATTTTTCCACAAAATTTCACATTTTGTTTCACTAATTTCTCCTCCTAATTTTGGGAAAAATGCCTCATCAAATCGACAATCTGCAAAACGAGCAGTGAACAAATCTCCCGTTAATGTTTTAAGGTAACGAATAATGGAGGGTGATTCAAACCCAACATATATTCCTAACCTTCTTTGGGGACCCATCTTGGTGAGATATGGGGTGCTACAGGCACATATACAGCGCATCCAAAAATTCTTAGATGAGATATATTAGGTTCATGACCCAAAACTAATTGCAACGGGGAATATTTGTGATAATTTGCCGGTCTGAGACGAATTAGCATTGCTGCATGTAAAATGGCGTGACCCCAAACAGAAGTGGGCAACTTCGTTTTCATGAGTAACGGTCTTGCTATCAATTGCACACGTTTAATTAAAGATTCTGAAAGGCCATTTTGAGTGTGAACATGAGCTACATGATGTTCCACTTTTATCCCAATTGATAAGCAATAATTATTAAATGCTTGGGATGAAAACTCAGCAGCATTATCAAGTCTAATAGACTTAATTGGATTATCGGGAAATTGTGCCCGTAATCGGATTATTTGTGCCATTAATTTTGCAAACGCGAGGTTGCGAGATGACAATAGGCATACATGAGACCATCTAGAGGATGCATCTATTAAGACCATAAAATATCTAAACGACCCACTAGGTGGGTGAATAGGTCCACAAATGTCCCCTTGTATACGTTCTAAAAACGCAGGGGACTCAATCCCAACCTTTGTTGGTGATGGTCTTATAATTAACTTGCCTTGATAACAAGAAGTGCAAGAAAATTCATTATTTAAAAGAATTTTCAAATTCTTTAATGGATGCCCATTTGAGTTTTCTATGATTCGTCTCATCATAATTGATCCAGGATGGCCCAATCGATCATGCCAAAGTACAAAAGTATTGTAAGCAGTAACCTTTTGGTTTAAGGCAGAATGTGCCTCAATTGCATTAATTTTTGTCCAATACAGACCACAAGATAAAGATGGGAACTTCTCAATAATTCTTTTCTGGCCAGAGACATTCTTGGTAACGATGAGATATTCCATATTATTCTCATCTATTGTCTCAATATGAAATCCATTTTTGCGAATATCTTTAAAACTCAACAAGTTCCTCTTGGACTTGGAGGAGAACATTGCATTCTCAATGATAATTATTGTTCCCATAGGCAGAGTTATAGTAGCTCTTCCAGAGCCTTCAATTAGATTACTACTACCAGAAATTGTAGTAATATCTGCCTTACACATACTTAAATGAGAGAAATATTTCTTCTCTTTGAATATTGTATGTGTCGTACATGAATCAATTAAGCAAATATTTTTATAATTGAACTTTGATCCAAGTTTGCTTTGAAAGATATCCATATTTGCTTCCCATAGTTTGACATACAAAAGAAGTATATGAATAAATATTAGTATTTTTTGAGAAAAATGGAAAAGAAATAAAGTTAAACCAATAATTCAATAGTAGCCTTTAATGCATTTTCTGGCAAATTCTAATTATTATACAAATAACTACGCAAAAAATAATACAAGTACACATATGACTAATACAACTACAACAAATTTATTTACAAGTATAAATTATTTGCATTTTCCTACACATTGTATGAAACATAATTGATCCGTATAAGAAAAGAACATATTCATAAAAAAAATGAGGGTGAAATAACAAAAGTTGTTCCAGGGTGCTTGTAAACCTTTTCTTAAAGAGAATTAAAGCAATGTATAGGAAAGTTAAAATCGTTAAAAGATCACTGAGACTAGAATACTAATTAATAGGATATTACTCATTGTTTGTGAAATTTATAAAATTTCGGAAATAAAAATATTCTTAAGAACTATATAAGAAGAATTACAGAGTGCAATAAAAGTTACGAGACGTTTATTCATTACATACTACGAATAGAAAAGCATAAAAATTAAATTGCTCAATCATCTCTAACCACAGATCCAACACCGATCTAGTGGTTTATTTTTTCATCAGGGTGCTCAAAAAAATCTGCCACATCCAAGTGGGTGATGTCAAATTTATTATCATAGACAAGATTGGCTTCAGAGCCTTTATTCTTCAGAGATGCTTGATAAAGCTCAACCAAATATTTTGGTATGCGACAAATTTTTGCCCAATGCCCTTTTCCACCGCAACGATAGCATTTAGTTTCTGAACCCTCTGCATTTCGCTTCTCATCTTTACCTTTCCATTTTTGGAAGTTATTTTTCGGTGGAGGATGATTAACACCAGAAAAATTTCTTCCTTGGACATGGCCACGACCACGACCACGAATATGGCCACGACCTTTTCCACGATTAGCATAATGGGAATACACCTCATCCTCTTGAGGCAATGGTGTAGACCCAGCGGGTCAATTTTCATGATTTCTCATAAGCAATTCATTGTTTCGTTTAGCCACAAGTAGACGAGAAATCAACTGAGAGTACTTTGTGAAGCCTTTCTCTCGGTACTGCTGTTGTAAGACCATATTGGAAGCATGAAACGTTGTAAACGTTTTTTCAAGCATATCATAGTCACTGATATTATCTCCACAGAGTTTCAATTTGGAAGTAATTCTAAACATAGCAGAATTATATTCAGAAACAGACTTAAAGTCTTGGAGCCTAAGATGAGCCCAATCATATCGTGCTTGTGGAAGAGTGACCAACTTTAAGTTGTCATATCTTTCCTTTAAACCATTCCACAAAACAAATGGATCTTTCACTGTGAGATATTCAATTTTCAACCCTTCATCAAGGTGATGGTGCAAGAAAATCAAGGCCTTAGCACAGTCTTGTGTAGATGCTTTATCTTTATCTTTAATGGCGTCTCCAAGACCCATTGCATCTAAATGGATTTCAGCATCCAATACCCATGTCATATAGTTCTTGCCCGAAATTTCAAGGGCAACGAACTTTCTTTTCATAATATCAGACATTTAAAAAAATACAAATTTGAGAAAAATTATACCTTAATTTTCTCAAAGATCTTCTTGAGATGGTAGAGCCTCGTGCTGATAACGTGTTATAAAATATAACCCAAAATAATAATATAGAACAAGCAAAACAAACTAAGAGATATAGATAGAAAGAGAGGAAGAGAGATTCTTATTTCTTCTTCAATTGTGTGTATTTTCCTATCTATTACAAGACCTTTATATAGGCATAAAAAGTGAAGAAAATATGTCATGGAATATGTCATTGAACATACAAAATATGTCATTGAATATGTCATTAAGCATTTGAGATGAAGATCATGGAAGAAGAGTAGACATCCACCATAATGTGATATTTATCATAATAGTATTATTGTTTTAGTAATCTTAAAAAAATTCCCCCTGCCACTTAAAAATCGGTCCCTTTTTCCCACTTGCCACTTAGTTAGAAAGAACAGAAAAGCTAAGAAAAATTATGGAATACATGAGAAGAGAAGTCCTTTCTTTTTCTAATTATGAAAGAATACTTGATAGAATAAAATTCGTGATCAATCTTCATGTCGCTTGATAAGAATGTTGAGTGGATAACAACAACAATAACAACAATCATAATAATAATAATAATAATAATTATAATAATAATAATAATAATAATATACACACATTTAATGACTAGAGAATTTATTTTATTAAGTCAGTATAAAATACTGAAAAAATAAGATTCTTTTATTGTTAAATTGCACTGATTATGCAAAAGTTCATCTACAGTACTATCAATGGATAAAACATAAACCCATAATAAAAATTAGTATAATCTCGTCTAATTCGGAAATTTGGTTTGTAATATGTGCACGTACGCGCCACAGAGGCGGAGCTAGCCTTGCAGTTGTGGGTTCAGCCGAACCTAGTAACTTTGATTCAAACCTTATATTTGTCTTAAAAAATCTAATGAATATATATATATATATATTATTAATTTAGAACCCAGAAGCTTGAATTAGCTGAAAACCTGAACCCATAAACTTTAAATCTTAGTTCCACCTCTATCCGCGTAAGTTAAAATAAGAGAGAAAATATATTGAGAAGGATGATGAATAGTAGACTGGTAGTTAGAAGAGAGAAGATGTTAAGAGGTAAAAGATTGGAGCCACAGACTAGCATCAATGAAAGACGAGTTGAGGAAGGGAAGAGCTTGTGTATCATTTAGTCTTTGAACATATGGTGCCCTCAATGTCATACTGGATCCTGCTCCTGAACAGTTGTATTCCCCATAAAAGATTGTCCTGTATAAAGCATTCTAATTAGTTAAACTTACAACCACTAATATAAGTCGAATGATAATATTAAGTTGAAAACAAATATTTTTCATTATGATAAGCAATATATAAAATAAGGTTTTAGTCCCGCGTTCTGTGACGAAGGCTTTCATTCTCGCTACCCAAACACTATCAACCCTTTGCAAACCCTTTGAGACGGCTACCATTCTTTGATTACCCTCTTTGGAACCTAAAGGTCTTATTAAAAAAAACAAAATAATAATAATAATAATAATAATAATAATAATAATAATAATAATAATAATAATAATAATAATAATAATAATAATAATAATAATAATAATAATAATAATAATAATAATAATAATAATAATAATAATAATAATAATAATAATAATAATAATAATAATAATAATAATAATAATAATAATAATAATAATAATAATAATAATAATAATAATAATAATAATAATAATAATAATAATAATAATAATAATAATAATAATAATAATAATAATAATAATAATAATAATAATAATAATAATAATAATAATAATAATAATAATAATAATAATAATAATAATAATAATAATAATAATAATAATAATAATAATAATAATAATAATAATAATAATAATAATAATAATAATAATATAGGAAATAAGGTTTCAGTGACGATGTTCAATGGTGACCTCTTTAGTTGACCGTCGTGATTGAAAATTTTGTTTCGTGTAGTGAAGGTATGTTGGAGAAGATTAGTTTGTAAGTAACAATTATGGTGCGCCTAAGTGGATATTCATCCTTAGATTAGTTGCTCGTGAGTAGAGGTGTCAAATGAGCGGGTAGGTTGGCAAAATGGGGTATAATATCAAATCAACTATGCCCTCTGTGTAACTTGAGGAGAGTATTGCTTATATTTGTTTCTCAAATTTGAAGTTGCAGCTGTGATATATGGCACAAAATGTTACATTGGTAGGGGATATCCAGGCAATTAATGGGATGGACGAGGAACTGGGCTGTAACTCACTTTAATGGGAAAAGTTCCAACACTGAGTTTATCATATTTTTTTTTTATTATCATAGTTTGAACTTATAGATGAAATGAAACGACTTAACTGATCTCTTGAAGGGTCGTTAAAGTCATTCCAGCCCTCAGGAGCGACGATATCAGTCATGTAAGTGTTAGCAAAGACGACAGTGGAGTAAGGCCTCCATGCACGCCCCAACCAAATCCTACCAGTTCCTCCCAAAGTGCAGTTCACGAATGCAAAGCCGCTGTTTTCGTCTTTGGTTGCTCTGCCGTGTGCTGTCACAGCGCCATTGATCGACTTCACTCCTGCTGCTACTGGACTTGCTATTGATATCAACTGGCAGTTCTGCATGTTCTTAAAACTATTAGTAATAGAGTCAGACTTTTCTATAGTAGTATTGATATATAACAACCATTCACCATAAAAACTAAGTTTTTTTGGAATTAATTTCCATGTTATGTTATAATATATGTTCTATTTAAAAGCATATCGGTATAACAACCAAAACAAATCTGGAACAACCAAGGCTATTACAGAGAGGTTTGACTGTACTCCTTATTGAAACCTCTTCAAACTTTATCATTTGTTCATTTATTTTAACTATTAGGTGCATTTGATATGTGCTTGTTTTGATTAAAAACTAATGGAGCAAGTGAAATATTCTGTGTTTTATGGGATAAAGAAAACATGTACTTTGAACTTTAAGCAATCTTTTTCGTACTTGCGACATGATAAATGCTGCTAAGTGCACCTCTTAAGAAGATCACTTATTAAAGCTAAGAGTATTTATCTAAATTATTGGAGTATTAAAAAATCTAGCTCTCCTTAACGTCTCACTTAATTAATACTCTTAAGGATAGATCCGAAAAATAGTACTTAAATTACTTATCATTTTTCTAAAACGTTAAATAATTTAAAACAAATTCAGTTTGTCAAAACGACTTACTAAATGATTAGGTGAAATAAAAGTTACCTCGTACAATGATTTGCCATTGCCAAAAATAAAGTCGATAGAACCCTGAATATAACAATCTTTGAAATAATGGCGACCCCTATCATCATGAAGAGTATCCTGAGCTCCGAAAAATCCACAACCCCAGAAAGCAGCTTCATCTCCTGCTATCCTAATTGCCACTGCTTGCGCTCCTACTGCCCCTGGCCCCGGCATTGGAGCTACATTCTGTATTAATGTCGACAATAAAATACGTAGCAGGGTTGCTTAAATTATTAAAACACCGATGCAAGTAAAAGTATATGAGAATTTTTACACTATCAGATCACTATAGTGAAATTAAAATTACGCCCCCTGTTTAAAAAAGATTGACACTATTTGCTTATTAGTATGTTTCAAAAAAATTGGCACCTTTCAATATTTTCTTAATAAGAATCATTTATAGCCACACAAATGTTACGGTGGGTTTCATACCACAAGTTTCAAAAGTTTTACGGTCATATAAATGCTATGGCTTATTTAAGATCACATATTTCAAGAGTCTTCCCTTTTGTATTAAAGTTTGTGTCAAGTCAAATTAAGACAATATTTTTGAAACAAAGGGAGTATATACTTTTCGTGCATGAAAATGAAAGGGTTGATAATAATATACCATGAAACTTATATTCTTGGCAATAAAGTTGGTAGAGAAAATTTGGACAGATCCACTGTAAAATGTGCCATTTGCAGAATTGGCTGTGTCATTCCATACAATAGCTGTTGTGGTATACCCTTGCCCTTGAAATGTGATGTTAGGTTTTGTTTTTGGAATAATTACTTTTTCACTGCATTTCAAACAAACAAAAACAATACGTTACATAACAAAAAAAGAGAAATTAATTAACAAAAGTCACTTCCAAACAAATAGAACTACTCCACTTCTTACAAATAAATGCCATTGTTTATCCATATTAAGCTTCTTTTCGCACTAAAATTTCCAACTGCATCAACTGCAGCTTGCACTGTAGTGAAATTACAACAGCCATTATGATCAACGCATAGAATGGACGTTGTATTAGTGTCTATAGTGGGAAAATTCGGCGAAAATTTGTCACATATTGATATTTTTGCCTTATCACCATCGGAGTGATGGTGATGATCGTGATGGCGTCGATTAACATTAAGAATGCAGTTGAAGTACGTGAAATTTGTTGATACAAAAGCAGCAGTTATTGCTATGAAAAGTGGGAAAATTATGGCTTTAGGATTCATTTTTCTGACTGCAATGATACACAAAGGTGACAAATATAAGTAGGAGAAGGTTGATATTTAAAAAAATTAGTTTTGGATTATACCCTTTTAAAATTGATGATGAAAGAGACAAGAAATTAGGAACGGTTTGAATGAAGTGTAAGAATTGGTGGCATGCCTTTCAAATTACCCTTTCCGTTTCTGTTCTTTTTTTGGGACAATTTGCACATACCTACCAAAACTTCAAATGGATGATGGGTTCTTATGCCTATTGATCAGACCATTTGCTCTAATTAGCAAAGTTAGAGAATCGGCCATCTTGGATAGGTGGTCTACATCATACCTTTTAATATACGACCCTTCGTTCGACTCTGTGTAAATACAAATACTTTGTGCACTAAGCTAGTTGTCCTTTTTCTCTTGGCAAAGTTGAGAATCCCTGCTAATAGAAAGTAGCTTAAGAGTCTTGTGCATCGTTTGTATTGTATTTTCCTTTTTTTTAAAGGATTACGATATCTGAATCAGAATTTAAAATATTATCTTTAAATTTTAATATTAGATAATATATTAAAACGGTTTGTTTCTCAGCATAATATTTCGATGAGTATAATTTATCTATATTTAATAGTGAATGCATAAATAATTAAAATAAAAATAATTTACTTAAATATTAAATTATACAAAATATTAGAGAAATCTTAATTTATACATATGGTGTTGTTTGTTTGATGAAGTACACTCTAAGGAGTCGTTTGGTTTGAAAATAATTTATGCTAAGATTAATTATGTTGGGAATAGTTCTACTGAAATTAGTTAAATGTTGGGCTTAGTTATCCTGATATTATTTTTTATTTATTGTTTGGTATGTTGTATTAATTCTTGGATTGTCGATTTTACTACTTTATCCTGGGATACTTATCGTAAGACTCCTATTCCACCCTCTGCATGTATAAATTATTCTAATACTATATTTATCAACCTTGGAATACCTTATCCCAGATTAGTAACCAAACAAGGAATAATGCAGTGCTAAATTTGTATCCCAGGATTAACTATTACTTATAAATCATACCAAACAACCCTAAAAGATAGTATCAATGATGATTGTGAGTTTAGATTTCTACACTTGGAAGCAACTCAATGACAGTTTGGCTGATAGTAGTTAAATTTCAAAGTCAGGTCCAAGTTGGGGTATGTTTTGAAGAATGGAATCAAAGATTAGATTAGTTAATTAATTAGCAAAAAAGGTGGAATGTTGTTATTTTTACAATTAAGAAAAAATACTCCACCCAATCTTTGCCATTGCCAAAAGGAATCTAATGAAATAGACTAGCCGTAGGAAATACTAAAGAGTAATGTGAATTAGTGGGATTATACGAAGAAAAAAAAGTTTAGGGTGAGGAAATTAAAATTGACTTTGTCAAGATAATATAATATCTAAATTTCCGCTTTACACGCTCAGTGGGACCCGGTAAGCTCCCATACATCTCCTATAGCCTCTTCCCGTCCATTTCTCATTCGACAAGTCAACATGCCATCACCTCCCCCCCCCCCCCCCCGGTCGTACACAGTAAGTATAATTTAGCTTATTTGTAATAAATTATTTGATATATCTTTCATATCATCAAATCATTTAACTATTTGTTACTACATACTAACATAATGATATAAATTAGTACTATATTGTAAATATGCAAATTTTAATTTCTTTTCCTTCACCATACGTGCAGTCGTTTTCCATTTGAATTTTCGCCAAATAGGAGAAAGTGTGCGGTGTGCCCCCGCTGACCCGCTTCGCTTTTTTGAACATCTTTTTCTTTTTCGTAAAAAATATTTTCAACTGATGTTTACATCAAATTAAGATTACATACTTCGTATTAATTTAACTCCAGTTTATTAATAAGAGTGTATGTGAAGACATACCTCATCTATTTATTATATTTGTAAAAATACCATTTATACGAGTAAAGATGATATATAATCTGATAGTTGGAACTTGGAAAGGTTAGAATTCCAGTGAGGCTTGACCCTCAAAGTTTTGACGTGTCTATGTATGCTTTAATATTTACAATTGTACTTAATAAAATTCCCTAAAGTTCCACTCAGTCAAAAGTAGGGGCGTTAATGGTTTGGTTCGGCCGGTTATTTTATAAAATTTGTACCATATTAATTTTTCGGTTATTCTATGATGTATAACCAAAATTAGGCTTTTAAAAACCGTATCAGTCATGCCGGTTTCTCTTCGATATCGGTATAGTTCGGTTAATTTTCGGTATTTTTAAATGTCATTTAAAAGTCACTAGTAGAAGCATAATGCAATCATACCTACTTTTATAGGACTTATCAAAACTCTCTAGATATTTTATTATTTAAAAGGTGATAACTAAGAAAACATGAAAGATGACCAGAGTATAAATCCATCAGCTATTGTACAGCAGCGTAAAAGAAACTAAGCAAAGACAAAGAAAATATAAATCACACGGGTGGAAAGATATTAAGCAAACTGAGACTCAAGAATAAAGACTATAGAAGATTAAATATGAAAATATATATTTAAATCATACGAAAATTCAATACATTGTACTTTGTTACTCATAATCGCTAGATGCCTTTGTGTCTTGCTAGTTAATATGATGGAAATAATTTAGTTTCAATAGGAGTAGTATAATAGATTTACGAATTAGGATTTTGGGTTTAATTAATTAATTGTTGGCTTGTAACTATTTTTTTATAATTTCAAGGCCAAGGAAAAATTTAATGCTTTATTATTTTTAATATTAATATATAAATATATTTTTCCCATGTGAATTCATTTAGTACTGTTCGGTATTTTTTCTATTTATTTCATAAAATAAAAACCTACCCTAATTATTGGTACGATTATAGATTTATATTAAAAAATCTACAGCTTTATTAAAAGAAACCTTAAAATCGATTCGTTTCAGTACGGTTCGATCAATTTAGTCGGTTTTTAAATAACTATTGACACCCCTAGCCAGAACTTTCAGTCCTATGAACTTGCAATACTCCAATTCTTATTTTTTTCTATACGTACGATTAGTGGCGAAGCCAGGAGTTTCCTGAATAAGGTTCATATTTAAAAAAAAAAAGTAAAAAAAATCTCGTCAAAAAGTATTCAATATATGTTATATACTTCTAAAATTTGATATTTTATCTATATACGCAGTATAATTAACCAAAGTGTAGCTTTGCCCCTGGGTACAATAGGGTGCATTTGCATTATTCCGCATGGTAAAAATAATCGTAGAAAGAGCATCAAAACCTATATTAGTCCAAATAGTAACATTTATTTTTTTCAAAAGGAAATAAATAAAGAAATCAAGAAAAATACATATCAAGAAGAGGAAAATACGTTGTAAACAAAATACAAGTACTCCTATATATGTAAAAAACAAAAAAGGATCTTCTTCCGAGTGGGAGTTATGTACAGGCCAGTGTTATTCATCACTTTTATGAAAAATATCAGAACTTAGAAGTTACAGCTTCTGTTATCAAAGCAAGAAAGTGACGGAAATCACAAATTAAAGTCGCATAAAATCATGAGTGGAGCCGCCGAAGTTGAAACAAGAAGGATCGTACCCAAGGAGTGAAATATAAGCAGTATATGATTCTACGGCTCCAACCATGGCAAATACTTTAGGTCGCTCCAAGCCGCCAAAGTTGAAACTTGAAAAACGAAAACCTCTGACGCGAAAAATAAAAAAAACTGTGTGAAATCAGATTGATCAGAACATAAAGTTATTTTCAGACTTATTCTCATTAGAAGGAGAAGATCCACTCTCACTAGGAGAAACCAACGTAGAAATCCTATTACCATCCACGTTAGGTCTTGTTAAATTGCTGGTGCGGCCCAATGAGCTGAACATATAGGGTACTTGATTTTGTTGCAGTGGCTGCTGAAACTGTATATTATAAGCTCCAGAATTAGCAGCAGTAGTAGGGTTCACAATATTATTGGAGGAGCTAGAGCCGAAACCTAAGTAGGTTCCCTGTGTTGACGCAAATGGTGCAGTAATTGAGCCACCAGTGAACTGTTGAACCATGGCTCGGAAATTGGTGGTGTCTGTGTTCAAAACGGTGGTTGGTGTTCGTCGAGAAGCTCGTGAACGACGTCGTATAGGCTTGGAAACACGGCCATCGGCTGGGCCATGGTTGTGGTGAGTAGTACTACTACTGACTATGGAAGTGGCAGTGGTGGTGACCACCGTAGCATCAGACACTCGGCCGTCGGAGAATACGGTGGTTGACGGATATCTTTGAGGTTGGCCGCCGGAGAGGTTGTGTTGGTAGAATTGTGCCCAGTTGGTAGGGTTTGGCATGGTTTCACTCATGCCCATAAAAAAGTTGAAAAAGGAAGATAAAGAAGCTGAGAGTTTGTAAATTTTAGGAAGAAGGGAAGAATAAAAACATAGGATCATCCTTTGTATTTATACATATTTTGAGACTGCGGAGTTAGAGTATTAAATACGCGTTTGGAAGAATTCAATAATTTTATTTTAAACTAAGTATTAGAAAGTTCATTATAATATGTAAATACTTGATTATGAACCTAGTAATTTATGAAAGTTATAACTCGAATGATAATTTAAAATCTATAAACTTTAAATTTTGACGTTAAAAATTTGGATGGTCAAAGTAAATGACTAGTACTTCTTTCGGTTCATTTTAAATGATTTTTTAATTTTTTTTTAATGGTCCACAATATTTAAAATTAACTTTTTAAAAAAAATTAGCCTATGATATATTATTTGTTATATTTTTAATGAATAAATTAAGATTAATATGATCAATATTATTGTTAGTTAATAATAAAAGATAAATTTTTTAATAAATGTAAAAGAGTCAAAATTCCTTAATTAATGCTAAAAAGCGTGAGGGAGTACTATGCTATAGTGGCTATCTGATCATGACCCGAGTGCCGCCCCCTTAGCCGGGTCCTCATTTCTTGAGAACAAAATGACACGTGAAAACCACGTGGGTCTGCGGCGGGAGAAATTTGGCATATTTTTGTTGAATATTCTTTTTTTTTTTTCCTCTTTAAATTTCTCATTCTCTCATCATGTGAATTGTGCACAAGATATACATTGACAATTCAACAAAAAGTAAATAAAAAGCTTCAGAAATTTCTCTTTACATTTTGTTTCATGCTGATACTAATCTCTCTTGTGATTTGAAATATTTCAATAACCTTTCTTATTTTAATTTCTTTTGTAAAACCTATTTAGTGATAGTAATTTTTTTTATGCTATTCCTATTATAGAATTAAGCACTCGATAATAAGTTTGGTGACACGTTCTTTGGAATTCTTTTAATCATATATTTTGCTTTAATTGCTGGCGGATCCCAAATTTTTAAATCATGAGTATTTAACTATTCTTAATTTAAAAATTGCTATTTAGACTGAATGCTTAATTAATACATTTGCATAAATTTTTAGTTTTTCTCTATAAATAGTGTTTATTTTCAAAAGCAATGGTTGCTTAAGCACCAATAATACATATCGTGGATCCACCATATCGGCAGCGCTAAAACTTCACTGTCCATTTTGATTTTATTTTCAAGGGAAAATTAAAAATGACGTTAAAAATTCTTGAATGTTTAATAATTAGAAATGTATGATAATAAGTGAAAAATGACTAGGTTCATCAAATAATATAAATTGAAAATTAAATTTTGAACTTTTTTACTCGACAATGTCGTCATAACTCGATAAACATTATCTGGGTGAATAAAAATTATCTAGGCCAAATTAAATTTTGAACATTTGGTTTGTAAGTGGCTGCAGTTGATTATTTTTTTATCTTTTTTTTTGGTGGGGGTGGGGGTGGGGGTGGGGGGAATCTTCTAGATATAGTAGTCATTCAAAGTGATGCCTGCCCAAATAAGAGGAGGCAAGTTCCAGGAAACAACATAGGCTGATCTTTTTACCTATAGTCGTCATGTTCGAGTCAGTTTATATGCACTTCAATTAATTTTACGAGATATCACCATTTACATTAACATTCATTGAATCTTGACTGCAATAGAGTGGGTGGTAGGTATATACTGACTAGGATGGCTGTAATTTGGTCCTCTCTTTTGGAGGTCTTCTGCTTGATTTGCGTCACATTTTCTATTCAATTTTTTTTGACTTCAGCGAAACCTAGACGACCTTAGCTTTCCACACTATGATTTTGTTGTTTAAAATATACCTTGACTAGTATTTTATCGGACTTTGATTCATTTGTTCCGGTGTGTAAAGAAATGGAAAAGATAGAATAAAATTAACTAAGAAGATGTGTCCTACAACAGTGTAGGAGAAAGGGAACATGGCTAAAGTTCCTTATTCTTCAGCAGTCGGAAACTTGATGTATGCAATGGTATGTACTAGACCTGATATTGCTCACGCAGTTGGTGTTGTCAGCAGGTTTCTTGAAAATCCTGGAAAGGAACATTGGGAAGCAGTCAAGTGGATACTCAGGTACCTGAGAGGTACCACGGGAGATTGTTTGTGCTTTGGAGGATCTGATCCAATCTTGAAGGGCTATACAGATGCTGATATGGCGGGTGACATTGACAACAGAAAATCCACTACTGGATATTTGTTTACATTTTCAGGGGGAGCTATATCATGGCAGTCTAAGTTGTAGAAGTGCGTTGCACTTTCAACAACTGAAGCAGAGTACATTGCCGCTACAGAAACTGGCAAGGAGATGATATGGCTCAAGCGATTCCTTCAAGAGCTTGAATTGTATCAGAAGGAGTATGTCATCTATTGTGACAGTCAAAGTGCAATAGACCTTAGCAAGAACTCTATGTACCATGCAAGGACCAAACACATTGATGTGAGATATCATTGGATTCGAGAAATGGTAGATGATGAATCTCTAAAAGTCTTGAAGATTTCTACAAATGAGAATCCCGCAGATATGCTGACCAAGGTGGTACCAAGGAACAAGTTCGAGCTATGCAAAGAACTTGTCGGCATGCACTCAAACTAGAAGACAGTGCTACCTCCTCTGGATGAATGAGACTGGAGGGGGAGATTGATGGTGTCCATCTCATTGAAGAAGTATTAGGCATGTGCCTAATAAGAGTTTTCTTTGGTTTGGTAGCCAACCTTGTTGACTTGGTTTGGTTGGTAGCCAACCTTGTTGAATTAGTTTGGTTTGGTAGCCAACCTTGTTGAATTTCTTTGGTTTGGTAGCCAACTTTGTTGAATTGTGAAAAGTGTATGTAAATTGTCAAATATTGTAGGCTTTAGAGGGTGAAACTTTGGCTATAAAAGGAGAGCTTCAACTCTCATTTCTACGCACCAACAAAGAGAGAAAGAAAGAGTGAGGTTTTACAGACAAGATATAAGAAAATAGTCTGTGAGGAAAATAGAGAGTGAGCGATATTGTAGTGAGGTGGGAATATCAAAAGAGGGTTATTTCTTTTGAGTGTTGTAGTGGTCTTTGGAGTATTATCTCCGACCTACAAAGTGTAAAATTCCTTACTATAGTGATATCAGTTGCTCCTCTCGGGGTCGTGATTTTTTCCCTTATTCAGAAGGGTTTTCCACGTAAAAATCTTGGTGTCATTGTTACTCTTTTATTCTTGTTAATTACCGTATCTGGTGCTACATTATTATTCCACTTTTATTACCGTGAATATTATTTTGGCAAGGGGTTTATTCCCTACAACTGGTATCAGAGCACAGGTTCTGATCGTTCACTGAAATACTATTCACTGTCGGTAATACTATACTTGGTGAAAAATAAAAATGTCCAGAGTAAAGTACGAGGTAGCAAAATTCAACGGAGATAACGGTTTCTCAACATGGCAAAGAAGGATGAGAGATCTGCTCATCCAACAAGGATTACACAAGGTTCTAGATGTTGATTCCAAAAAGCCTGATACCATGAAAGCTGAGGATTGGGCTGGCTTGGATGAAAGAGCTGCTAGTGCAATCAGGTTGCACTTATCAGATGATGTGGTAAATAACATCATTGATGAAGACACTGCACGTGGAATTTGGACAAGGTTGGAAAGCCTATACATGTCCAAAACGCTGACAAATAAATTGTACCTGAAGAAGCAATTATACGCCCTACACATGAGTGAAGGTACGAATTTTTTGTCACATTTAAATGTGTTTAATGGACTAATCACACAGCTTGCCAACCTCGGAGTGAAAATCGAGGAAGAAGATAAAGCCATCTTGCTATTGAACTCGTTGCCATCTTCGTACGATAATTTGGCAACAACCATCTTGCACAGTAAGACTACTATTGAGTTGAAAGATGTCACATCGGCTCTTCTACTCAATGAGAAGATGAGAAAGAAGCCTGAAAATCAAGGACAGGCTCTCATCACAGAAGGTAGAGGCAGGAGTTATCAAAGGAGTTCGAACAACTATGGTAGATCCGGAGCTCGTGGGAAGTCAAAGAACTGATCCAAATCAAGAGCCAGAAATTGCTACAACTGTGATCAACCAGGTCACTTCAAAAGAGATTGCCCAAATCCAAGGAAGGGCAAAGGTGAAACCAGTGGCCAGAAGAATGACGACAACACAGCCGCCATGGTGCAAAATAATGATAATGTTGTCCTCTTTATAAATGAGGAAGAGGAATGCATGCACCTGTCAGGTCCAGAGTCGGAATGGGTGGTTGACACAGCGGCATCTCACCATGCCACACCGGTAAGAGATCTTTTTTGCAGATATGTAGCAGGTGATTTCGGCACAGTGAAAATGGGTAACACAAGTTACTCAAAGATTGTGGGGATTGGTGACATTTGTATCAAGACAAATGTCGGATGCACATTGGTTCTAAAGGATGTGCGGCATGTACCTGATTTACGGATGAACTTGATCCCGGGAATTGCTTTAGACCGAGATGGATACGAGAGCTATTTTGCAAATCAAAAGTGGAGACTCACTAAGGGATCATTGGTGATTGCAAAGGTAGTTGCTCGTGGCACGTTGTACAGGACAAATGCAGAACTATGCCAAGGTGAATTGAACGCGGCACAAGATGAGATTTCTGTAGATTTGTGGCACAAAAGAATGGGTCATATGAGCGAGAAGGGATTGCAGATTCTTGCCAAGAAATCACTCATTTCTTATGCCAAAGGTACAATGGTAAAACCTTGTGACTACTGTTTATTTGGTAAGCAGCATAGAGTCTCATTTCAGACATCGTCTGAAAGAAAATTGAATATACTTGATTTAGTATATTCTGATGTTTGCGGCCCAATGGAAATTGAATCAATGGGAGGTAACAAATATTTTGTTACTTTTATTGATAATGCTTCACGAAAATTATGGGTTTATATTTTGAAAACCAAAGATCAGGTGTTTCAAGTTTTCCAGAAATTTCATGCTCTAGTAGAAAGGGAGACGGGTCAAAAGCTAAAGCGCCTCCGAAGTGACAATGGAGGTGAGTACACTTCAAGGGAATTTGAAGAGTATTATTCAAGTCATGGGATCAGACATGAAAAGACAGTTCCCTGGAACCCCACAGCACAATGGCGTAACCGAGAGGATGAACCGCACCATTGTGGAGAAGGTGAGAAGCATGCTCAGAATGGCTAAACTGCCTAAGTCATTCTGGGGTGAAGTAGTTCAGACAACCTGTTACCTGATCAATAGGAGTCCATCAGTTCCGTTGGCTTTTGAAATCCCAGAGAGAGTTTGGACCAACAAGGAGGTGTCATACTCGCATCTGAAGGTGTTCGATTGCAGAGCTTTTGCACATGTACCAAAAGAGTAGAGAA
Organism: Nicotiana tabacum; assembly: GCF_000715075.1. Lineage (NCBI taxonomy): Eukaryota > Viridiplantae > Streptophyta > Magnoliopsida > Solanales > Solanaceae > Nicotiana > Nicotiana tabacum. The sequence goes on along the minus strand of NC_134089.1, from coordinate 162,309,990 downwards.
CAAAGCTGGATGATAAATCTGTTCCCTGCATATTTATCGGATATGGAGATGAAGAGTTCGGGTACAGACTGTGGGATCCTGTAAAGAAGAAGGTCATCAGAAGCAGAGATGTAGTCTTCCGAGAAAGTGAAGTTGGAACTGCTGCTGATATGTCAGAAAAGGCGAAGAATGGTATAATTCCTAACTTTGTTACTATTCCTTCTACTTCTAACAATCCCACAAGTGCAGAAAGTACGACCGACGAGGTTGCCGAGCAGGGGGAGCAACCTGGTGAGGTTATTGAGCAGGGGGAGCAACTTGATGAAGGTGTCGAGGAAGTGGAGCACCCCACTCAGGGAGAAGAACAACCTCAACCTCTGAGGAGATCAGAGAGGCCAAGGGTAGAGTCATGCAGGTACCCTTCCACAGAGTATGTCCTCATCAGTAATGAGGGGGAGCCAAAAAGTCTTAAAGAGGTGTTTTCCCATCCAGAAAAGAACCAGTGGATGAAAGTTATGCAAGAAGAGATGGAATCTCTACAGAAAAATGGCACATACAAGCTGGTTGAACTTCCAAAGGGTAAAAACCCACTCAAATGCAAATGGGTCTTTAAACTCAAGAAAGATGGAAATGGCAAGCTGGTCAGATACAAAGCTCGATTGGTGGTTAAAGTCTTCGAACAAAAGAAAGGTATTGATTTTGATGAAATTTTCTCACTTGTTGTCAAAATGACTTCTATTCGAACAATTTTGAGCTTAGCAGCTAGCCTAGATCTTGAAGTGGAGCAGTTGGATGTGAAAACTGCATTTCTTCATGGAGATTTGGAAGAGGAGATTTATATGGAGCAGCCAGAAGGATTTGAAGTAGCTGGAAAGAAACACATGGTGTGCAAATTGAATAAGAGTCTTTTTGGATTGAAGAAGGCACCAAGGCAGTGGTACATGAAGTTTGACTCATTCATGAAAAGTCAAACATACCTAAAGACCTATTCTGATCCATGTGTATACTTCAAAAGATTTTCTGAGAATAACTTTATTATATTGTTGTTGTATGTGGATGACATGTTAATTGTAGGAAAAGACAAGGGGTTGATAGCAAAGTTGAAAGGAGATCTGTCCAAGTCATTTGATATGAAGGACTTGGGCCCAGCACAACAAATTCTACGGATGAAGATAGTTCGAGAGAGAACAAGTAGAAAGTTGTGGCTATCTCAGGAGAAGTACATTGAACGTGTACTAGAATGCTTCAACATGAAGAATGCTAAGCCAGTCAGCACACCTCTTGCTGGTCATCTAAAGTTGAGTAAGAAGATGTGTCCTACAACAGTGGAGGAGAAAGGGAACGTGGCTAAAGTTCCTTATTCTTCAGCAATCGGAAGCTTAATATATGCAATGGTATGCACTAGACCTGATATTGCTCACGCAGTTGGTGTTGTCAGCAGGTTTCTTGAAAATCCTGGAAAGGAACATTGGGAAGCAGTCAAGTGGATACTCAGGTACCTGAGAGGTACCACGGGAGATTGTTTGTGCTTTGGAGGATCTGATCCAATCTTGAAGGGCTATACAGATGCTGATATGGCGGGTGACATTGACAACAGAAAATCCACTACTGGATATTTGTTTACATTTTCAGGGGGAGCTATATCATGGCAGTCTAAGTTGCAGAAGTGCGTTGCAATTTCAACAACTGAAGCAGAGTACATTGCCGCTACAGAAACTGGCAAGGAGATGATATGGCTCAAACGATTCCTTCAAGAGCTTGGATTGTATCAGAAGGAGTATGTCGTCTATTGTGACAGTCAAAGTGCAATAGACCTTAGCAAGAACTCTATGTACCATGCAAGGACCAAACACATTGATGTGAGATATCATTGGATTCGAGAAATGGTAGATGATGAATCTCTAAAAGTCTTGAAGATTTCTACAAATGAGAATCCCGCAGATATGCTGACCAAGGTGGTACCAAGGAACAAGTTCGAGCTATGCAAAGAACTTGTCGGCATGCACTCAAACTAGAAGACAGTGCTACCTCCTCTGGATGAATGAGACTGGAGGGGGAGATTGATGGTGTCCATCTCATTGAAGAAGTATTAGGCATGTGCCTAATAAGAGTTTTCTTTGGTTTGGTAGCCAACCTTGTTGACTTGGTTTGGTTGGTAGCCAACCTTGTTGAATTAGTTTGGTTTGGTAGCCAACCTTGTTGAATTTCTTTGGTTTGGTAGCCAACTTTGTTGAATTGTGAAAAGTGTATGTAAATTGTCAAATATTGTAGGTTTTAGAGGGTGAAGCTTTGGCTATAAAAGGAGAGCTTCAACTCTCATTTCTACGCACCAACAAAGAAAGAAAGAAAGAGTGAGGTTTCACAAACAAGGTATAAGAAAATAGTCTGTGAGGAAAATAGAGAGTGAGCGATATTGTAGTGAGGTGAGAATATCAAAAGAGGGTTATTTCTTTTGAGTGTTGTAGTGGTCTTTGGAGTATTTATCTCCGACCTACAAAGTGTAAAATTCCTTACTGTAGTGATATCAGTTGCTCCTCTCGGGGTCGTGGTTTTTTCCTTTATTCAGAAGGGTTTTCCACGTAAAAATCTTGGTGTCATTGTTACTCTTTTATTCTTGTTAATTACCGTATCTCGGTGCTACATTATTATTCCACTTTTATTACCGTGAATATTATTTTGGCAAGGGGTTTATTCCCAACACTCTACATATGAGACTATTTCGTTGGTTCTCAAGTGTCATCTGATAATGCTCTATAATTAGTCGTTTAAAGACGTTACATCAAGTAAATTTTTAAGTTTTCTAAAGCACATTTCTCTTTATTTCTTTTTGTGACAGAAGAAATAAAAGTAGAAGAAGAGAGAAAAAGTATGAAAAACGCTTAATAGTCAATGTCATTGTAATTCATATATTCAATATTATGGATTACCATCGAATGTTGAATTATATAGCCAAGTACGTAGTGAATATTCGACGAAAACAATTTTTTCTTTAATTTCTCTTTAGCATAATTTATGGGGTGGAGGGAGAGAGTTACTTCTCCAAAGTTCGAAGTAATCATCATTTAATTACTTATAATTAATAATTTAATTACTTATAATTAATAATCATATCCAAGTTAAGGTCTTGAGGCCGTTCACAAAAACTTTCAGCATGCTTGATCTACAAAGTATCCACGACTACTACGTGATAAAAACATAGATCTAAGTAATAAGAGTTATAAATTTATTGTTTCTTTAACCATTTCTTTAATCGAACAGGCCAACTTTATTACTAACTACATAAAATAAAACATTTTTTGTAGGGAGAGGACACAAGGCCTTACCCTCCAATGAATTTTGAGAGGTTCGAAATAGATCTCTTGTTTATGGACCAGATCCATACTAGTGAAGCACAGATATTGTCAACTCAAGTATGTGAGATGCACGTGAGGGAGATAAACCTCACTTACCAGAAATGATATGTCCTGATCCTGATCGAAAAATAGCATATTAGATAAGGAGAAAGACTTCTTACTCAAAGAGAACAAGGCTTAAGAGATGGATAGAATTAGATGTGGAGATCAACTAGAACTCTTCTACCAAGGAAGAGTAGCGTCAGTATTATAGTCAATCTCTATTTACTAACTCCATAAATATCAGTGTTGTTCTCTTTTACATGTAATGCACATAAGCAGAAGTTAAACGTGAATTGAGAGCAAAATAGCAATGCAATTTTGCAAGCAATTTATGTGTGATTCAAGTGTGCAATCCTGAAGCTACTTGAACCAGATAGAAGAACCAATTCCAAGTGTCTAATAATGACATCATTAAAGAAAAAAAATAAAGAACTAAAATCTAGCAATGATTTGTGTATATAAGAAGAAATTACCATTTGTTCTACCATTGACAAAGCAAAAAAGCAGCAAAATTTATTTTTATTTGTTTGTTTATAAATGAATGTATATTTTACTAATTTTTTAATCGATTTCTTCTACTTTCATATTCATATATTATATGTTTAGCAACTATTTAATTGAAATCCAACAAATTCTCTGCAACCGACAAACGGGGAAAAGGCTACCAGTTCTTCTTTTTTTCTTTCTCTTTTTATATTTAAATATATTTTTATTAATTGTCTCATAAAGTTAATAATAAAACACTGATTTTGGTAGGAGATGAGTACATAATCTCTCCTCAACAATAGGAATGTTGAATAGCATTGACCATAAGAAATGCTGATTGTGTGAAAAAAATTGCTGGGTTTTCAGATTTGGGTCTATTGTCTTTGGGCTATAGATTTGCAAAGTTATAACTGGGCTACTCAGTTGCAATGTGTGAGTATGAATTATACTTATGTGTAATTCTCCCATTAAACAACATAAGTACATTGTTTAGACATTATAAATACAAGTGTATATACTGTATAAATATGTATAAGTGTATATAATTTTGTATAATTATGTATATATCAGTGTATAAGAATGTACAACGGCAAAATTAAATTTTTGTGTGTTTTCTTACCTTTTCTCAAGATGGACAACCTCCTTTACTTGTTTTTAACTTATTCTCTGTTTTGGGTTAAACTCTATTAGTGACATCATTGAAGAAGAAAAATAACAACTAAAATCTAGCAATGATGTGTGTATAAGAAGGAATTGCCATTTGTTCTACCATTGACAAAGCAAAAAAGTAGCGAAATTTATTTTTATTTGTTAATTTATAAATGAATGTATATTTTACTAATTGTTGAATCGATTTCTTCTACTTTTATATTCATATATTATATGTTTAGTAACTATTTAATTGAAATCCAATAAATTCTCTGCAACTGATAAAGGGGAAAAACGCTACCAGTTCTTTTTCTCTCTTTTTATATTTAAATATATTTTTATTAATTGTCTCATAAAGTTAATAGTAAACACTGATTTTGGTAGGAGATGGGTACATAATCTCTCCTCAACAATAGGAATGTTGAATAGCATTAACAGTAAGAAATGCTGATTGTGTGAAAAAATGCCGGATTTTCGGATTTGGGCCTATTGTCTTTGGCTATAGATTTGCAAAGCTATAATTGGGCTACTTATGTGTGTAAATTGCACTTATGTGTAATTCTCCCACGATAAGTGTAATGATATGCAAATATTTTTCATCAGTACTCTCTGACACAAGGCCAGAAAACAGAATTCTCTCCGTGAACAAGCGAACATTTCTTCTCATATATGGGAATGTACATTAGTTTCTTTCTCTGTTAAACATGCTTAGGAATACAAAACTTTTACAATAATGTACATTAATTTCCTATTCTGCTAACTTCCTAAAGGAGACGAATTAAACACTTTTTCCGATCCTGCATAGAGAAACACTAATCCTGCAAATGTTTTCCTGTGACACTGGTTGGATTGTCCTACAGTAGGGAGTGGAGAGTGAAATTTGGACCCAGGATAATGAAGAATAAACAAAAATTGACCATGTGAATCATACCATATCAGATGAATTTCCCTGAATGTCAAAAGAAGTATGCAGTAGTGGTGCTTTGAAACTAAGCTGTCCCTGCAACTGCAATTCACTATGAGCTAACATGAGCATATTTGACCAATGGACAAACTTGGTTCAACAAAAATACTAGGTCTAGGTCTTAGTGTTCATACCAGTCCTTGAAAACTGTGAGGAGAGTAATGACCACCGTGGGCTGATATATAATTCAAGTTTCCCTGTGAGAGCGGGAAATTAAAGGGAACATAATCAAATGCGGTCGTTCATACTTGTAAAAGGTTAACCAACAATTTAGTTCACTTCAAATATCTTTTCGCCATCAAGTTCCTAATAAATAGTTTCCTTACCAGAACTCTGTGTGAGGCTTGATGATTGCTGTAATAGTTATCTCGTAGCATAGAAAACGAACTCAACTGTCCCTGAAAAAATACCACATTATCAAACGAGCTCAGTTAAGCAAATAAATTTTGTGGACAAGTGCTTCAAAGCTTGAATGCAGAAAGAGGATGCAGCACCAATCCATGAATGCTATGATGAGCATAGTGTCCGTCAATTGTTGCCACTCTGGAGCCTGGATCCTGAAATCATAGAAAGAAAGATCAAAAGAGCTTAAACACTTGTAAATTATTGTCTACAAGGGATATCTCATACCATTCCTTGTACGTGCCTCTGAGCAAGGAAAGCATCTTCATTAGTTGGCATTTTTGAGTTTGATTGATCCTAAAAAGAAGGAAACAGAATAAATATATGTAACCGAGCTTTCAACGTATGTTGGAAAGATTAGAAGCCAAAAGATATACCATCTGCAGGCTGTTATCTTGGATCCTAGTAGATAGCACTTCACCGTTATATTGCACCTACAGCACTTCCACTATTAAAAAGACTCTTTTGCCACTATTACTGGATCTTTCTTAAATAAGAACTCATACTACCTTGCGCTTTTTCTGTACTTTCTTTCTCTTTGATGACTTTGCCATGCTGCCACCTTGAATCTCTTCATCAATGTTAGGGTTGCATTGAGAAGAAGAAATGTTAGAGACTAATGCACTCTTCACAGAGTTGTTTACATTGATACAATCTTGCATTGCAGCTTGGATTGCGAAGACAGCTGATTCATAGGTTTCCTGGGATAAAGATCCAACTTCACCAAATTTGGCAGATAGTTTGCAAAGATCATTGAGACGTTGGATCCTGTAACAAGAGGTGCTTGAAATCCTACATGCTCTACCTTTAATTTTTGCCTCTCGTGTCCATCGCTTTAATATGTACACCAGAGGGATATTGGGGACACCATTTACTTGAAGAACTGTAATTGCATGTCTACAAAGAATACCTATATACTCAAAGGAACGGCATGAACAAACAATGTAAGATTCTCTTCCTCTCCAGGATACCATAAAACTCTGGTTTTTATCACGATCCTTAACTCTATACAACTTCTCAGTTCCTTCTTCACCATCATTCAGGACAGTGCAAGCAGCAACGCCAACAACCTCAGCTTGAAATTTCATGAATAGTGAGTTTGTATAGACAGTAGACATTTGTTTCTCATAAGGAGAAAGAGTCTTTATGGTAGGTGGTCTGTGACGCGTTTCAATATCAGTTTTTGCTTCCTCTTCATACTTGTCATGCACGAATAGCTTGTACCCATCATTGAACTCTTTGAATGTAGTATCAGAGGAAATATACCTTTCGAAGGAGGAGGATACACTTTCAGACCGCTCAACAGTAGAGAGTGCAGCCAAGAAAGTATTCCTCATGTACACTGGAACCCATTTTGTTCGATTTTCAAACAATGATCGAATCAAGTCATCATCCCTCAGCTTGAATGTATCAACCATTTCCCACCATCTTCTTTCAAATTCTTCTTCTTTAAGTGGCAACCACATGCATTTCTTCAACTTGTTTACAAAATCTTCGATCTTACTTATCTTATTACCTAGATCTTGAGAAACTTTCTCCATTACATGCGACAAACAAAAACAATGCCGTGCCTCAGGGAAGACCTGCTCTACTGCTTCTTTCACGGAAGTGTCATCATCAGTAATAACTACTCTAGGACTCTGGCCACCTACAGCTCTAAGCCAAGTGCGCAATAACCAAGCAAAAGTTGATGATGTTTCATCCCCAACCAAGGCACATCCGAGCAACAAAAATTGGAAATGATGATTGACCCCAACTATAGGTATAAATGGGACTTTATATTTGTTTCTGATGTAATAGGTGTCCAAATAAATTACATCACAAAAATGGCCATAATCATTTCTGCATTTTGCGTCAACCCAGAATACGTTCCTCATACGTTTTTCTTTGTCAAAGTCTATAGCATAATAAGAATTTGGACTCTCAGCTTGCATAAGAGCTAAAGTGTCAAGCAACACTTCCACATCCCCCTCATTTAATGCAAGCTGCAATCCTTTTTTCTGGTAAACTACATTGGCAGATTGCTTGCTCCTTCCCCTGACGGAGCAATAAAAGTCATCAGAGCAAATTTCATGATTATGTTCCTTAACAAAGCTATATATATACCATTTCCCATCCTGCCTTCTCTTCACATGCACACTGGCCTTGCAGTCAGTCTTGGGACATGATCGAAAACTACCAGACTCGCGCTTGGCCCCAAATCTAGAGCATGCAATCTTCACATCAATAAATTTACCCGATTTCTTTGACCTACGACTCGCCTTTATCGTAATGCCAAATCCTAGTAACCTCGCATACTCCTTGTAGAAAGAGTAAGCAGCCTCCTTTGTTTCAAATTCCATATCCTTTTGTGGCTCGTTGTTGGCTATACCCTTATCTATAATATCGACATCCAAAACATCCATACCTATCGCATCGCCACTTTCGTCAACATTCTCTTTCACATATTCTACCCCAGCATGATTTTGACTTGAATCATCAATTGCATTTTTACCCATGTACACATCTAACGTGTCAACCCCCGAAGGCAATTCAAGGTCAATTTCCATAGAAGCAATAACTTAAACCAAACAAATGGGCATTTTGCAAATGACTTAACAACTATGGATTTTTCCCTCATTAGGAAAAAGACAGCAATTCTTCCCTTAGTGCTACCTACATTGAACTCATTTCCTAGGTATATCTCAATATAAGTTAAGCACAGTAAAGGATATTAAATCAAAATCTGGCTAACGGCCTATTGAAGCAACTTTCTTCTCTTCTCTACAGAAGTAATCTTTTTATCAATTTCAGTTCATTTAACTGAAATATCTGGAAAAAAATAAAAGGAAAGATCAGTAATAAGGAAAATAGCTAATAATGGTCATAGGAAAATCAACACAGCTAAATGAATCACAGCAAATCCAACTAACACAAATTAGGAGTTACAAGAATTTCAGAATTAAAAGAGAAAAAAAGAGAATCCAATCAAACGACTAGTCCTATTATATCTGTTTTTTAATACCTAAATTATTTTGTTAACCATACATTGGGTTTGTTTAGAACAAAAGAAGTTAATAGAAATAGTACCTGGGTGTTAGCCAACTAAGGCGATACTTCAAAGCAAACTGTAAGTGAAGTTCTAATGCCAATTCTCGAGGGAGAAGACAGTGGCGCACCCTTTTTTCCCCCGGTAAAATTACTACTATATTATTGTTTTTGCACTTATCTTTGAGTTTCTTTTTTTAACAAAGACATTGTCACCATCCCAAATACGCGGTCGAATGAGTCTCAAATATTTACCGGGGGGTGTTTTTGCACTTATTTTTTTAATAATAGTCGTGATGGGTCTATCACACTACTAGGCAAGCCAACCAAATATTTAACACAACGAAATCTTTTATAAAAATCACTTTCTAATATCGAATAAGTCTCAAATTCGGCATATGAAATAGATGAATAAAACAGAATGTGCGGAAAACCAGTACAAAATACCAACACAGCCCAACAAATCCGGTGTCACTAGTCAAGAGCCTCTAAATACAACTCAAACTGACTGAATAATACATCATAAGTCTTAAATAACAGAATACTAAGATAGGAAGGAGGAAAGCAGGGCTGCGAAAGCAGTGCAACTACCTAGTAGTCTCCGGTAAAGCTCTGAGAGTGCTGGAAGCTCTCACTCTGATGCTCGGGCACCTGGATCTGCACACAAGGTGTAAGGAGTAACGTGAGTACGCCAACTTAGTAAGTAACTAACTTAAATAAGGTCTGAGTACAGTGACGAGCAGTTAAAATCATATAATAAGTCTTAACAGAAATATCAAGTCAACTTCTGCAATTTAAAAAACAGTCATCTCGTAAAACTTCAGTTTCGATTACACATCCTTTGAAAACATTTTTTTTCAACAGATGCTCAGTATAAAAGAAGAGTGAAAACAACAAAAGTCATAAACAAGCTCCTCGGGCCAGGTATCACTCATAAATATAGCCTTTCGGGCAAGCCTCCCAGTCACTCGTGACTCAGCTCTCGTTAAACAGTACTCACACTCAGCACTCCGGCTCAATAATATCTCATAACAATAATAATCATAATAATCGCTGTGGCGTGCAACCCGATCCATAGTTTATAGTCGACTACACTCACTGGAGGTGTGCAGACTCCGGAGGGGCTCCTACAGCCCAAGCGTCATATCGCTGCGGCGTGCAGCCCGATCCAATATATATTATTGTGGCGTGCAGCTCGATTCATATGTATATCGTTGCAGCGTGCAGCCCGATCCATATATAATATCGTTGTTGTGTGCAAATCGATCCATAACAGATATATAATTCTCACCATTAGGTCCTAAACCTCTCTCAGTCATTAACCTCACGGCCACTCGGGAATATCAGTAAAAATCAGGGAACTCAGCCTAAACAGTTTTCATATATAAAAAATAGAGTGATGAAATCGGTTTTAAACAAATACCAGGTAAAACATGACTGAGGATATGCTTTCAAATCAAACAGAGTGAGAAAAGTAGTAAAAATACCCCTAAGGGTCTAAGCAGGGTCGGCATAAGGTCCCAAACACGGCGTACAACCCAACATATAGTATCAATCTCTAAAACACGGAATATCATAAGATTTTAATCAAAATACGCGGCTTAATAGTCGCTACGGGACGGACCCAGTCACGTTCCCTACCGGTGCACGCCCACATGCTCGTCACCTAGCATGTGCATCACCACATTTAACAAAACAATATGAAATACCGAGGTTTCATACCCTCAGGTCATTTTTTACAATGGTTACTTACCTCAAACCGGATGAAATACTACTCTGCGACGCCCTTGCCTCTCGACTCGGCCTCAACTCGCGTTGAATTTATCCAAAATCAAAATCATGACATCAAAATATGCTAAGGGAACGAAGCCCATGTGAAAATAATCAAATTACCACACAAATTCCGAAACTGGCCAAACCCAACCCCGGTCCCACGCCTTGGAATCCGATAAAAATTACATCAATAAACTTCTTATCCTCCTACGAGTTCATACATACCAAAAATATCAAAATCCGACCACAAATGACCCCTCAAATCCCTAGATTAAGGTCTCCAATTTCTAAGCCCTAAACCCCCAATTTTGCTACTAATTTTCCATAGATTTCAAACTTAATCAGTCAAAAACCATCATAGAAACAAGTTTAGGATCCAAAAATCTTACCTCCACGAAACCCTCTTGATTTACCTCTTCAAATTGCTCTCCCAAGCTCAAACACACATGGAAATGGTGAAAAACCACTCAAAAATCGCGAAGGGTCAAATTTATATGTTCTGCCCCAGCTAAACCACTTTTGCGGTCGAAAATCTCGCACCTGCAGAATTCACTTAACCACTCACGACCGCATTTGTGATCAGGATAGCGCAGGTGCGCTCAAATATCTACATCTACGGTTCCAGCTCCTCTTGCCCATTTCCGCATCTGCGACCCTCATTGCGCTTCTGCGTGCCAGCACATGCGGTCCCTAAGCCGCAAGTGTAGTTATGACAGGAGCTTTAGCACTTCAACTGCAAATTTCCAACTCCAAAACTCTCGCCAACCATCCGAAATCACCCCGAGGCCCCCGGGGCCTCAACCAAAAGTAGAAACAAGTCACATACCACCATCCAAACTTATACCAATCTTCGAAACACTTAAAACAATATCGAAACAACAAATCAACCACGGATTCAAGCCTAAGAACTTCAAAAACTTCCTAATTTCGCTTTCGATCAAAAAGTCTATCAAACCTCGCCCGAATGACTTAAAATTTTGCACACACGTCACAAATGACTCAACGGACCTACTCCCACTTCCGGAATTCCATTTTGACCCTTATATCAAAATCTCTGCTATCAACCGGAAAATGCCAAAAATTCATTTTCGCCAATTCATGCCTAAATCTACTTCGGACCTCCTAAAAACATTCTGATCACGCTCCTAAGTCCCAAATCACCTCCCGAAGCTATCTGAATCATAAAAACCAAATTCCGAGATCGTTTGCTCACAAGTCAACTTCCGGTTGACTTTTTCAACTAAAAGACCAACTTAAGAGACTAAGGGTCTCAAACCTCACCAAAGCCATTCCGAACTCGGACCAACCAACTCGATACCATTCAATACGACTGAACATGATATAAAGAAGCAGAAATAGGGAAAACGGAGCGGTAACTCATGAAACGACTGGCCGGGTCGTTACATCCTCCCCCTCTTAAACAAACGTTCGTCCTCGAACGAGTCAAGAAACATACCTGAAGCCTCAAATAGGTGAGGATATCTGCTCCGCATCTCTCGCTCGGTCTCCCAGGTAGCCTCCTCCACGGGTCGACCTCTCCACTGCACCTTCACTGAAGCTATATCCTTTGATCTCAACTTTTGAACCTGATGCTCCATAATGGCTGCTGGCTCCACATCATAGGTCAAATCACCCTCTAACTGAATCGTGCTAAAATCCAGAACATGAGACAGATCTCCAATATACTTCCGGAGCATAGAAACATGAATACCAGATGCACACTCGACAAACTGGGGGCAAAGCAAGCTCATAAGCCACCTCCCCAATCCTCCGAAGCACCTCAAAGGGCCCAATGAACCGAGGACTCAATTTCCCCTTCTTTCCAAATCCATGGGTGAAACCTCCAGTAGCACCTTCTCCCCAACCATATAAGATACATTACGAACCTTCCTATCAGCATAACTCTTTTGTCTCTACTGCGCTGTACGAAGCCTTTCCTGAAGTACCTTTACCTTGTCCAAAGAATCCTGCACCAAGTCTGTACCTAGAAGTCTAGCCTCACCGGGCTCAAACCAACCAACTGGAGATCTATACCGCCTCTTGTATAAAGCCTCGTATGGATCTGAATACTCGACTAATAACTTTTGTTATATGCAAACTCCGCGAGCGGTAGAAACTGATCCCATGAACCACCGAAGTCAATCACACAAGCGTGCAACATGTCCTCCAATATCTGAATGGTGCGCTCGGACTGCCCCGTCCGTCTGAGGGTGAAAAGTTGTGCTCAACTCAACCTGAGTACCCAACTCTCGTTGCACGACCCTCCAAAACTGTGAAGTAAACTGAGTACCTCTATCTGAAATGATGGAAACTGGAACCCCATGTAGGCGAACAACCTCTCAGTTATAAATCTCAGCTAACCGCTCTGAGGAATAGGTAGTACAAATAGGAATGAAGTGCGCGAACTTGGTCAGCCGATCCACAATCACCCAAATAGCATCGAACCTCTTCAAAGTTCGTGGGAGCCCAACTACAAAGTCCATGGGGATCCGCTCCCACTTCCACTCTGGAATAACCATCTGCTGAAGCAAGCCACCCGGCCTCTGATGCTCATATTTCACCTGCTGACAATTGAGACATCGATATTCAAATCCTACAATATCCTTCTTCATCCTCCTCCACCAATAATGCTGTCTCAGATCCTGATACATCTTCGCAGCACCTGGATGAGTGGAATACCGCAAGCTATGGGCCTTCTTTAGAATCAACTCCCGAAGCCCGTCCATATTGGGCACACAAATCCGACCCTACATCCTCAACACTTCATTATCATCAATAGTCACATCTCTGGCATCGTCGTGCTGAACTTTATCCTTAAGGACAAGCAAATGAGGATCATCATACTGGCGCTCTCTAATGCGATCAAATAAAGAAGACCGAGAAATCACACAAGCCAATACCTGACCGGGCTCCGAAATATCCAACCTCACGAACCGATTGGCCAGGTCCTGAACATCAACTGCAAGAAGTCACTCCCCAACAAGAATATATGCCAAACTGCCCATACTCATCGCCTTCCTACTTAAAGCATCGGCTACTACATTGGCCTTCCCCGGATGGTACAAGATAATAATATCATAATCCTTTAGCAGCTTCAGCCATCTTCGTTGCCTCAAATTGAGATCCTTCTATTTGAACAAGTGCTGGAGGCTACGATGATCAGTAAACACCTCACAAGACACACCATACAAATAATGCGTCCAAATCTTCAATGCATGAACAATGGCAGCCAACTCTAGATCATGAACGGGGTAGTTCTTCTCATAGGGCTTCAACTGACGAGAAGCATAAGCAATAACTCTACCCTCCTACATCAACACACACCCAATGCCCACTCTCGAAGCATCACAATACACAGTATATGAACCTGAAGCTGATGGCAAAACCAATACTAGAGCTGTGGTCAAAGCAGCCTTAAGCTTCTAAAAGCTCGCCTCACACTCATCCGACCACCTGAATAAAGCACCCTTCTGAGTCAATTTGGTCAAGGTCAATGAAGTATATGAAAATCCCTGAACGAATCGACAGTAATAACCCGCTAAACCAAGAAAACTGCGAATCTCTGAGGCTGAGGACGGTCTAGGCCAACTCTGAACTGCTCTATCTTCTTTGGATCAACCTGAATACCCTCGTTGGACACCACATTCCCCAAGAAAGCCACTGAACTGAGCCAAAACACACACTTGGAGAACTTTGCATAAAGTTTCTCCTCCCTCAATCTATGCAAAACAACTCTCAAATGCTTCGCATGCTCCTCCTGACTATACGAATACACGAGAATATTATCAATGAAAACTATGACAAACGAGTTAAGATATGGTCGGAACACGTTGTTCATTAAATGCATGAATGCTGCTATCACACCTCCTTTTTACCGCGCCCCCGTAAAGGGGTACAGAGGGAGTTTTTCCAATTTAAAGGACAATCGAAACGAGATTTATTATTTAATTCAGAGTCGCCACTTGGGAGATTTATGGTGTCCCAAGTCACCGGTTGAATCCCGAATCGAGGAAAAGATTGACTCTGTATTACAGTCCGCGAACCAGAAATCCGAGTAAGGAATTCTGTTAATCCGGGAGAAGGTATTAGGCATTCCCGAGTTCCGTGGTTCAATCAGAATTGAAGCAGTATGAATCAAATTATTATCAGGTTATTCTAACATTCAAGCATGTAAAACTAATCGACGACATTTATCCAATCGACTACACGAATTACAACACATACAATCAATAGCAAATCAGAATCGAACATGCACACAGGTGATTCGAGTCGTATTGATAAAAACAAGGATTTATAATAAAACTTAACTAATCGACGAAACTCATTCAAATCGATTATATAGTTTATCATATACTTGACCATGACCAAAAAAAGTTCGACCAAATAAAAGGTCATTGAAGAAGGAAAGAATCAATCGACAAAAAATTGAAAAATCAATAAAACTACACTAAACAAATAAACAGATATAAATAAACACAAAAATAGAACAAACAGGAAAGGAAAAATACCTCAAGAACTCGGAAACTGGACGACCCTGACTTGGACTCTGACTCGGACCTTTTTTGAGGTTGATCGAGTGTTCTCAACTGAGAACACTTCGACTAAGGTCCACTGGACACCCAAATTCCTTTAATTCGGACAAACTCCAGCCTTTGGTTTTCTAGGGTTCTTAGGGTTTGATTTGGGGGTTCGAACGGTTTTAGCCTGATTCGAACCAAACCAAAGGTGGTTTGGTAACGAGGGAGGTCTGGGGGCGTCATGGTGTGAGTTTAGGGCTGGTTGGGGTAGTTTCAAGTTTTGCTCGAATCTTCGATTGAAGATTCGAGAAGCTACAGGCTGATTCGAGCAAAATGGATAAGGGATTCGTGGAGAGGGTGGTTAGGTGCTCTAGGGGTGTTAGTTTCATGGCCAATGACATCGTTGTCGCCGGCTTTCAGGCGAAGGGATTTCAGGGCGGCTAGGGTTTTGAGGGGTCGTCTCTGAGAGAGACGACTGAACATGGGGGGTGTTTGGAAATGAAAGGGGGGTAATGGGTCTGGGGTGTTTTGGTAAATTAGATTGAGGGGATTAATGTGATCGGTTGGATCAGTGAAGATCGATGGTCCAGATTAGGTTATGGGGTCAAACAGGGTCGTTTTGGTTAAGTACTGAGGCGGGTTTAGTTCGGATACATGTATTGATTGAATCTCAACCGTTGGATCGATTTAATCCAACGACCTTGATTAAGAGTGACCAAACGACGTCGTTTTAAGACGTCTCTGGCCAGGCCAACTGAACCTGGTAAATGGGTGATTTGGGCCTGATTTTTGGTCCAAAAATAATGGCCCAATCCGATTTTCATTCTTTTCTTCTTTTCCTTTCATTTTCCTTTTAATTCCTAAATACCAAAATTCCTAAAATAAATTGTAAAAAACAAAATTAACTTAGAAAATACTAGTTGACCTTTAACAATAAATATCGCACCAAAATAAAATATTAACTACAAACAAAATCGGGTACTTGTACATTAAATGCCAAAAATACAAAGAATATGTATTTTTTGTGATTTTCTTTATTTTAAAACCAAACTATGATTAATTAATTCCTAATTGTAAAAATAAAAATCCTAAGTGCACATGCAACGTGTATTTTGGTATTTTTCAATTAATTAAATTAAGATAAACATTCACAGACAAAAATAATTATCCAAAATGTCACACAAAATTCTCAAAATTGTACCCAAAGGCAATTTGTTTTATTTTTCGATTTCTTTTGGAGTAGTTTTCGTGAAGCAAAAATCACGTGCTCACAGCTGCCCCTCTTTGTCCGAAAACACAAAGAGTTTTCGTGCAAAGATAAGGTGAGCGGATACGAGCGATTTTTACCCGTTGGAATACTCCGTGTGAAGCATTTTTGAAAAGATTTAACCGAACCTTTGCTTCACAGGTTTCCTACATATCCCTGGCTAAAAGGGAATCAGGTTAATGTAGTTCGGGAAGTTTTGGTAGCTGGGACTACCATGGGACTGCATTTTTGCTGTTACTGCTGTTGCATGCTGTTGCTACTGCTTTTGAATCTCCTTATTACACCGTGCCAAATGAAAATAAGAAGCTAGACTTAAACTAGGAATTACAAAATCTTATCTATCTCCGACTTGTTCTTGTAGTCCTCTTTCTGATTTCTGCGATGGGATTCATGCTGGGGGTATTTGGTTGTAACCCTCCGCATTACTGACCTCTGATTTGATCTTGAAATGTATTCCTCTATTCTGCAGGCGGGCTCCTGACTTTAAAAACTTAAAAAGTAATGCCTCCGTTCTACGGGTGGGCTCCCGAATGCAACAACCTAAAAGTAACACCTCCGTTCTACGGGCGAGCTCCCGACTGCAACAACTTTAAAATTTAACCACCCCCATTCTACAGGCGGGCTCCTGACTTCATCAACTTAAAATTTAACAACCTCCATTCTACAGGCGGGCTCCTGACTTCTTCGACTTAAAATTACAACAACCTCCGTCCTACAGGCGAGCTCCTGACTTCTTCGACTTAAAATTATAACAACCTCCGTTCTACAGGAGGGCTCCTGACTTCTTCGACTTAAAATTATAACAACATCCGTTCTACAGGCGGGCTCCTGACTTTAACAACTTAAAAAGTAACAACCTCAATTCTACAGACGGGTTCCTGACTTCTTCAACTCAAAACATAACAACCTCCGTTCTACAGGCGGGCTCCTAACTCCTTTAACTTAAAATATAACACCTCCATTCTCCAGGCGGGCTCCTAACTCCAACTTGACTTTAAAAGATAATACGGCCTCCATTCTCCAGGCGGGCTCCTGACTTCAACAACTTCTTAAGATGTAACACCTCCGTTCTCCAGGCGGGCTCCTGACTCCTTCAACGACTTAAAAATATAACACCTCCATTCTCCAGGCGGGCTCCTGAATTCAACAACTTCTTAAAATGTAACACCTCCATTCTCCAGGCGGGCTCCTGACTCCTTCAACGACTTAAAAATATGACAACCTCCGTTCTACAGGCGGGCTCCTAACTTTGACTACAACTTGAAAATATAACAACCTCCATTCTCCAGACGGGCTCCTGACTCCAACTACAACTTAAAGATATAACACCTCCATTCTCCAGGAGGGATCCTGACTTCAACTACTTCTTAAAAGATAATACGGCCTCCATTCTCCAGGCGGGCTCCTGACTTCAACGGCAATTTAAAGATAATGCAACCTCCATTCTCCAGGCGGGCTCCTGACCTCAACAATTTCTTAAAAACATAACACCTCCATTCTCCAGGCGGGCTCCTGACTTCAACTACAACTTGAAAATATAACACCTACATTCTCCAGGCGGGCTTCTGACTTCAACTATTTCGTAAAATATAATACCTCCATTCTCCAGGCGGGCCCCTGACTTCAACTACTTCTTAAAAGATAACACCTCCATTATCCAAGCAGGCTCCTGACTTCAACTACAACTTGAAAATATAACACCTCCATTCTCCAGGCGGGCTCCTGACTTCAACTATTTCGTAAAATATAATACCTCCATTCTCTAGGCGGGCTCCTGACTTCAATGAACAATTTAAAGATAATACCTTCATTCTCCAGGCGGGCTCCTAACCTCAACAATTTCTTAAAAACATAACACCTCCATTCTCCAGGCGGGCTCCTGACTTCCACTATTTCTTAAAAATGCGTTTTATTGCTGTTGTTCCTTCCTTCCTCCTGAACCATTTTCCTTCTAACTTGAATCATCTTCTTTCAGAACTGATTCCCTCAAAACTGGTGTTTCATTCCTCTGAAAACTGCTGGGGATAACACCGGTATTTTATTCAAAAATATGTTATTTTCCTCCTTCAAAGACTACTTCCCTTAAGCTGGTGCTTTCCTTCCACTGGAACTACTTCCCTTAAGACTTGTGTCATCTTCCTTCCGAAATTTCTTCCATTAAAACTTGTTTGGCCTTCTTTCGAAAACTGCTGGGAATACCATTTTCCCCAAACTTGTGCTATCTTGCTTCTTCCCCAAGTGGGTACCGGACTTCTAGAAAAATTTTCAAAATGAAAGAAAATTTTCTGCCCCAGTTTGACAATCTTTCTTGTATCATGATGTCTTTTCATCATCTATAACATTTCCTGTCCCTGCTTTAAATCAAAGAAAAATTTTGTTAGTTTAAAACGTGGTGAATGGTCGTGCCACTCCTGCTGGGGATGGTTTTCTCTTTGTCCTTTCCCAGCTTTGTGTTCCATTACATCACCAAAGCTTGCTGGGGATGAGATTATTTGTTGGGGATGATATTCCTGCTGGCGATCATATTCCTGCTGGGGATGGTTTTCCCCCTCTTCTTTCCCTGCTCCGTGTGGTCGGACCCTCTTGGAACTTGGTCGATAATCTGCCAAGGATACTCTTGTTTCTTGACGATTCTTTATTCACCAATTGTTGCTTCCCACTTTTCTCCATACTCTCCCTGAAATCCTAGACCAATCCATCATTCGGTCTTGCAACGAACGTCTTTCTCATTCCATTGCATTATCTTTGGCCCGTCTTATCCACATTGTATTTTTGCACCATCTTGGCAACTGGTAGTAAGCCCTGAAAATCCTTTTCAAAAACAAACTGCTGGGGAGATAAAGTCTTTAAAAATAAAAATGATGAATTCCAAATAAAAGAAGAGTAGTTTTCTGAAAAATGTTGGGGAGAAGAAAAAAGAAAAGAGCTTATCTGAATGGTACAACCGATCCCAATGATCATGTCGTGCATTTTGGATTAGCCAACCCAGTCTATTTATATCAATCAATCTTTCTAATGGCCTTACTTGGTTGGGGCTATGTAAGCGCCCAATTCTTTTGTCGACTCAACATCTTTGCACTGCTTGATGCCTCGACGGATTCTTTCCATCAATCTTATCTTGTTTGCCTCTTTTGACCCCTTGTCGCCTCATAGTGCCCTTCGAGGGGTTTTCACTAATAAGACTCTCTCATTTCCCTCAACTCCCGTTGCCTTTTGGTGCCTGTGAAGGTTTTCACCGATAAGACTCTCTCATTTTATTTCTCTCAACTTCCGTCGCCTTATGGTGCCCGTGGAGGTTTTCACTGATAAGACTCTCTCATTTTATTTTATTTTTTCAGCTAGGGATTAGAGTGTTACCGATATGACTCTCTCTGCTGGGGATTCTTTCGGCTATCAATTCATTTCCAACTTATGATCCTCTTCTCTGCTGGGGATCAGAGTGTTATTCCTGACTTCCATTTTCATTACTTGGCACTTCTCGGATACTGATCGGGAGGTCTTTTTTGGACACCAATGTGGGTTTTTGTGTATGGCTAAAAGAAAATGGGTATAAAAAAGGTTTAAAATAATTTTGATGGGTAAAACATTACAACTATTGGAATCAAACTTTCTTTCCAAAATTACAAACACAACTTCTGCCCCAGTTTCTTGCTTGGGGGATTTTTATTTTTTGTTACACTATGACCGAGCCGTGAGACGCCTACGTATCCTTTTTGAGGAATCAGGTCAAACGTAGTTCCCAATTCCTTTGTTTTTCTTATGACTTTTCTTTTGTCTTTATTATCATTATTTTTCTCTTCTCTTTTTCTTTCATTTTCATTACTGATTCCAAAAGAGGGGTATGAAAGAATAAATAAGGCTGAAAAGGGGAAACAAAGGTTGAAGTGTTTGGATGGAAGAACAAATTGCCTCCGTCATTTCATTCTCCGATACCATGCAAAATGCAAACAAACAACAATTACAATTAAAAAAAATCATACATAATATCTCTTAACTGCGTCAGAATTGATAGCCATGTCGATGCATTTCTCTTCGATATCTGTTAAACACAAAGCGCCATTGGACAACACTCTGGTTACAATGAATGGCCCTTACCAATTCGAGGCGAACTTGCCCTTTGCCTCAGCCATGGTGCTGACATTGTATGCAATTCTGTTGGCGAAGAATGAATCAGATCTTCGTGTATCTGACACTGATGGCATTTCCGCACGAAACTGATACAATCATGCTCCATAGTGAGCCAATAGTACCCTGCTCGAAGAATCTTCTTCTCCAATACATATCCGCTCATATGTGGCCCACAAACTCTAGCATGTACCTCTGTCATAACTGTCGCGGCTTGACTAGTATCTATACATCTCAACAATCCCAAATCTGGTGTTCTTTTGTACAACACTCCTCCATTGAGGAAATATCTATTTGCCAGTCGCCGAATGACTCTCTTTTGATCTCCGGTGGCCTGCCCCGGGTATATCCCCATCTTGAGGTATTCCTTGACATCATAGAACCATGGTTCGTCATCCAGTTCTTCCTCTAACATGTTGCAATAAGCATGCTGATCACGAACCTGAATATGCAACGGGTCAACATGAATTTTGTCTGGGTGGTGCAACATTGATGCTAAGGTGGCCAAAGCATCGGCAATCTCAGTATGAACTCTTGGGATGTGTCTGAACTCCACTGATCGAAATCGCTTGCTCAGATCGTGCAAACATTGTCGATATGGTATGAGCTTCAAATCCCTTGTTTCCCATTCACCTTGAATCTGATGCACCAGGAGGTCCGAGTCTCTCAAGACCTAGACATCCTAGACATCCATGTCTGCAGCTAGCCGTAGACCCAAAATGCATGCCTCAAACTCAGCCATGTTGTTGGTACAATAGAAACGCAGCTGAGCCGTAACAAGATAATGATGTCCTGTTTCAGAAATAAGTACCGCTCCTATTCTAACTCCTTTCGCATTTGCGGCTCCATCGAAAAAAAAGCTTCCATCCTAGTTCCTTGGTCATTTCCAACTCATCTATATGTATCACTTCTTCATCAGGAAAATACGTCCTCAAGGGCTCGTATTCTTCATCAACAGGATTCTCTGTTAAGTGATCAACCAACGCTTGGGCCTTCATGGACGTCCTCGTCACATAGACGATGTCGAATTTTATGAGTAATATCTGTCATTTCGCCAATCTCCCTGTGGACATAGGCTTCTGGAAAATATACTTCAATGGATCCAAGCGTGAAATGAGATAAGTAGTATATGATGACAGATAATGCTTCAATTTTTGGGCCACCCAAGTTAGGGCGCAACATGTCTTCTCGAGTTGAGTGTACTTAACCTCATAGCCTGTAAACTTCTTGCTGAGATAATAGATGGCTTGCTCCTTCCTTCCTGTAATGTCGTGCTACCCCAGTGCTCAGCCAAACGAATTCTCCAGGACCGTTAGATAAATAATTAACGGTCTTCCCGGCTCAGGTGGAACCAACACAGGTGGATTTGATAAGTATCCCTTGATTTGGTCAAATGCTTCCTGACATTCTGCCGTCCATTCTACCGCAACATCTTTCTTTAGTAGCCGAAAAATGGGTTCACAAGTTGCTGTGAGTTGCGCAATAAACCTGCTAATATAATTCAACCTTCCCAACAGACTTATTACTTCTGTCTTGTTCTTCGACGGTGGCAAATCTTAGATGGATTTGATCTTTGATGGGTCCAACTCAATGCCTCGCTGACTGACGATGAATCCCAACAGCTTTCCAGATGGAACACCAAATGCACATTTGGCCGGGTTGAGCTTAATATCGTACCTTCGAAGTCTTTGGAAAAACTTCCTTAGGTCTGCTACGTGGTCTTCCTGATGCTTGGATTTTATGATCACATCGTCCACGTATACCTCAATCTCTTTGTGTATCATGTCATGAAACACAATAGTCATTGCTCTCATGTATATTGCCCCAGCATTCTTCAAACCAAATGGCATTACCCGGTAGCAATAAGTCCCCCACGGCGTAATGAAAGCCGTCTTTTCCGCGTCTTCTTCATCCATCATAATCTGATGATACCCAACATAGCAATCTACAAAAGACCCGATCTCATGTCCGGCATAATTATCGATCAAGATATGGATGTTGGGTAATGGAAAGTTATCCTTTAGGCTTGCCCTGTTCAGATTGTGGTAATCGACACACATCCTGATCTTCCCATCTTTCTTCGGTACTGGCACCACATTAGCCAACCAATCAGGATATCAAGTGACCCAAATAACCTTTGCCTGCAGCTGCTTGGTTACTTCCTCTTTAATCATCATACTCATGTCTGTTTTGAACTTCCTCAATTTCTGCTTGACGGGAGGGCATACCGGGTTAATGGGCAATTTGTGAACCACTAAATCCGTGCTTAACCCCGGCATGTCATCATACGACCATGCAAAAACGTCTTTGAACTCAATAAGTGCTTTGATTAGTTCTTCCCTAATATTCGGTGCAATGTGGATGCTTATTTTAGTTTCCCTGACATCATCTGCATCCCCTAAATTGATGGCTTCTGTGTCATTTAAGTTGGGTTTGGATTTCTCTTCAAACTGGCTCAACTCTCTGTTTTTCTCTTCGAAGGCTTCATCCTCATCGTATTCCGACTCATCATCATAATCGACCTCTTGTACAATTAGTTCGGAATCAGATTGATTTTTTAGACTGGGTTGAAGATCCGTTGTGCATGCCATGTCATTAGAACCAATATAAAGAGAACTGTTCAGAAAGAGAAAAGAAGAAAACAAAATTAGAACAAAATAAAAAGAGAAAAGCTTTCACTTTATTAAAATACGGGATAACAGAGTTTCACACTTTGCCAAATATGAAATAAAACTGGATTACAACCCTGAAATAATCCAAAAAATAAGAAATAAAAATCAGAGCCCACTACCAAGACTCCCTCCGGGTAGGAAGAAGAGTAGTCATCCAATTGTTGATATTTGCCCTAGGCCCCACAAACTGTACATCTAACCTACTGGACCCTTCTCCAGCTTCTATCATGTTGACATCGGCGAACAGTCTTTCAAAGCCCTCATTCAAATCTCCATCTGGCCCAATCAGTGGTCCGAGAACTTTCGGGACCGACAACTTTCTGATACCTGCTCTGACAAATGATCTGGATAGGCCCGGGATTGGCTTGGGAAGGACCCAGACTCTTTTCTTCAACTTGCGGGCCCATCTCACATCCTCCGCTGTAGGCCTGAACCCCAGCCCAAAGGTCTCCAGATTTTTGGGCAAAGAAACCGGCTGAACAATACCCTGAAGATCAGCCCCTAAACCTTTGTCTGGCACAAACCCATTCTTCAACATCTCCGAGGCTACCATGACAGTTGCAGCTGCTATTTTGGGAAGTGGGATGCTTTCACCTTTGGGAACTTTGTCCACTAAAACCGTATCGAAAACCTGGTAAACCCACGGTCCCTTATCATCATCAATTTCTATGAAGGGCACGATGGCATCACTTACGGCGCTTGCATTGTCTTCCCCATGTACTATGATCTCTTGCCTATCCCACTCGAATTTGACCATCTGATGTAATGTAGAAGGCACTGCTTTGGCGGCGTGGATCCAGGGTCGCCCCAACAGAAGATTATATGACACTGCCACGTCTAACACTTGAAACTCCATGGTGAACTCGACTGGACCAATTGTTAATTCAAGTATGATGTCACCCACTGTGTCTGTACCACCACCATCAAACCCTCGAACATAGATGCTGTTCTTGTGAATCCTGTCACCATCGACCTTCAGTTTGTTCAATGCGGCCAAAGGACAGATATTGGCACTGGACCCATTTTCAATCAGTACACGAGTGGCTACCGAGTCTTCACACTTCACGGTCAAATAAAGGGCTCTATTATGTTCTGTACCCTCCACGAGCAACTCATCATCTGAAAAAGTGACCCTTTTGACATCGAAAATCTTGTTTGCTATTTTCTCCAGATGGTTCATAGAGATCTTATCCGGAACATGGGCTTCGTTTAGAATTTTCATCAATACCTGGCGATGCTCATCTGAATGGATTAACAACAATAACAATGAGATCTGTGCCGGGGTCTTCCTCAACTGCTCCACAATGGAGTAATCTTGCACCTTCATTTTTTTTAAAAATTCTTCCGCCTCTTCCTCGGTGACTGGATTCTTTGTCGCTACTGGATTGGCCCTTCTTAACTCTGCGGAAGCAAAACACCTTCCCGAACGAGTTAACCCCTGTGCCTCACATATTTCCTCCACAACTTCCTTCCCCTTATGCATTACCATTACTTGACTATAGCTCCATGGCACAGCTTTCTCGCTGATTATCGGCAACTGCATTACTGGCCTGATAACAACTAGTCCTATGCATGCCCCCTTCACGACTACTGGCTTGCTTGATATCCCTTGTACCGTTACTTTGACCGGCTCTGGATTCTTGGTAGCATCAGACGAACTCTTCCCCATCACCACCACTGGCTTGCCTTCTACCCTTTTCGACTGTACTACCGTTTTTCCACTGATCGACTTTTCTTTCGGGCTGGCACGGATCATCATTACCATTTGTGAGGGCTTCTTGAGCCCTCCTTCGTGCACTAGTTCGATCATGTGGGCTTCATGGTGTGCCGGCAACAGGTTCTGATTGATGTTAGGTGCCTCTGGCTCCTGGACCTCGATCCTATTTGTGTCAATAAGATCTTGTACGACAGTCTTCAACTTCCAACACTTCTCAGTATCATGCCCGGGAGCCCCCTAACAATATTCACAACTTACCGAGTGGTCAAGATTTTTGGGAAGGGGATTATGCAATTTGGGCTCCACGGGACTCAATAGGCCTAACTGCCTCATTTTGTGGAACAGAGTAGTATAGGTTTCTCCCAGCGGAGTGAATGTTCTCTGCCTCAGCACCCTTTCATTCCTGAAAGTCTGATTCCCACAAAAACCTGGTCCCGAAGGATTCCTGTCGGCCCTTGGTGGTGGATATGTGTTTTGTGGAGGTGGATATGTATTTTGTGGAGGTGGATATGTATTCTGGGGAGCCAGTGCACGCCATTGCGGGCGAGCCAGAGGCTGGGTGTAAGTTTGGGCGTGATGGATAGAGAAATGTGGCTCTTGTGGTGGGTAGTAGGGCTGTAGAGGGCCGTATGGAATGTGTGGGTAATTTGAGTGATGGGGTCTAGGTTGGTAGTGAGGGGGGGGGACCTTTGGATCTGGACCAAGTACCTGCCTCGACTGTTGCGACATCTTCCCTTTTCTTCTTTCCGAGCACACCTCCCGTGCCGCTCTGGATGGCCTGAGTGGTTGCTTTAATCGCCGAATAGCTCAAGATTTTGTTGGACTTAAGTCCCTATTCAATCATACCACCCATTTTTACTACTTCATTGAAAGATTTGCCAACTGACGTTACCAGGTGACCGAAGTAAGTTGGCTCCAGAGTTTGGAGAAAGTATTCCACCATTTCCCCCTCTCTCATTGGAGGATCAACTCTTGACGCCTGCTCTCTCCAGCAGAACCCAAATTCTCGGAAGCTTTCCCCAGGCTTCTTCTCAAGTTTCAGCAATGTGAGACGGTCAGAGACGATCTCAAGTTTGTACTGGAAGTGGCCTGCAAAGGCTTGTGCCAGATCGTCCCAGGTGTACCACCTGCTAGGATCCTGTCTTGTGTACCATTCCAGTGCAGACCTGCTTAGACTTTGACCAAAATGAGTTATCAACAGCTCGTCTTTTCCCCCGGCCCCGCTCATCTTACTGTAAAAACCTCGCAGATGTGCCATTGGATCACCGTGCCCCTCGTATAGATCAAACTTTGGCATCTTGAACCCTGCTGGCAATTGAATGTCGGGGAATGGGCACAGATCTTTGTAGGCCATACTAACTTGGTTGCCTAACCCATGGATATTCCTGAAGGACTGCTCCAGGCTTTTAAATTTTTGAAGCACTTCGTCTTGCTCTGGGCTTTTAGCCGGCTTTTCAGTCTCTACCGGGATCTCGAAGTGAGTATTATAAGTATGAGGCTCAGGTGCTTTGAAGGTTGGTTCAGGGGGGTAATATTGGTTATCGTGAGCCTGAAACAACGGCTCGCTGGATGATCTTTGCAGCGTGGCTGGTGGGGGTGCCACGAAAACAAGAACATTTGGTGTAGGAGGGTTCTGATTGGGTTGTGAAGCTTGGGGATCATAGGCATTTCTTCCCTGATAGTATTGGTGACTGGGGAAGATTGTCAAAGGGCCGGGTGGAGGGGATTCCGACATGTGTCCTGGTGGGAGAGTGGGAGTAACGGGAGGGCCAGGCACTTTTTGTACCCTAGCTAAGGCCAACTGCATTTCTTTCATCTCCTGTCTCATCTTATCCATTTCCTCCTTCAGCATTTGATTCTCCATCATTTCATCCTCGACACTTTGGTCTGAACTAGTCATGCATTTTAGTACGGGCCCTTTGGATCTTGTTTGGTAATGGTAATCTGCCAGAACGTTCTAACAGACTAACTGGTTCGAAATCTCTGAATAAACAACAAACTTGGTAGCGTTAGAGTTTAACACATATTGCAATTTCACGTTGGGGGATGCAATGTTCCTAGGCAGTTTAACCATTTCTAACATGTCTTTGCTTCGACCGCATGCGTCATTCCGGCTTACTTTGTTTGTGCCTCGTTTAAGTGTTTCTGAAACTTTCTTTATCTCTCTTTTTATTTCTTTCTTTTCCTTTGTTTTATTCACTTTGCCTTTTCTCTTTTCTTTTTAGTGGTGGTCGAATCTTATGTGGATTGCCTACGTATCATGTCCCCTTATGAATCAGACCGCGCGTAGTTCTGCCACAAGTGCGGAAAATAAAGACACCATTTTGGATTTTTTCAACTTTACTAGCAAAACATTTTATTACAAGGCAAAACATTTTCGAAAGGAAATTGACAGACTTGATACAGATTACAGATTTTATGCCAAAAAGGGAAATACAAACTCCGACGGACAACAGACTCTAAGGAGAATACAGACTCAAACTATGAATGTTTCAGAGTTTTGAATTTTGGCGTCCGCGGGGCATCGTTCGGCCTCGCCGCGGGATTTTGTGCAAGGCCCCTTTGCAGATCCTTCAAATCTTCCATGATCTGGTGGACATAAATCATTATTGAAGCAAAGAAGGTGGTACATGACATATCCTCACAAGCTAGGCACTTTATGGTGATGTAGTGCCCG
The DNA here is from genome assembly GCF_000715075.1 of Nicotiana tabacum. Classification (NCBI taxonomy): domain Eukaryota; kingdom Viridiplantae; phylum Streptophyta; class Magnoliopsida; order Solanales; family Solanaceae; genus Nicotiana; species Nicotiana tabacum. The sequence goes on along the minus strand of NC_134089.1, from coordinate 162,282,341 downwards.
ATATCGTCGATTCTTCCATTGATTCTGTCCCTTTCCATAAGCAATCGCTCTATTTGTTGATTCCGTGTCCCCAGCATTTGAGCGTTGCAAAGGAGTTGATCCTGAAACTCATTCATCTGTTTCTCCATTCGGGCCATTAGATCATAGTAGCGTTTCCTATCTGCTCTGGCATCTCGGGCTTGTCTAAAGATCCGCTCTTTGAGAGTGGATATTGTTTCTCTCAATATAGCAATGTTCCTTTCGTAGTCCCTCTTCATTTATTGCATAGACCGTGCTCGCTCTTCTGCCTTCTTTATCCATTTCAACTTGATTCTCGCTAGACCAGCTTTAGATTTTTCCAGGTCTTCTTGATACTCGAGGAATTTCTTATTTAGACCGTTTATGAGCCTTTCATCAGCCCGGCTTCTCTTCGGGTTTCTGGTAGCTATTTTCATTTCCTGGATTTGAGCTTTGAGGACCTCATTTTCCTGAGCTAGTTTTCTCTTTTCTCCCTCATCTACAGCGATATGCAAATCTTTCTCAAATTTCAAATCTATAACTTGCTTCTCCAACTTGCCTATTGTAACCCTGTACTCGTGCTCTTTAGCCAACCAATCCCACTGTTCTTGCGATGCCTTGACGAATTCTTGGAGATGGGGTCTTTTAGCCGGCCTTTCATGCTCAAGTTCTCTCATGTACCAAGCAAGGTATCCTGGCGCCACTTCGCCTTTGGCCTGATCCTGCACGCAAGTATCTGCTTTTAAATATTGGCATTCACTCCAGATCTGACGGACTATTGCTTTAGGGAACTGTCCGTCAGCGCTAATCTCAATTACTTGAGCACTAAGATCTTCCTCCTGTGGCACTGTTTGGCATCTCTCGAGTTGTCTCAAAACCCGATATGGAGCGTAAGGCTGAATGCTCTTGAGCCCCATCAATAGAAAGTGGGTCCTAGCTGCCGGCACATGGATGACCTCGTCAACGGGCAACCATCCTAGCGTCCACTGTATTTGGCTGGCAGTGAGGGTCCAAAAGAATGATGTCCACGCCGTAACTCCCTCGGGTAGACTGACCCCCTTGATTCTAGTGTAGAACTCTTCTATGCAAGTTTTCTTCGAGGAACCATAACTCAAAAGCTGGGAACGGTGGCAGAGATGTACAGTCATCCATATTTGTAGTAACAAGTTACACCCCTCAAAAAAGTTCCCTTTGGCTTTGCAGGCTGTGAGAGCTCGGAAGATATCAGATACTATCATAGGCGCAAGAGTGATTTCGTCTTAAATGAGCAAGGTACTGACGACCCCGGCTATTTTCAGATCAATGTTTCCGTCTTTCCTTGGAAATACCAAAAGGCCTAAAAAGGTTATCATAAAAGCCACTCGTCTATGCTCGTCCCATTTCTGACGGTTACTTTTGCTGCATAACTTGTTACCCGGGTTGTTGAATCCTCCGACATGACTGTATCTGTCGTATATGAAGCGCAAATTACAAAAACCTACGGCCAAATCTGGGTTATGGACCGTCCTGGGTATCTTTAACGAATCTAAAAACCGATGCACAGTGACAACTCTTGGAGCAACCAGGTATTTTTGCCTCAACGAAACTTCAGCATTTCCGATGTACCCGGCTATTTCCTCCAAAGTCGGGGTGAGTTCAAAATCGGAGAAGTGGAAGACATTGTGTGCCGGGTCCCAGCAGGTGACCAAAGCTCTTATGATATCCCCCCGAGGCTGGATTTCCAATAAACCCGTAAGACCTTTTAGATATTTCTTGACCTCATCTTGCCCTTCACCACCTAAATCATCCCACCATAGCCGCAACTTGAAAGGGATTTTAGTCATTATTGAAAAAGGTTCATTTTGCATCGTGCTCATCCTGCACATTTATTAAGGTGATTAAGCAAAAAAAATAAAATTTATTTGACTCAACCAATTGGTTGTTTTTTTTTTAAATTTTTCACAGATTAAAAGAAAGATCCGGTTTCGAACACGGCCTTTCGGCACTTCGGGAACGAAGATTTTGAGGCTGGGTGAGTCAACCGGTCAAAAAAATCCAAAAAATGACTACAAGTGGCCGTTTATGCAAAGTCAGTCTTCCGGCGTCCCTTTTGGGAACATTCAGCTATTTTGACAAAAATGGCGTCACCCGACTTATTTATGACGAAAATTAAAATTTTGACATTTTTGTAAAGGGGAGGTTGGACCCGATGAGGGTTGCCTACGTATCCCGCACCCTTGAGAATCAAACCGGCATAGTTCGGGTAGATAAAACAAACTTCTTTTGAAAACAAGACTCTTTTCAATGGCAAATAAAACCATTTTTCATAAACAAAACCCTTTTTTTTTTCATTTTCTCAAAAATTCGACATAGTTTCGACGCTATTTGGACATTGATTTTTTTCAAAATAGGCGATTAACTACCTCTATCTCTCTTTCCTCAAAGTATTCAAAAGCCGGTCAACATGCAAGTCCGAAGCAAACAAATGCACAGGTAGCAAGTTGGATGCATCAGGATGGTCTTTTGTCGTTTTGGTACACCTGTCCTAGACAGACCCAACCCCTGTGTTGAGCCTCCAAAGTCAAATGCACATGATGCAAACAAACGTTCCTACTAGGGATCCGGCATGAAGCTGAGTTATTCTAGGTTCGTAACCTGGGTATTTGTTCTAGACTGTGTACCCGAGCGGACAACTCGAGTCGAGGAGGGGCTACGTACCGGGGACCCGCAAGATTGTCCGGCTTTGTAACTTGTCTGGCCTCTTTCTTATTCCAAGGTATGACACTAACAGAATGGGGAGTCTCAACCAACAAGCACATCCTCAGAGGTAAGAAGAGAAGGGTGTCGGTACAGTTTATATACAGTTCAAATAATATCAAAGCGGTAAAAGTAACATTTAGCATATTAGGCCCAAACATGTAAAAATCAGATAATAAACAAAGCCAAATATAACAATTTATCTAAGCTCGAATTCTGAACCCTGAACCAGAGATTCTGGGTTATATCCCCAGCAGAGTCGCCAGAGCTGTCACACCTCCTTTTTACCGCGCTCCCGCAAAGGGGCGCAGAGGGAGTTTTTCCAATTTAAAGGACAATCGAAACGAGATTTATTATTTAATTCAGAGTCGCCACTTAGGAGATTTATGGTGTCCCAAGTCACCGGTTGAATCCCGAATCGAGAAAAAGATTGACTCTGTATTACAGTTCGCGAACCAGAAATCCGAGTAAGGAATTCTGTTAACCCGGGAGAAGGTATTAGGCATTCCCGAGTTCCGTGGTTCTAGCACGGTCTCTCAACTGTCATATTCGGCTTATTTATCTGGTTTTAATACATGTTGAACCTATGTGCATATTTTAACTGTTTACTGCTTTTTTATTATTTTTAACGAGAATTGCAACGTCGTAAAAATACACCTCGAACCACGTCACATCAATGCACCCATGGTTATTGACACATTTCAACTCTGTTGAGATTTGGATTTGGGTCACATAAATGTGCACCCGAGTTTAAGAAAGTAAATTATTAATGGCGCGCCTAAAGCGACTAGCGTATCATTATTTTGGGTAAGGCCGTGAAATTTTGCTAAACGGCCCATCCCGAAGTCTAAGTATTTAAAATAACCATTTATTGAGGGCCCCGTCGTTTGTACATTTTATTTGGCGAGGCTCGTCTCATATTTTATTTAAAGGATATCCTAAAGCGACTAAGATTTTTCTTTTTTTTTTCTCTAAAGATAAAGAAAAGGTCCTAATTAGTTAATATTATAAAAGCGGGCTTCGAGTTCAAATTCGAGTCCAAACAAAAGGACGGACCTTTTAATTTGAACCCGCTACCTAACTCAAAGCCCCAAACTTATATTGTGTTAACTATATACTGAAACCTTTAAATCAGGCCCAAATTAAATGGGCCAACTAATTCTACTTGTGAACGAACAACAACAGGTGGGCCTTGAGGCAAGCCCAAAACCGAATGGGGCGTGCCAAGCTGCGTAGGAGAGATCGAGGGATCGAGCCCCTGAAGTCAAGCATTTACTTATTCATTTGCATGTCATTAGGTAAGCATCCTGATTTTATAGTGAAAGCAGTACGTCGTTCTACTTGGAACAACTTGAACAAAATAACCACAACACTCTTTATGGGCCAATTTTAACATGCCATGATGTAGCAAATAAACAGTCCTATTTTAATACAAAAACACATGACGACCATTACTAAAGGTTTATTGCAATGTGAACCGCTTTCAAATGACTTCACAAAACAAATTACCAAAACTGGAATTAATCTAACTCTCCTATTAACCTAACATAAAACTAAATACAACCACTGCTCGAGATCACAGGCTCATATACATTCAAGACATATCGAGTGATAATCTAGCTAATAAAGAAACAGTTTCAGTTTATTTATACAGTCATGTCAAATAGAACTAACAGCTGCATTTCCATTTCATCTCAACTTCAACTTCAAATTCGAGCTTACATCAACACAGGTTTTTAAGAATGTGTACCTGGAAATGGAATACAATGGAGAAGAAGAAGGAGTGATCAGCACAACACAATAGCAACAGTAACAGATGTCCAGCAGCAACTTAGGAAACCAATTAAAATTCCCAGCAATACCAACAACAACACAAACACCCAATAACTGACCGCAAAACAACTTGATAGCAACCAAATATCAATCAAAACACAAGCAGAAAACACCCCTAGAATTCAGTAATCAAGAAAAACTCGAGAATACAACTCCACAGTTAAAGCTGAAGCTCTTTTCAGTTTCAATGGGATAACACTAGTTGATCTAGACTAACTCTTAAAACTCTCTTCTAGTTTTCAGAATGTTCAACACCCTTAAGATTTCCAGAATGTTCTCTTCCTAAGGTCTGCCCAAAAGAAAAGCCAGACCAAACTAAAAAGGGCCCCCCCTAATTCTGTCCAGACCCATATTTATACCCAAACCTCAGCCCCTTTCCAGCTCTAAGGAGCACTTAGCTAATTAAGAAAGTATTTCTGCCCACTACTACATGTTTTGTTCTCCTTTTATTTCACTTGTTCCCCACTACCCTTGTCTTTTCTTTATTTAAATTCAAATAGGTATGAGCACCTATTTCTTAATCCATTTCCTCTAAACCTTCCCCTACCATTATGTTTTGTTCCCCATTAGCACTTAAACAATTCATTAGTTTAATGGTATTTCAGTACCCTAATGTCAGACCATTCAACTTAAACTACTTTCAAACCTTTTCGATCCCAAAATACCCTCCTAAAATTCCTGAAATTACTGCCCTGCCCTAAACCTCTTAATCTGATGGTAGAACTCTATAAGTTATAACCTTAACAACTGATTTCTAACTGATCACTAAAGTACTACAACTATAACCAATTCACAACCAAATTCAAACAATGATTCAATCAGAATTGAAGCAGTATGAATCAAATTATTATCAGGTTATTCTAACATTCAAGCATGTAAAACTAATCGACGACACTTATCCAATCGACTAAACGAATTACAACACATACAATCAATAGAAAATCAGAATCGAACAGGCACACAGGTGATTCGAGTCGTATTGATAGAAACAGGGATTTATAATAAAACTTAACTAATCGACGAAACTCATTCAAATCGATTATATAGTTTATTATATACTTGACCATGACTAGAAAAAGTTCAACCAAATAAAAGTTCATTGAAGAAAGACAGAATCAATCGACAAAAAATTGAAAAATCAATAAAACTACACTAAACAAATAAACAGATATAAACAAACACAAAAATGGAACAAACAGGAAAGGAAAAATACCTCAAGAACTCGGAAACTGGACGACCCTGACTTGGACTCTGACTCGGACCTTTTTTGAGGTTGATCGAGTGTTCTCAACTGAGAACACTTCGACTAAGGTCCACTGGACACCCAAATTCCTTTAATTCGGACAAACTCCAGCCTTTGGTTTTCTAGGGTTCTTGAGGTTTGATTTGGGGGTTCGAATGGTTTTAGCCTGATTCGAACCAAACCAAAGGTGTTTTGGTAACGAGGGAGGTCTGGGGGCATCATGGTGTGAGTTTAGGGCTAGTTGGGGTAGTTTCAAGTTTTGCTCGAATCTTCGATTGAAGATTCGAGAAGCTACTGGCTGATTCGAGCAAAACGGATAAGGGATTCATGGAGAGGGTGGTTAGGTGCTCTAGGGATGTTAGTTTCATGGCCAACGAAATCGTTGCCGCCGGCTTTCAGGTGAAGGGGTTTCAAGGCGGCTAGGGTTTTGAGGGGTCGTCTCCGAGAGAGACGACTGAACAGGGGGGGTGTTTGGAAATGAAAGGGGGGTAATAGGTCTGGGGTGTTTTGGTATATTAGATTGAGGGGATTAATGTGATTGGTTGGATCAGTGAACATCGACGGTCCAGATTAGGTTAGGGGGTCAAACGGGGTTGTTTTGGTTAAGTACTGAGGCGGGTTTGGTTCGGATACGGGTATTGATTGAATCTCAGCCGTTGGATCAATTTAATCCAATGGCCTTGATTAAAAGTGACCAAACGACGTTGTTTTAAGACGTCTCTGGCCAGGCCAACTGGACCTGGTAAATGGGTGATTTGGGCCTAATTTTTGGTCCAAAAATAATGGCCCAATCCGATTTTCACTCTTTTCTTCTTTTCCTTTCATTTTCCTTTTAATTCCTAAATACAAAAATTCCTAAAATAAATTGTAAAAAACAAAATTAACTTAGAAAATACTAATTGACCTTTAACAATAAATATCGCACCAAAATAAAATATTAACTACAAACAAAATCGGGCACTTGGACATTAAATGCCAAAAATACAAAAAAATATGTATTTTTTGTGATTTTCTTTATTTTAAAACCAAACTATGGTTAATTAATTCCTAATTGTAAAAATAAAAATCCTAAGTGCACATGCAACGTGTATTTTGGTATTTTTCAATTAATTAAAACAAGATAAACATTCACAGACAAAAATAATTATCCAAAATGTCACGCAAAATTCTCAAAATTGTACCCAAAGGCAATTTGTTTTATTTTTCGATTTCTTTTGGAGTAGTTTTCGTGAAGCAAAAATCACGTGCTCATAGCTGCTGGGGCATTGGTCATTCCAAAAGACATCACAAGGAACTTATAATGACCATAACGGGTCCTGAAAGCTGTCTTAAGAATATCCGAATCCCTGATCTTCAACTGGTGATACCCTGAATGGAGATCAATCTTGGATAACACTCTCGCTCCCTGAAGCTGGTCGAATAAATCATCAAGGCGAGGCAACATATACTTGTTCTTGATTATAACCTTGTTCAACTGTCTGTAATCAATGCACATTCTCATCGTGCCATCTTTTTTCTTCACAAATAGAGCAAGCGCCTCCCACGGCGACACACTAAGCCGAATAAAGCTGTTATCAAGGAGTTCCTAAAGCTTCTCCTTCAACTCTTTCAACTCCGCCGGTGCCATACGATATGGTGGAATGGAAATGAGCTGAGTGCCCGGCACCAAATCAATACCAAAATCAATATCCTTGTCCGATGGCATGCCCGACAGGTCTGCAGGAAACACATCGGGAAAATCCCTCACAACAGGAACAAAATCAATACTAGGAGTCTCTACACTAACATCCCTCAAAAAGGCTAAGTATGAAAGACAACCCTTCCCAACCATCCACTGGGTCTTTAGAAATGGCATCACCCTACTGGGGACAAAATTAGTCGAACCTCGCCACTCAATCCGGGGCACACCAGGCATCACCAACGTCACTGTCTTAGCATGACAGTCCAATATAGCCCGACACGGAGATAACCAATCCATACCCAATATCACATCAAAGTCCACCATAAAAGCAACAATAGATCCACTCGGGTCTTCAGACCCCCAATAGTCACCACACACGACCGGTATACGCGGTCCACAACTATAGTATCGCCCAACGGAGTAGATACACGAATAGATAAAACAAGAGACTCACGAGGCATATTCAAATAACGAGCAAAATATAATAACACATTTGAAAAAGTGGAACCGGGATCAAATAATACAGAGGCATCTCTGTGGCAGACTGAGACAATACCTGTAATCACAACATCTGAATCCACAACATCTGGTCTAGCTGGGAGTGCATAGAAACAGGCCTGACCGCCAACTGATCGACCTCTCCCTATGGGGTAACCCCTCACTGAATAACCCCTACCCCTAGCTGCCTGAGCGGGTGGTGAAGTAACTGGAGCTGAAGTCGAGGGTTGACCCCTCTACTTAGACAGACCCTCAAGAAGACAAGGACACTACCTCCTCATATGCTCAAACTCTCCACACTTGTAACAACTCCCTAGTGCAGGGAACTATGACTGAAGGGAACCCCTGGCACCAGAATGACCAGTTGAAGGACCTGACATGGAAGAACCCTGAACAGATGGAGCACGGGACAAACTCTGGGCTGGTAGGGCATTAAGTGATGAATGACCCTTATGTGATGTATGAGAACCATGACCCGATGATGCCCTACGATGAACTGGGCAAGCTGACTGAGCATGTCTGAATAGACAGCCTCTGCCATGGTGAAACTGACCCCTCGAAGGAGCACTACCAAAACTACCAAATCCCCGAGGCCTCTTGGCCTCTCTCTCATCTCGCTACTGGCGATGCACTAACTCAATCTCGCGAGCAATATCAACAACCTCCTTAAATGTAGCACCTGACACCCTCTCCCTGGTAATGATATTCCGAAGCAGATATGTGAGGCCATCAACGAACCTCTCGATCCTCTCTCTGTCCGTAGGAACTAACCAAACAACATGACAAGTTAACTTTAAGAACCTTATCTCATACTACGTCACAGTCATATCTCCTTGATGCAACTGCTCGAACTGCCTGCGCAACTCCTCTCTACGAGATTGTGGCACATACTTCTCCAAAAAGAGAATGGAGACCTACTGCCAGGTAAGGGGTGCTGCATCAACAGGCCTACGCCTCTCATAAGCCTCCCACCAAGTAAAGGCAGCTCTAGAAAACTGAAAAGTAGTAAATGCTACACCGCTGGTTTCCAGAATACCCGCTGTATAAAGAATCCTCTAGCACTTATCCAAGAAACCCTGGGCATCCTCGCCCTCTTTACCATTGAAAGTCGGAGGCTGAAGTCTACCAAACCTCTCCAATCGACGCTGCTCGTCGTCAGGCATAACTGGTACCCCATAATCTTGGGTTGGTGCAACCGAGCTGGGCTAAAGGTGCCCCCGGTGTCTGAAGTCCTTGTACAACCTGCTCAGGTGTGCGAGCAATGGGAGTCTAAGTGCCTCCCCCAGCCTGAGAAGTAGTTGCGGCTGTAGTAACTGAGACTGCCTGAGCCAAACTAGTGCACACTGATAGAATCTGCACTAGGGCCTCCTAAAGGCCTGCAATCATAATAGGCACAGCTAGTGCCTGAGCTGGTGTTGCTGGAGCATCCACAACTAGGACTTAATCTCGAACTGGGGTGGCTGGTGGATTTGCAGGTGCTGCCCTAGCTGCTGTGTGGGCTACACCCTTGCTCCTACCATGACCTCGACCGCAACCTCGACCCCTAGTGGCCCTAACTGGTGGTACTGGTGGTCGTCCGTCCTGACCAGTAGCACGTATCCTCACCATCTGTGAGAGAATAGAATAATAGAAGTTTATTACTAGGATCAACAGATTCGCACGACAGGAATTAAAAGAATGTGAAGTTTATCCTAAAGGTGCTGCAGCCTCCCGAGGATAAGCACAGACGTCTCCGTACCGATCTGCGAGACTCTACTAAACCGACTCATGACTCGCGAGACCTATGTAACCTAGGCTCTAATACCAACTTGTCACGACCCCAAATACCCCAGTCCTGATGGCGCCTATTACAGTACTAGGAAAGCCAACCAAACATTTACCACAACAAAATCTTTTATAAAAATTATTTTTTAATATCGAATAAGTCTCAAATTTGGCATATGAAACATATGAATAAAACAGAATGTGCGGAAAACCAGTACAAAATACCAACACAACCCAACAAATCCGGTGTCACTAGTCAAGAGCCTCTAAATACAACTCAAACTGACTGAATAATAAATCATAAGTCTGAAATAACAGAATGCTAAGATAGGAAGGAGGAAAGCAGGGCTGCGAAAGCCGTGCAACTACCTTGTAGTCTCCGGTAAAGCTCTGAGAGTGCTGGAAGCTCTCACTCTGATGCTCGGGCACCTGGATCTGCACACAAGGTGCAGGGAGTAACGTGAGTACGCCAACTTAGTAAGTAACTAAAGTAAATAAGGTCTGAGTACAGTGACGAGCAGTTAAAATCATATAATAAGTCTCAATAGAAATATCAAGTCAACTTCTACAATTTAAAAAACAGTCATCTCGTAAAACTTCAGTTTTGATTACAAATCCTTTGAAAACATTTTTTTTCAACAGATGCTCAATATAAAAGAGGAGTAAAAGCAACAAAAGTCATAAACAAGATCCTCGGGCCAGGTATCACTCATAAATATAGCCTCTCGGGCAAGCCTCTCAGTCACTTGTGACTCATCTCTCGTTAAATAGTACTCACACTCAGCACTCCGTCTCAATAATATCTCATAACAATAATAATCATAATAATCGCTGCGGCGTGCAACCGATCCATAGTTTATAGTCGACTACACTCACTGATGGTGTGCAGACTCTGGAGGGGCTCCTACAGCCCAAGCATCATATCGCTGCAGCGTGTAGCCCGATCCAATATATATTATTGTGGCGTGAAGCTCGCTCCATATGTATATCCTGCAGCGTGCAGCCCGATCCATATATAATATCGCTGTTGTGTGAAAATAGATCCATAATAGATATATAATTCTCACCATTAGGTCCTAAACCTCTCTCAGTCATTAACCTCATGGCCACTCAGGCATATCAGTAAAAATCAGGAAACTCAGCCCAAACAGTTTTCATATATAAGAAATATAGTGATGAAATCGGTTTTAAACAAATACCAGGTAAAACATGACTAAGGATATGCTTTCAAATCAAATAGAGTGAGAAAAGTAGTAAAAATACCCCTAAGGGTCTAAGCAGGGTCGGCACAAGGTCCCAAACACGGCGTACAACCCAACATATAGTATCAATCTCTAAAACACGGAATATCATAAGATTTTAATCAAAATACGCAGCTTAATAGTCGCTACGGGACGGACCCAGTCACGTTCCCTACCGGTGCACGCCCACATGCTCGTCACCTAGTATTTGCGTCACCTCATTTAACAAAACAATATGAAATACCGAGGTTTCATACCCTCAAGTCATTTTTTACAATGGTTACTTACCTCAAACCGGATGAAATACTACTCTGCGACGCCCTTGCCTCTCGACTTGGCCTCAACTCACGTTGAATCTATCCAAAATCAAAATCATGACGTCAAAATATGCTAAGGGAACGAAGCCCATATGAAAATAATCAAATTACCACACAAATTCCGAAACTGGCCAAACCTGACCCCGGTCCCACGTCTCGGAATCCGATAAAAATTACATCAATAAACTTCTTATCCTCCCACGAGTTCATACATACCAAAATATCAAAATCCGACCACAAATGACCCTCAAATCCCTAGATTAAGGTCTCCAATTTCCAAGCCCTAAACCCCCAATTTTGCTACTAATTTTCCATAGATTTCAATCTTAATCAGTCAAAAACCATCATAGAAACAAGTTTAGGATCCAAAAATCTTACCTCCACGAATCCCTCTTGATTTACCTCTTCAAATTGCTCTCCCGAGATCAAACACACATGGAAATGGTGAAAAACCACTCAAAAATCGCGAAGGGTCAAATTTATATGTTCTGCCCCAGCTAAACCACTTTTGCGGTCCAAAATCTCACACCTGCGGAATTCACTTAACCGCTCACGACCGCACCTGCGATCAGGATCCCGCACACTTAAACATCCACATCTTTAGTTCCAGCTCTTGTTGACTATTTCCACATCTGCGACCCTTATTGCGCTTCTGCGTGCCTGCACCTGCGGTCCCCAAGCTGCAGGTGCGGTTATGACAGGAGCTTCAGCACTTCAGCTGCAAATTTCCAACTCCAAAACTCTCGCCAACCATCCGAAATCACCCCGAGTCCCCCAGGACCTCAACCAAAAGTACAAACAAGTCACATACCATCATCCAAACTTATACTAATCTTTGAAATACCTAAAACAACATCGAAACAACAAACCAACAATAGATTCAAGCCTAAGAACTCCAAAAACTTCCTAATTCCACTTTCGATCAAAAAGTCTATCAAACCTCATCCAAATGACCTAAAATTTTGCACATACGTCACAAATGACTCAACAGACCTACTCTCACTTCCGAAATTCCATTCCGACCCCTATATCAAAATCTCCGCTATCAACTGGAAAACGCCAAAAATTTATTTTCACCAATTCAAGCCTAAATCTACTTCGGACCTCCAAAATACATTTTGATCACGCTCCTAAGTCCCAAATTACCTCCTGAAGCTATTCAAATAATAAAAACCTAATTCCGAGATCGTTTGCTCACAAGTCAACTTCCGGTTGACTTTTCCAACTAAAAGACCAACTTAAGAGACTAAGTGTCTCAAACCTCACCAAAGCCATTCCGAACTTAAACCAACCAGCTCGATACCATTCAATACGACTGAACAAGACATAAAGAAGCAGAAATAGGAAAAACAGAGTGGTAACTCATGAAACGACCGGCCGGGTAGTTACAGACATCTATCAAAATAATTTTGGTTCCCTGAAACAAACTAATAGTGTAATACCATGTATTTTTTCCATAGTTAATCTAATAATTGATTTTAGTGTTTTAATTTTTATATTATATGCTACTATTATCATTTATTCCGGTATTTGTTTTATCGAAAGAATAAATATTTATATAGAATACTAAATTAATGTTGTTCTTACGTCGAGTTGTTGCAGAGCTAAGCCTATCGTATCAAATATAGAATAGTCCAAAGTTACATTTACAATATTACAACTTTTAATGTTCCTTTCAAAAATAGTTCCTAGGGTATTTACCCATAGTACTTCATTGACAAACACCAGAGGAACTATCAAAAAGTTGATTCATGCTTCCTTCTGCTTCCCTGCCTCTGTTGCCAATTTGTCCGCCACCCTATTTGTCTCTCTGAATGTGTGGTTTACTAGTGCATGGCTCAGAGCTGCTAGGAGAGACCTACATTCACAGATCAAGGGATCATATATCAGATGCCTATTGTTGATGCATTGTATTACCTCTGTCTAGGCCACAGTGGCCTGCAAAGGTACTAGATTGTTTGATATTATTACCTTTAGATCCTACAAGAAAGTTGTTAGCTCATAATGGAGAGTATTTGTGCACTAACCCAATCCCTATTGTCGTTTCTAATTACCCTATATTCCTCATGTTTTATCTTTTTGATGGTTAGCACTGTCATTGTTTAGCTTGTACCACCACTCCCAGGGGGCTGCTATTTAACAGAGATAACAGTACTGTGCCTTTGCTCTTTTCTTCCTATTGCTATGTGCATGCATTTTACAGTCTTGTTAATGGCCACTCTAAAGGAAACAAGTTCCTTCCTATGATTGAAGTTGTTAATATTCCTGTTATCCAAATCTACCATAGGCAGAAATGGATTAATTGCCCTCATTTGAGCATGTCATTGAAAGGGTGGTGCTTTACCTTGTTAAGAGTGTGCGCCTAGTGTGTTTGGCTAATTACAAGGTTTGGGATACTGAGGTTGGATTGTCTTTGCTAAGCTAACTTCTTCCAACATTGGTTAGCATTGTCACATCTGTTGAACAGATGCTCAATTTTTTCTTTCTCCTTGTTAAAGAAGAAGCACGTGGGGTTAAGATTCATACCCCTGGAGTTGAGGTATTGGGTTATAGGGGGCCTACCATAGGATACTAACCAAATAAAGTATTTTATTTTGTTTAGTAATTTTTGGGCCCAAATACAGTTGAAGTCTTTCCTAGAATTGTGATCCTGATGGTGGTTCAGACTTCTTATGAGGGTATAAGCAGACTTGGTTCAGAAGAGGCCATCTTCAGTTTGGTTCTAAACTATCCTATCCAGATTCCCAAAGTTAGCATTAACAAATGTGGAGTTTAAAGTAGTAACTACCTCCTTAGGGAGGTTAAAGGAGATATTATTAAGGTCCCATTATCCCTCAGTGTAGCATGAGGCTACATTCAAGGTCTTTTTTCCTCTGTTCAGTGGGCCACTGATGATGTTTCTAAGAGGCTCCATGCCAGGGATCCATCTATCACTATAAAGGTTTATTCTATCCCCTTTGTGAACTACCCACCTAGTAGCCTTACTACAAACAGACCAACCATTCTTGAACTTTTGACAATTCCTAGAGGCTATGTGCCTAGAAGGGTTCCTACTAGCACAGTGCTCGTGGAACAGAACTCTGGTCCATATGGCATTGGGATTGTTGTACATCATCTAAGCCAGACCAGTGTGAGTGAAAGTGTTTCTATTTTCAGTAGTCTGCATTCCCAAGCCACCTTCTTTCCTAGGCTTGGTCACAATTTTCTACCCAACTAAGTGCATTTTCCTCTTTGCTGCAGTGGTACCCCAAATAAAAATCCTCTGAATTTTGTCAATTTGGTTGCACACTTGGACTGGGAGCTTTATGTGTTACATGACATAGCTAGGGATGCACCCAAGTGAGGACTTAGCTAGAATAGTTCTCCTAAGCATATTCAGGAAGTGGGTTTCCAGCCCGCAAGCTTAGTCTACATACTATCAATGATGAATTGGTAATCTCTATTGGTGGGCCTTTTATGGAAGATGGGAAATCCCAAGTACCTACTAAATAAAAGGCTGGGTTTGATGGTCAAGATCCTGGCTAGTCTATCAACTTCCTCTTGGTGGCGATTTGTGGAGACAATAACTTTGGACTTGATGTTATTTACCTTCTGGCCAGACTTACTGCTAAACTAGTTGAGGGTTTCTATTATGCTATTGCAGTTCTTGGTATTTGCTCTAGCAAAGAGAGTGAGGTCATCTACAAAATAAAAAAATAGGATATTTTTGCCCTGATTTTGATAGGGAACCAACTCTCGTTCTGCCCTTTAGAACCAATGATTCTAGATAGTCTATCCATACACATGATGAAGATGTAGGGATACATAGGGTCTCCCTATCAGATGCCCTTACTATGCTTAAAGTACTCAGTCCTACTCCCATTAACAAGCATAGAGATTGAACTGGTAGAAATTCAGGACAAAATTGGCTTGGTGATGTTGCTAGGAAACCCAAAAGAAAATAGGGTATCTCTAATGAAGGACCACTTTAAACTATCAAAGGACTTTTCCAAATTAATTTTTAGGATCATGTTGGCATTTTTGCCTTTCATTTTCTTAAAGTGACAAATGTATTCTTGCACAATAATGACATTATTACTGACCCTCCTGTTCGAAAAGAAACTAGCTTGGATAGGTCCTATGATGGAAGGAAGAATAGGTTTAATTCTGTTAATAATGATTTTAGTGATCAACTTATAAATTGTATTGTATAGGCCAATAGGTTTGAAGTTCTTTAGCACTGTTGCATTTGCAAATTTAGGGACTAGGCACAAATGGGTAGTATTAACCATAGGGTTTATTTCTAGGGTGTGGAAAACCTTCTTACAAAAGCTGGTTACCTTACCCTCAAGTATATTCCAGTACTTTTGGTAGAAATTGGGTGTAGGCTATCAGGCCCAGGAGCTTTAGAAGACTTGAATGAAAATAAAGCATTCTTTATCTCACTATTTCTCATGGGATCTCTTATAATATTTTGTTCCCTATGTAAAAGGGTATATGATTCATATGGGGTGGTATCTGTACCATTGGCTGATGATTGGTGGTCAGTGGTGAATAAGGATGAGTAGAACTGGAATATGGAATCTTCAATTCCTTTGGGATCATATATCCATTCCCCTACCTCATTTTGAAGGGCCAGAATCCTATTCCTTCTTCTCTTATTGAGTGTAGAGGTGCGAAAAAACTTAGTTTTAGCATCTCCCTCCATTAGCCAGTTTATCCTAGATTTTGTTTTCCAGAATTCTTCTTCACTTCTCAGAATGACTTAATAGTCTTCTAGGAGTTGACTCTCTAGTTGTTAGAGGTAAGGGCTGAAGGGGTAGACTTTTGGATCCCTCCTAGTCTAGCCAGTAGATTTTTCTTTTTGAGGTAGATATTACCAAAAACTAACTTGTTCCAAGTAGTAACTTGATCTTGAAATTTGGCAATTCCCTCAAGTAAATTATAGTTACCCTCATAGGCCTGCTGGACCACATTGGTGAGGGAGGGATGGTTGCACCACATGGGCTCAAATATAAAGGGCTTAGAAAGACTATTGTTCTTGAACCAAAGATTGATTAGCATAGAGCAATGGTCAGAGTGAGTTCTAGGAAGGTGGCTAATTGTGCTAGAAGGGAATTTCTGGATCCAATTATCATTAGCAAAAAAACTTGTCTAGCCTTTCTAGAATTAACTGGATCCTATTCCTATATCTTATATTAGTCCAGGAAAATTTTCTACCTTTGAACCTAAGGTCAATCAGTTTACAGTGGTTTATGCATTGCGAGAAAAGATTAGCCCAAGGAGCAGAGATGCAATTCCTCCCATGCCTATCTCTAGATCTCGGGACTTCGTTGATGTCCCCCTACTAGCCAACTCCCTTGATAGCTTTTAGGGATAGTTCTGAGCTGCTGCCAGAGGTTTCTCTTAAGTGCATAAGTGTTACTAGTATAAACTACAGTGAAGAGCCATGAGTTGGAAGAGGGGATTACCTTGACCATTGCATTAATGACCTGGGATGTGGTGGAGACTTCATCATTCTTGAGTAGGTCATCCTTCCACATAATGACTATGACCTTAGACAGGCCAATAGCTGGACTCTAAATTTGCCCAGAGAATCCAAGTTCATGAATCATGTGCTTATGCTCTGTCATCCTAGTTTACAGAAGGACTAGCATAGCAGGCTTATGCAATTTGACCATCTCAATATAGTGCCTCCTAAACTCACTACTGTTAGCACCCCTAGCATTCCAAATAATGAAATTTATTAACAGTTTTGTCACGACCCAAACTGGAGGGCCATGACTAGCACCCGGCCATACTTGCCGAGCTCCAATGTACATTTTATCTAACCTTCTTTATTATCTTTTAGGGCTGATGAGATCAATATAAATGGTAGACATGGATAATGGACAACCAACAATAAAATATGATGGAATGAACATACATAACATGGGATAACCAGACAATCAAGAAACTATATATATATGGTATGAGCTACCATGCTGCCATGAAAGACTATACAACAAAAATTCAGCCGACAAGGCATACCAAACTATACATGAGTTGACACCTATTAATGAGCCACTAAAGGAACATAAGTGCTGCAACATAGCCGAAACAGGGCCCCGACATACCCATAATATCTATAACAAAAATGCATACCAAGACCACAGCAAGTCCGAAGAAGGGATCTTGCCAATCACCGCTGCACTGGACAACATACTGTGGTGGGGGAGCTGTGCTTGCCTATCTATCAGGACCTATAGCACGACATGCAACATTCACAAATAAAAGGACGTTAGTACGAATAAAGTACTGAGTATGTAAGGCAGGGAACCATAAGTACGAATAGTAATGTAAGCAGGGATAAAGAATATCAAACCTGTAATATCAGGGTACCTCTGAGGGCTACTGACATAAAATGCATGATACATTTGTATATATATATAAACTTTTAAAACATATGCCTCTGTGGGCATCATCATCATTATATCGTACTCGGTCGTAATAGGCTCGATAGAAATGTACCGTGCCATCATAAGGCTCGGTAGAATCTTCCCCGGCCACGTGGAGCTCGGTAAAACCCAACTGATCAGTGGTTGCACAATAGGTGCCATACCTGGCCGACTATAGCGCGTCTCAGTAGAGTAAAATAGATACATATATATAATGCATGCTCAACTCATGGAATCATGTTCTAAACCTTTCGGAGTGACGTAAGGTCGGTATCCTCTGTACACATTATTAGGACTAACTCTTTACTATGAACCTTATAAGAATCAAGAAGTACTAACAACATTGATAACATAATAATAAGAGAAGCAACATCAACATCAATTGTTCCATAAGAGGGTAAACAATGTAAGTACTGCTAGCTTCTAAGAGTAGAGTATCTTTGGAAGCTTGTTCATTACATTGTGTACAATCGGAGTCGTGAAAAAGAAGGAAAGAGATAGCCTCGCATACCTTGTATATACTGCCCAACCTCAAGATATGCAAATTTTATGACTCCTTAGTCTACAATAGGAGAAATGACACTATCATTAACGTTTAAGCGTCGTAACTACTATGTACCGACCACAACCTATTTTACGATGAAACGGACAACACTTCCACTATTTATATGACATACCACAAGTGAAAACAATCACCAAACAGCCCAAACAACATCAATGTTAATCATATTGAACCTCCCAAAGTAGTCCACCAACCGATAACATTACTACCAAGCCTTTCGATATATATTTCACAAGTTCTAGCTTCAATAACTTAGTCGCAACTTTGATAATCTTAAATACATATAGAGTAAGAGGTTCCTTACCTTTAGACAGAAAGAACAACTCCAATTTGACCTTAATTGTTCATGAAATATCCCTCCAATGCTGGCACAACAACAAGGAAGCGAAACTAGCAATCAATTAGCATTTTTCGACACTAGAATCACTTTAGAAGGCTTGAAATCACCTAGGGTTGATATTAAGAACTTGAGGAAATATTTACAGAACATAAACCCCTTAAAACAACCTCCCACACGAGCTGGAACAACATAAAAATGAGCAACAATAAGAAGAACAAGAAACTTACTAGTGCCACGGGATTCCCGACACTTGATTTATGTTGTTTGCCCTTTGTTTGGGTCTTGAATCTTGAGAGAACCTTAAGATGGTGTTTCTAGGGTTCTAAGGTCTGAATTTAGTGAAAAAAATGACTTATAACGGGTTGGAGGCATCATATATATATATATCCAAATGTCTTAAACCGCCTAAGTGGGCCCCATAGAGAGGTGCTTGGTGCAGTCTCGTAAAAACATGAATATCTCTCTTCTACGAGATCGTATTAATAAATGGCTTAATGCGTTGGAAACTAGACTCATAGATATTCAATTTGGTGGTTATATCACCCCATAATTCTAAGTAAATTGGGAGAAAAGTTTAGTAACATGTGACCTAATGTTTAAGTAAGATTATGAACCTAAGTTGCGACAACTTTTGTCGACTTTTGTCTCATAACTCGTTTGACTTCAAGACTTATGATACAGATATTATATGATTCAAATACCTTAAAACACTACCTCTTAAGTGTATTAAGCACCTCTAAGTTTACCCGAAAATACGGCTGACAACATCCTTGATTCGTTTAACTTCTAATACTTGTTAACCACCCTTATACAACTTTGTATAATTTAGGACCAATAGGATTAACTTCTTATCATTTTAAAGATAATCTCTTCATGGATTTACGTCGACTACCTTATGGCATGAGCTAACATACATGAATATAGGTTGTAACACTCTCCCCCCTTAGGATCATTCATCCTCGAATGTAAGGGTTTATGGGGAGTCCAAATCATCGTGGATTCCAACGAAAATTTCCAGTCAATTTTCCCCTATAAAATGGTCACTAGCAAAACTTGCAAGCAGTTAAGCCCAACATATGGCGTCAAAAGGCTACACAAAGCATTATGGATATTTACATTATCTGCATATCACCATTTTGTATTAATGAAGAGTATTCTCAAGTTATTGCTTACCTCAAAAAGCCGTTTCACCTTCCAATGTATCATGCGTTCCACTAGAATCCTTGTTATCTTCATTCTGGAATAGGTAAGGGCATTTAGACTTCATCTCCTCTTCTGCTTCCCATGTCATTTCTTCCATATTCTTGTTCTTCCACAATACTTTGATGGAAGCTACATTTTTTGTTCTCAGCTTGCGAACTTGTCGATCTAATATTTCCACTGGCACTTCTTCATATGATAGATCCTCTGTAACTTGTACATATTTGATAGAGACGACCCAAAAAGGGTCTCCAATACATTTTCTCAACATAGATACATGGAATACCGGGTGGACAAATTCCAATTTGGATGGCAATTCTAACTCATAAGCAACCTGTCCAATTCTTTGAAGAATTTTATACGGCCCGATATACTGCGGACTCAGTTTACCTTTCTTCTCGAAATGCATAACACCTTTCATCAGGGAGATCCTCAGGAAAACCCAATCACCAACCTCAAACTCCAGATCACGACGTCAGACATCGAAATAAGACTTTTGCTTGCTTTGTGCCATCCTTAATCGCTCCTGTATCACTTTCACCTTCTCAATGGCTTGGTAAACCAAATCTGGCCCATATAATTTTGTTTCACCGACTTCGAACCATCCAACTGGTGATCTACATCTCCTCCCATATAGTGCCTCATATGGGGCCATTTTAATACTGGAATGGTAGATATTATTGTAGGCAAATTCTATGAGTGGAAGATGGTCATCCCAATTCCTCTTAAAATCTAGAACACATGCTCGTAGCATATCCTCCAGTGTCTGAATGGTATGTTCAGCATGTCCGTCAGTCTGCGGATGAAATGCAGTGCTGAGATTCACTTGTATGCCTAAACCCTTATGAAAAAACCTCCAAAAGTTAGCCATAAATTGAGTTCCTCGATCTGATATAATAGATACCGGCACACCATGAAGCCTAACAATCTCCTTGATATACAACTTCGCATAATATTCATCCATGTAAGTAGTCTTAACTGGCAGAAAATGGGCACATTTTGTAAGCCGATCAACTATCACCCAGATGTAGTCAAACTTATGATAAGAGCGAGGTAATCCAATAACGAAGTCCATATTAATCACCTCCCATTTTCAGGTTGGAATCTCTATATTCTGAAGCAATCCACCAGGTTTCTGATGTTCTATCTTTAGTTGTTAATAATTGGGACATTGGGCTACAAATTATGCAATAGACTTCTTCATGTTATCCCACCAATACTACTCTTTGACATCATGATACATCTTTGTCGAGTCGGGATGGATGGAATATCGGGATTGATGAATCTCATTCATAATCTTCTCTCGCAACCTTGCCATATTAGGCACATATAATCAGCCCTGGTATCTCAGTGCCCCATATCCTTCGATCTCAAAAGCCGTAATTTTACACTGCTGAATGCTCTCTCTAAATCGTACTAAGATAGGATCTTCATATTGCCTTGCTTTTACCTCGGCTACCAAAGATGATTATGATGTATTATGTACAGTAACACCTCCGTCATCAGAGTCTGACAATCTGATTCTTATATTGGCTAGCTGATGAAGCTCTTTAGTCAACCCCCATCTACCTACCTCAATGTGTACTAAGCTTCCCATTGACTTACGACTGAGAGCGTCTGCCACAACATTGGCTTTACTGGGATGATACAATATCTCGACGTTGTAGTCTTTCAGTATTCAAGCCACCTATGCTACCTCAAATTCAACTCTTTCTACTTGAAGATGTATTATAAACTCTTGTGATCTGTGTAGATGTCAACATGTACACCATATAAGTAGTGCCGCCATATCTTCAAAGCATATATTACTATAGCCAATTCCAAATCATGGGTTGGATAATTCTTTTCATGCTTCTTCAATTATATTGATGCATAAGCAATCACCTTCCTATGCTGCATCAATACACACCCCAAACCTATACCCGAGGCATCACAATATACCACATAACCTTTTGTTCCTTCAGGAAGAGTGATCACTGGTGCGGATGTCAATCGATTCTTCAGCTCCTGAAAACTATGTTCACAAGCGTCAGACCGCTGGAACTTGGTAGCTTTTTGTGTTAACTTAGTCAATGGCGCGATATAGAGGAAAATCCTTATACAAACCGCCTCTAATATCCTGCTAGCCCCAGGAAGGTACAGACTTCTGATGGTGTTGTAGGTCTCGGCCAATTCTTTACAGCATCGATCTTCTGAGTGTCGACACTAATACCCTCGTCAGATATCACATGGCTAAGGAATGCTACTGAGTTCAGCCAGAATTCACATTTGGAGAGCTTAGCATATAACTTACTATCCTGAAGCGTCTGTAATACTATTCGCAAGTGGCCCACATGTTCCGCCTTTGAACGAGAATACACCAGAATGTCATCAATGAATACGATCACGAACACATCAAGATAGGGCCTGAATACAGTATTCATGAGATCCATAAAAGCTGTTGGGGAATTTGTTAGCCCGAACGACATCACCAAGAACTCAAAGTGCCCATATCTTGTTCGAAAGGCCGTCTTTGGAAAATCCTTCTCCTTAACCCTTACCTGATAATACCCTGAATGTAAGTCAATCTTGGAGAAATACTTGGCACCTTGGAGTTGGTCAAAAAGGTCATCAATCCTTGGAAGTGGATACTTGTTCTTTATAGTAAACTTATTCAACTGTCGATAATCGATACATATCCTTAACGACCCGTCTTTATTCTGCACGAACAGAACTGGTGCACCCCAGGTGAAATGCTAGGCCTAATGAAGCCCTTATCCAACAAGTCCTTCAACTACACCTTCAACTCTCGCAACTCTGTCGGGGCCATTATGTATGAAGGGATAGATATGGGTTGAGTGTCAGGCAACACATCAATGCTAAACTCAATCTCCCTTTTAGGAGGAAGGCCTGGTAGTTCATCTGGAAAACATCTAGAAATTCATTGCCCACAGGGATTGATTGTAGAAAGGCGGCTTTATCTCTGCATCCCTAATGCGAATGAGATGATAAATATAACCTTTTGAGATCATCTTCCTTGCCTTAAGATAGGAAATAAACCTACCTTTCGGTGTAGCAATGTTCCCCTTCCATTCAATGACGGGTTCACTAGGAAATTGAAACCTAACCATCTTTGTACGACAGTCAACATTTGCATAGCATGAGGCCAACCAGTCCAACCCTATTATCACATCAAAATCAACCATTTCTAACTCAAATAAATTTGCCGAGGCTCGATGACTACAAATCATCACTGTGCAACCTCTATATACCCTCCTAGCAATCACAGAATCTCCTATCGGAGTAGATATCGCAAGTGGTTTACTTATCAATTCAGGTTCAACGCCAAACTTATTAGCCACAAAAGGGTGTAACATATGATAATGTAGATCCCGGATCAATCAGCGCATATACATCATAAGAAAACACAGAAAATATACCTGTAACAAAATCTGGAGACAACTCGAGATCCTATCGACCTACTAGAGCATAGGTTCGATTTTGAGCACCACTCGAACTCGGCACTGCACCTCTACCTCTACCAGGACCTGTCGACTGCTGAAAACCCCGTGCTGGAGGTCGAACTGATGAGGAAGAACCTGACACAGATCCAGTCAGGCTGAGCCATACCACCACCTCCTCTGTTAGGACAATCCCACATCATATGGCCAGGCTGTCCGCAAGAATAGCACGCATCAGAACCTCGACGGCATAGTCCATAGTGGGCCTTGCCTCACTGATCACAACATAGTGTTGGTGGTCTCGTCTGACTAGTATCCCTGTGATGTTGCAAGCCTGATGCCCGTGAACTCTAACCTGGACCAGAATAGGTAAATCGATCATATCGAGGCCTCTGAAACTGTGGAGGAGCACTAGCTATAGGAGGTGTCGAACTCCTCGAAGACTGGGGCATGACACTGCCTCTGAAGTCATCAGAATACCCTGCAAATCTCGCCCTCTTATGCTGACCCCTATCCTACTCCCTATCTGCTCTCTGCTGGCGCTTACGATCCTCTAGGGTCTGGGCATAATCCTGAATATGGGAAATATCCATGCCCTCAACCAAGGAGGCTGTCGTGCACTCATTTATCAAATGTGGTCCCAACCCGTTCACGAATAGATGCACCCTATCACTCATCTTGACCACCATATGGGGAGCATACCTTGCTAAAGAATCAAACTGCATACTATACTCTTTCACACTCATATTACCTTGTCGAAGGTTCAAGAACTTATCAGCTCTTGCTCGTCGTATCTCAACTGGCAAGTAGTGATGAAGAAAGGCCTCAGAAAATTCCTTCCACACAGCTGGAGAAGTGTCCAGATCCCTGGATCTCTCTCAACTATCATACCAGAAAACCGCTAAATCTCGTAACCAATAATAAGCCAACTCTACTGCCTCTGTATCACTAGCATGCATAACTCGTAGTGTACGATGAACCTGGTCAATAAAAGTCTGCGGGTCCTCCTTGGGGTCTGATCCGGTAAACACTAGAGGGTCTTGTCATGCCTCCTTTTTTTCCTACACCCCCGGAAAGGAGTATATAAGGGAGTTTTTCCAATTAAAGTACAATCGAAACGAGATTGTTTATTAAAATATTCAGAGTCACCACTTGGGATAATTTATGGTGTCCCAAGTCACCGGTTCAAATCCCGATTCGAGGAAAAGATTGACTTTGTTTCACAGTCTGCGCACCAGAAATTCGAGTAAGGAATTCTGTTAACCCGGGAGAAGGTATTAGGCATTCCCGAGTTCCGTGGTCCCAGCACGGTCGCACAACTATTATAATCGGCTTAATTATCTGATTTTAGAACATTTTGAACCTATGTGCAAATTTTAACTTTAAAACCACAACGTCGTTTAAAACATGTATTTGGATCGCGCCACATGAAATGCACCCGCAATCCTAAACATATTTTATTCAACGTTTTATGATTTTTGATTTGGGTCACATGAAATGCACACCCGAGTTTAAGAAGGAAATATTATTAAAATCACGCACCTAAAGTAACTACGTGTTTGTTAACTTTGCGGGGGCCATGAAAATTGGCTAAATGGCACGCCTTGAATTCTAAGTATTTTAAAAGAAATGATTAGACGAGGGCCACGCATTTGAGCTTTTATTTGGCGTGGCACACCTCAAATCCAATATTAAGGAAAGCTCAAACTAAACTTCGAGGGTCATAAAATATTATTGTCCCTAATATGGCACGCCCCAAATTCATTTAAAGGACTAACACTAAATATGGTTAAAGGTTCCCAAGGGTCATTTATTTAACAATCAAAGCCGCAAATGGTCTCCCCAGCTAGCACTTGAACTGGGCATTACATGAGTCAAAATTGCGACCCAAATCATATTCAAAGAAGCTGTAAGGCTTTGGCCCAGAAATGAGCCCAAATCGAGATAAGCAGATTCAGCAAAGTGTAAGGTCCCTAGTTCGAATCCCCAGGACAGGCGTTCAAAAGAAACAATGACTAGAATGGTAGAGATCGAATCCAATTAACTACATAAGGCAAAACCGCATTTGAACCTTCGAGTTTGGGCCTGGACGAGCCCCGGTTCCAATGAGAAATGGAAAACCAGGAGCTCAAACCCATAACAAATAATGAAGAGCCCAAGCTCTTAGATCTAGAAAAACACACAAAGCTAAGACAAATGGTAATCCCCATCAAACCACAACATTATGCTATAATGAAACCTTTATCCCTTTTTCATTGATTAACTCCCCAAATCCATTAATTTACAACAGACTTACATGTTCATTAAAGAAAATCAACGTATAAGTTTATCCCATTTCGAGCCACCAATTCAGTATTAACAAAAAGAATACACACACCCCAATTGAATATCAAAAGCTAATGCAACACCACATTTAAAGTGAGAGGTTCAGATTATGAGAATAATGACTAAGCTTAGCACTGACTTGAACTGAAACAAACGGATGAAACACACATATGTCAGCATTTCAGCAAAGTTTGAATTGAAGAAGAAAAGAAATGAAGTAGTCACCACCCCACAACTTCATCATACAAACTCTATATGAACTTAATTGCACATATACCAATTGACTGAATATTTTAAACTTCTACATCTACTCTGACTAGAATCACCAACTGGTTATTTGATACCGCTTCAGTAATACCCTGATTACCCCCTAGCACCCAGTATTTCAAACCCAAATTAATCATGAGATTAATACCCCAAAACAATGACTATTCATATCAAATAAAGAGAAGACAACTCACTACATTCAAACCTATTCAAAACCATCACTATAACAGTCCAACAGTCCAACGGTCCAACATCACTTACAACACATAGGTGCAAACTCAAAGGCTAAAAATGAAATATACTATAAACTATATAACTAACTACTCATGATAATTAACGAGAAAAATGTGCAGGAATCGCAGGAAGACCAATAGCCTCTGCTTGAAGGAACAAAACACCCATTTCAGCTTGATTCCATAAAACTTCAGATCTACATTTACTCAGGATTCAAATGTCTTTACATACCTGAAAATGTGAAGAAAACAACAGCAAGGTAATCAAAGGTCCAGCAGCAGTAACAAACAGCAGAGTCGAGCTCAAATCCAATGAAATAGTGCACCAAAAATAGCTCAAACCCAGAAAATACAATTCAGCAGACCAGATTCCAGTATCAAACACACTTTCAAACAAGCAAACACCAAAACCTAGCCTTAATGACTAAATCTCAAGCCATTTCGAAGTCCAAACCTTCAGGAAATTAATTCAAGAGGAGAAGGATTTCAGATTATCAAGCTAAAATTCAATGGAACCGTGTTTTTCCTAGAGTTTTCAGTCGTTGAGGATTTTTTAGGATTCTTAGCTCTTAAAATTCTGAATTGAGTTGCAAGTAACTATGCCTTTATAGGCAAGTCACTAGGGCAGCTTTGGGGTTTAGTTTATTTCATTTTAGTCCTTTTCAACTTTTCCTTTTGCTTAAAGGGCCCCCAAATTACTGACTTGTTGATCAAGTTAGTACATTCTGCAGCTTCTAGGCAACTTCTTAGCAGTTAACTCAGAGATTCCCTATGTCTTTTATCCAAACTAACCCTTAATTGCCCTGTTTTTACCTTGAACTCAAATGAGTTGGGGTTAATTTGACCCAAGGTTCCAATTCAAAACTGGGCCAATCCCTTCCCCTTGGCCCCAGTTCTAATTCAAAAGCCCCAACACAAGAACTATAGGTAGAACTAATGAGCATAATAAAATATGCAAGCTCAAATAAATCATAGGCCAAGGAATATTTTCACAATTAACCAGTTAACGAAATGTCTTGCTAAACAAACACTAACCAAAATGACTAAAACAATTTCCAAAACTAAACATGCATGACTGAATGGAAACATGAAATAAAAATAAATAAGAATCCTGGAGAAAAGAAGAAACAGAGAAACGGCTAGAGGAAAAAACAGAAAGAAAACTAATTTGAACAAAGAAGACATAACGAGAGTACCTACTAGGACTCGAGCGATTTGAGGAATGAGATTTGAACCTTCAAACTCTTCGGATTTTCTGGCCTGCTACAATGTTAATCGTGTGTTCTTAATAAGAACACATGACTAACCACGAAGCGGACCCAAATCTTCAAGAAGAAACGAACCGGGGACCTCTTGGGAATCAAGGGTTTATTTGGATTTAGGATTCGAATAGTTCCTGGGTGATTTGAAGGACACAGAGTGAGGATTTGGAATGAGGGAGGGAAAACGGTCCTAGGGTGTCAATTTGGGGTTGAACAGAGGCGGCGCCGCCACCGGAGAAACTGTGACGACGCTAGGGTTTCCACCTATAAAGTGAGATTTTAGAGGTTCTGGGTATATTTGAAGGAAATTGAACGGAGATCTGGGATGGGGTGGTGGAGGGGAACATTTGGTGTAAGTCTAGTGTCGATTTGTGGTGGAGCCACCACCAATGGCGGTGGGAATCCATCAGCGGCTTCTAGGGTTTCTAGTTGGTCTCTGGGATGGGGTATTGAGAGAGACGAGTGAGGGGTAGGGGGAAATAGTCTCTTAGGACCGTTATATATTAAAAATGAGGTTAGTTCTAGACCGTTAGATCAACTAACCTCGGCGGTCGAGATCAAAGGATAACAAAACGATGTCGTTTCGGATGAAGGGGTGACCGGATCGGGTTGGACGAGTTAGGGGCGGGTTATGGACTGGATCAGCCGAGTTTTGCACTGGAAAATTTGGGCCTGTGGGTTTAATTTAAAAGTTGGCCTAAAAATACAAACTTAATTCGAAATTCCTTTTCCTTTTTCTCTTCTTC
This sequence comes from Nicotiana tabacum, assembly GCF_000715075.1. Classification (NCBI taxonomy): domain Eukaryota; kingdom Viridiplantae; phylum Streptophyta; class Magnoliopsida; order Solanales; family Solanaceae; genus Nicotiana; species Nicotiana tabacum. The sequence continues at coordinate 162,254,240 of NC_134089.1, read as the reverse complement.
TTCTTTTTTTTTTTGAAAATTAATTAAAATCAAAATTAAGTCCTAGAACTAAAAAAAACTAATTAAACCTAGAATGATAATTAACACAATTAATTAAAAACAAATTAACAAAAGAAAGCTACTCAAAATAAAAGTTAAAATTAAAAGTGCAAATTAAACTAATTTTTTGTGATTTTTCCATTTTATGCGACAATCAATTTTCTAATTAATCCTAAAATGTAGAATCAGCCCTAAATGCAAATGCAACATATTTTTGTATTTTTCACTAATAAAAATGCGCAAACAAAAATGCAACAATTAACAGAAAATGCCACGAAATTCCCAAAAATTGCAAACATTGAAAGAAATTATTTTGTTTTGAATTTATGGGAGTAATTCATGTAGGGAAAAAATCACGTGCTCATAGCTGCCCCTCTTTGCCCGGAAACACGAAGAGCTTTCGTGCAAAAATAAAGTGAGCGGATACGAGCGATTTTTGCCCGTTTGAGTACTCCGTGGGAAGCATTTTTGAAAGATTTGACCGCACCCTACTTCCGAGGTTGCCTACATATCCTTGGCTAAAAGGGAATCAAGTCAGTGTAGTTCAGGAATGTTTGGTAGTTGGGACTACCATGAAGCTGTGATTTTACTGTTGCTGCTGCTGCTACTGCTTACTGAACCCCTTATTACACCATGTCAAAAATAAAAGAAGCTAGACTAGACTATGATCTATGCTTTACAAAATCCTATCTAGATCTTCAAACTTGCTCTTGTGTTTCTTGTTGCCTTGTTGTCCTCTATTCTCTCGGTGACATCCATTTGTTACCACCTTGAATTGTAAGCTGAGATGTTTTCCCCTTCTTCGGGTGGGTGCCTGACTACTGAACTTGATATGTAGTCCCATGCTCTCCAGGCGGGCTCCTGATCGCTGAACTTGAATGTATTCCCATGTTATCCAGGCAGGATCCTCACTTCAAAATGTGAATGTATTCCCATGCTATCCAGGCGGGCTCCTGACTTCAAAACGTGAGTGTATTCCCATGCTATCCAGGCGGGCTCTTGACTTCAGCAAAATAGACAAAAACAAAGAAAATTTTCTGCCCCAGTTTGTGTATGTGGGCCCATGTGTAAGTGTAAAACGAATCACATTACCAAATATCAATAAGAATTTTGAAAAACCAAAACTTGAATTGTACTCCCTTGTTCTCCAAGCGGGCTCCTGACTGCTAAACTTGAAAGTATTCTCTGCTTTCCAGGCGGGCTCCTGACTTCAACTTGAAGGTATTCCCTGCTCTTCAGGCGGGCTCCTGACTTCAAAATAGACAAAACAAAGAGTTTGAAAGCTAAAACTTAAATTGTACTCCCTTGTTCTCCAGGCGGGCTCCTGACTGCTATGCTTGAAAGTATTCCCTGCTCTCCAGGCGGACTCCTGACTTCAACTTGAAATGTATTCCCTGCTCTCCAGGCGGGCTCCTGACTTCAACATAGACAAAACAAAGAATTTGAAAGCTAAAACTTAAATGGTGTTCCCTTGTTCTCCAGGCGGGCTCCTGACGCTGCGCTTAAAAGTATTCCCTGCTCTCTAGGCGGGCTCCTGACTTCACAACGTGATGTATTCCCTGCTCTCCAGACGGGCTCCTGACTTCAACGAAATAGACAAAACAAAGAATATTTCCTGCCCCAGTTTTGTGGCTGGGCACAAGTGTGAGTGTAAAACTACATCATGTTATCAAATATTACTAAGAATTGAAAGCTAGATCCCATTATTTAGGAGGTCTTGACAACTCTTAACTAAACGACAATTTTTTAAAATCTAAGTTATGTCTTCTACAGGTGTGATTTCTGCTAAATCATGTTATCTAAGAAGGTCTTACAACTACATCCTATTATCCAGGGGGTCCTCAAAAATCAAACATCAAGTCTTATCTTAAGAGTGACAACTTTTACGGCTGAATTGTACTACCCTACAACAGAACTTACGCTAAATGTTGTTATCTAATTGAAATCATAAAGCTAAGTCCCATTATTCAGGACGGTCCTAGAAACTCCTAATTGAATCTTATCTCGAACATGCAAACTTCTAAACCTGCTTATATTCCTTTGGGATACATTTATACTAGATTATGCTATTTTTGAATTTTAAACTAGGTCCCATTTTCCAGGAGGGTCCTGAAAGTTTACGGTCAATCCTGTTTTGATGCTTGCTCTTTCCCCTACGGAGAGTTTCTCCGAAACAAACGAATTTTCTGCCCCTGTCTCAATCAAAGAAAATTTTGTCAGTTTAAAGTGGTGGTTAGCTGATGGAATTCTTGCTGAAGATCTTTCCACGACATTGTTTTGTTCTGAATGGCTTTCCAGAACTGGCCCTGAATCACTTTGACTTTCTGACTGACTTTCAAATCCCATGACCTTTGACGAACCGAGTGTTCTATACCCATGTTGCTATTTCACACCTCTGGCCCCGCTATCCGAACCTTTGCATCTCCCATGACATTACCAAACCACCGATGAAACTTCCGGTGATTCCTTGTACCCCACCTTACATCATGTTGTCTTTAGTATGCTCTGACCACGTTGTGATTTGCAATTTTGGAGGTTGGTAGTGAGCATTGAAATTCTTTTCTACTTACTTGGGACAAGACTGACATTAAAACATCTTAGACAAATAAAACCTAAAAGAAAATGAAATGTAATAACTTTGCGAGTTAAGGATAAGAAGAATCCAAAACCAGATGACTGCTACAAAGGGAAAAAGAAAAAGAAACTTATCTGAGTGGACAGCTGGTACCAATGACCATGACATGCATTTCGAATTAATCGGCCCAATCTGTCCAACCAATCAACTTTCAGTTGTCGTACTATGTCGCCTCAGAATTTCCATGACCTGATTACTTTACCCAAACCTTGACCTTGTTCATCCTGCGGTGCCTTGAAACAGTTTTCCACCAACACACCTTTCTCACCTGTTGACTTTTCAACTCACTTTCACCTCAAGGTGTCCGTGAGGGTTTTCACCAATAAGACTTTCTCATTTTATTTCTCTCAACTCCCGTCGCCTTACAGTGCCTGTGAATGTTTTCACCAATAAGACTCTCTCATTTTTATTTTTCCTTCTTGAACCAAAGTGTTACCCCTGACATGAATTACCTTTACCTGCTCGACTTGGCATTTCTTAAAGACTGATTAGAAGATTTTTCTTTGGACTGTAATGTGGGATTTTGGATAGGGTTAGAAAGAAAGGTATAAAAGGCTCAAAACCATTCAAATGGGTTAAAGTTATAACTTTCGGAATCAAGTTTCTCACAACAATCACGACTTCTGCCACGGTTTCTTGCTTGGGGATTTTTGGATTTTTATTTTGATGAGACCGAACCGTGAGGCTGCCTACATATCCTTAAAAGGAATCAGGTCGAACGTAGTTCATGTCATAGAAATTACTTTGTTGTTGTGATTTTCCCTTTTCTCTTTCTTCTCTTTTTTCTTTCTTTTGCTTTTCTCTCTTTTTCTTTTATTGTTTTTCTTCTTCTTTTCTCTTTTCCTCTTTCTTTTTCTTCTTTTTTTTCATTCTTTTCTTTCTCTTTCCTTTCTTTCTCTTTTCTTTTCTTCCTTTTCTTATCTTTCACGCTTGTGTTTCTGATATTCACTACTGATTCCGACAGAGGGGTAAGAAAGAAAATAAATAAGGTTCAAAAGGGGTGACGAGAGGTAAGGTGTTTAGATAACAGAACAAAAATGCCTTCGTCATTTCAATCTTCAAGATATGCTAAATACAAACAAGTACAATCAAATAAAGAAATCATACATAGTATCTCTTGACTGTATCGGAATTGATAGTCATTTCTACACATTTTCCTTCTACATCTGTCAAATATAACGCGCCATTGGACAACACTCTAGTTACAACAAATGGCCCCTGCCAGTTTGGGGCGAACTTTCCTTTTGCTTCAGCATGATGAGGCAAGATACGTCTCAACACTAACTGACCCACTTCAAACTTCTGTGGACGTACCTTCTTGTTATATGCTCTTGCCATTCTCTGTTGGTACAATTGACTGTGACATACTGCTGCCAATCTCTTTTCATCAATCAGACTTAATTGCTCCAAGCGGGTTTTGACCCATTCGGCGTCATCAATTTCTGCCTCAGCGACAACCCGAAAGGATGGGATTTCAATTTATACGGGTATTACTGCCTCTGTGCCATACACCAACAAATAAGTAGTGGCCCCTACTGAAGTACGGACAGTAGTGCGATAACCCAGCAATGCAAACGGCAGCTTTTCATGCCACTGCCTAGAACCTTCCACCATTTTTTGAAGTATCTTCTTTATATTCTTGTTGGCTGCCTCGACTGCTCCATTTGCCTTAGGGCGATATGGGGTGGAATTGCGATGTATAATCTTAAACTGCTGACATGTCTCTGTCATCAGATGACTGTTGAGATTAGCGCCATTGTCCATGATGATTACCTTCGGAATCCCAAACCGACAGATGATATTTGAATGCACAAAATCGACAACTACTTTCTTGGTCACAGATTTGAAAGTTTTCACTTCAACCCACTTAGTAAAATAATCAATGGCTATCAGAATAAATCTGTGTCCGTTTGATGCTGCTGGATCGATTGGCCCAATGACATCCATGCCCTAAGCAATAAAGGGCCATGGTGCCGACATTGTATGCAATTCAGATGGTTGGGAATGAATCAAATCTCTGTGCACTTGGCACTGATGACACTTGCGTACAAAACCAATGCAATCTTGCTCCATAGTGAGCCAGTAATAACCTGCTCGGAGAATCTTCTTTGGCAGAACGTACCCACTCATATGCGGTCCACAAACTCCAGAGTGTACCTCAGTCATGATAGTTGTGGCCTGTCTGGCATCTATGCATCTTAGCAATCCAAGATCTGGAGTTCTTTTGTATAACACCCCTCCACTGAAGAAAAATCCACTTGCCAATCATCGAATTGTTCTTTTCTGATCACCTGTGGCCTGTATCGGATATACCCCCATCCTGATATATTCTTTGATATCATGGAACCATGGCTCCCCATCAAGTTCTTCTTCTACCATATTACAGTAAGAATGTTGATCACGGACCTGAATATGCAAAAGGTCCACATAAGCCTTATCTGGATGATGTAACATTGACGCCAGAGTAGCCAAAGCATCGGAAAATTCATTATGGATCCTTGGGATATGCCTGAATTCTATTGACTGAAATCGCTAGCAAAGATTATGCAAACATTGTCTGTATGGTATGAGTTTCAAATACCATGTTTCCCATTCTCCCTGAATTTGATGCAATAGGAGGTCCGAGTCACCCAAGACCAAGACTTCCTGGACACTCATATCCACAGCTAACCTCAAACCCAGAATGCATGCCTCATACTCATCCATGTTGTTAGTACAGTAAAAATGAAGCTAAGCCGTAACAGGGTAGTGCTGCCCTATTTCAGAAATAAGTACCGCTTTTATCCCCATGCCCTTCATGTTTGTATCCCCATCGAAGAAAAGTTTCCATCCCGGTTTCTCAACTTGCTCCAACTCAATAAATGTACATTACCTCTTCATCGGGGAAATAAGTTTTCAAAGGTTCATAATCTTCATCAACCGGATTCTCGGCCAAATGGTCCGCCAAGGCCTGTGCTTTCACTGCAGTTCGAGTCACGTAGACAATGTCAAACTCTGTGAGCAGGATCTGCCACTTTGCAAGCCTTCCTGTGGGCATAGGCTTTTGAAAGATATACTTCAATGGATCCAAGCGAGATATGAGGTAAGTAGTATAAGATGACAAATAATGTTTCAGCTTTTGTGCCACCCAAGTTAGGGCGCAACATGTCCTCTCAAGATAAGTATACTTAACCTCATACGACGTGAATTTCTTGCTGAGGTAATAGATGGCCTGCTCCTTCCTGCCAGTGATATCATGTTGACCCAATACACAACCGAATGAATTGTCCAAAACTGTCAAATATAGAATCAAAGGTCGCCCTAGTTCTGGCTAGACCAACACGGGTGGATTTGAAAAATACCCCTTTATTCTATCAAACGCCTCCTGACATTCATCTGTCCACTTGACCGCAGCGTCATTCTTTAATAGTTTGAAGATAGGCTCGCAAGTTGTCGTGAGCTGAGCGATGAACCTGCTGATATAATTCAATCTCCCAACAGACTCATTACCTCGGTCTTGTTCCTCGGAGGTGGCAATTCTTGGATGGCCTTGACTTTTGATGGATCCAGTTCGATGCCCCCGCGGCTGACTACGAACCCCAACAACTTTCCAAACGGCACCCCAAAAGCACACTTTGCAGGATTAAGCTTGAGATTGTACCTGCGAAGCCTTTGGAAGAACTTCCTCAGATCCCTAACATGGTCAGACTGCTTTCTAGACTTCACGATCACATCATCCACGTACACCTCGATTTCCTAGTGTATCATATCATGGAATATTGTTGTCATTGCCCTCATGTAGGTTTCCCCAGCATTCTTCAAGCCAAATGGCATGACCCTATAGCAGTACATTCCTCAAGGCGTGATGAATGCCGTCTTTTTTGCATCTTCCTCGTCCATTAAGATTTGATGATAACCCGCGTAACAATCCACAAAAGAGTCAATCTCATGTTTGGAACAATTATCAATCAAGATATGGATGTTCGACAATGGGAAATTATCTTTTGGACTCGCCTTGTTGAGATCCCGATAGTCAACACACACCCTGGTCTTGCCATCCTTCTTCGGCACAAGCACAACATTGGCTAACCAGGTGGGATACTGGGTGACCCGAATGACTTTGGCATCGAACTGCTTGGTGACCTCTTCTTTGATCTTTACACTCATATCCATTTTGAACTTTCTCAGCTTCTGTTTGACAGGAGGGAATGTCGGGTCAGTGGGAAACTTTTGAACCACTAAATCAGTGCTTAGACCCGACATGTCGTCATAGGACCATGCAAAAACATCTTTGTATTCGAACAATGCTTTAATTATCTCCTCCCTGAGTTGAGGTTCCAGATGGACACTTATTTTAGTTTCACGGACATTATCTTGGTCCCCTAGATTAACTACTTCTATATCATTCAAATTAGGTTTGGGCTTTTCCTCAAAATGACTTAGTTCCTTACTAATTTCTTCATAGGCCTCATCATCATCAAATTCCAACTCGTCATCACACTCAATTTCTTGTATTATTATTTCAGAGTTAGATTGACTTTTAAAACCGGGCCGAAGATTCCTCATGCATGTCATGTCATTGATATCAGCATAAAAAGAACTGTACAAAAGAAGAAAACAAAAATAAAATTAGAAGAAATGAAGGAAAAGGAACAATTGCATTTCATTGAATTTAAAGATAACAGGGTTTTAACACATCCAACTGGACGGAACATAATATCTAAATTACAGACCCTAGAATAGTCCAGACAACTAAAAGAAAATCAAAACCCACTACCAAGACTCCCTCCGGGTAGGAAGAGGAGTAGCTTCCCAGTTGTTGACTTTTGCACATGGTCCCATGAATTACACATTTGCCTTGCTGGACCCTTCCCCATCCTCAACCATGTTAACTTTGGCGAATAACCTTTCGAACCCCTTTTCCAAGTTTCCATCAGCACCAATCAATGATCCAAGAACCTTTGACAACAATTGCTTTCTGATACCCGGCTTGGCGAATGATCTGGACAGGCACGGGATTGGCCTTGGCAATGCCCATGCTTTCTGTTTCATTTTGCGGGCTCGTCTCACATCTGCAATTGTAGGCTTAAACCCCAGACCAAAAGTATCCAGATTCTTTGGAAGAGAAACTGGCTGCACAATACCTTGTAGAGATGCAACCAAACCCTTGCTCGGTACAAAACCATTTTTCAACATTTCAACGGCTACCATGACTGATGCAGTAGCTACCTTTGGAGTTGAAATGCACTTCCCTTCTGAAATTTTCTCTACCGATACTGTGTCGAAAACCTAATAAACCCATGGCCCCTTATCGTCTTCAACCTCTATGAGTTGAACAATGGCATCATTGGGCACACACAAATTATCCTCGTCGTGTACGATAATTTCCTGTCGATCCTATTCAAACTTGACAATTTGATGTAGAGTACACGGGACCACTTTGGTAGCATGAATCCAAGGTCTTCCCAACAACAGATTATAAGAAACAGCCACATCGAGTACCTGGAACTCAATAGCAAATTCAACTGGCCCTATTGTGAGCTCAAGCACTATGTCCCCGACTGAATCTTTTCCTCCACCGTCGAATCCCCGAACACAAATACTGTTCTTGTGAATTCTTTCATCCTCCACTTTCAGCTTGTTCAATGTGGAGAGAGGACAAATGTTCGCGCTAGACCCATTGTCCACTTACCCGAGTACCCACGAAATCTTCGCATTTCACCGTCAGATAGAGGGCTCTATTGTGCTCAGTACCCTCCACGGGCAACTCATCATCAGAAAAAGTGACTTTGTTTACCTCAAATATCTTGTTAGCTATCTTTTCCAAGTGGTTTACTGAGATTTTGTTAGGAACGTGGGCTTCGTTCAAAATATTCATCAAATCACGACGGTGTTCGTCTTAATGGATCAATAATGACAAGAGCGAGATCTGAGCTGGTGTCTTCCTTAACTGCTCCACAATGGAATAGTCTTGTACTTTTATCTTTCCTAGAAACTCTTCTACTTCTTCCTCGGTCACCACTTTCTTCACGAACACTGGATTATCTTTTGAGGCCTTAGCTTTCCTCGACTCTTCGGGGACAAAACATCTCCCAGATTGAGTCAAACCATGAGTCTCACACACTTATTCTGTAACCTCTTTCCCCTTGTAAGTCACTGTCACTCGTTCATAATTCCACGGGACTGCCTTGCTGTTGACTATCGGTAATTGAGTTACCGGTTTGATAATGACAGGATATGTGGGGGCTCCCTTCACCATTACTACAGGCTTGTTCGTCACTCCTGGCACAACCACTTTTGCTCTTTCATGTTTTCCTGCAACGTCACTTAAGGACCCCTTCTTGACCTCCACAAATGGTTCAGTATTTGCCCTATTCAACTTGATCACAGACTTCTCACTTGTTGACTTTTCAAATGGCCTGGCTTCACTAGCCCGAATCATCATGACGGTTTGTGAAGGCTTCTTAGGCTCCCATCCCTTATGCACTATCTCAATCATATTTGTTTCATGATGGGCTGGCAAGGGATTCTGATTAATATTGGGCGCCTCCAGAGATTGGACCTCAATCCGATTGGTATCAATGAGTTATTGAATGGCTATTTTCAATTTCCAGTATTTCTCTGTGTCACGTCTCGGGGCCCCTGAACAATACTCACAACTCACCGATTGGTCAATATTTCTGGGAGGGGGATTCGGCTATTTAGCTTCGATTGGTTTCAACATACTTAACTGTCCCAGTCTGTGGAATAGACTAGCATATGATTCTCCCAATGGAGCGAAAGTCTTTTGGTTCTGCAACCTCTCATTCTTAAAGGCTTGGTTGGGTCGAAAACCCATTCCAGGAGGACTTCTGTAGGCTTTTGGGGGTGGATAGTTATTTTGTGGAGCTTGGTACGGACTTTGTGGAGCTGGCGCACGCCATTGTGAGTGAGCGGGAGGTTGGGTATAGGTTTGTGCGTGATGGATAGAAAAATGGGGATCTGGCGGTGGGTAATAGTGTTGTGGTAGGTTATATGGAGTGTGGGGGTAAGTTTAAGGATAGGGTTGCGGCTGGTTGTATTAACGGGGAATGTTCGTGGATCCAACCCAAGCTCCTGACTCAATTGTCGCAACATCCTCCTCCTTTTTCTTCCCGAGCACACCCCTAGTACCGTTTTGAATGGCCTGAGTGGTCGCTTTGATCGCTAAATAACTCATTATCTTGTTGGACTTGAGTCCCTCTTCCACCATGCCTCCCATTTTTATGACTTCATTAAAGGACTTACCTCCTGCTGACACCAAGTGACCGAAATAAGTGGGTTCCAAAGGCTGCAAGAAATAATCAACCATCTCGCTTTCTTTCATCGGAGGGTCAACCCTCACTACTTGCTCTCTCCAACGGAATCCATGTTCCCTGAAGCTCTCGCCAGGCTTCTTCTCAAGCTTTGTCAATGACAGACGGTCTGGGATAATTTTGAGGTTGTACTGAAAATAGCAGGCAAAGGCTTGGGCCAAATCGTCCCATGTGTACCACATGTTGTGATCTTGTCTGGTATACCATTCTAAGGCCGATCCATTTAAACTTTGGCTGAAATATGCCATCAGCAATTCATCTCTTCCACCTGCTCCTCTTATTTTGCTACAAAATCCTCTTAAGTGTGCTACTGGGTCACCATGCCCATCGTATAGATCAAATTTGGGCACTTTGAACCCCGCTGGTAACTGAACATCTGGAAACAGACATAAATCCTTATAGGCCACACTTACTTGACCTCCCAACCCCCTCATATATTGGAACGACTGTTCTAAGCTTTTAACCTTTCTGATCATCTCTTCATGCTCGGTATTTTTGGGTGGTTTCTCGGTCTCTGCCGGGATATCAAGATGAGGGGTGTAAGGATATGGTTCTGGAACTTTGAAGGTGGGTTTAGGGAGATAGTACTGGTTGCCGTGAGTTTGGAATAGAGGTTCACTGGAAGATCGGTGTAATGTAGCGGGTGGAGGTGCCACAAAAACAGGTGTAATTGATGGGAGAGGGTATGGGACTTGTTTGGGTGGTGGAGCTTGAGAAGTATGGGAAGTGTCACCATGACATTGTTGGTAGAGGGGAAAGGCTGGAGATGAGTTCACAGTGGGAGGCTCCGAAGGTTGGGCTGATGGTGGGATATAAGCAGGGTTGGTGGGATAAACCGGTGGTGGATGCCCTTTGGCCCAGGCTTGGTATATTTCAGCCATCTGCTGCTTTAACTTATGCATCTCTTCCCTCATTGCATTAACATCTAGTTCTTCCACCTCTTTTGACGGGTCAACAATACTTGTCTCCGGTTCTTGGTTGACCATATTCAGCCTGTCTTTTGATCGGGTGTTGTATGAGTGAGTTGCCAGAATGCCAATCAACTAACCACCTGCCTGAACTCAATGCATCAACAACAACATTGTTAGCGAATAGGTTTTAACAGATTGGTAACCACACGTTGGGCATGAATGCACCTAAACAGTTAACCGTCTCTATTATGTATTTGATCGGTTGTGTGCATCATCCCGGCCTTTTAATTGCAAACTTCCTCCTTTTCTCTCTTTTCGTTTTCTTCCTTTCACTCTTGCTTTTGTTCTCTCTTTGTTTTTATTCTCTCTTGATTTCTTATTTTCTCTCTTTTATTTCTTGTTTTTCCGCTCTTTTCTTTTCTTTACTCTCTTGTTTTTCCTCTTATTTTCTTTCTCTCTTTTTTATTTGGTTACGGTCGAATTCTATGGAGATTGCCTACGTATCATGACCCCGCATGAAACAGACCAAGCGTAGTTCTTCGAGATAAGTAATAAAACATTTTTTGGGATTTTCAGTTTTCATAAAAAAACAAATGCTTCCATTACAAAACTCAAAACTAACAAATTCCAAAAGACTAACAGATTTCGATGCAAAGGTGAAATACAGACTCCGAAAATAGACATCACACTCCAACAGAAGAAAATACATACTCGAAAACAATTTGACGCACTCTAGCAGAAAGAAAATACAAACTCAACATGACTGACAGACACTAACAAAAGGGAAATGCAGACTCAAACGGAAAATTCATGAATACATCAATGCTCTTAGTGCCCGCGGCACATCATTCGATCTCGCCGCGGGCCTATATGCAAGCTCCCTTTGAAGTCGATCCAAGTCGTTCATTATCTGTTTAACAAATGTCATTACCGCTGCAAATAAGGTAGTGCGAGTCATATCCTCACAGATCTGGCACTTCATAACAATGTAGTCAGCGATGTTTCTAATTCTCTCTCTTATGATGCCTTTTTCTTGTAACAAACGCCCAATCTGCTGGGCCCTGGCTTCCAAAGTTTGCTCAGTCGCATGATTTTGCTCCTGAAGTTGTTGCAAATCTATTTCTAATTGCGCCAATGCTGTATAACAATGTTCCCTTTCAACTTTGAAGTCTTTTGCCTGTTTAATCATTTTGTTTTCTGTGGAGATGACCTTTTCTTTAACCCTGCGACCTCATCGTTGTACCTTTCTCTCAACTACTTAATTAGGCGTACTCGTTCCTCTACGTTTTTAGCCAATTGCTTTCGAGCCTTGGCTAGTTCACTTTCTACTTTGTTCAAATCAAAACTATAGTCATTTACTTTCTGCCTCAAGTTAGCTATGAGTTTTTCATCTCTGTCGCTTCGGGCTGGATTTTCTGCCGCTACTTTCATTTTCTGAATTTGAGCTCGAAGGGCCTCATTTTCTTTGGCTAGATTTTTCTTTTCTCCTTTATCCACCGTGACTTGCAAGCTATTCTCGAATTGAAGTTCTCTGACTTGCTTTTCCAATTTGCTTATGGTAGCCCTGTACTCGTTTTCTTTGGTTAGCCAGTCCCATTGCACTTGTGCTCTGTCGGTGAATTGTTGGACATGGGATCTCTTTGTAGGCCTATCAGGTTCATGTTGAACTCGAGATCTTTCACCATACCAATCAGTATAACTAGGCTCCACCTCACCTCTGGATAGGTCTCGTACTTGAGTATTAGGCCCTAAGAATCTACACTGATGCCAAATTCGACGCACTTTCTCTTCTAGGAAGAGAGCTTTTGGATCTAACTCAATGACTTGCCGACTCAAGTCTTCATTGTATGGGATGGTCTGGTATCGGCCTAACTGACGTAGGACTCTATGCGGAGCATAAGGCTGGATACTCCGAAGACCCATCAATAGCAAAAAACACACCTCAGCCGACATATAGATTACTTCGTTGACCGAAAGCCACCCGAATGTACATTCAATCTTATTTGTGGTCAAAAATCTCAAATGAGCATGCCATGCTTTCGTACCATCCGGAAACTCATAACCCTCTACTCGCTTTTCATGTTTTTCAATGCACGTAAGGCCAGTCATACCGCAATTCAAGTATCCGGGATGGTGACAAAGGTGTTCCTCCATCCATATTTGTAACAGCATATTGTACCCTTCAAAGAACTTCACTCTTTCTCGACAGAGAGTAAGAGCACGGTAAATTTCTGCCAAGATTAGCGACACTATTGTCCCATTTGCCTTTTTCATCATAAAGTCGGCTATCCCTACTAGCCCCATCTCTATGTTCCCGTCTTTTCTCGGGCAAACCAAGATACCCAGGAACGCCACTATGAAAGCTAATCCTCTCCGAGCTTCCCACTTGTCTTGATTTCCAGCGTGAGTAAGACCGGTATCTGGCGTTTTGGAAGCCACGGGGATTCCCGTATGGTCGATACAGAAAGTAGAAGGTACAAAATCCTTTGGCCAGATTTCTGTCTTGGATGTCCCGACTGATGCTTAACAAGTCCAAATATTTGTGAGGGGTCACTGTTCTTGGTGCTACCGGGTATTGACTTTTGAGATTCCTTTCGAAGCCGACATAGCCTGCTATCTCTTCTAGCGTAGGAGTTAACTCGAAATCCGCGAAGTGGAACACATTATGTGTTGGGTCCCAAAATAGTATCAAGGCCTCAATCACGTCTTTTCTGGGCTTGACCTTCAAGAGCCCAATAAGATCGCCCAATGCTTTTGTCACAACTTTCCTGTTGTCGCCCCTCAAATCATGCCACACATATGTAGCTCCAAAGGGATCTCTTCACGGACTGAGAAATGTTCATTTTGATTTGTGCTCATCCTACACATTTATTAAGGTGATTTTAATTAAAAGAAAACCATGACTCGTTTTGACTTAAGAGAAATGACCATTTTGCAAAATTTTCCCAAAACATCCGGCCTTGCCAACACGGCCTTTCAGCACTTCGAAAACGAAAATTTTAAGGCTGTGTCAGCTAACCAGCCAAAACCTTTAAAAGTGACCAAAAGTGGCTGTTCTTGCAAAAACAGCCTTCCGGCGCCCTTTTAGGGACATTCGGCTGTTTCTGACAAGAATGACATCACCCTAATTATTTTCAAATTAAAGTAAAAATTTTGTTCTTTTGGCTACTTTCGCAAAAAAGAAGTTGAACCCGATGGGAGTTGCCTACGTATCTCACACCCTGTGAGAATCAAACTGGCATAGTTCGGGCAAATAAAACAAACTATTTTTGAAAACAAGACCTTTTTTTTATTTCATTGACAAATAAAACTACTTTTGAAAACACCAACTTTTGTTTTTCCTCTTTTTTTTTGTTTTTATTTTCTCAAAAATTCGGCAGAGTTTCGACACTATTTGGACATTGGTTTTTTTTTAGAAGAGGTGATTAACTCTCTTTAACCCTCATACTGCTATTTCTCTTTCCTCAACTTTTTCCAATATTCATAAGCCGGTCAGCATGCAAGTTCGAAGCAAATAAATGCACAAGTAGCAAGTAGGATGCATCAGGATGGTCTTTTTGTTTCGGATGCACCTGTCCCAGACAGACCCAACCCCTGTGTTGAGTCTCCAAAGCCAAAATTCACATGATGCAAACAAACGTTCCTACTAGGGATCCGGTATGAGGCTGAGTTATTCTAGGTTCAAAATCTGGGTTTATTGTTCTAGACCGGGCTCACCCGAGCGGACAGCTCGAGCCGGGGGGGGGGGCAGTGTACCGGGAATACAGAAGCTTCACTGGCTTTGCAACTTGTCCGAACCTCGTTCTAAATTTGGAATATGACTCTAATAGAAAAGAAGTCACACGAAGTGCACACTTCTTCATGATTTAGAAGACTCAAAGAGAAGAGGGATTTTGCAACAATTTATATACAGTTCAGGAAATATCAAAGCGGTAAAAGCAATCAATTAGCACATTAGGCCCAAACATGTAACAAAATCAGATAATGGATAAAGCCAACTACAACAATTATTCTAAGCTTGAATTCTTGAACCCTGAACCAGAGATTCTGGGTTCGATCCCCGGCAGAGTCGCCAGAGCTGTCACACCTCCTTTTTTCCTACACCCCCCGAAAGGAGTATATAAGGGAGTTTTTCCAATTAAAGGACAATCGAAACGGGATTGTTTATTAAAAGATTCAGATTTGTGGGATAATTTATGGTGTCCCAAGTCACCGGTTCAAATCCCGATTCGAGGAAAAGATTGACTCAGTTTCACAGTCCGTGCACCAGAAATCCGAGTAAGGAATTCTGTTAACCCGGGAGAAGGTATTAGGCATTCCCGAATTCCGTGGTCCTAGAACGGTCTCTCAACAGTTATAATCGGCTTAATTATCTAATTTTAGAATGTTTTGAACCTATGTGCAAATTTTAACTTTAAAACCGCAACGTAGTTTAAAACATGTCTTTGGATCGCGCCACATGAAATGCACACCCGAGTTTAAGAAGGCAATATTATTAAAATCACGCGCCTAAAGCAATTATGCGTTTGTTAACTTTGCGAGGGCCATGAAAATCGGCTAAATGGCATGCCTTGAATTATAAGTATTTTAAAAGGAATTATTAGACAAGGGCCATGCATTTGAGCTTTTATTTGGTGCGGCGCACCTCAAATCCAATATTAAGGAAAGCTCAAACTAAACTTCGAGGGCCATAAACTATTATTGTCCCTAATATGGCACGCCCCAAATTCATTTAAATGACTAACATTAAATATGGTTAAAGGTTCCCAAGGGTCATTTATTTAACAATCAAAAGCCGCAAATGGTCTCCCCAGCTAGCACTTGAACTGGGCATTACATGAGTCGAAATTGCAGCCCAAATCATATTCAAAGAAGCTGTCAGGCTTGGGCCCAGAAATGACCCCAAATCGAGATAAGCAGATTCAGCAAAGAGTAAGGTCCCTAGTTCGAATCCCCAGGATAGGCGTTCAAAAGAAAGAACGACTAGAATAGTAGAGATCGAATCCAATTAACTACATAAGGCAAAACCGCATTTGAACCTTCGAGTTTGGGCCTGGACGAGCCCCGGTTCCAATGAGAAATGGAAAACCAGGAGCTCAAACCCATAACAAATAATGAAGAGCCCAAGCTCTCAGATCTAGAAAAACACACAAAGCTAAGACAAATGGTAATCCCTATCAAACCACAACATTATGCTATAATGAAACCTTCATCCCTTTTTCATTGATTAACTCCCCAAATCCATTAATTTACAACAGACTTACATGTTCATTAAAGAAAATCAATGTATACGTTTATCCCATTTCGGGCCACCAATTCAGTATTAACAAAAAGAATACACACACTCCAATTGAATATCAAAAGCTAGAGCAACACCATATTTGAAGTGAGAGGTTCAGATTATGAGAATAATGACTAAGCTTAACACTGACTTGAACTGAAACAAATGGATGAAACACACATATGTCAACATTTCAGCAAAGTTTGAATTGAAGAAGAAAAGAAATGAAATAGTCACCACCCCACAACTTCATCATACAAACTCTATATGAACTTAATTGCACATATACCAATTGACTGAATATTTTAAACTTCTACATCCACTCTGACTAGAATCACCCACTTGTTATTTGATACCGCTTCAGTAATACCCTGATTACCCCCCCCCCCTAGCATTTCAAACCCAAATTAAGCATGAGATTAATACCCTAAAAAAGTGACTATTCATATCAAATAAAGAGGAGACAACTCACTACATTCAAACCTATTCAAAACCATCACTGTAACAGTCCAACAGTCCAACATCACTTACAACACATAGGTGCAAACTCAAAGGCTAAAAATGAAATATACTATAAACTATATAACTAACTACTATGATAATTAGCGAGAAAAATGTGCAGGAATCGCAGGAAGACCAACAGCCTCTGCTCAAAGGAACAAAATAGCCATTTCAGCTTGATTCCATAAAACTTCAGATCTACATTTACTCAGGATTCAAATGTCTTTACATACCTAAAAATGTGAAGAAAACAACAGCAAGGAAATCAAAGGTCCAGCAGTAGTAACAAACATCAGAGTCGAACTCAAATCCAATGAAACACTGCACCAAAAACAGCTCAAACCCAGAAAATACAATTCAGCAGACCAGATTCTAGTATCAAACACACTTTCAAACAAGCAAACATCAAAACCTAGCCTTAATGACTAAATCTCAAGCCATTTTGAAGTCCAAACCTTCAGGAAATTGATTCAAGAGGAGAAGGATTTCAGATTATCAAGCTAATATTCAATGGAACAGTGTTTTTCCTAGAGTTTTCAGTCGTTGACGATTTTTTAGGATTCTTAGCTCTTAAAAATTTGAATTGAGCTGCAAGTAACTCTTCCTTTATAGGCAAGTCACTAGGCAGCTTTGGGGTTTAGTTTATTTCATTTTAGTCCTTTTCAGCTTTTCCTTTTGCTTAAAGAGCCCCCAAATTACTGACTTGTGGATCAAGTTAGTACATTCTGCAGCTTCTAGGTAACTTCTTAGTAGTTAACTCAGAGATTCCTTATGTCCTTTACCCAAATTAACCCTTAATTGCCCTATTTTTACCTTGAACTCAAATGAGTTGGGGTCAATTTGACCCAAGGTTCCAATTCAAAACTAGGTCAATCCCTTTCTCTTGGCCCCAATTCTAATTCAAAAGCCCCAACACAAGAACTACAGGTAGAACTAATGAGCAGAATAAATATGCAAGCTCAAACAAATCGTAGGCCCAAGGAACATTTTCACAATTAACCAGTTAACTAAATGTCTTGCTAAACAAACACTAACCAAAATAACTAAAACAATTTCCAAAACTAAACATGCATGACTGAAAGGAAACAAGAAAAAAAAATAAAAAAATAAATAAGAATCCTGGAGAAAAGAAGAAACAGAGAAACGGGTAGAGGGAAAAATAGAAAGAAAACTAATTTGAACAAAGAAGACAGAACGGGATTACCTACTAGGACTCGAGCGATTTGAGGAATGAGATTTGAACCTTCAAACCCTTCGGATTTTCTGGCCTGCTACGATGTTAATCATGTGTTCTTAATAAGAACACACGAATAACCTCGAAACGGACCCAAATCTTGAAATAGAAATGAACTGGGGACCTCTTGGGAATCAGGGGTTTATTTGGATTTAAGATTCGAATAGTTCCTGGGTGATTTGAAGCACACAGAGTGAGGATTTGGAATGAGAGAGGGAAGACGGTCCTAGGGTGTCAATTTGGGGTTGACCAGAGGCGGCGCCGCCATCGGAGAAATTGTGGCGGCGCTAGGGTTTCCACCTATAAACTGAGATTCGAGAGGTTCTGGGTATATTTGAAGGAAATTGAACGGAGATCTGGGATGGGGTGGTGGAGAGAAACATTTGGTGTAAGTCTAGTGTCGATTTGAGGTGGCGCCGCCACCAATGGTGGTGGGAATCCACCGGCGGTTTCTAGGGTTTCTAGTTGGTTTTTGAGATGGGGTATTGAGAGAGACGATGAGGGGTAAGGGGGAATAGTCTCTTAGGACCGTTATATTTTAAAATGAGGTTAGTTCTGGACCGTCAGATCAATTAACCTCGGCGGTCGAATCAAAGGATAACAAAACGACGTCGTTTCGGATGAAGGGGTGACCGGATCGGGTTGGACGGGTCAGAGGCTGGGTTATGGACTGGGTCAACTGGGTTTTGCACTGGAAAATTTGGCCTGGGGGTTTAATTTGAAAGCTCGCCAAAAAATACAAAGTTAATTCAAAATTCCTTTTTCTTTTTCTCTTCTTCTTTTTTTTCGAAAATTAATTAAAATCAAAATTAATTCCTAGAACTAAAAAAAAACTAATTAAACCTAGAATGATAATTAACACAATTAATTAAAAATAAATTAACAAAAGAAAGCTACTCAAAATCAAAGCTAAAATTAAAAGTGCAAATTAAACTAATTTTTTGTGATTTTTCCATTTTATGCGACAATCAATTTTCTAATTAATCATAAAATGTAGAATCAGCCCTAAATGCAAATGCAACATATTTTTGTATTTTTCACTAATAAAAATGCGCAAACAAAAATGCAACAATTAACAGAAAATGCCATGAAAGTCCCAAAAATTGCAAACATTGAAAGAAATTATTTTGTTTTGAATTTATGGGAGTAATTCATGTAGGGCAAAAATCACGTGCTCACAGTTCTAAATTAATAAAATCACGAACTCTCATACTAATTGGTTTATCAGCAGCACTTGTATTCTGCCTCTGAGCCTGAGTAGCTACCAAGCTAGTCAACAATTGCAAAGCACTCCGCATATCCTGGTCTGTAGTGCCAGACAGATGAACTGGAGGTGTTGGGTGCCTCCTAATATCCTCTGGAAGAGACGGAGTAGATGAGGTATGAGAGGGCATCTCACTCTGAGCCTCACTTTGTCCTGCTTTGGCTTGGGGCACCTGACTGGTACCCTCTCCCGCTGTTGTATCAAGCCGTCTACTAATCGTTTGCTTCCTAGTTGAAGGCATCACTGAAAGAAAACAAGGTGAATATTAGAGACGAACACTTACGACTCAACTCTACGCACGATCTAGATTCAAGAAGAAGGTAACAACCCTAGATGTCAACTGATTATAAATGTGGTGCGCTACACATCCATAATCAATACTCTACTACACGACTCATAGACAACCCCTAGGACATACTTGCTCTGATACCAAGTTTTTCACGACCCAAACTGGAGGGCCATGACTAGCACCCGGCCATACTTGCCGAGCACCAACGTACATTTTATCTAATCTTCTTTATTATCTTTTAGGGCTGACGAGATCAATATAAATGGTAGACATGGATCATGGACAAACAACAATAAAATATGATGGCATGAACATACATAACATGGGATGACCAGACAATCAAGAAACTATATATAAGGTACGAGCTACCATGCTGCCATGAAAAACAATACAACAAAAATTCAGCCGACAAGGCATACCAAACTATACATGAGTCGACACCTATATATGAGCCTCTAAAGGAACATAAGTGTTGCAACATAGCTGGAACAGGGCCCCGACATACCCATAATGTCTATAACAAAAATGCATACCAAGACCATGATAAGTCCGAAGAAGGGATCTCGCCAATCACCGCTAAACTGGATAGCCTACTGTGGTGGGGGGGCCTTCCTGTCTATCAGGACCTACAACACGACATGCATCATCCACAAATAAAAGGACGCCAGTACGAATAAAGTACTGAGTATGTAAGGCAGGGAATCATAAGTACGAACAGTAATATAAGAAGGGATAAAGAATATGTAACTTGGAACATCTGAGTACCTCTGAGGGTGTGTGTGTGTGTGTGTGTGTGTGTGTGTGTGTATATATATATATATATATATATATATATATATATATATATATATATATATATATATATATATATATATATATATATATAAACTTTTAAAACATATGCCTCTGTGGGCATCATCATCATCATATCGTACTCGGCCGTAATAGGCTCGGTAAAAACGTACTTGGCCATCATAAGGCTCGGTAGAATCGTACCCGGCCACGTGGAGCTCGGTAAAACCCAACTGATCAGTGGTTTCACAATAGGTTCCATACCCGACTGACTATAGCGCGGCTCAGTAGAGTAAAATAGATACATATATATAATGCATGCTCGACTCATGGAATCATGTTCTAAACCTTTCGGAGTGATGTAAGGTCGGTATCCTCTACACACATTATTAGGACTAACTCTTCACTATGAACCTTGTAAGAATCATGAAGTACCAACAACATTGATAACATAAGAATAAGAGAAGCAACATCAACATCAATCGTTCCATAAGAGGGGAAACAATGTAAGTACTGCTAGTTTCTAAGAGTAGAATATCTTTGGAAGCTAGTTCATTACATTATGTACAATCAGTGTCGTGCAAAAGAAGAAAAGGGATAGCTTCGCATACCTTGTATATACTTCCCAACATCAAGCTATGCAAATTTCATGACTCCTTAGTCTACAATAGGAGAAATGACACTATCGTTAACGTTTAAGCGTCGTAACTACTATGTACCGACCACAACTTATTTTACGATGAAACGGACAGCACCTCCCCTATTTATATGACATAACACAAGTGAAAACAATCACCAAACAGCCCAAACAACATCAATGTTAATCATATTGAACCTCCCAAAGCAGTCCACCAACCGATAACATTACTACCAAGCCTTTCGACATATATTTCACCAGTTCTAGCTTCAATGACTTAGCCGCAACTTGGATAATCTTAAATACATGTAGAGTAAGAGGTTACTTACCTTTAGAAAGAAATAACAACTCCAATTTGACCTTAATTGTCCATGAAATATCCCACCAATTTTGCCACAACAACAAGGAAGCGAAACTAGCAATCAATTAGCGTTTTTTGGCACTAGAATCACTTTAGAAGGCT
The DNA here is from genome assembly GCF_000715075.1 of Nicotiana tabacum. NCBI lineage: Eukaryota > Viridiplantae > Streptophyta > Magnoliopsida > Solanales > Solanaceae > Nicotiana > Nicotiana tabacum. Next base: position 162,232,881 of record NC_134089.1, on the reverse strand, counting down.
TGAAATCACCTAGGGTTGATATTAAGAACTTGAGGGAGTATTTACAGAACATAAACCCCTTAAAACAACCTCCCACATGTGCTGGAACAACACAAAAAGAGCAACAACAAGAAGAACAAGAAACTTACTAGCGCCACAAGATTCCCGACATTTGATTTGTGTTGTTTGCCCTTTGTTTGGGTCTTGAATCTTGAGAGAACCTTGAGATGGTGTTTATAGGTTTCTAAGTTATGAATTTAGTGAAAAAATGACTTAAAATGGGTTGGAGGAATCATATATATATATATATATCCAAATATCTTAAACCGCCTAAGTGGGCCCCATAGAGAGGTGCTTGGCGCAGTCTCGCAAAAATATGAATATCTCTCTACTCTGAGATCGTATTGATAAAAGGTTTAATATGTTGGAAACTAGACTCATAGATCTTCAATCTCGTGGGTATATCACCCCATAAGTCTAAGTAAATTGGGATAAAAGCTTAGTAATATTTGACATAATGTTTAAGTAAGATTATGAACCTAAGTTGCGATAACTTTTGTCGACTTTTGTCTCATAACTCGTTTGACTTCAAGACTTATGATACGGATATTATATGATTCAAATACCTTAAAACACTACCTCTTGAGTGTATTAAGCACCTCTAGGTTTACCCGAAAATACGGCTGACAACATCCTTGATTCATTTAACTTCTAATACTTGTTAACCACCCTTATACACCTTTGTATCATTTAAGACCAATAGGATTAACTTCTTATCATCTTAAAGATAATCTCTTCATGGATTTATGTCGACTACCTTATGGGATGAGCTAACATACGTGAATATGGGTTGTAACAAGTTTGGGGTGTGGTGGGGACATCCTCTTCAGGAATTTGGCCTTCCCTTTCACATGAGTGGCCTCCAAGTTCACTTTTATAGGGCTGACCTATTTGTCTTCCTGTGTCATGACTGTGCTTAGCCTTATAGTTTAGTTTCATGAGTTTGGATTTGAGGCTAACCTTAGGCTTACCCCGTACAGTTTCATGCTCCTTGGGCATGGTGGGATAGGAATTTCTCCCCCAGGCCCTCTGAATTCTATTAATTCCTCTTGTTGCAAGAGCATGGACTTTGTTTTGGGTACTCCCAGATTTGCAATTAGAGCCTCCAGCTCTGTGTTGGAGGCTTGCAGGTGCTTGTGGACCTTTTCTGATCGTGCCATCTGAATTTCCCTTGATGATGGGGTCATGGTCATTGCTGGTGTCCATTGGGAGAATGGGGGCTTACAATCTCCTACCCTAGTGTTACTAGGGGGAAGAAGGGTAAAGAATGTTTTATCTGATCCATCAGAGCACTCAGCTAATTTGTTGATATTGTTTGTTGGTTGAGTGCTACTTGGGCTTGCAACAAAGATGCCAGCCACAGTTGATGCACGTAGTTCAATATTGCATGATTGAGGCATGTAGTGACAACCTTAGCTAGGTAATGGTTCTGGATTACTATAGTAGACATTGAGCCTATTGTGAAGGTCAATGGGAAGGTTGCCCCCCACAGTGCCATTTTCATCCAAGAAGTAGGGAGGTGGTCTGATGGTAGTGGGGCTATTGTCACCATCAAAGGCAATGGTCCCCTTCTAAGTTTTGGATTTGTGGGGGTGGTTGCATGTTGTTCTGATTGTTTTCCATTAGAGCAGTTAGAGGTAGAAGGGTGTTGGATTGTAGAAGGCATCACTCCAGTTGGTTTTAAGGCTTCACTTGCCTTATTTGGATTTTGTGCATAAAATTTTTCAATCATTACAAATAAAGAAGATAGTTGGTATCATTTTTGGGTTAGAGACAGGCATCTTAAACTTACCCCTATTAGTTGTTTCTGCTTTCCCTTGGAACATGTGCTCTTTTAGAGAGGCATGTATTTTGTTTTGGTGTGTTGGCTTCATGTGGCCAATCCAAGGATTGGGCTTGGTCACATGCCTAGGATATGGGCTAATTGCCTTGTCCTCAGATAGGTTCAAGTCTCGGTCAAAACTTTGTTGACCATCCCACTTCAAGCCCAAGTCAGAAGGCCATCTAAACCCAAAGTCATGGGCCTATTTGCTTTTAGTTGGACCTAAGCTCTATGGCCCGCTATGGTTTCAGCCCTGTCCCCCCCTTCCCCCAAGTCCCCTTGATGGGGACCTTACCTGTCACCAGCGATACTAGGTTGCTTCCCGTTCCACCTACCAGAGCTATTGTATGTTTTTCTTTTGGGGATTGAGGTGCTCTTGCTTTCTTTCTAGTCAGTCTTGGGAACTCCACTGTTACCCAATCATTGCCTCCTTTTGGTTGTGGTTCTTCCATATATCATTTTTGCTTCTCCGCAGATTCCAAAGCTTGTCTAGTCGGGCATTTTCCCCGTTGTATGACCAAACCTCCCACACCCCTTACATATGATTTCCTCCCCCCATATTCAATTTATTGCATGTGATCTCTTATTAACACGGAAGTTCTGGGTGGTATGTATATGGGGACTTGGATGCAATTCATTGCATATCTGCCTCTGAGGGTGGCAGATGTATAGGTATCGATCTTCAAAAGTTTCCCCACTTTCCTTCCTACATGTTCTAGAATTTCTTTATCGTAGAACTAGGTGAGTTATTGGGAAAGTTGTATCCATAAGGCGGTTGATTAGATCTTGGACTTTTTCCAGAACAAAATATGGTTCCCAATTTCGTACTAAAAGGAAATGGCCCATAACAAACCATGGGCCTCCGTGCAGGGCCTTTTCCATGTTCACGTTTTCTAGAAACTTCACTATGAAGTAATCCCAGCCCAAGTTGATGATCGTTAAATGCTCATTGGGGCACCATACTTGCTGTAGTTTTAGTTTGAGTAAGTGGTGGGGAATTTTCTTTCAAAATACCTTAATGTTCACTGAGAACCTCCAAGGTGATATACTCTTATTTTTTGGTCATAATAATTTCCTCAGCAATTTCTTCTTCCAATTGAGCCTTCAGAGCTGCCTCCTCTTGGTGATAATTTGGGTGATAGACTCTTGACATTGTCAAGTGATTGTCCACTAGGACTTCTTTGAAGGATTTTTTCATTGAAGAAGATTCAATATCCATTGGTGCTACCGTAGGATCCAGTGGATCGGGCAGTTTTCGTAGTGGTGAAGGTAGTGAGTTCTTGCTAGGGGGATATAATAATTGAAGAGAGAAGTCAGAGCCTTGACGAGTATAAAACACAACACAAAATTGATGCTCGCTAATCAAAGATAGTACAGTAAAATATCGTCTCCACAAGGATTGGATTTAAACAATGTTCGAGTAATTTCTTGCTATTCAGGAGGATCAACACTTGAGTTAAATGATCATGAACTATGTTTAACTACTAAAATAAAGCAATTGACAATTGATGACAAGGAATTGGAGATTCGTAGAGTTGGTTTCTTATCAATTTGAGGAATAAGGGTTTGACAGGATAGGTACAAGATAACTATTTGGGATTTAACTCTAGTTTAATCCACTCTAATATTCTAATGATTCTCACGAATTCACTCAATGATTAGTTCAAACGTGTAGTCAGTCTTCTCTTGATTAAATCTTAACTCTACGAGGTGAACTAATATAAGCACTGTGAAGTATGCAGGCATGCGTTAATGGAGTGGTCCTTAGGAAAACGTCTCTCGAATATTCTCCTAACTCGATTTAATCAACCATTCAATAAGCTCTTCCGATTACTTAAGAGAATTAATTAATTAAATCAAATCAAATAATGCAAATATAATAACCAAGATATTCCTCTTTCGATTAAATAACCTAACGAATAAAGTTGCAAAAATTCAAAACTTCATAAAAAAATTCAAGCATGAACTAGATTTAAAATCCACAGATATTTATCAAAACACCATATCCGTCAAACCCTAAGGAAACAACTCCATAATCATGGAAGAAGTCATCACAAATATAATTAAAGAATCAAAAAACATCAATCTAACGTTACAATCCAAACTCCCGTATTGAATTGATGGAAAGGTGATGAAATCCCGTGTCTTGTAACCTCCAATTCTCTCCTCAAGCTTCCCAAGTCAAAAGTCCTTTAAAATTCGCGTTTTTGGTGTATTTATACCATGTAGGAATGAGCCCGGACGAAACTACCTTTTTCAAGCCAAATTAGGACAATTGGACCGCGAAAATATACTGGCGCGGTGCGCCATGCACCTCCCCATGCACTGCCCCATGCACCACATTAGTGAGGATTTTTAGAGTTTTGAGTTTTTCACTTTGCAGGAATTTTGCACTAGTGCCCCGCGCCCGGTACGCATGACGCGGGGCGTTAGTGCAATTTTCTCTGAGTAATTTTGTTTTCTCACTTTTTGGCATCCAAACTTAGCCCTCAACTCCCGAATGTGATCTCGAGTTAATTTCTTGAGCTTTTACTCGGATTTCAAAGCTCCAACTTATTCAAATTAGATCCAAATTATCTTAATAGCTCAATCACTTCCTGCAAGGCATAAAACACATAAGAAGTGTAATACACTAACATTTAAGCTCAAATACAAGTAAAATGTTGTAATTGGAGTGCAAACTATGACTAAAATACGGGATTCTAGCCTATCATCAATACCTCACACTTAGACCATTGCTCGTCCTCGAGCAATCAAAGTGAACTTTACATAGAGACAACCTTCTTATATGAGAACTTCCCTAATGCATCATGCCAAGAATATTTAAAGTGGATTAGCACCCTATCATAACATCCTAGCCTCAAGACTCAACTCAAAAGCTCCACGTATTTTTCAAAAATCTGCTCACTTACTCTAACACAGAGGCCAAAGATATTACATTTCCTTCGCAAATCATATGCCCTCATACCAAAGATAGAGAGTAGTTGCACACACAATAAAATTCCAGAACAAGTAGGAACTCAAGATAGAAAGAATTAACTCATTCTCAGAAATAAAATTCATGCGCCACAAAGAAAGTACCATAGGCTTGCCCGTAGTGTAATACTCTACTAATTTAGCTTATTCAGTGAAAGATCAAGTAGGACTTTAATTGGTTGTAATATAAGCTACGGAACGGGTAGGATACATTTGGATATAGTGATTACACCTCCCTAAGCACTTTAATACATACAACTTCACAAATCCAAATCCCACACTTATGTTGAACCAAACCCCAACTTTCATACATAATAGCATCAAGCTCCCAATATCTTTAAGCACAAACAAGATGAGAACTACCAATAGCATGAGATTCATTTTTTTCTTTTCTAACTTCTTTTTTTTCTTTACAAGCACACTCACTCTTTTTTTTTTCTTTTAATTCTCTACAAGTGGCTCTCACCATTTTTTTCAAATAATGCACCTTTCTCCTTTTTCAATAGTTCCACTTAAAAACCCGAGCATATCTCAACTTTAGCTTTCATAGGATCATAAAAATTTTAAGTGATCAAGAGAGGTAAAAGATTCAAACAGATAGTCAATTCATACGAAATGGATTAGGCTTGCAGTATGGTTGCCAAAGAAGTATGATTACAGGCTCAAAGGGGCTAATTAGGATACACAACAATTAGGTGAGTTATAGACATATAATTGGCTCAATAAAGAAGTGTCTATATCACTCCCTAGACTGAACAAGACTATTATTTGGCTTTGCAAACACACAGGGCAAGTTCTAGACATCAAATGACATCCACAGAATATCACAGAAACCTCACACACATTGACACATAACTCACTCAGGATCGGATATATCCCGACTATCTAGTCAAAGCAGTTAAGAAAAGTCAAAATCAACCAATTTAAGGCACTTATCTATGAGTCTAGAACTGAGCGTAGGCATTACAACAAAGGCACTCACTACTCTCAAGGCACAACAACGTCAATAAAAGTCATCTCCATTTAATACATAGCACAAGACTTTGCTAATACTAATAAAAGAGAAACTAACTACACGTGATTCAAACAAAACCCTTCGAAAAGAATCACAACACAAAGAAAAACCAAGAGGAAATTGTTACACTACCTAAGAAAACAAAATATTTTTTCTTCGACTTTAATCCCGCAAGAAGACAGCCAGGGAAATTCATCGTCACGAAAAGTCAAAAACAATTCAAAAGAAACGATTACAACCACACATATACATATATACATTCTCCACCCCACACTTTAAATTGTTGCATATCCCCATGATACACAAATAAAAAACCAAGAGCTAAAGGAACCTTCCCTGATTCATCCAGTCGGGTTCTGCATCGAAGTCGAGACCTCCTTTGTACGCCCATGTTGAGAGATTTTTTTCTGCCTTCTTCGAGTGCACACCACACTTACCAACTTTACTCTTTCCAAGTTGCTCTTTTAGGGGCCTCCTTTCTCCTTCCATTTTAAATATCCACCTTTCATACCCCACTCTAAGCATGAGCTGCCTTTACTGAATATCTGGAATTGCTTTGCTCGTAGCTGATCGGGTCCAAACCTACACTACTATTGAGTAGTGAGGGTGGTCGATGCAGTTTTACCCAACTAGGTTGGGATAGAATCCACAAGGAGTTAATTTATTTGGAATTAGGTTTATATCTAAGTCTAGATGCATGTTTTACTCTTAATTACACTTCCACACACTTTGGGATTGATTCTACTTCTAACTCTATTATATTGTATGCAATATTTGAAACTAAGTATAATGTTTTTGTTGTTGATTTTCAAGGGGTTAAAGAGACTAGGGTAATGACTTCTACATAGGTGGATATCTAATGGGTAGCAAGAATCTAGGACAAGCTTGATTAATTTGGGGTCATGGTATAGCAATCACACACAATTGCTCACTTTATACCTCTCGGTAGTTTGAGTGATTTTGCCCAATTGACTTTCTCAAGTCCAAATGGGTATTCATATAATTCAAGTGATATTAGCTCAAGTCTGGTATTACTATCTCTAGGTTTAACCCTTTAATTGGGGCTATCAATCTCTTGAGTTTACCCCAATTCCTTGCTACCCTAGTTTTCCTAGACTTAATCCATCTTTCTCAAGCAGAGACTAAGTCATAAAGGCATGAATCAGTGTTCGCAACCATTAATTCTATAGTTCTAGCAAGAACTAGGCTAAATGTCACTAACCCATACACATTTAAGCCCTAGAATTCAATACCCATTAAATATCCACACTAGAGTTTGGTCACAACCTTAGATATGGGTCTAGCTACTCATGGAAATAACAGAAATCAAAGATAAAAAGAAGATAAGATTCATAATACTAGATTAAAATATGAAAATCTAATGTTGAAGATAATTCTAGTACAAAATTACCCAAAACAGAATGTACAACCATCTCACGTGCTCAGATAATACATAACATAACCTAAAAATGAGAAAAAGTTCTATTTATACTAAGCTAAAATTTTCGAACAAAAATAACCCTGTGGAGGTTGTGCGGCCGTGTAATTCTAATCCCGGCCGCATTCTTGCTTTCTCGGCCGCATAATTCTGATCGTGGTCCGCATTCTTACTCAAAAGAAGTACGATCATCTCTCTCAAAAGAATGTCACACGTCTGGCTCTAAGTACCATAAGCTTGCCCCTTATGTAAATCATCACTAATGTAAGCTCACTTTACTAGAAATCATATAGGTATTTTGCGGGAATATAATGAAGGCTTTTTGATCAAGGTAGGCCTTATCGGCATATGATGGTTTCATCTTTCCTTAAGCACTCCATTTTCTCATTTCGGCTCATACTTCCTTGACTCTTTGAGTCACTTTTTTCTTCCTTAGGGGAACTAGAGAGACACACTGTCACTCCTTCTTGCTCATGAAAATCCTTTTTCTCCTTTTCTAATCATTCCATGCCTTTCATCATTGCTTTCTTTGAACCCCTTTCAACTTTCACTTTCTTTTTGACATATTTCTTTTTTTAGCCTTTCTTAATTTTTTTTTTCCTTCATTTTTCTTCATTTATTTTTGTTTTTTGTACCTTTTATCACTTTCACATTCCTCGTCTCTCCCCCAAACTTATGCTTTTGCCAATTTTTTATCAAGAATGCTGAGGAAAGATCGGGTGCCAAGAGAGGGTCATTATAGAATGGATAAAGGCTTGTAACATGGTTATTGAAAGAAAAAGGGATTCGACTCAAAGGGATTGACTAGGGATATCATATTGGTAGGATACGGAAGCTTTCAAGTTTCAAATTGGATCAAGGAGATCCTACAATCATTTCTCAAGTTGAGCTACACTTAGAATTTCATTTAGACAAACATTCAGGGCAAGTTCTAGACTTATTAGTACGGAACTTGGACTTGCAGTTTAATACCTCACCTCCCAAGCTACTGGATTGTTAAATAGACAGAGTCGAGGGCCCATAACAACCCTATCTAAGATTGAACATCACAAATGGCTCAAAGAAACCACTCGATGATTGTTATAGTTAACACAAGAGTCTAAAGGTCACAACTAGAGCTATTATTTGCCAATCACTTGTTTCTAACCATAAGATCGAAGGTAAATGTGTTAGTACCAATCACTTGTGTCTCAGCTGCTTGAGACACTTTTATTCATTACTACTATATATACCAAAACATAAAGAAAACAGACTTAATCCCTTAAGAAGATTGTCACGCCATCTATCGTTGGGAAGAGCTACCCGGTTCACATAACATCCGCCTTTGGAAAGAACCGTGGCATTAAGAAAACCAAAGGATTATTTTTCACATAAAACGTAAAAAATAAGCTAACAACTTAAAAAGAAGCTACTAAAGGAAATAAGAAGCTATGCTACTAAGGAAAAATAACGAAAGAAGTTATGAAGTGAACTACAGAAATTAAACTGAATATATACAAAGTTGAGGTAAAGCGAATATATACATAAATAAAAATGAATATATACATCAAAAGGTAAAATTTATACATACCAAAAGTGAAAATAACGAATATATACATACTAAAAGTGAAAATAAAGATAAATAAAGATAAAGAAAAATATTGTAATGTTTATTACATACCAAATGAATGTCATCAAATCAAAATGGACTACCCCCAAATGAAAAATAGCATTGTCCTTAATGCTCAAAACAAATAAGAACAGGGAAAAGGGGTAGAGAGTAAAGAAAACTCCTTATATGGCCTCTATCTGCATCGGGTCTTCAACATCAGCACCCTCCATCTCCTCTAACTGAATCTCCACATCCTATGACTGGGGGACTACGGGGTTGCTGAGCATCTGAATCAGCTCCTCAGCAGTGTGTGATGCTGCAGCTGGCTCCCCAGACTGGCAGGCTGCTACCCCTGGTGAATCGGGCTCTGCTTCATGTGCTACTGGTGCTGTCTCCTCCATGAGAATGTCCATTGGCAAGTCTTCTGCATGTGCAATCTTCTCAACCTCCTTAGCCAGCTTCTCCATGGACTTCATTGAGGCCTGAGACTTCTTCATCTTCCTAACCTGCTTGGTTAGGTCTGCAATGACCTTCCCATGTGTATCAAGAGTCTCCAGGATCTTCTTTTGGTTGTCCAGAATCTTCTTCAATGAGTCCTCTACTGATGAAGGTACCTGAAGCTCTACTAGGGCTGAAGACTATGTTGCCACTGCACTGGATATGACAGTCAGCTTTGTGGTAGCTTCTTGCATCCAGTTGTTGTAACTGGAGAATGTCTGGGAAACCTTCAGTGCAGTCTGAGGGTAGGTAGAAGATGAAGGCATTGACAGTGGCACTGAGATAGATGGGCCGGAAGATGGAGGAGGCATGGCTACTGCTGTGGAAGGCTCGACAACTGATCCAGTGGCCAATACCCCTAGCTCTTCAGACTGGCCAGTGGAGGTAGTGGCTTTACCCTTGAACTTAGGGTTGTCCGCACTGGAGGTGATACCATGAGAAAGGCTTTTTAGCCTTCACCTACACATCAAAATGTATCGACTCTAACCCTTGATATTTGAAATACTCAATGAGGAAGTTGGGGTAGGGATACGATCTTTCTTATTTCTGGACTGCATTGGAGATGTTGTAGGAGATCAGGTATATTAATAGGATAGCCTGCCATGATAGAAGCTACCAATACTGCCCGGGAAATTGGGAGGACATTCTCATGCTGGCATGGGTTAAGAAGATGTTTGCCACCCTTTTGCTTCAAAGTTAAGGGTGGCTCTGATAATTGGCACTCCTGTTGTGAGCCATGCAGGTGTTTTCCACGGAATAGCAAGTAACTCAGCTAGCCATGGGCAAACTGCCTCACCCAAGGCTAGCTTCTCTAGGTATTGCACCACTTCAACCTTCTCAAACCCTACATATTTGTTCAAAGCTTGTCCATCAAATCGGATTTTCAAGTTCCGGACATTCGTCACTTTGGTACTCTTTTTGATGTGGGCAATATTGGTATAAAATTCCTTGACGAGGTATTCATTGGCATCTAGCACAGGGCCAGTGAACCATTTTCGTCTTTTTCTCTACGCGAATTACTTTAGAACATTTGGATTATGTTGGCTCAGGTCATTGGTTATGAATTGTTGCTCAAGAGTGAGCGACCTTTGGTGCCACCATTCTCGGAATTTGGAATATGCCTTCTCACTGAAAAACCTATCAGCCCAAACCTCCAGCTTCCTTGATCTAGCCATGCCTCCCACCATTGTATCACCCCCTCTCCCGAAATCCGGGACTTCATCATCATCATTTAAATTGATTGCAGCTGAGACAAAATATGAAGGAGAGGGTTCAGAATCTTTACTACCCTCTTTCGAACCCTCAGATGAACCCTCAGAGAAGGAGGACTAATCAACCAAATGCAATCTCCCCGGGAATTGTTTGGGGATTTGTTGGGACTGGACTTCTGGTTGTGCTTGCCCGTAGTTTCCTTCAGAAGCTTCCTCGGAGGGGACATACTCACTAGTCTCCGAAGTGTCCGGGCTCTATTGGTAGTTGCTTTCTTGTCGATTATCTTTTGAATTGACAGAGGTAAGTTGGGTTTGCGTCGACCCCAGCCTCGGGAGGGTTCTGCCCTCCTTTTGGAAGTATCACCTCGACCTCGAGAATGCACTATTGTATGCAACACACTAGTGAAAGTCAGTTAGAATTGGGTTTCAACATGTGTTAATGAATTACACTTTGTGCCTCTCAGAACAGGGCAGCGCGGACCGCACAAAAGTGAGTGCGACCGTGGACTGCCCATCACGGACCGCACAAAATTGAATGCGGCCGTGGAGATACCAGGTTCAGACTACTGGCTCTCTGAAGTTACCCAACCATGAATCGCATAAAATTGAGCACGGCCACATAACACCCAAGTGGACCGCACAATTTTAAGTGCGGCTGCGTAAACACTTTGTTGGGTCTCTAAAGTTCAAATGCGCGGACCGCACAAAATTGAGTGCGGTCGCGAAAGATCAATCACGGACCACACAAAATTTGGAACTAGTGTATTGAGGATCGCACAATTTTATAAGCGGTCGCATACCCTATCGCAGACCACACAAAAAAAGGTGCTTTAGCGAAGTTCAAATTACTTCGGCACTGATGAACACTTGTAAATAGGGTTTTCACTAATTGTACAAGATTTATGGTAATTAAGCATGCAAAGCTACTAACCTCAGCCCCTCTTATGCATACAAACACTACCCAAATATTTTTTTTAAGCAAAGATTAAGCATTATTTTGACATTATGGCATGAATCTAACCCTAACTAAAAAGGAAAATTAAAACAAAGAGAAAAGAAAAGAAAAGGATGAAATTAAATCATTGAAATGAATATACCAATTGTGAAAAGTAGTAGGAAATGAACACTTGATTAAAATTGGATGAGATTGAAAGCAAGAACAAGTGCACAGTGCTTTAGGCGTGTTTGAGAGGACAGGGTTCGTAAAGTGTGAATAGCTCCAAAAAGGTATATTTATACTCTAAAGCCAGTGACCCCCACCGACTTACCTGAGTGAGGCCGTAAAATTTTGTCGTGGTCCGCACTCTTTACCTTTTTGTAGCTCAACATTTGACTCCTGGGCGCGGTCCACGAAAAATTGGCAGCGGCCGTACAAATTGTATAGTTCGGAAAATTTTAAAAGCGGTCGCGAACTCTAAAGGAATTTTGAAAGGCCAATTTCAGAGAGTTGGCAATTTCCGTCATCCAACTGCGCGACTGCACGCAGATTTGTGCGGCCGCAAAGTGCTTGCGCGGTCTGCATAATTTTGGGCGCGGTCCGCGAAATTTCACTACTTAGCCAATTTTTTCCTTGTCAATTTCCTGCACTGCACAAACAATTCCTACACACACTTCACAACCAGTTACTACAAAATAATGTCTAATCTAAGAAGAAAATCAAAAGAAAGAAAAATATATGGGTTGCCTCCCAAGAAGCGCTTGATTTAACGTCGCGGTACGACGCATGTTACAATCACTCATTTGAAATGGATCAATACCGCAACGTGGCTCTTATCAATCTTGCCAAGGTAGAGCTTCACCCAGTTCCCATTGACTCTAAAGATCTCACCATTCTTATTTTTCAAATCTAGAGCACCAAAAGGAGTCACATGTACCACTTCAAAGGGACAACTCCACTTTGACTTTAGCTTTCCCGGAAACATCTGTAACCGACAGTTGAATAAGAGAAAAAGGTCACCTTCTTTGAATTCTCTGTTGCAAATATACTTATTATGTAAGTACTTCATCTTGTCCTTATACAATGACGAATTGGAGTAAGCATGGAACTGGAACTCATCAAGTTCATTCAATTGCTCCACCCGAAGATTGGCAGTTGCATCCCACTCAAGGTTCAACTTCTTCAACGCCCACATGGCCTTATGCTCTAATTCCACCAGAAGGTGAAATGCTTTCCCAAACACCAACTGATACGGGGACATACCAATTGGAGTCTTGTAAGCTATTCTATAGGCCCATAAAGCATTATCAAGTTTCCTTGACCAATTAGTCTGGCTTGCATTGACAGTCTTGGACAGAATACTCCTTATCTCCCTGTTGGAGACTACAACCTGTCCACTTGCCTGGGGGTGATAGGGGGTTAACACCCTATGAGTGACACCATACTTGGAGAGTAAAGTGTCAAAGGCTTTATTGCAAAAATGAGAACCCCCATCACTAATGATGGCCCTTGGGGTGCCAAACCTCATGAATATGTTTTTCTTAAAGAAAGCCACCACACTCCATGCTTCATTGTTGCGCAAAGCCACAGGTTCAACCCATTTGGAAACGTAATCCACAGTAATAAGAAAATAGGTGTTCCCACACGAACTCACAAATGGACCTATAAAGTAGATGCACCACACATCGAAAATATCAATCTCAAGGATGGTGGTGAGAGGCATCTCATTCTTCTTGGAAATTCTACCGGCCCTTTGGCAATCATCACACCTCTTAACAAGCTCACTAGCATCTTTGTACAAGGTAGGCCAATAGAATCCACGGCTTAGGACCTTTGGAACACATCTCTAGATAACACCATCAGTGCAAATTTTGAAAAGATATGGCTCATCCTAATAATAATCCAATCAGTCTTGTTTGAGCTTCTTCCTTTGGTTTGACTTATTTGGGATAATTCTACTCACAAGATAGTTAGCCACATCGGCGAACCAAGGCATCTCGGTCAAAGACATGGAAAGGAGTTGTTCATCCGGAAATGAATCATTGATCTCAAGGCCATCATGGGGCCTCCCCTCCTCTTCCAAACGGGGCAAGTGGTCCGCCACTTGATTCTCACTCCCTTTTTCGATCTATGATTTCAAGATCAAATTCTTGTAGAAGAAGTACCCACCGCATCAATCTAGCCTTTGAGTCCTTTTTACCCATCAAATAACAAAGTGTCGCGTGATCGGTGTGAATAATCACTTGGAACCCATGAGGTACGGGCGGAAATTTTCCATAGCAAAGACAATGGTTAAGAGTTCTTTCTCGGTCATCGTATAGTTGACTTGGGCGTCGTTCATGGTCTTACTAGCATAGTAGAGCGGATGGAATATCTTGTTGATTATTTTCCCCAATACCGCTCCTACCGCCACGTCGCTAGCATCACATATGAGCTCAAATGGTAAGCTCCAATTTGGTGCGGTAATGATAGGAGTGGTAGTCAGCCTATACTTGAGTAGCTCAAATGTCTTCATACACTCATCATTGAACACAAATTTAGCATATTTTTCCAACAACTTGCATAAGGGGTTCACCACCTTTGAGAAATCCTTGATGAACCGACGGTAAAACCCCGCATGACCTAGAAAGCTCCTCACTCCTTTGACGGAAGTAGGAAGAGGGAGTTTTGATTTCACTTCAATTTTTGCTTTATCCACTTCAATAACATTCTTGGAGATCTTTTGGCCGAGTACAATGCCCTCCTCAACCATAAAGTGACATTTCTCCCAATTAAGCACAAGGTTGGTCTCTTCACAACGTGCCAATACCTTATCAAGATTATCCAAGCACTCTTCAAAAGAATCCCCCACAACAGAGAAATCATCCATGAAAACCTCGAGGAAGTCCTCCACCATATCTGTGAATATTGCCATCATACATCGCTGAAAAGTAGCTGGTGGGTTACATAAACCAAACGGCATCCTTGAGAAAGCAAATGTGTCATACGGACAAGTGAAGGTGGTCTTTTATTGGTCTTCAGGTGCAATAAGAATCTGGTTATATCCGGAATACCCATCCAAGAAGCAATATTAAGCACGTCCGGCTAACCTATCCAACATTTGATCAAGAAATAGAAGCGGAAAATGGTCTTTCCGAGTCACTTTGTTGAGCTTCCTATAATCCATGCATACTCTCCAACCGGTGACAGTTCTTGTAGGGATCAACTAATTGTTGTCATTTGTAATCGCAGTCATGCCCTCTTCTTTGTGACACATTGTACCGGTGACGTCCATGAACTATCAAAAATGGGGTAGGCAACCCCAGCATCGAACCACTTGATGATCTCTTTCTTGACTACTTCTTGCATGGCCTCATTCAACCTTCTTTGATGTTCTATGGAGGGTTTGGCATCCTCCTCCAAATTGATTTTGTGCATGCAAAAGGAGGGGCTTATACCCCGAATGTCCGCCAATGTCCAACCTATTGCCTTCTTCCTTCTTTGGAGCACCGCAAGGGTATATTCTACATGCACGTTAGTTAAGCATGAGGAAAGAATAACAGGTAAAGTGGAACAAGGGCCTAAGAACTCATACCTGAGGTATAAAGGCAAGGGCTTCAACTCCAATGTGGGAGGCTCCTCAATTGAGGGCTTTGTTGGTAGAGTCTTCCGGTTCTTAAGATCCAAGGAAAGTTTTCGGGGCTCATATGTATATGAACCCATTCCTTGAAAAGAATTGACATATTCTACCAAGTCTTCCTTCTCATCCTCATCATGATTCAATAACACAGCTTTCAATGGGTTTTCCACATTCATCACAGCACTTATTTCATCCACAATTACTTCAGTCACCAGATCCACAAACGAACACACTTTGTTGCTACTAGGCTGCCTCATTGACTTGCAAATATGGAACACAACATTTTCATCGCGCACCCGGAAGGTGAGCTCCACAGCTTCCACATCAACTAAGTCCTTCCCTGTAGCTAGGAATGGTCTCCCCAATATGATTGGCACCTCGTAGTCAACCTCACAGTCAAGTATCACAAAATTTGCGGGAAGTATGAACTTGTCAACCCGAACTAGTACATCATCAATTATCCCCAATGGCCTCTTCATTATCCGGTCCGCCATTTGCAACCTCATGGATATGGGTCTTGGTTTCCCAATCCCCAATGTCTTGAACACAGAATATGGCATCAAGTTAATGCTCTCCCCCAAGTCACACAGGTAAAATCAGCACTACAATAATGCATGTGATTGTAAAGGCACCGGGGTCTTCTAACTTTGGAGCCATGGAGTGCACAATGGCACTCCCTTGATGTGTCATTTTGATCATTTCATAGTTCATTGATATCATCTTTGTTACCAAGTCCTTCATGAACTTGGCATATCTCGGTATTTGTTTTTGTTCTAGGGCTTCAACCAATGGTACATTTATGGACAAACTTTTCATTATATCAATGAATTTCCTTAAATAATTCTCATTATTTTGTTTTGCAAGCCTTTTAGGATATGGTGGAGGAGACCTTGGCAAAGGAGCCTTGGCTTTGGGCACTACCGGATCCGGCATGTCTATCACATGTTCCCTAGACGGGTTCACATCATCTTGTGTCTCCTCCACATTTTAATCAATGTCTATCCTCACTTTATCATTCACTTGAACCTCATTGCTTGGCTCATCATCATCTTGCATCACCACATCATCATTCACAATCTTTCTTGAGTTTGAGGTACTAGCAACTCCACCTTTCCCACTTCTTGTAGTCACCTTCATAGCATGCCCCGTATTGTTCCTACCCTTCGAGTTACTACCGTATCACTTGGTAGTGCCCCCTTAGGGAGAGTATTCAAAGCTTGAGAAATTTGGCCAAGTTGGACTTCTAATTTATGGATGGAAGTGTTGTGGGAGGCTAATTGGGCATCGGAGTTAGCATTTTTCTTCATCATTTGCTCGAAAATGGTTTCAATCCGTCCCATCTCATTGTTAGAAGAACTAGGACCTTTTGATGGATATAAAGGAGGGTGTTCAGTTTTTGAACATCCGGGGCCTTTGACAGTCCGACCCACGATTCCCTTGATTATTGTTGTTCCAACCCCCTTGATTATTATTGCCTCCCCAATTACTATTATTGTTGCCACCCCAATTGCCTTGATTTCCTTGATCACCCCAATTTTGATAGTTGTTTTTCCCCCAATTGCCTTGGTTGTTGTTGTTGCCACTATTCCAATTTCCTTGTTGACCTTGATTGCCCCAATTTCCTTGGTTTCCCTATGATCTCCACTGTTGTTGATTTGGAGCATTGCCCCGTTGACCTTGATAATTGTTGACATATTGAACCTCTTAACTTTGATCATCATATGAATCATCTTGATTGTACCCACTACCACTTTGCTCAAATTGATCCAGATTGTTTTGAACTTGTTTACCTCGCTGCCTTCTCTTGTTGATCATCATATTCACTCCTTCCATGGAATTCACTTGTTTTAGCCCTTGAACTTGTTGAAGCTGAGCTTTGGCCAATTGGTTTAAGGTAGTTGTCAACTCGGCTATAGCTTGGTCATGGTCATGTAGCTCCTTGTGTAGGTGAATAACATTAGGGTCACTTTGTGGCACATTGGATCTACTTTGCCATGTCGAGGATGTATCCGCCATCTCATCAAGTATTTCACACGCTTCGGCATATGGCGTGTTCATGAAGTTCCCCCGGGCAAGTTGGTTAACCACACATTAGTTTGTTGTGTTGATTCCCTGATAGAATGTTTGTTGGATCATGGCTTTGGTCATATCATTATTCGGACATTCTTTAACCACGGTCTAATACCTTTCCCAAATCTCATGTAGCGGTTCATTTGGCTCTTGTTTAAAAGCAAGGATATCATCTTTTAACGTTGCCATATGTCCCGGAGAAAAGAACTTTGCAATGAACTTGTTGGCCAACTCATCCCAAGTGATGATGGAATGGTTGGGCAACCTCTCTAGCCAATCCAAAGCCTTCCCCCTTAGAGAAAATGGGAAAAGCATTAACCTCAATGTGTCCTCGGAGACACTAGTTTGCTTACTCCCCCAGCACGTGTCAACAAAACCTTTGAGATGCTTATATGTGTTTTGGTATGGAGCTCCGGTGAAGAAACCCCTCTGTTCCAACAGTGTAAGCATGATATTGGCTATTTGAAAGTTGCTCGCCCTAATTCGGGGCGGGACTATTGCACTCGCATAGCCTTCATTGGGTAACACCCTGTGTGTTGCCCTTGGAGGAGGGGGGTTGGGATGTTGTCATTAGGCGGGTGGCCTCTCCTTTCTGCTTGAGGTTTGGGTTGAATCTCATCTACGTGATCATCATCTACCTCTTCCCACAATGACAAATTTCTGAGGGCTTCGTTGTTAAGAGCCATTTGGTACCTAAAAGCAATTCACACACAAATTAGAAAAAAGGAAGGAAAAAAAACAAAATACACAAATACTTAGATATATAGCTAAGACCGTCTAACTCCCCGACAACGGCACCAAAAATTGATCGGGTCCAAGCCTACACTACTATTGAGTAGAGAGGGTGGTTGATGCAGTTTTAACCCAACTAGGTCGGGATTGAATCTACAGGGATTTAATAATTGGAATTAGGTTTATATCTAAGCTAGATATAGGCTTTGAGTCTAATTACACTTCTACACACTTTGGGATTGATTCTACTTCTAAATCTATTCTATTGTATGCAATATTTGAAACTAAGTATAATGTTTTTGTTGTTGATTTTCAAGGGTTCAAAGATACTAAGGTAGTGACTTCTGCCTAGGTGGATATCTAACGGGTAGAAAGAATCTAGGGCAAGCTTGATTAGAATACAACAACAATAACAACAACCCAGTAAAATCCCACAAGTGGGGTCTAGGGAGGGTAGTGGGTACGCAGACCTTACCCCTACCCCAAAGGAGTAGAGAGGTTGTTTCCGAAAGACCCTCAGCTCAAGATAATAAAAAGAAGACAAAAGAAGAGGATATTAGATTCATCACGGAGATCATAGGAAAAATAAGAACATAAAATGCAAAAGAAAAATGCAAAGCAAAAATGGTGGCTAGTAAATGGATCCAACGTCGAAAAAGAAAATAGTAAGACACGACATTGCCCCTAGCTCTCTTAGACAAAACCGTACAGGACTAGGCTCACAAAGGTACAAAGTAACGCAAGACTCAACTACCTCCTAGCCTACAACCGTAATACTCGACCTCCACAACGTCCTATCAAGTGTCATGTCCTCAAAAATCTAAAGTATCGCCATATCCTGCCTGATCACCTCTCCTCAATACTTCTTAGGCCGTTCTCTACCTCTTCGCATGCCTTCCATAACCAGCCACTCACACCTCCTTACTGGAGCATCTGGGCTTCTCCTTTGTACATGCCCGAACCATCTGAGCCTCACTTCCTGCATCTTGTCCTCAATGGGAGCCACGTGCACCTTCTCCCGAATATCATCATTTCTAATCTTGTCCATCCTAGTGTGCCCGCACATCCACCTCAACATCCTCATTTCTACTACTTTCATCTTTTGGATATGTGAGTTCTTAACAGGCCAACACTCAGCCCCATACATCATGACCAGTCTAACCACCGCTTTATAGAAATTACCTTTGAGTATCGTTGGCACTCTCTTGTCATACAAAACTCCGGATGCTAACCTCCACTTCATCCATCCTACCCCAATACGGTATGCGACATCTTCATCGATCTCCCATCCCCCGTGAATAACCGAACCAAGGTACTTGAAGCTGCCTCTACTTGGGATAACCTGTGATTAGAATGGGGTCATAATATAGCTATCACACCCAAGTACTCACTCTATACCTCTTGGTAGTTTGAGTGATTTTGCCCAATTTGGTTTTTGTGAGCACCTAATTTTTGACCACATTTGGATTTTCACTCACTTTTTAGTATTTAAATAGGTTGTAAGTTTAATCTTAATATTTTAGTTTTATTTCACCTTTTTATAGGTTTTATTTAATAAAATTAAAAATCACAAAAAAGAGTCGTATTTTTAGTATAAGTTTTATCTTCATTTACAAAAAAAAATCCAAAAAAAAAGAGTTTTATTTAGTTTAGTGCAATTTTCTAAATTCGAGGCTTTCGACAAATAGATATTGAGTGTAGTAGTTTTACTTTACTTTTTATTTATTTATTTAGTAGGAGTAGATTATTCACTTATTTATTATAAGGAAAAATATATCTGCACCAAAGCAGTGGAGAATAACTCTACTGTTGGAGAAAATATATCTGATTTGTTGGAGAATAACTCAGATCTGATTTTTATTCTCCCTCCACTGTTGGAGAAAATATAGCTGATTTTGTTCGGCATAGCTATAGCAGAAACTTTAAAATATTTTCTAAATTAGATCTGAGTTAACGAGTTCGTGGGAATAGCCTTTGACAAGTGCCCCAGTTCACTGCACCAAAGCAGTGGTAGCGGTGATAGCTCCTTCTGGTTTTTGGGTCGTGGTATTTTCTATATTTTCAAGAATTCTCGGAGTATTGGAGACAAGTTGGGCGCACGAGCACTGGCAAAGGAAAACAACCTGGGCGAGTGTCAGCAAAGGGCGGTAGGAAGTGGTGCGTGAGCGTAGAACTACATCGAGTACAGCAAATCAGCCACAGGTTTGGTTATCGGGAGTTGGTACCTCCTGTTTTACTGTTTCCCTTTTGGTATTAGCTAAATTACTGTTACTTTACTTCGCAATAGTTAAACCTTTCAACTAGGATACTAGTTACCACTTGTTTCCTTCTAGGTTGATTTGTTGTCTGTTGTGCTCTAGCGAGTCTTCTCTAGATTGGTGTAGGTGTAGTGGCTGCAGTCTGGGATGATAGAATAAGGGCATGTCCTCGGGTGGGGCAGAGTGTGGGGCTGGGGTCAGGGGGTGGGTCGGGTAGCAGGGGAGGTAGAGGGGGCAAGGGAGCCTATAGGTTGAGAATCGGGTCATGGAACATAGGTTCACTAACGAGTAAATCCATAGAGTTGGCAAAAAATCCTGCAGAAGAGGAAGATTAATATAGCGTGTGTCCAGGAGACTAGGTGGGTCGGATCGAGGGCGAAAAACGTGGATGGGTATAAGTTGTGGTACTCTGGTGTCCTGAGGGGTAAGAATGGAGTGGGTATCCTGGTAGATAGCCATCTTAGAGAGTCCGTGGTAGAGGTCAGGCGGGTGAATGATAGACTAATGACTATTAAGTTGGTGGTGGGTGAGGGTACTTTAAATGTCATTAGCACGTAAGCACCGCAAGCAGGCTTGGATGAGGATATTAAGAGGCGCTTTTGGGAGGGGTTGGATGAGATTGTTCGTAGTATACCGCCTTCTGAGAGGTTATTCATAGGAGGAGATTTCAATGGTCATATTGGGTCATCTGCAGGTGGGTACACTGAGGTGCATGGCGGCTTTGGTTTCGGGGAGCAGAACGGAGGGGGCATTTCACTGTTGGACTTTGCCAAGGCTTTCGATCTAGTCATTGCGAACTCGACTTTTACGAAGCGGGATGAACATTTGGTTACTTACCAAAGTTCGGTGGCGAAGACTCAGATTGATTATCTCCTCCTCAGGAGATGCGACAGAAGGTTATGCGAGGACTGCAACGTTATCCCAGGTGAGACCCTCTCAACTCAGCATAGGCTTTTGGTGATGGACATTTGTATTAGGATAAGAAGGAAGAAGAGGTCAGTACAAGGACGCCCTAGGATTAGGTAGGGCGCCTTAACTAAGGATAAAGCTGAGGAGTTGGAAGGAAGGTTATCGGCAATGTGAGCTTGGAGAAGTAGTGGGGACGCAAACACAATGTCGTCGACGACGGCGTACTGTATAAGAAAGGCGGCGAGAGAGTTGTTAGGGATATCTACGGGCCACAATGGTGGCCACAAAGGAGATTGGTGGTGGAATGTAGTTGTCCAAGATAAAGTGGAAGCAAAGAAGGTGGCTTACTTGCGGTTAGTAGGGAGAACTGACGAGGAGGAGAAGAGAGAGAACGGTCAAAGGTATAAAGTAGCTAGGAAGGAGGCGAAGATGGCAGTGACGGAGGCTAAGACGACAGCTTTTGCTCGTCTGTATGAGGAACTAAGGAACAAAGGTGGGGAGAAGAAGTTATTCTGACTCGCTAAGGCGAGAGAGAGGACAACTCGGGATCTGGACCAAGTGAGGTGCATAAAAGATGATGACGGCAAAGTTTTGATGGGAGATGACCAGATTAAGAGGAGGTGACATACCTACTTTCATAAACTTCTAAGTGAAGAAGGGGATCAGGATATTATACTTGGGGAATTGAGGAATGCCGACAATCACCATGAATTAAGTAATTGTAGGGACATTGAGATCGATGAAGTCATTGAGGCAACGAGTAAGATGAGAAGGGGCAGAGCTACCGGGCCAAACAAAATTTCGGTTGAACTGTGGAGGTGTGTGGGTAGAGCAGACTTGGAATGGCTTACTGCATTGTTTAGTGTTATATTTAAGACTAATAAGATGCCTGAAGAGTGGAGGTGGAGTACAATGGTCCCGTTGTATAAGAACAAAGGTGATGTCCAGGGCTGTAACAACTATAGAGGCATCAAATTACTAAGTCATACCATGAAAGTTTGGGAGAGAGTGGTAGAAATGAGAGTGCGAAGGACGGTGTCTATTTCAGACAACCAGTTCGGGTTCATGCCGGGGCGATCTACCACAGAAGCTATCCACCTTATTAGGAGGATGGTGGAACAATACAGGGATAAGAAGAAGGATCTCCACATGGTGTTTATCGATCTAGAGAAAGCGTACGACAGGGTTCCTAGGGAGGTCTTATGGAGATGCTTAGAGGCTAAAGGGGTCCCGGTTGCCTACATTAGGGCGATTAAGGACATGTATGATGGAGCTAAGACTCGGGTTAGGACAGCAGGAGGCGATTCAGATTATTTTCCGGTTATTACGGGGTTGCACCAAGGGTCTGCGTTCAGCCCTTTCCTATTTGCCCTGGTGATGGATGCACTGACTCATCATATTCAAGTGGAGGTGCCATGGTGCATGCTATTTGCTGATGACATTATTCTAATTGACGAGACACGAGGCAGAGTCAACGAGAGGCTAGAGATTTGGAGACATGCTCTTGAGTCTAAAGGTTTCAAGTTGAGCAGGACAAAGACGGAATACCTCAAGTGCAAATTTGGAGTTGAGCCGTTGGAAGAGGGCGTTGAAGTGAGGCTTGACTCTCAAGTCATTCCCAAGAGGGGTAGTTTCAAGTACCTTGGATCGGTTATTCAAGGGATCGGGGAGATTGACGAGGATGTCACACACCGTATAGGGGTGGGGTGGATGAAGTGGAGGTTAGCGTCGGGAGTCTTGTGTGACAAGAAAGTGCCACCGTTACTAAAATATAAGTTTTATAGAGCAGTGGTTAGGCCTGCCATGTTATATGGAACTGACTGTTGGCTGGTAAAGAACTCACACATCCAGAAGATGAAAGTAGCAGAGATGAGAATGTTGAGGTGGATGTGCGGGCATACTAGGATAGATAAGATTAGGAATGAAGATATTCGAGAGAAGGTGGGCATGGCCCCCATGGAGGACAAGATGTGGGAAGTAAGACTCAAATGGTTCGGGCACATTAAAAGGAGGAGCACTGATGCACCGGTGAGGAGGTGTGAGCAACTGGCTGTAGTGGGCACGCGGAGAGGTAGAGGGAGACCTAAGAAGTATTGGGAAGAGGTGATCAGACAGGACATGGCGCGACTTAGGATTACTGAGGACATGGCCCTTGACAGGGAATTATGGAGGTCGAGCATTAAGGTTGTAGGTTAGGGGAAACTTGTGAATATTTCTACAGCACAATAGAGTGAGACTAGCCAGTTAGGAGTTAGACTAAGAATATAATTGGTCGTCTATTGATGCAGGGCTTTACCTGCTAGTTTTACTATACCAGCCATCTATTTCGTATTTCGTATTTCGTATTCTGTATTTCATATCTCTTATATTGCTGTTATTTTATTATGCATTTTTATGGTACTAAAATATCGGCTCCTGTTGCTTTTTTTTAGCCGAGGGTCTTCTGGAAACAGCCTCTCTACCCTTCGGGGTAGGGGTAAGGTCTGCGTACATATTACCCTCCCCAGATCCCACTTGTGGGATTATACTGGGTCGCTGTTGTTGTTGTTGTTGTTATTATAAGGAAAAAAACTACAAAAAAGAAAAAACCAATTAAAAATGGCTTTTTTCCAAAGATTCCTCCTTATCTTCCCATAACAACCTCACATGCTCACATTATTGGATATGGTTCATGTTACACTCCTATAGGAAAGCAATTTCATTTTTTTCCTTGTTTTAAAACACAAATATTCACTGTACACTCTTAATTCTTTTTGTCTTCATGCATATTTCACATAGGCACAATACACAATAGAAAAATAACCAGGCCAACAAAATAAGGAGGGCCTACACATTTTCTTTCTTTCTAAAACACTTAGATATAAACACTTACCCATCACTCATTTTTACATAGACACACATAGAAGGAGGGGGTAAAAATAAAAACGGGAGGAGAAATCGAGGAAGAAAACAAAAAACACAAAATACAGAGAGCACAAAAAAGGGGATCTCGCCATTTATTGAGTTAAGCAGAAGGACTTTTGTTGATTTATTTTCTTTTTTAAATTTATTTTGGTAAAAATTGTTATTTGTTTGATATATGGGAAAACAAGGAAAATGCTATTAAACTTACTCGTGAAGTAAAAATGGTACTGTCAGTATGTTCGTTATTTACCGCTTTGATATTATTTGAACTGTATTAAACTGTCTTCTTACGCCTCCATTCTGAGTCTTCTTAAAATATGGTGCACACGTACGCGTGGCCCATTTTTCTGTTAGAAGTCATACCAAATAGAACGAGGCTAGGTCAGCAACAAGGCCTGGTAGACTTTCGTGCTCCCGGTACGTTGCCCCCACCTCGGCTCGAGATGTCCGCTCGGGTAAGCCAGGTCTTGAACCCAACCTCAAGTATAAACCTAGAATAACATAGCCTCATGTCAGATCCCTAGTAGGAACGTTTGTTTGCATCACGTGTATTTGACCTTGGAGACTCAACACAGGGGTTGGGTCCGTCTAGGACAGGTGTAGCCAAAATAAAAGACTATTGTGATGCATCTTACGTGCTATGTGTGCATTTATTTGTTTCAGCTTACATGCTGACCGGCTAGGAAAAGAAAATAATAAAAAAACCAAGAGTGAGGTAGGATAGAGAATTCACCTGATTCTGAAAATTCCAGTATTTGAAAATGCCTCGAAACTCTGCCAATATTTTTGAAAATAAAAAAGAGGAAAAGAAAATGTATTCCAAAAAAATTGAAGTGAGTTAATATCATGTTTTTCCAATTATGTCAAAACGACCAAACTACACGTGTCTGATTCTCACCGGATGTGAGATACGTAGGCAAACCTCATCGGTTCCGGCCCATAATTTTCAAAAAATCCAAAAAATATTTTCCTTTACTTCCTCTTTGAAAAGTCATTCTTTGAGACCCCAATTTTTTAAAAAATCCAAAAATATTTTCCATTACTTGCTTATTTAGAAAGTTTTTCTTTTAGACCCCAATTTTTTTTAAAAAAAATACAAAAATATTTTCTTTTTTCTTCTCAAAATCCAAAAATATTTTCATTTTTCTTTCATAAATTTAAAATAAAAATCCAAAATAAAATTCTTTCTTCTTTAGAAGTTTTTCTTTCGAAATTCAAAAAAAAATACAAAAAGAATAAATAAATTCGAAATTCAAAAAAAATCAAAATTAAAAAATATTTTCTTTATTCTTTATAAGGTTTTTTCTTCGAAAATTAAAAAGAAACGAAAAAAAAATTCAAAATCCAAAAAAAGAGATTTTGTTTATTTCTTTTATTCCTAATCTTCCCGAACTATGCAAGATCTGATTCATCTTCCCACATGATCCGTAGGCAACCCATATTAGGTTCGATCAACCATTAAAAAAATGAAAAAATGAAAAAAAATGATGATAATAATAAGGACTGACTGAGTCCATTCTAGCGTGTCTTTTGTTTTGAATTGTGAAGAAAGTTTGAGGTGGTCGATTTGTGGTAAGCTGACAACACGAAATCCAAAGGAAAAAATGACAACTGACATCGAAGCTGTTACAAGTGCTCAAAGGACTCAGGGTAAGAGGGTTCAACAAAAGTCTACTGTGGTTGAGAAAAATAGAATACTGAAACAGCAAATGACCAAAATGTGTCAAGCATAGGCCAACGGCCAAGGACAACCTTGTCATGAGTCACAATTTGCTACACAGCAAGAGCTGTACCACTCTCCTGAGTACCACTCGTACTTATTTGATCTTCATGCAAACATTGAGAAGCCTGCCTGAAAGATGGCACAGGAAGAAATGACCCAAAGAGTGAAAAGCATAGAACAACGGTTGAAAAACATGCAAGGGTTGGCACGTCAGAAGAGTATTGCCTTCAAGGATCTATGTATGTTCCCTGATGTCCACTTGCTGCCTGGTTTCAAGACTCCCAAATTTGAAAAGTATGATGGACATGAAGACCCCATAGCCCACCTGAAAAGGTATTGCAATCAATTAAGAGGTGCGAGAAGAAATGAAGAATTGATCATAGCTTATTTTAAGGAAAGCCTTACGGGAGTAGCATCCGAATGGTTTATGGATCAAGACACGTCTTGCTAGTAGTCTGGGATGACATGGCACATGCCTTTGTCAAACAGTTCCAATACAACATCGACATCGCCCCAGACCGCAATTCCCTTTCAAACCTGAAGAAGAAACCAACTGAAAGTTTCAGAAAATATGTCATTAAATGGAGAGAGAAAGCAGCTAGAGCTAAAACACCCATGGACGACCACGAGCTAATCACTGTCTTTCTCTAGGCTCAAGATCCAGATTATTTTCAAAACATAATTTTTACAGTGGGTAAATCCTTCTCGGAAGCAATCAAAATGGGGTAAATGTTTGAGAATGGTCTTAAGACAGGTAAAATTGTAAGTCAATAAGTTCTCAAAACCGTAACTTAGGCTGTCTAGATTGAATCTGATAATTTTAGTGACACGAATGAGAAGGACGAAGAAATCATGATAACGTCAGGGTCAAGAAGAGGTCCTAGGAGAACGTCTCGAAGGTATGACCAGCCTCGTCTGTTTTTCGATGATGCTCCTGCACACTATCATCGACCTCAGAACTCACAATACTTTGTTGTTCCACCTCAGTATGTTGTCCAGCCACCAAATCACCCAAGAAGGCGAGCACGAGCATCACAAAATCTCTACCAGCCTCCACAAAATTTTCATGTGCCCTATAGCCCACATCCAAGCCAGGGGTATAGAAGGGAACAAAGGTTGAAAGATAATTTTACACCAATAGGAGAGTCCTATGCAAGCTTATTTGAGAAGTTAAAGCATTATGACATGATTGCACTCATTCCTCCAAATCAAGTAGACCCACGTGCAAGAAGCTTTGACCCATCTAAAATGTGTGAATATCATTCCAATGCCTAGGGGCATAATCTTGAAAGTTGTCGGGATTTGAAAAAAGAAATAGAAAGGATGATCCAGGAAAAATTAATTGTAATCCAAGACAATGACACCCAGAATATCACGCAGAATCCTTTACCTGAACATGATGATGCACACTTTGTGAGGAAAATACCTGGTGACATGGAGTATGAAAATCCTCTCGAGAGCTTGCCGACTGAAATTGAAGAAGGCAATGTTGATTCTGATGAGCAAATTTATGGCTAAATGTCAAGCTTAGCAATTGAAAAGTCAATCCCTCCTTACTAGGAAGTAATCTTGGTAGCTTGTTTTGATGTTTTTTCTATTATCTGGGTTATTTCAGGGTTGTGATTTAGATTTTATTGGTTTTATTGAGTCAAACCCTTCTATACCTCCATTCTATTTGTGTGAGACTTATCTGTTTGTTCTGTTGTTATTTACATTATTCGGGTAAGGGTTGTAACTTGGATCTTAGATTGCTTGTCTTGTTTTTAAACCATTTCATCTCTTACTCAAGAAAATACAGTTTGTCCTTTTGTGTTATTCTGTTCTTAGTTCTTTCTTGCTAGTTCAAATGACATGACATGCATGCGAAAATTTTGGCCAAATCTTAGAAACCGATTTAATGGATTTAGATAGTTGAAAAAAAATACTTTTGAGGATGAATAAAGAGTTGAAATACTTTAGAATTACGGTCGAGTAAAATTCACCTTCAAATCATTGTGAAGATCGGACTTGAGGATGTTTACTCAATTGAAGCTTGTTGGAAAGTTTGACATTAAGGGATGGAAAGTGTCTTGTGACCATGACACACCAAGAACACAAACATCTTCGTCAATGCTATGATCGTGAAAAGATACTATTTTTGGCGTTCTCGAGGTTGGGAGGCCTTTTTTCTGCTATCTAAACACTTTATATTCTTCGTTACCCCTTTGAGCTTGTGTTATTTCTTTGACCACCCTCTTTTGGAATCAAGTTTAGAGTCAAAAGTCACAAAACTAATGAAAACATAAAACAACAATAAAAGTCCATGCCCAAGGGTACAAACAGGGGCGGCTTTTAGAAAGTTCTAACTGGAAAAAAAAGAATTGTCAAAGGTCCATACTCCCAAAAAATAGAAGTTAGGGAAACTTGTTTTGAAAACAAAAAGAAAAAAAAGATAGAAAAAAAAAGATGAAAAAAATAATTAGATCAGATGTTTGAACTACGTTAGACCTGATTCCGTTTAAAAAAAGGATGCATAGGCAGCCTCACGGTTCGGTCCAACCATATAAAAATTCAAAAAAGAAAGAAAAAAAAAGAAAAATTCCAAAAAATCCCCAACAGCTGAAATTGGGGCAGTAATTTTATTTCACTTTTGAAAGAGTCGATTCCAAGAGTTGTACGTCCACAACCCCCTTTACTTTGAGTCTATTTTGAGCCTTCATGACGTCCTTTCTTTCCAACCCTATCCAAAATACTTACAAATGAAGAATGCCAAGAGAAGCTTATAATGAACAACGGTTGTCACATGACATAGAACGTTGTCAAGTTTCTCAAGAAAGCAACAGAAAAAAAAGACAGAGAAAAAAATTAGAGAGTCTTACTAGTGAAAACCTTCACAGGCACTGTAAGGCGACGGTAAGTAGAGATAAATAAATGAGAGAGACTTGTAGGTGAAAATCCCTCGGGGCACCACTAGTTGAAAGTGAGTCGTGAAGCTGATGCAAAGGATCGGCACGAACAAGCCCGACTTCAAAGGTCATAAGAACGGCAAAAAGGAAGATTGGATTAGTTTGATAGATCAGACCGTTGAGTCCAAAATGCATGTCATGACCATTAAGGCTAGTTATTGAAAAAAAATGAAAAAAAAAAGAAAAAAAAGGAAAAAAAACTCTTCCTTATGTCCTTCCGACAGGGGCATTTCTTGTTAATACTTGTTTCTTTGCATCATTCTGTCCTTCACTCTGAGTCAGTCCTTGTCAAAACAAGCAAGAAAATATTTCAAAATCTGCTACCAGCTTTTCAATTGTATAAAGTAAATTTGTCCAGCACTCAGTTGTTACTGCTAGTATACCTTGAGGATTCATGCAAAGGCTTCCCCAAAAAATCTCTTGTCAGCCTACTTGGCGCAAGAAAGATAACTGGTGATTCTCTCTGACAGACAAATTACTCAAAAAGCAGGAAGTCATTCAAGACATCAGAAAAGGTCACCTAAGCAAAGATCTCCAATTGGTATCTCCAGTTGTGATAAGGTTGATTGAGACGCAAATACAAATGGTACTGGGTGTGAAACAATCAGAGTTGGTGCAGAACAAAAGTCTTTTGAGACCGACTCAAGCTGATTGAGCAGAAGCCAAGCTGCATAAGACTCAAGGCCATAAAACGACCACCATTTTCAAAACTGACAAATTTATCTTTGTGTTAAACAGGAACAAAGCAGTGCAAGGAAAGCGGTTCAAAAAAAGAGAAAAAAAGAGAAAAACAAAAACAAAAACAAAAAAAGAAGGAAAAGAAAAGAAGAGAAGAGACTACAAAGGGAAGTTTCTCAAATCTCTGTCTTTATTTGTCTTGCTATTGTGCATAAAATCTTGCCATTGATCTTCACATTTTTCCTCCTAGGATAAAAAGTCCTAGTCTGATGGATTTTTCTCCTAATATAAATCTTAGTCTGATGAATCTTTCTCCTAAGATAACAAAAAAGAGGACCTAGTTTGATGAATTTTCTCCTAGGATCGAAATCTTAGTCTGATGAATCTTTCTCCTAAGATAGAAGACCTAGTCTGATGAACTTTCTCCTAGGATAAACGTCTTAGTCTGATGAATTTTTCTTCTAAGATAAGAAAATCTAGTCTGATGAATTTTCTCCTAGGAAAGAAATCTTAGTCTGATAAATATTTCTCCTAAGATAAAAAGCCCTAGTCTGATGAACTTTCTCCTACTATAGAAATGTTAGTCTGATGAATCTTTCTACTAAGATAACAAAAAAAACACCTAGTCTGATAAATGTTTCTCCTAAGATAGAAAACCTGGTCTGATGAATTTTCTCCTAGGATAAACATCTTAGTCTGATGAATCTTCCTCCAAAGATGCCAAAAATAAAATCTTAGTCTGATGAATCTTTCTCCTAAGATACCAAAAAAATAAATAAGAAAACCTAGTTTGATAAAATTTCTCCTAAGATAATTTAAAAAAAGAAGAAGAAGTCTGGTTTAGAAAAACAATGAAAATGATTTTTCTCAATAAAAAAAAAAAGAAAAAATCTTTCTTGGTTCATAGGGTCTCCACTCCCTAGCTGATGCCAGCATAACCTGGTAATCTTTTCCAACATAGGGTCTCACTCCCTAGTTGATGCCAGCATAACCTGGTAATCTTTTCCAATATAGGGTCTCATTCCTTAGTTGATGCTAGCATAACCTGGTAATCTTTCCAACTTAGGCCTCCAATCCCCAGTTGATTTCATTTTAGATATAGAGTCTCCACTCCTTAATATCTTTTTCTCAATGATGCACAATCTTGATTTTATTGCTTTCAATAAAGAAATAGTTTAGATTTTTGTTACAATAACTCACAAAAATTTCCTAGTGAAAACTGGAGCAGAAAAATTTCATTTGTTTGTTTGCTTTGGAGCCTGAGCAGGTTTTTACCTTGAGGCACAAGTTTCGAGACGACCAAAATAAGGAGTCTCAACTTAGAATAAAAGAAAAAGAAGAAAAATAAAAAGAAGCGAACTCAAAGTGCAGAAGCGGAGAAAAGATGTGGACTGCTCAAGACGTGATTGAAGTCACAAGCTTTCCATGTCCCGCCTTGATCCGAGAAGTTGAAAAAGGAATGAACAAGCACCTGCAACTAACAAGCATCAAGATTCAGATCAGAGTCCGCATGAAAAACCAACCAAGACTCAAGATCAAGCTTCAGAAGACTCATAGATAGGAATCTTGTAACTCGTAGTTGATAGGCTTAGTTAGTCTTTTAATTTTGATTTTGATGTAACAACAGTACCACGGACCGGAGCCTCGACGGAACCTCACTCGACTCTCGAACTCATCACTCCATCATTCATTCTTGAACTACACGCGACCTGATTCCCTAATAACCTGGGATATGTAGGCTGTCCAAAACCAGGACTCGGTTGCAACCTTTTCCTTTGTTTATTTTCCTTTTTGAATTAAAATTTGGTCAAAAATTAGTCACACGGCTCACTTTGTCTTTTCTTGAGAACTCTTCATGTTCCCAAGCAAAGAGGGGCAGCTGTGAACACCTAATTTTTAACCACATTTGGATTTTCACTCACATTTTAGTATTTAAATAGGTTAAACTTTTAGTTTTATTTCACCTTTTATAGGTTTTATTTGATAAAATTGAAAATCACAAAAAAAGAGTATATTTTTAGTAGGCGAAATGGCTTCCTGGCCACTTAAACTTGCAAGACTTTTGAAAGCCGATACACAAACTTTGGACTTTCCCATTTAAACACTCAAACTGGTAAAACCTACAACTAATAAACACTTTTGATCATTGACTATGCTTATGTGGCGGTAGCTTATCTTACGTGGACATAGTGCGTACAAGTCACGTTCAAATGGCGCGTGTATCTGTTATTATTCATTAAAAATATTGTAAAATTAAAAAAAAATAGAAACTATAAGGAAAACCAAAAAAGAAGAAGAAAATGGTGGCTGGGTTTATTGACTCCGCCTTATTCCGCCAGTTCCTCCAAAAAAGAGAAATTAACCATGGAGCTAGACTGCCGGAATTTTAATCAATTCCTATGGGAGATAAATTGAGAGAAAAATTGAGGTCTATGAATGTTACCAGAGAAAGGATTAGATTTGAAGGCCTAGATCCACCGGCTCCGACGACGGAGACGACGGATTTTCCGAGGGAGACGATGAGGAAAATTATAGTGAATGATGCTAGGAAAATTTTGAGGTTTTATCAGTTGGAGAACGTGAGATTGAGAGTTAGGGATATGCCGATGAACTCCATTTTGTACTCTAAATTCGTTGAGTTTCTCTTCGTCTTTTAGTTCCATGTTGATTTTGTTCCAGTAATTATCTTCTTCTTTTTGTAGTCTCCCTTTCTTCTTGAGTGGCTTCTGCTCCTACATGCTCATCTTCCATATCTTTAATCAGTTTTTTTCAAGTACCCAAGAATACAGAGGAGAGTATTTATAATTAGTGGAGGCCTTTCAGATACTTGGCCTTTAGCAACAGAGAACAAGGTTTGGAGTTTGCAAAGATTGTTGGACGATTCAGGCAGCGTCATCGTTTTTCGGTGACGTCGTTTTGCTTTGTCCCCATCAAGTAAAAATTGCACAGCTATGGTGAAGAAGAAAATAAGGGAAATATAAGAAAAAGTAGAAATTAATAAATTTATTCACGCTCTTGACGTGTAACAATCCCATTGGTCATTTGCTGACTGGATGGACACGTATGTAAATGTGTAATACACGCACGTAGGTTCAAAGGTCAAATGTGTTTATTAGTTAAGGGTTTCACGAGTTTGAGTATTCAAATGGGAAAGTCCAAAGTTTGTGTATCGGCTTTCAAAAGCCTTGCAAATTTAAGTGACCAGGAAGCCATTACGCCTTTTTAGTATAAGTTTTATCTTCATTTACAGGAAAAAAAAGAAAGAAAAAATCCAAAAAAAAGAGTTTTATTTAGTTTAGTGCAATTTTCTAAATCTGAGACTTTCGACAAATAGATATTGAGTGTAGTAATTTTACTTTACTTTTTATTTATTTATTTAGTAGGAGTAGATTATTTACTTATTTATTATAAGGAAAAAACTATAAAAAAGAAAGAACCAATTAAAAATGGTCATTTGCCAAAGATTCCTCCTTATCTTCTCATAACAAACTAACATGCTCACAATATTGGATATGCTTCACGTTACACTCCTATAGGAAAGCAATTTCATTTTTTTCCTTGTTTTAAAACACAAATATTCACTGTGCACTCTTAATTCTTTTTGTCTTCATGCATATTTCACATAGGCACAATACACAATAGAAAAATAACCAGGCCAACAAAATAGGGAGGGCCTACACATTTTCTTTCTTTCTAAAACACTTAGATATAAACACTCAACCCATCACTCATTTTTACATAGACACACATAGAAGGAGGGGGTAAAAATAAAAAGGGGAGGAGAAATCGAGGAAGAAAACAAAAAACACAAAATACAGAGAGCACAAAAAGGGGATAAGCAAATACAGAGAGAGAACGAGAATAAAGGAATAAGGAACTGGGTCATCTCCTTTCTCACAAAAATCAGTTCCAATTTTCTCTTAGAAGCCATGTAAATTACCACCAAAAGTCATCTCATTTCTCTTCCTAAGATCTAGATCCAAGAGCTAAAACAAAAGTTGCTTACCTTCTTCTCCTTCCTAAAATACCTTCATTAAACTACCCTCAAACACCCTCCAAAGAGCCCATTTTTTCAGCCATGAAAATCAGTCCTTAAAGCTCCTTTAATCAATTGAAAATCAGCTGCAACATGTGCAAAAATGCAGCAGCAGTTTGGCTGTAAAACCAGTCCAAATTGTAGCTTAAAATCACCCCAATACAGTCCAACAATGACCTCTAAGAGCAGCTCTATTTCTAAATGAAATCAGCCAAAAACCAGCCTTCAAACAGACCTTGAAACAGCGCCCAAGAACAAGCTAAAATCTACTGAAATCAGCTAGAAAACGCAGCAAACAGAGCTGCAAAACACCACCCAAAATCCAGCGTTAGATAGCAGCAAAATCAGCTTCGAATCTGCTGAAAAATCTGGCCAAAGGAAGCTGCGAAATAGCTCGAAAACCAGCCAAAACTTGGCTGAAAATCAACACCAAACAGTCCCTTTTTGCACAAAAAAATCGCATTTCCAAGGTTGAGTCGTTGAGTTCGCCGTCACTGGTTTTCGATCGTGGTCGCTGGTGTTTGGTCCGTCTTTTGAGTTGCAAAGCTTTAAAATTCGGATTCGGCAATAAAGGTCCGTTTCTTTTACACATGTATCGTATCTTCCTAGTTTGATTCATGGATTTTGTTTGAAATATTATTTCATCAAGTTTATATATCTATGCGAGTGTTGAATCCATAACTCGGACTGAGTCTACTTATAAGTTCAATTTTGTTTTGTTAGTATTGGAGGAAGTTAGGAAATTCGTATTGTTATCATATATTAGCATGTTGTTTGGTTGTTATCTTGATTAGTAAGCTATTATTTTCATGCTATTTGGTTAGTTGCTTTTGAGTTAGATAAATAATGATGAAATTGGAGATTTTGAGTTAGATAAGATTGTATAATAAATTGATTTGAATCTTGAACTTTGTCAGGTTATGAATTATTTGTTACTATGTGATCTCGCCATTTATTGAGTTAAGCAGAAGGCCTTTTGTTGATTGATTTTATTTTTTAAATTTATTTTGGTAAAAATTGTTATTTGTTTGATATATGGAAAAACAAGGAAAATGCTATTAAACTTACTCATGAAGTAAAAATGGTACTGTCAGTAAGTTCGTTAATGGAAATGGCCTTGATGTTTTAATCGAGAGGATTAATAACTAGGTTGGCTAATTTCTCGGCATCATGTTAATGGCTTTGCATACATATCAAATCAAAATAGGTAAATTATATTTTGCTTCACAATGGTATTATTCCTTAAACTCTTGGCATCTCAATAATCTCAAAGTTTAGGAAGAATTATGAATACGATTAGTATGCTTTAGACGCGTTTAAATTTATCATCGTGATTGTGTACACGTTCGCGTGACATAATTATGATTTTCAAAATAAATTGAGGTACGCGTTCGCGTGACTTTGGCCAAATAATCTTGATAATTAATAAAGCGTGATTAATTGTGTACATGTACGCGTGACATGATTCTTGATGCGCCAAACGAAATGAGTATACATACGCGTAACTCGATAATTATTTAAATACGGATTATCAAGTGATTAATAGAGGTAAAAGGTAAAAAAAATATAGGTCCTAAAATGAGTAATTAGATAAAATAAGCCAAGTATAAATTACTAAGCGATCGTACTAAAACCACGGAACTCAGGAGTGCCTAACACCTTCTTCCGGATTAATAGAATTCCTTACCCGGTCTTTTGTGTTCGCAGACCATAAATAAGAGTCATCTTCCTCGATTCGGAATTTTTAACCGGTGACTTGGGACACCAATAAACTATCCCAAGTGGAGACTCTGATTTTAATATAAATAATCATGTTTTGATTGTTACTTAAATTGAAAAAACTCCCCTATACCCCTTTCGGGTAGAAAAGGGAGGTGTGACAGCTTTCTCAAATCCAAATGGGTATTCATACAATTCAAGTGATATTAGCTCAAGTTGGATATTACTATCTCTAAGTTTAACCCTTTAATTGGGGCTATCAATTCCTTGAGTTCACCCCAACTCCTTGCTAGCCTAGTTTTTCTAGACTTAATCCCTCTTTCTCAAGTAGAGACTAAGTCATAAAGGCATGAATCAGTGTTTGCAACCACTAATTCTATAGTTCTAGCAAGAACTAGGATAAATATCACTTATCCATACACTTTCAAGCCCTAGAATTCAATACCAATTAAATACTCACACTAGGGTTGGGTCACAATCCTAGCTATGGGTCCAGCTACTCATGGAAATAACAGAAATCAAAGATGAAAAGAAGATAAAATTCTTAATACTAGATTAAAAGATGAAATCTAATGTTGAAAGATAATTTTAGTACAAAATTGCCCAAAACGGAATGTACAGCCATCTCACGTGCTCAGATAATACATAACATAACCTAAAAATGACAAAAAATTCTATTTATACTAAGCTAAAATTTTCAGACAAAAATACCCATATGGAGGTTGTGCGGACGCGTAATTCTGAGTGCGGCCGCATTCTTACTTTTGTAGCCGTGTAATTCTGATCGTGGTCCGCGTTCTAAAAATCTGGATTTAGGTTGAGCTAAATTTCGCGGACCGCATAATTTTAATCGCGGCCACGTATGGGACTTCTGCGGCCGCGCAATTCTGACGCGGACTGCACTTCTTTATTTTGCTCAAGTTGTGAGCTCTCTGAACTTCATGCATTGTGGTCCGCATAATTTCCATTGCAGTCGTAGAGAGACTTTCACGGCCGCACATTTCTGGTGCGGTCGCGCTTGTTATTTAGCCTGAAAATGCAACTCTCTGAACCTCCCTTTTGTGGATCGCGTATTTTTTATCGCGGCCGTGTTGTGGCTTTTGCAGCCGCACAATATTTGTGCGGTCCGCGTTTCAGATCTCTTGGCCTGATCTTGGTTTTTGTTCAAGTTTTGACTCCTTTATGAGGTGATTATGACTCCTTTGGCTCATTTTGAACAATTCCTACAAGCAAGAATATTACATTAGTTTCCAAGAATACCTTCACGCATTTTTGGCCCAAAACACAAGTAAAAGAGAGCAAATAATAGCTTAAAATCCCTACTTATAAGTAGCCAAGAATGGTCTTCCTAAATTCAGAGGACCTTCCTATTTTCCTCCATGTTCACCACAATGAAGTCCACAGGGAACACAAATTTGTCTACCCGAACTAGTACATCTTCAACAATTCCTTCAGGTATGATGATGGTCTGATTTGTCAGCTTTAAGGACACAGGTATCGACCTGATTTCTCTAATATTTCCGTCTAATTTTCTGAAAATAGACAAAGGCATAAGATTAATAGAAGCACCTAAGTCACACAAAGATTTTTGAAATTTAGTACTTCCTAAAGAGCAATGTACAGTAAAACTCCCTGGATCTCCATATTTTTGAGGGAGCTTATTTTAAAAAATGGTACTACAATCCTCTATCATCTTGACAACCGATGCCTATTCTACTTTTCGCTTCTTGGACAATATCTCCTTCATGAATTTAGCATAAGCTGGCATCTAAGAAAGCACCTATGTGAAAGGTATATTCACATGCACCAGCTTGAACACTTCTAGAAAGTGCTCAAATTATTTGTGCAACTTCTCACTTCTTTGCTTCTGGGGGAAGGTAGAGTTGGCATGTATTTTCTCTCTTTAGCCTCATTATTTGTTGCAATAACATCCTTCTTCTTTTTCTAAGATCTGGTAGTCATGTAACGACCCGATTAGTCGTTTTGCTTTCTAGGTCACCCGTTCTCCTAATTAAGACTCCCCGTATGTACCTTTACTGTTTTATGACTTATGGGTGTGGTTGGTTCGGGCTTAGAAGGGTTCGATGAAATTGAAACACTTAGTTCCTTAATAAGTAGCCTATAATATTTACGTTTGACTTGAGTCAACATTTTGAGTAAAGAACCTCAGAATCAGGATTTGACAGTCCTAATAGGTTTGTATGATGATTTTATACTTGGTTGTATGTTTGCATCGGGTTTCGGATGACCCCGGAAGCATTTCAACGCTTAATGTTGAAAGTTGGCACATTAAAGGTCTTTCAAATTCTTTAAGTTTGGTTTAGAGTAGATTTTGGTGTTATCAAGGTGAGTTTGGGATTCTGAGCCTAGAAATATTTTCGTATGGTGATTTATGAGTTGCACGCAAAATTTGGTGTCATTCTGAGTAGTCTAAGTATGATTCGGCGCGTTCGGAGTAAGTTGAAAAGCTTGAAGTTCATAACTTGATTCGATTTGGTTTTGGGGTGCGATTCATAGATTTGATATTATTTTAAATATTTTGAGAGTTCGAGGGGGTCTGTATTATGTTATGGAATTGTTGGTGCATTTGGACGGGGTCCCGAGCAGCTTGGATGAGTTTCGAACTGCCCGGAGCTAAGTCCAAAATGATGTCACTGCTGGTTCTAGTTTCCTTCTTCGTGATCGCGTGGGTGGGATCGTGTACTCGAAGAAGGAATTTGGGACTTGGTGGTTTTGTTCTTTGCGTTCATGAAGTCATGGATGCATTCGCGAAGGCTTGGGACTGGTCACCTTCGCGTTCGCGGTTGACTTGTCGCTTTCGCGTAAAGTCGAGGGCATGGGCCTAAGCACCCCACTTGCCTTACGCATTCGCACTTGAGGGAACACGTTCGCAATGAGGAGGCAGATTAGTGCATTGCGTTCGCAAGTGTCCTCTTACTTGTTGGTTGACTCTAGAGCTCTTTAAGGAAGGGTTTTTACCTAGCACTTTGAGCTAAGTAATTTCTACACAATATGAGTTTAATACATACATTATGGGTAGATTTTAACATAAAAATTGTGAAAATTTTAGGAGATTGTTGGTAAACCTAGGTTTTAATAAAAATGGGATTAGACCACGAAATTGATTATGTAATTGAGTTAAAATTATATATTTGGGTTCGTGAAGTTATGGATAATTTTTATCTTCAAAAATTCGGAATCCGAGCATGTGGGCCTAGGAGAAAATTTTAGGAATCTTCCAATTTGGGTTGGTTATGACTCTAGGAGCTAAAATATAAACTTTGGAGTGTATATTGATTAATCTCTAAAATATTTTATTAGTTTCGGATTGTTCGGCATCGACATGGGGCTTTCAGAGCGAATTATGGACCAGAAAGTGATCTTGGGAACGAGGTAAGTCTCTTGCCTAACCTTGTAAGAGGGAACTCATCCCCTTAGGCATATCCTTGTTGTGTGTTACTTGTGTGGGGAGCTACGTACGCACGAGGTGATGAATTCCGTGGGTAGCTATATTTCATGATAATGTTTGGGTAGACTTAGATTCACATCATGCTTTTACTTATACTGTTGTATGTATCATGCGTATAAATTGTCTTGATTAGAGCTGTGACTAGGGATTTAAATTTTCCATTATTTACTTAGCCTTCTTATTTCAGAAAATGGAGGAATACTTTATAAACTATAAAAAATCCATGTCTTCTCATCTCGCAAGTACTTACGCGGGTGAGGTAAATTTCTCTACTCTTATGGGATTGGACCATTTGCATCAGCAGCATGATAAAACCACTCTTATGGGATCGGGTTATTCACCTAGGCAGTATGATAACACCACTCTTATGGGATCGGGCTATTCGTCTCAGCAGTATGATAACATCACTCTTATAGGATCGGGTTGTTCACCTCGGCAGTATGATGGTAACACTATTCTTATGGGATCGGGACATTCATCTTAGCAGTACTGAGTACCATTATTCTTATGGGATTGGGTTGTTCACCTCGGCAATTTCTTGCTTAATAATTGAAATGAGTTTCCAGTTTAGGTATAATTAAGTTAGTGCCTTCACGACCAGTTATAAGATGTTGGTGATGTAATACGAACTCATGTTGTATTCATTGTAGTTGCTTTTATTTGTTTCATTGATGTCTGTTGTATGTTCACCATGTCTACTTTATGCACTGATATTATTATTATTGACCTCTAGTAAGTGTTAAGTCGACCCCTCGCTACTACTTCTTTGAGGTTAGACTAGATACTTACTGGGTACGCGTTATTTTTCGTACTCATACTACACTTCTACACTGATATGTAGGTACTGAGACAGGTTCCACCAGTGGTCACGGGGGTGTGTAGCCGATTATCTACAGAGACTTAGTGGTGAGCTACTTGCCTTGCTACGATTCGCAGCACCACATTCTCCTTCTACCTTATTTACTATTCTTGTCTATTGCTTTCGAACAGTGGCTTTAGTGGTTTATTTTGCATATCCTCTAGATTGCTCATGTACTTGTGACGCCGAGTTTTGGGGATTTGTAGCACATATGTATTTTTGTACTTGTCATTTCTATCACTGCAGGATATGTACTTATTATGTTGGTATTTTATTTAAAAAGATTTATCACAGTAGCATGAAATCTAGTTTAAAGTGTTCTCTAAAAAGGAAAACTTCCGTATTATTGTTAAAAAGGTAAATAAATTGTAGTTACACTTGTGGGCTTGTCTAACGATAACATTAGGTGCAGTATCGACCTATTATAGATTTGGGTCGTGACAGATTGGTATCAGAGTACTAGGTTCACGTAGGTCTAACTAGTCATGAGCAAGCCTAATAGAGTCTTGCGGTTCGGTGCAGAGACGTCCGTACTTATATTTGAGAGGCTATATGGTGTTAGGAAACTTCTCTTTCTTCATATCATATCATGTAATTGATATTATACTAAGTATCTTTCTATTGATCTCTCACAAATGGTGAGAATGCACGCGGCGGATGTACCAGGCGGTCGAGTGGCTGCTCCCCCTATTGTTAGAGGCTAAGGCAGATACCGGGGGAGGGCTCCAGCTCCAGTCAGAGGACGAGGGCATCCTAGAGTTACTACAGTTGTGCCACCAGTGGATCCAGTAGAGAATCATATTATTAAGTAGCAGGATAGTCATCTTTCAACTGTGCCAGCCCCAACAAATTTCATGACTGCACCGGGTTTCCAGGAGGTCATGGGCCATAAGTTGTGGTTCATGGACTTTATGATGTAGGCTAGTTTATTCCAGCAGACCCCGCCGTATCTCAGCGGGAGGGGTAGCACAAACCCCTACCAATCAGGCTCCAAGGCATGCTGCTGCCGTTTATTATACCCCAGGTGCACTACCTGCGGGCGGAGCCCAGCTTGTTGCAGCAGCTATGCTAGAGGTCGTACCAGTTGCGGCCGTTGATCAGCAGAAGCAGCTGGGCAAATGGACTGGGCTTCGCCCCCTATACTTTTGGAGGTGAGCGTTCAGAGGATCACTAGTTCTTCATTGACCGGTACAAGGATAGGCTTCGGAACATGGGGATATTGGAGTCCAACAGGGTGGACTTTGCCACTTTTCAGCTTGAGGGCAAGACCTGCAAATGGTGGTAGGCTTACCTTCTTAGCACACCAGCATGTTCACCTCCCTTAACTTGGGATCATTTTACAAATCTGTTGTTGGAGAAGTACATACCACCTTCAGAGAAAGAGGCGCTTCGGGTTTAGTTTGAGTGACTCCATCAGGGTCACATGTTTGTCACTAACTATGAGGCAAGATTCACTGGCTTGTCTCGCCATGCAGCTATCATACTCCCCATAAATGTAGAGAGGGTGCGGAGGTTCATTGCATGTCTGCACCCGGAGATTCAGGTACATATGGCACATGACATAGAGATGGGAACTTCCTTTCAGCAGGTTGTGGATATAGCTCAGAGGATCGAGCGTACTCGTAACCATAGCGGAGAGTTTGCACCAAGAGACAAGTGGCCCTGGTAGTTTGGAGGATTCAGTGGCACCCCACCTAGGGGCAAAGGTCAGTTCATGAGGGGTCATCCCAGCAGGCCCATGTAGCTAACACCACATCTGCTTCGGGTGCTCCAGTACGACCTTATTTCAGTGTCACTCCAGAGTGTACTTACCACCCGCCAGCTATTTAGGGTTCCTCCAGTAGGTATTCAGGCCATCAGGGTCAGACTTCAGGTCAACTGTCCACCATTCCGAGGGGTTGTTTTGAGTGCGGGGATCTTGACCACGTGAAGATGTTTTATCCTAGACTTTGGTCAAGGCCGAGCAGCAAGACTATAGGCCATGCTTACTGCACCAGCTACCCTACCGCTAGCCCGACCGGCTAGAGGCGGAGGGCAGGTGGCCGGGGGTTGTCCTAGAGGTGGAGGCCAATCAGGTGGCATACCGAATAGATTCTATGTTATCCCCATGAGGCCAGAGGTAATTGCCTCTGATGCAGAGATCACATATACTATTTCTATTTACTGGAGGGATGCCTCGATATTATTTGATCCAGGGTCTACTTATTCCTATGTTTCTTCTCTATTTGCTCATTATTTGGATGTGTCCCCTGAGTCCTTGGGTGTTCCTGTATATGTGTCCACACCCGTGGGTGATTCTGTTGTTGTGGATTGGGTCTACTAGTCCTGTGTGGTGACTTTATATTGATATGAGATCAGTGCGGGTCTTCTACTGCTCGATATGGTGGATTTCGAGGTTATCTTAGGCATGGACTGGTTGTCCCCGTACCATGCCATTCTGGATTTTTATGCAAAGACTATCACCTTGGAAATGGCTGGGTCACCCAAATTAGAGTGTAGAGGTTTGCTTGTCGGTACTTCCATCCAGGTTATTTCCTTCTTGAAGGCTCCACATATGGTCGAGATGGGTTATTTGGCTTACTTGGCCTTTGTTCGGGATACTATTGCAGAGATTCCCATGCTAGATTCAGTGTTGGTGGTATGAGAGTTTTTCGATGTATTTCCTATTGATCTACGAGGTATGCCGCCAGATCAGGATATTGATTTCGGTATTAATTTGGCGCCAGGCACCCAGCCTATTTCTACTTGGTCTTATCGTATGTCTCCCAAGGAGCTTAGAGAGCTAAAGGAGCAGCTTCAGGAGTTTCTTGAGAAGGGTTTCAATAGACCTAGTGTGTCGCCTAAATCTCAAACCTGAGATCTTCACCACTTTTTTGGCGTGCTTCGGCTTAGAGGTCAACTAGTGGTACAAGGTCAATATGTGCCTCCTTCTCTTCAGACTGCGAGGAATGATCAGATACACTTCTGGCTGTGTCAGGCTGTGTGTTTTTGGATTGTTGTGATTGTGGGCTCAGAGCAGAAGTTCGTTTCTTTCCTCGAGCGGAAGGTGGTCACGATGCTAGGGATTTCTTTGGTGCCATTCATGTCAATTAATTAACAAGTGAGTATGTGAATGGCATGGACAACATGTTAAGAAAGAAAGAAAAATGAAAACAAAGTTGTTTCTGCGATCGCATAATAACTCTACGAACCGCTGAACCTTTGCATAATATAACCCTCAGAAGCAAAATAAATTTTGTTGTCCGTAGAAGTGGCCGCATAACAACTTATGTGACCACAGTTTGGTCGCATGTTGGTCCTCAAATATAGCATTTTATCTGCCTCTGTATGCGACCATTGTGCGCTTTGCATAGCATTTTTGTGGTCGCACACCCAACCGCACATGGGTTTTAAGACAACTACCTATGACACAAAATGCGATGACTTTGTGGTCCGCAAACAAGTTATGCAGACCAAAAAGATCATCGTCCTTAGCAAAATGTCTTCGCACTCAGTCTAAAGTATATAGGATTTCCTAGAATCAGTTATTGTACACTTAGCAGGGCGAAATCTAAGCATAATGCTACAATTTTCCAAACCTTTTTCTTTACTCCTACTTTCCAATTCAAATCCTCAAACCTTGATTACCCACAGTAGCCCCAAAACTAAATGTTCAAGAAAATCACTCACGAGGGATTACCCATAGCAAAAAGTTGGGAAAAAAGAATAGCAATGATAGCACATGGAATTTCTTCAATTGATTAGGCAAGAAGAGGGTGGAAGTGAACATACCAGATATCAAGAGGATTGGGAGATGTTGATCTGAGGCACGAGCAAGGTAAGATTTTCCTTTTCAATTCCTTTTTGATTTTTTTTTTGTGTTGTTGTTTCAATATTTTTGGTTGTTGTTATCATTTCTTTTGTGATATGTGGTGTGCCTGTGTGTGGGAGTGCCAAAGAATGGTGAAAATGACGGAGGGAGTTAGGGCTAAGTACATGAGAGGTTTGCGGTAAGGCAACCCATCGCATAACACATTATGCGACCGCATATGTGTTATGCGATGGGTTAGTGACTGAGTATTGTAAACTAACTTTTGATAAGTTCTGCGGTCGCATAATCGTTATGCGGGCCACAGAAAGCACATTTTCATCGCATTTTTGAAGGCTCGTATATCTTTTTTTGCCTGTGTTTGCGACCATTATGCAGTCGCATATGTTGCCGCAGAACACAGGTCTTGCTTTCCTTCATTTCCTCTGCCCTTGCATCCTGTTCCATTATATTTTGGGTCACCTGCATTCTAACACACATGTCAAACTACTTTACACTTATAATTAAACTTGCCAAAATTAAAATCTAACCAGAAAATGTTACCACACCTGGGTTGCCTCCCAAGAAGCGCTTGATTTAACGCCACGGCACAACGATATGGCCCCCATTTTGGC
This sequence comes from Nicotiana tabacum, assembly GCF_000715075.1. Taxonomy (NCBI): domain Eukaryota; kingdom Viridiplantae; phylum Streptophyta; class Magnoliopsida; order Solanales; family Solanaceae; genus Nicotiana; species Nicotiana tabacum. The sequence continues at coordinate 162,189,011 of NC_134089.1, read as the reverse complement.
TAATCATTGGTGGGGGTTGGTGTAGGACCGTCCTTGAGTACGTATTGTTATACCAAGTGCCTTTCTCCACTGGTTCCAAGGTAATGCTTGACATTTTGTCCATTTACTTTGAAAGTTCGAGTCTTGTCCTCGGATTCCAATTCAATGGCACCATAGGAAGACACATTCACAACTTTAAACGGTCCAGACCATTTGGATTTGAGTTTGCTCGGAAAGAGCTTCAGTCTTGATTTGAAGAGTAAGACCAAGTAACCGAATTTGAATTTCTACTTCAAAATCTTCTTATCATGAACAAACTCCATCCTTTCCTTATACAAGGTTACATTCCCATAGGCATTAAAATGGAATTCTTCCATCTCGTTGAGTTGGGTCATCCTTAGATTAGTAGCCTCATCCTAGTCAAGATTTAACTTCTTCAATGCCCACATATCTTTGTGTTCAAGCTCCACTGGCAAATGACATGACTTACCAAAAACCAGCTGGTATGGTGAGGTGACAATGGAAGTCTGAATGTTGTTCGATATGCTGACAATGCATCATCTAGCTTCTTTGACTAGTCATCCCTATTTGCATTCACAGTTTTTGCCAGGATGTTTTTGATCTCCCTGTTGGAAATTTCCACCTGACCGCTCGATTGAGGATGATAAGGGGTGGCCACATTGTGCTTAACTCCATATTTTTCGAGCATCTTGGCAAAAGCTTTATTGCAAAAGTGAGAACCACCATCACTAAGGATTGCTCTTGGGGTTCCAAACTACGTAAATATGTTCTTCTTCAAGAAAGCAGTTACACTCTTTGCCTCATTGTTTGGCAAGGCAATTGCCTCGACCCATTTGGAGACATAATCTACTACCACCAAGATATATGTCATGTCGTAAGAGCTTACGAAGAGACCCATAAAATCTATCCCCCACACATCAAAGATCTATACCTCCATCACAAAGTTCATAGGCATCTTATGTCTCTTGGAAATTGACCCTTGTCTTTGACATTGATCACATGCTTTGACCATTTGGTTTGCATCTTGGTAGATAGATGGCCAATAATAGCCACATTCAAGTACTTTTGCCGCAATACGATTTCCACTATGATGTCCCCCAACTGGGGGAGTCATGACATGTTTTGAGAATATAAATTACCTCATCTTCCGGAACACAACGCCGAATGATGTTTTCGGCATAAATCCAGAACAGAAAAGGTTCTTCCCAATAATATTGCCTACACTCCCGCAAGAACTTCTTCTTTTGATAAGCTTCCAATCTGTTGGGGACAAGGTCACTAACCAAGAAGTTAGCGATGTCAGCATACAAAGGAGTGAAAGTGCTAGACAACGCCAATATATGTTCATCTGGGAAGGCATCATAATTTCAAGATCTTCTTTTGGTCTCCCTGCCTCTTCAAGCCTAGATAAGTGATCCACAACTTGATTCTCTGTTCTATTCCGATATTTGACTTCAAAGTCAAACTCTTGTAATAAAATAATCCACCATTTCAATCTTGGTTTAGCATATTTCTTTGCCATAAAGTAGCGAGAGCAGCATGATCGGTGTAGACTATCCCTTTGGAACCCAGCAAATAGGCTTGAAGATTTTCAAAAGCATAGACAATAGCAAGAAGTTCTTGCTCCGTCACGGTGTAATTCATTTGTGCGCCATTTAGCATCTTGCTTGCATAGTAAATATGATAAAGAATCTTGTTATGTTGTTGAGCAAGTACCGCTCCAATGGCTACACCACTGGTATTACACATGAGTTCAAATGGAAGGGACCAATCAGGTGTGACAATAATAGGTGTTGTGGTGAGCCTTGCTTTCAATTCCTCAAATACTTTGAGGCATTTCTCATTGAACTCAAACTTTGCATCCTTTTCAAGAAGCTTGCACATGGGACTTGCAATTTTTGAGAAGTCTTTGATAAATCGCCTATAAAAACTGGCATACCCCAAAAAGCTCCGAACACCTTTTACCAAAGTGGGAGGAGGAAGCTTGGAAATGATCTCGATCTTTGCCCAATCAACCTCTATGCCTTGTTTGAAAATTTTGTTTCCAGATCAGTACCCTTGTCCACCAACAACAACAACAACAACAACAACAACAACAACCCAGTATAATCCCACTTAGTGGGGTCTGGGGAGGGTAGTGTGTACGCAGACCTTACCCCTACCCTGGGGTAGAGAGGCTGTTTCCAAATAGACCCTTGTCCACCATAAAGTGATATTTTTCCCAATTGAGTACATGTTTGTTTCCTCACATCTTTTGAGCACTTGCCGAAGGTTGTCGAGGCAATGCTTAAAGGAATCACCAATCATAGAAAAGTCATCCATGAAAACCTCTAAGATATCCTCCACCATGTCCGAGAAGATTGGCATCATGCATCGTTGAAAGGTAGCCGGAGCATTGCATAGCCCAAATGGCATCCATCTAAAAGCAAAAATCCCATGCGGGTATGTGAACGTTGTATTCTCTTGATCTTCTAATGCGATGTTGATTTGGTTGTATCCATAGTAACCATCCAAGAAGCAATAAAATGACCTTCCCGCTAGCCGATCAAGCATCTGATCAATAAAAGGCACACGGAAATGGTCTTTGCAAGTAGCACTATTGAGCTTCAGGTAGTCCATGCAAACTCTCCACCCGATTACTGTCCTCATTGGGATGAGCTCATTTTTATCATTTTGAATCACGGTCATGCCTCCTTTCTTTGGCGCACATTGCACCGGACTCACCCAAGGACTATCGACAATGGGGTAGACAACCCCGGTATTCAACCACTTTATGATTTCTTTCTTCACCACCTCTTGCATGGAAGGGTTTAACCTTATTTGATGTTCCATGCTAGGTTTGATTTCTTGCTCCAATTGCATTTTGTGCTCACAAATTCCAGTGGGAATCCCTCAGATGTCCGTTATTGTCCACCCAATGGCCTGCATGTGCTCTATCAAAGTATTCAATAATTGTTCAACCTGCACATCATTCAATGAGTGCTCTTCCAGTAGGAAGGAATGGTCTCCCCAAGATGATAGGGATTTCTTTATCAACAGCAAAATCAAGTATAATAAAGTCTTCAGGGAGGAGGAACTTCCCCGGTTTCACAAGAACATCATCAACAATTCCCACTAATCTCTCTATTGAATTGTCAGCCATTTGCAACCTCATACTTGTAGGCCTAGGCATACCTAACCCCACTTTCTTATGAATATCAAGAGGCATTAAGTTGATGCTAGCCCCATTATCACAAAGGGCTCGTGCAAAATTGCGCAACCCAACACTGCGTGGAATGGTGAAAGCTCACGGGTCCTCTTTCTTTTGGACCGCAGTTGTTGCAATGATGGAACTAACCCGATGAGTCACATTCACCACTTCATTCTTGGTGGTTTTGTTTTTTTGTGATTAAGTCCTTCAAGTACTTAGCAAAACCTGGCATCACTTAGAATGCTTTCACAAATGGAATGTTTACCCATAATTGCTTGAGAATGTCATAGAACTTTTTGAGTTTGCTATCATCAACTCTCCTAGCAAGTCTTTGAGGGTAAGGAGGCGGAGGCCTAGGAATTTGTGCTAGAGGTTTTGGTACCTCTATTACCTTTTACTTAACCTTCTCATGGTTCACTTCTTGAGTTCTCACCTTCTTCGGGAGTCATTCAACTTCAACAACAATTGGCACCTCAACTTGTGCCTCGACTTCTTGTTCGGAATCTTCCACTTCAACCACTTGTTTATTCTCTCCTTGAAGTAGTTTCCCACTTTGAGTTGTAATTGTCATAAAATGAGAGGTTGGGCCACTCCCACTACCTTTTGGGTTTGCAATTGTGTCACTTGGGAGTGTACTTTTTTGCTTCGAATTTCTCTCTCTTAAGAGATCTCTCATTTGCATCTCCAACTTTTGAATAGATGTGGTATGAGAGCCCACAAGCTCGGTCATGTTCTTCATTGAAGTGTTGGATTTATCTTGATTTTGCAATACTTGTTCAAGCATGTTTTCCAACTTGGACTCACTCGAAGAACTTTCTTTCCAATGTGGAGAGTTTGAATATTTCCCCTTTGGTGGAACATAGGGGTTGGAGCTCCAATTTGAAAAATTATTATTGTTGTTGTTACTCCAATTTCCTTGATTTGAACTACCTTGGTCATTTCGCCACTGTTGGTTGCCTTGCCCTTGCGGGTTAGGCCTCCATTGGTTTTGTTGTCCTGAACCTTGGTAGGGTTGCCTTTGATAACCTCCTTGAGAGTTGTTGACATAATCTGTTTCCTCGTAATCCTCATTTGACATGGGTTGAACATCTTCCACCATATTCACCTTTTTTGTTTGGCTTTCAGTGAACATCTTTGTCAACACATTGATATTGGTGGCAAGCCCAGCAATCACTTGATCTCTTTCTTGGTTCTCCTTAAGCATGTTGGTCAAGGAAGGAGTACCATATGCAATTCCACCCTTGGTGTCTTCCAAGTACCAAGCTTGGTTATATTCTGCCATCTTGTCAAGGATTTGTGTGATCCTTGCAAAGGTTTTATCCATAAAGGATCCATCAGCTGCATTTTTGGCTATGGATTGATTCATAGGATCCAAGTCCGTGTAAAAAAATTCCAACAAGATATTATTCGGAAAACCATGATTCGGCGACCTCGCCAAATATAGCTTGAATCGATCCCATGCCTCATGTATATACTCTCCCGGTAATTGCTTGAAAAAAAATTATCCCGGAGCTCAGACTTCTTACTCTGTAGAAACCACTTTTCTAGGAAAGCTCGGACAAATTCGGGCCAAGTATTAATGGAATTAGGCAGTAGATTTTGGATCCATTGTCTTGGCTCTCCAATTAGAGAGTATTTCAACACCCTCAACCTTAAGGCATCACCTGAGATGTGGTTCTGCTTGTTCATCACACACACGCCCCAAATATTTTTGAGATATCGTGTCGGATCATCATCCGTGGAATTTCGGAAAAATCCCTCTACTTTGAGCATTAGGATTAAACTGTGTCCTACCTTGAAGGTAGCAGAATCAACCCTTGGAGGGACAATGGCATTTGTATCTTCAATATAACCATCTATATCCATAAAAATATTCTCTTCTTCTGGCTCACCCATGTTTATTTAGTGACACCAAGCAAAGCAAGTAAGGTGTGATGGAATAGAAGAAGACGTAAAGTAAAGAACACACTAATTAGTAATTTCAAAATCGTATTCCCCGGAAACGGTGCCAAAATTTGATATGCTCAAATTATACTTAATTAAATAGTTAAGGCAGTCGGTGTCAAGTATAATAACCTAACAAGGTTGGGATCGAATCCCATAGGGAATAGGTGTGAAAAGGTTATTTGAGTAGTGTGAAACTTGAATTAAGTCGCAATTCTACTCTGTTAGCTTTAAAAAGAGAATGTTGTAATTGTGAATTAATAAGATAACTATTTTGTTATGAGAGTGTAATTAATTTGATTAATAAAACCAAGGTTGTGTCCCCATTAATGGAATATAATGATATCGGTGTTAATATGATATATTTATAATGGAAGGTCCTTTGATATGCAAATGGTTCCTAAACGACTATCCAATATTTCCCAAGGTAGTATTTTCTCTTTATGATTTTCCCAAATATAAAAGAGTTGCAATTAAGAACAACCAATTTATGCCAAATAGAATCCACTTATTCCTAAATGATTCTATTAAACAAGGTTTAAAGCCTTGAGTTTTTGTTATTCAATTCTACCAAACCCTAACCCACTTTTCCAATTAAAGATAGAGTGAAATGGCATTAGTCAATGTTTTCAACCATCAACATTAAATGAAGCATGAGAAATGAATAAATACCAACCAAGCATTATATATATATTCAATAGTAAACACCCATTTAGGGTCCACAACCTTAGTATTTAAAACTAGTTATTCATACTAGAATCCAAGAACAAAGAAATAAATAAAGTCATAAAGCTTACAAAGATGACAAGATTCTCTTCTTCAAAAGCTTCCAAAATAATAGTGTATTCAATGCCTCTTTTTCAAACAAGATGCCCCACAAAACCCTAGTTATTCTATTTATAATGGGCTAAAAGTCGGGGTCAAAATATGACAAAATACCCCTGCAGATCACATTTGCGACTGCAAAACGGGCTGCAGAACACTTTTGCGGCCTGCAAAACTAAATTTCATCACATAATTGAATGTCCAATTGCCCAGTTTTCCATCGCAGATCCATTATGTGGTCCGCACATTGATTTCGCGATCTCATTTGATGTCGCAGAATTGTTCTCGTAGAAACTTTGTTTGCACTTCTTCGATCATTATGCTGTTCGCACAAGCGTTATGCGACAACAAAATCTATTCCAAAAGCTGGGTTTATATGCTTCACTTTGTGGTTGGTTTGCGGCCCGCACATCACTTTTGTGGTTGCAAACCTGACGCATTTCGGCCCTTCTATGGGTTTTTGTCATATTTTCCTTGTTCTTGGTTCATCAAGTCCAGTTTGCTGAAAAACACCAAAACTACATAAGAATAGACTTAAAATGCTTTAAAAGGCGTGCTACACCCTATGTAATTAGTATCAAAAGTGCTACAACTCTACGGCACATCAGCCCCATGAGAAGAATTACCTCGTGCATGATTTGGAGTTGGCTGTGATAGTTCATGCTCTTAAGGTCTAGAGGCATTACCTTTATAGGGTGTCCTGTGGAGTTTACACCGATCATCGTAACTTGATGCATTTGTTCAAGATGATGGATTTTAATTTCAAGCGGCGCGGGTGTCTTACTAAAGGACTATAATATTACCATCCTTTATCATTCGGGCAAGGCGAATGTGGTTGCGGATGCCTTGAGAATGGGTAGTTTGATATTCATTCCAGTAGAGGAGAGACCTTTGGTTTTGGACATTCAGTCCTTGGCTAACAGACTTGTGAGGTTAGATATTTTAGCGCCCTGTCAGATTCTTGCATGTGTCATGGCTCACTCTCCATTACTTGAGCAGATCAAGGCTTGTTAGTACGGTGATCTACACTTTCTAGTTCTCAGAGAGACAGTACTACATGATGGTGCTAGGGGTATCGATGAGGATAGTGTTCTGCGGCTCCAAGGTCGCCTATGTGTTCCTAATGTTGATGGATTAAGGGAGAAAATTCTAGAGGAGGTGCACAGTTCTCGGTATTCTATTCATCCAGGGGTTATGAAGATGTATCGCAACCTGAGGTGGCATTATTGGTGGTGGCGTATGAAGAAGGACATAGTCGAGTATGTGGCGAGATGTCTAAACTGCCAGTAGGTCAAGTTTGAGCACCAGAGTCTAGGTGCCCTACTCCAGCAGATTGTTATATTAGAATGGAAATGGGAGCGCATCACTATGGACTTCGTTGTTGTGTTACTACGGATGTTGAGGAAGTTTGATGTCGTGTGGGTCATTGCTGACAGATTGACCAAGTCGGCACATTTTATTCCAGTTGTGACTACTTATTCTTTAGAGAGGTTGGCCCAGATTTACATTTAGGATATTGTTCGGTTGCATGGTGTGCTTGTTTCCATCATATCAAATAAAGTCCCTCGGTTTACTTTGCCTTTTTGGAGGGTAGTACAGAGTGAGTTAGGTACTCGAGTAGAGCTCAACACAGCTTTTCATCTGCAGATCGAAGGGAAGTTAGAGTGGACAGTTTAGATTCTGGAGGATATGCTCAGAGCACGTGTCATTGATTTCGGAGGTCAATGGGATAGATTCTTGTCCTTGGCCGAGTTTGCTTACAATAACAGTTATCAGTCTAACATCGAGATAGCTCTATTTGAGGCTTTATAAGGTCAGTGATGTTGTTTGCCCATCGGATGGTTTGAGCCCGATGATCCTAAGTTATATGGTACTGATTTAGTAAAGGATACCTTGGAAAAGGTAAAGTTGATCTAGGAGCGACTTCGCACAGCACAGTCCAAACAGAAGAGTTACGCAGATCAGAAGGTGCATGATCTATCATTTATGGTAGGCGAGAAGGTTCACTTGAAAGATTTGTCGATGAAAGGAATCATAAGGTTTGGGAAGAAGGGCAAGCTGAGCCCAAGGTTTATTGGCCCGTTTGAGGTGTTGGGGCGAGTTGGGAGGTTGCTTATGAGCTTGCTTTGCCTCCCAGTATATCGAAAGATCATCCAGTCATCCATGTGTCTATGCTTTGGAGGTATCATTCCGACAAGTTTCACGTGCTAGATTATAGCATGGTTCATCTAGATGAGTGTTTGGATAATGAGGAGGAGCCAGTTGCCATTGTGGACAGGCAGGTTTGCCAGTTGAGGTCCAAGAAGATTTCTACGGTGAAGGTCCAGTGGAGAGGTCAATCAATCGAGGAAGCAACTTGGGAGGTCGAGGAGGACATGAAGAGCACATATCCACACCTATTCAGCACTCCAAGTATGATTCTAGACCTATTCGAGGACGAATGTTTGTTTAAGAGGTGGAGAATGTAACGACCCGACCGATCATTTTGCTTTCTAGGTCCTTGTTCCCCTAATTAAGACTCCCCATATATGCCTTTACTGTTTTATGACTTGCGGGGATGGTTGGTTCGGGTTTGGAAGGGTTCGAGTTGAAATCAAAACACTTAGTTCCTTAATAAGTAGCCTATAATGGTTAAGTTTGACTTGAGTCAACATTTTGAGTAAATGACCTCGGAACCGGGATTTGACGGTCCCAATAGATTCATATGATGATTTTGGACTTGGGCGTATGTTCGTATCGGGTTTCGGATGACCCGGGAGAATTTAAGCGGTGTTGATACCCAATTTTTCCCTATGTATTTCTATACAAAATACTTTCAAAATAGCATGTACATGCATATATAAGCATGCCTCAAGAGTTTTGGTATTTTTCCCAATTCTTAAAGATTTTTAAAATCAATTTATTGTCTATTTTAGCAGTACAAAATCCATAATTATTTCCAAAATCATCAATTTTAGTGAATAATTTATTTTATTCCCATGTTTTTACCAAAATATAATTAAGGTGATTTTTGCATATTTTTACAAATTTATTTGGTATTTTTTAAGTTAAATTGCATATAATTGCAATTTTAGCATACTTTAAGATTTAATAGCATTTTATAATTGTAAAATTGGTCCCAATATTTTAACTTAATATTTATATATTATTAATTGGGTCAGTACTTTTAATTTGCTTTTAAAATCATTTTTATTATTTTTATAAAATAAAAAGGAAAAACTGGCTATTTAATATTTAGCCTCATTTCATTTCAATTACAGTCTATTTACATTTCAATTCTAGCCCTCAAATTAACCCAATCTTAATACCCAATTGGACCGGCCCAATTTTATTTTAACCCGACCCCCTTAACCCATTCACTAACCCGTCCGACCTTTCTTTTAATCCAGGCTGTTGATCGTTTTGATCAACGGCCATGATCCTCCCTTACCGTTTTAATTCATCTAACCCTACCCTAATCCCTCCATTTCAGTCTGATAGCCGCCTTTGGATACTCTCATCTCTCAAACTCTCTCTCAACTCACCTCAAACCCTAGCCGCCGCCTCTCACTAAAACCCTAATACATGGCTTCCCAGGCTCATCGGAGGCCTATACCAGCCTCTCATGGCTTCTACGTGCTCGTTTCTGAGGTCCTATGACCAGATCTTGAAAGGTTTCGACCAAGACTTTGCTTGATGACTGTTCTCTGGTCGTCTTCAACCTTTGTCCGACCAGCCATGGCTATCCGAGTTCGACCTTCGACTCTCCTGCTTAGATCGATGGTTTTCAAAGCTTTCCTCATCACCTGGGTTTCTTACGAAACCCTAATCTCTAAGGTTCCTCCGATTTTATTTCAGATATGCTCCGGATCTATGTGTTTTGAACTTGCTAAGCATTTTTTCTCGAAATTTCTTTAATTTTGCTTTCAAAACTCTCTATTCTTCAACTAGGGTTTCATGTTAAGTTACTTCGAATCTCTTCTCTGATTCTCGACATGTTTTGCTGTGTTTTGCTTGTGTTGTTTTTCTATTTGAGTTAGCATGTTGAAAACCCTAATTTTTGGAATTTTGTTTGAGTTTCTTAGTCTGTTTGTTTGTATTAGTTTGATTTACCTTGTTTACACCTGATTGGCGTTGAAAACCCTAATTTTTGGGGTTTATTTGAGATTCTGAATTCGCTTGTTTGTTTCACTTGTTTATCGCCTCTAAACTCGACTAATTTTCGAAAACCCTAGTTCTTTGGGGCCTATTCGAGTCCATTGAGTTTATTCGTGCAATTTGTCTGTCTAAAGTTGCTCAACCTGATTCCAAAAGTTTCAGCATCTCTCTTCTTTATGTGATTCCTTTTTGTTCTGAATTCCGACTATCTGTCAAACTCGACTGTGTTTTCAGAAAGGTTTTTACTTGATTCTTCGCATGCTTCTGATCTTTTCCTCTACTACTAAATCACTGAAACCTGACCTACGTGACTATGATGCTATGAATGCTTGCTCTATGTTATTACTGTATGTTGTTCCTTCTCGCCATAGTTTGGCCTCACATGCTTATTACTTGTGCACTTCATTTATATACTGAGTCCCTTCTGTGATTGATTTTCAAACTCGTGATTGATTTTCAAAACTTTTCCTTATGAAATTCTGATTTTTTTACTCGCCTGTTAAGGGTTAATTGATTTTCTCTCTTTGTTTGGCCTTATCAGATCCTTTCCAAAACAAGTACATTCCTGTATTTAGACTTAATCCCTTACTATATGGTTTTACTGCTCCTTTTAGGTTAACAATCATTCTGCTTACAAATTAATCTTCTTTCCTTATATTAATCCTGTTAGTGTCCGTTTGAGCAGTAATCCCTTGATTAAAGGGGAATACCGATGTTAATTGATTCTAACTATGTTTATTTCCATGTTTGTGTTGAAATCTTATTTGTTACTTTATTCTCTACTCGTTTTCAAAACTATAAATACTTGTACCTCTTATCTTTCAAAAAACAAGTTCGAACACACAGCATAAGTCACCACTTCTTCTCTCAAATACACTTGGGTTTTCTAAAAAAAGCATTCTAGTTTTCTCTGAACTCATAAGCTCTCTTCTCTGATTGTGTTTTGGCTACAAGTATCCTGCTTTTCTTTGTGCTTAATTTTCTGAAACTGGTATGTCTCTTCTTGTTTAAATTTTGCCCCCTCTCTTATGTGTTTATGCTTCAGTCTTTTCTTTGTTTACTTTACTGCTTTCTGCAAGCTTGTTATTCCTGCTCCTATATGAATCCCCATCCCTGAACCCTTTGTCTGTTGAGTTATGGTTCAGAAAACATGACAACCCTTGACATTGTTGTTCATGTATATGGACTGGACTCCCTGTGTCCTAAACTCTTTCAATTCTCATTCTTTTTCCCCCTTATATGTATTCTGAGCTTGAGACCTTGGTCTGGCAGTGTCCTAATCACTGCCCAGACCATAGTCTGACCTTCAATAGGTCTGTGCTCTTATTTGTTGGCTGAACAAGCTTGGTCAGGGGTGTGCCAGCCTACCTTGTGGCTAGGCATGACCACCAGCTTGCCATGGCATTCCCCAACCCCCTCTCTTGCACTTACACTCATTCTTAGAACCTAAGTTCTGCCCCTCTCTTGTGAGCCTTGCTTTGGGATCCATGAGTTCCCTCTGAACTTGGACACCTGGGGGCTGGCTCTTCCACACTGCACTGTAACTCTTTCTAATTAACATCTTGGGTGTAAACACTGCCTGGAGTTCCTGAAACTCCTTGGATCTCTGAAACACCCTAGATAAGAGAAGGCTTTGGCAATCTGGATCTCGGAAGTGGTTCAATCTCATATTGTTAGATACTAAGTCTGAATTAGGCTGCTCGGATAAAGTTGTAATTTCTTATGTATTTTTAATTTCTGTCTTATTTTTTACTGGTCTGTAATAATTTGTATAAACTCATGGGATTTTAGTAAAAAGGGGAGGGGGTTACTTTTCATGCACAAAAGGGTAGAAATCATGTCTATAGGTTTAATTTCTACACTGCGCAATTTCATACGTAGATACCATGCCTATAGGATTTAACTTCTAAACTTTCTGCAACTATGCATATAGAAACCGTGCTCATAGGGGTTTACATTTCTGCACATAATGATACCATTAGGCAAATTGTAGGCTTAATTATAAAGTTGCATATATATATCATGTTTGTAAGACTCCTATTAAAAAGTGTTAAAATCAGTTAACGTATAGAAAGCATGCCTATAGGAACTTCGAGTCGGAACTGTCTCATTTGTTCAAAATAGCACCAACCGTTTAAATTAATATATACTTTGGTAAAACTGGCAGTCTTCTATGATTTTCTGAACCTCGTAAGTTAACAAACATTTTCTAAACCAAACTGGCATTTTCTGAAACTCACTTTTTCTGATAAGGTTCGTGAAACTCTTTTTTTTTTCAACTAGTCTGCATGTCTTCTGAAGCTCCTTTCGTTTCTTTTAATTCTTTTTTCAAAACAGTACATTCTTTTTCTGAAACTCGTTTCACTCTGATAAAAAACTGGTAACTCTTCATAACCAGTTCGCTTTTCGAAATCGTTAGTTCTATCCAACACATAGCTGAAAGTAGACTAGTCCTTAAAACTGCATTCGAGCGAGCCTAATGCGGACTTCCTGTCTAAAAGTATGTATTGAACCAGTCCACTTATCGCTTTAATTTTAAAGACCAAACCAGTACATGCAAGACATGCTAAACTCTATGGCTTATCTGACTTAAGGAGGTTTACTTGAGCCTTACTTGCTTATCTGCTTCCCCTTTTACTTGCATTATGTGTTTTGATTGACGCCTAGTGTTTTGTCCTTTGAAAGCTCTCAAAAGGCCCCAAATCCCTTTCCCTTTAGGATTAGTAGTCCTAAATGCCTCCGGGACTGATAGGATTGGGACGGGTACTAGCATGCAATAAGTAACGAAACTTTCCGCGTTTTAATACCTTAACGGGGTGGGATGGGTAGAATATAGAAATGATGACCGATGCGCTAATATCACGTGCGACCCCTCTTCTGAGGAGTGATTGCTGGATATTACATTGATGTGATCCATATTATTTGTAAACCTAGGACCCCTCTCCCCTTTACTTGTTAATTTTTAAGTTTTCTTTAAAATTAATTTTCCAAACTCTCTACTCCTTCAACTCTTAAACTTGTTTGCAAAACTATGTGAAAAATCCTTTTCTTTTCTACTTGTCTGCTTAAAGTCACAATTGTAGCATGGACGGGAACCACACCAGTGGATCTTGAGGGGTGCCTAACACCTTCCCTCGAGATAATTTCTAGCCCTTACCCAACCTCTGGTTCTTCATCTCAATTCTTTCTTAAAGTGTCCTAGTGCACTATAATCATTAGGTGGAGACTCTTCAAAATTCCAAAACCCAATTCTCGAAAGGGAATAGAGTTGTCCTCCCAATGTCGTATACCCGATTTCGACCCGTAGAAAAAGGGGGCGTCGACAAACGGTTATTGTTGAAAGTTGTCACATTGAAGGTCTTTCGATGATTTATGACTTGCACGCAAAATTTGGTGTCATTTCGCGTATTCTATATATGATTCGGTGTGTTCGGAGTAAGTTCAAAAGCTTGAAGTTCATAACTTGATTCAATTTGGTTTTAGGGTGCGATTCATAGCTTTGATGTTATTTTACGTGTTTCGAGAGTTCAAGCAGGTCCGTATTATGTTTATGGACTTGTTGGTGCATTTGGACGAGGTACCGAGCAGCTCGGATGAGTTTCAGACCGCCCCGAGCTAAGTATAAAATACTATCACTGTTGGTTCTGGTTTCGTTCTTTATGATCGCGTGGGTGAGTTCGTGTTCGCAAATAAGGGATTGGGGACTGGGTGGTTTTGTTCTTCGCGTTCGCGAAGTCATGGACGCGTTTGTGAAGGCTTGGGATCGGTGACCTTTGCGTTCGCGGGTGACTTGTTTGCATAGAGTCGAGGGCCTGGGCAACCCAGTTGCCTTCACGTTCACGATTGAGGGCACGCGTTAGCGATGAGGAGGAAGCTCAGTGCATTGTGTTCGCGAGTGTCCTCTCACGATCGCGAAGAGGAATTTCCCCAGGTCCTTCAGTTTTGCCTTCGTGATCGCGAGGGCTTGTCCGCGATCACGATGAAGGCAGTTTTTGGCAGAATGTTTTTAAAGGTCGAGACTAAGGATTTTTAGTTCATTTCTCTCACTTGTTACTCTACTCTAGAGCTCTTTGAGGAGGTATTTTCACCTAGCACTTTGAGGTAAGTAATTTCTACACTCTGAGTTTAATACATGCATTATGAGTAGATTTTAACATAGAAATTGAGGAAATTTTAGGAGATTATTGGAAAACCTAGGTTTTGATAAAAATGGGATTAGATCACGAAAATGATTATGTAATTTAGTTGAAATTATATATTTAGCTTGTTGAGGTTATTGGTAATATTTATCTAAAAAAGTTCTAGAATCTGGGCACGTGGGCTCCGGGGGCGAATTTTAGAAATCTTCCAATTTGTGTTGGGTTATGACTCTAGGAGCTAAATTATGTACTTTGGAATATATATTGATTAATCTATATAATATTTGACTAGTTTCGGATTGTTTGGCGTCGACTTGGGGATTTTAGAGCGAATTGTGGACCGGATAGTGAGCTCGGGAACGAGGTAATTCTCTTGCCTAATCTTGTAAGAGGTAACTCATCCCCTTAGGCGTATCCTTGTTGTGTGTTACATGTGTTGGGAGCTATGTACGCACAAGGTGATGGGATTCCGTGCGTAGCTATATTCTATGATATATCCAGGTAGACTTAGATTCATATCATGCTTTTACTTGTACTGTTGCATGTATCATGCATATTAATTGTCTTGATTAGAGCTGAGACTAGGGATTTAAATTTGCCATTATCGATTTTGCCTTCTTATTTCGGAAAATGGAAGAATACTTAATAAACTATGAAAAATCCACGTCTTCTCATCTCGCAAGTACTTCCGCGGGCGAGGTAAATTTCTCTACTCTTATGGGATCGGACCGTTCACCTCAACAGTGTGATAACACCACTCTTATGGGATCGGATCATTTGTCTCGGCGATATGATAACACCACTCTTATGGGATCGGGTCGTTCGCCTCGGCAGTATGATAACACCACTCTTATGGGATCGAGATGTTTGCCTCGGCAGTATGATGGTAATACTATCCTTTTGGTAGCGGTCCGTTCACCTCGGAAATTTCGTACTTAATAATCGAAACAAGTTTCTAGTTTGGGTATAATTGAGTTAGTGCCTTCATGGCCAGTTATAAGATGTTGGTGATGTGATACGGGCTCCTGTTGTATTCATTATACTTGATTTTATTTGTTTCATTGATGTCTGTTGTATGCTCACCATGTCTACTTTATGCACTGATATTATTATTATTATTGGCCCATAGTAAGTATCGATGTCGACCCCTCGTCACTACTTCTTCGAGGTTAGACCAGATACTTACTGGGTACATGTTGTTTATGTACTCATGCTACACTTCTGTACTGATGTGTAGGTACTGAGACAGGTTCCACCAGTGGTCACGTGGGCGCGTGGCCAATCATTTACGAAGACTTAGTGGTGAACTGCTTGCCTTTCCACGATCCACAGCACCGGAGTGTCTTTCTACCTTATTTACTATTCCTATCTATTACTTTCGGGCAGTGGCTTTAGTGGTTTATTTTGTATATCCTCTAGATTGTTCATGTACTTGTGACGCCGGATTTTGGGGATTTGTAGCAATTATGTATTGTTGTACTTGTCATTTCTATCACCGCAGAGTATTTACTTACTATGTTGGTATTTTGTTTAAAACAATTTGTCACAATTGCATGAAATCTAGTTTAAAGTGTTCTCTGAAAAGGAAAACTTCCATATTAAAATTGTTAAAAGGGGGTAAATAAATTGTAGTTACACTTGTGGGCTTGCCTAACGGCAGCGTTAGGTGGAGTCTCGACCTATACGGATTTAGGTATTAACACTTCCCCTTCTTCTTAAGACCATCGTCTACCATCCCAGTACCTTTTTGAATGTTATCATTTTTTTGCTCTTCCACAATCTCCCCCTGTCTTTCAATCGGCTCCTCCTTTTTCTTTGCTATGGGATCCTCCAACTCGTGTCTACCCCTCAAAGACACTGCATTTATTATCTCTTTTAGATTTCTTTGAGTACCAGCAAGGAGCAATCCTAGAACCCTCTTAGACAATAGAGTAGCTAGTTGCCCAACCTGTCTTTCCAGGTTTCCAAAAGATGTGTCCAGTTCTTTGATAGCTACACCGTGGGTATCAAGAGTCTCTTCTGTCTTGATAATAAAGGCCTTCATTATATCTTCCATGCTAGACTGATTAGACTGTGGAGGCTGATATTGTTGCCTCTGCTGGTTTTGAAAGCCTACAGCTCCTTATCTTTGAGGTCTAGAGTTAATTTGCTGCCATGTGTTCAGGCTACCACTTGGTGAATTCCCAAAAAAACATGGGTGCCTCTGTCCCATAGGATTGAGATTATTACCACTCTGGTAATTGCTTCTATCAAAGCTTCCCACAGCATTTACTACTTCATCTGCAGCTAAGGCCTAGCATTCGTGTGTTGGATGACTCATTCCACAGAAATCACAAATTGGTGATGATTGGCTCTGGACCTTGGCTAAGGTCAACTTTCTTATCTCTTTGGTCATAGATTCTAGTTGGGCTTGCACTGCTGTGTTATAATCTAATTGATGAACCCTAATTGATCTTTTTCTATCAATACTTTTAGCAAGCCACTGGTTAGCATCTTCAGAGAGCTCATCAAGAATTGTCGCAATCTCCTCAAGAGTCTTCCTCATTAACAGACCTCTAACTGCATTGTCTAGAGTTTGTCGTGAGGGAGGTTTCAGTCCATTCCTAAAGTCCTGGAGTTGCATACACAATTCAATACCGTTATGCTGACATTTCTTCACTATCTCCTTGAATCTTTTCCATGCCTCGAAAACAGTTTTAGTGTCTGCCTGGCAGAAGTTGTGAATTTCCCTTCTGGATTTCACTGTTTTTGCAGCTGAGAAGTATTTGTCAAGAAAATTTTTAGTCATATCTTCCCATGTCCTAATCGACCCCATTGGTAAGCTACGAAGCCAGTGTTTCACGTCATCCTTCAATGAAAAGGGCCCTTAGGTAGACTGCATCTTTCGATACTCCGTTGTACTGGAATGTGTTCATGATTTCCTCAAAATTCATCAAGTGAGTGTTAGGATCTTCATTCACCTTCCTTCTGAAGAAATAGTTGTTCTGGATAGTTTGAATCAAGCCTTGATTCAACCCAAAATTATTCGCTTCTACTGGTGGAGGTGTGACACTGGATAGTCCCTGATTGTAGACTAGTCTGGCATAATCACCCAATGCTCTACCAGGACTGGATATAGCATTCTCGAACTGGTCTTCAATCAAGGGTCGATTTAGATTGAATCTTCGACCTCCATCATTATTGACGGTCTCATCAGCAGTTCTACGGGCTGCCTCGACTGCTATCCGTGCAGCTTCTCTCTGGTGTGTTGCCTCTCTTGCAACTAAATCTAGTTCATCCTTACCATATTTTGCCATGTGTTCTGGGGTTGAAGGTTGCTCCAAAAAAAATTGGTGAGTTCTTTCTCTTTCCTCAACTGTCGTAGACTCTTTTCCGCCTCTGGATTGTATGGAATCAATTCCTTTGAAGACGATTGAGTCGTACACCAGAGAAGCCAATCTGTTGCCTGCACACGAAAGAGGAAACCCGTGAAGAATAAAATAAAATAAAATCCTGAATTAGCACCAAAAATTAATTTGAACACTATTGATTGTCAATCCCCAGCAACGACGCCAAAATTTGACGAGTGCAAAATACAAGATGAAATTGATGCTCGCTAATCAAAGATAGTATAGTAAAATATCGTCTCCACATGAATTGGATTTAAATATTGCTTTAGTAATTTCTTGTTTAATTGCTATTCAGGAGGATCAACACTTGAGTTAAATGATTATGAACTACGTTTAACTACTAAAATAAAGCATTTGACAATTGGCGATAAGGAATTAGAGATTCGCAGAGTTAGTTTCTTATCAATGTGAGGATAAGGATTTGACAGGATAGGTACAAGATAACTATTTGGAATTTAACTCTAGTTTAATTCACTCTAATATTCTAATAATTCTCACAAATTTACTTGATGATTAGTTCAAATGTGTAATCAGACTCCTCTCTCGATTAAATCTTAACTCTACGAGGTGAACTGATATAAACACTGTAAAGTATGCAGGCATACGTTAATGGATTGGTCCTTAGGAAACGTCTCTCGAATATTCTCCTAACTTGATTTAATCAACCATTCAATAAGCTCTTCCGATTACTTAAGAGAATCAATAAATTAAATCCAACAAAATAATGCAAAGATAATCACCAAGATATTCCTCTTTCAATTAAAT